>NW_027507788.1:226753818-227386318 GCF_037356315.1 Lithobates pipiens
ATTTAACATTCGGCACGCGGAAAATTATGAAATCTGGAAATTCAGCGCACAATTCTCTTCTTCTGTAATGGGATAATAATGAAGATGCTTTGCCGGTGATACTGATGGAGTTGTTGCAAACTCATTTTCAAAGGCTTTTTTTTTTTACTAGTGATATCACGAATAATATTATGCTTTTTTTTTTTTTTTTTTTTGTGTGTAAGTTACCACAACATCATTATCCTGTAGTTTATAAGATCAAAGATACAACTATTAATTACACAGGTTCTGTGGCTGATTTAAGGTGGTAATTAAACTCACTTGGTGCCTCATCTGCGTTAAATAGTCACAGAACCAGAGTAATTCATAAGTGTTCGGGTTTAAAGGTTTGAGGTAGTGAGTACATGGATTGAAAACTGGCTACAAGAGCGAGTTCAGAGGGTGGTGATAAATGGGGAGTACTCGGAATGGTCGGGGGAGGGTAGTGGGGTCCCCCAGGGTTCTGTGCTGGGGCCAATCCTATTTAATTTGTACATAAATGACCTGGAGGAGGGGGATGGGGGAAACAGTTCAATCTCTGTATTTGCGGACGATACTAAGCTAAGCAGGACAATAACTTCTCCGCAGGATGTGGAAACTTTGCAAAAAGATCTGAACAAATGAATGGGGGAGGGGCAACTACATGGCAAATGAGGTTCAATGTAGAAAATGTAAAATAATGCATTTGGGTGGTAAAAATCTGAATGCAATCTATAGACTGGGGGAGGGGAACCTCTGGGGGGGTCTAGGGGGGAGAAGGACCTGGGGGTCCTAGTAGATGAGGGGCTCAGCAATGCCAAGCTGCTGCTAACAAAGCAAACAGAATATTGGCATTAAAAAAGGGATCAACTCCAGAGATAAAAGGATAATTCTCCCCTCTACAAGACTCTGGTCCGGCCGCACCTGGAGTATACTGTCCAGTTCTGGGCTCCAGTCCTCAGGAAGGATGTACTGGAAATGGAGCGACTACAAAGAAGGGCAACAAAACTGATAAAGGGTCTGGAGGATATTAGTTATGAGGAAAGGTTGTGAGCTCTGAACTTATTCTCTCTGGAGAAGAGACACCTGAGAGGGGATATGATTTCATTATATAAATACCGGACTGGTGACCCCACAATATATAAATACCGGACTGGTGACCCCACAATATATAAATACTGGACTGGTGACCCCACAATATATAAATACCGGACTGGTTGACCCCACAATATATAAATACTGGACTGGTGACCCCACAATATATAAATACCAGACTGGTGACCCCCACAATATATAAATACCGGACTGGTGACCCCACAATATATAAATACCGGACTGGTGACCCCACAATATATAAATACGGGACTGGTGACCCCACAATATATAAATACGGGACTGGTGACCCCACAATATATAAATACGGGACTGGTGACCCCACAATATATAAATACCGGACTGGTGACCCCACAATATATAAATACCGGACTGGTGGCCCCACAATATATAAATACTGGACTGGTGACCCCACAATATATAAATACCGGACTGGTGACCCCACAATATATAAATACCGGACTGGTGACCCCACAATATATAAATACCCGGACTGGTGACCCCACAATATATAAATACCGGACTGGTGGCCCACAATATATAAATACCGGACTGGTGACCCACAAATATATAAATACCGGACTGGTGACCCCACAATATATAAATACTGGACTGGTGACCCCACAATATATAAATACCGGACTGGTGACCCCACAATATATAAATACCGTACTGGTGACCCCACAATATATAAATACTGGACTGGTGACCCCACAATATATAAATACCGGACTGGTGACCCCACAATATATATAAATACCGGACTGGTGACCCCACAATATATATAAATACCGGACTGGTGACCCCACAATATATATAAATACCGGACTGGTGACCCCACAGTATATAAATACCGGACTGGTGACCCCACAATATATAAATACCGGACTGGTGACCCCACAATATATATAAATACCGGACTGGTGACCCCACAATATATAAATACCGGACTGGTGACCCCACAATAGGGGTAAACTTTTCCGCAAAAGGGAGTTTAATAAGACTCGTGGCCACTCATTAAAATTAGAAGAAAAGAGGTTTAACCTTAAACTACGTAGATGGTTCTTTACTGTAAGAGTGGCAAGGATGTGGAATTCCCCTTTCACAGGCGGTGGTCTCAGCGGGGGGCATCGATAGATTAAAAAAACTAATTAGATAATCACCTGAAGGACCACAACATACATGATATACAATGTAATACTGACATATAATCACACACATAGGATGGACTTGTGTCTTTTTCCAACCTCACCTACTATGTAACTATCTGCATTTAATTAGCCTTAGAACCCGTGTCATTTATATGTGTTCAGGTTTAAAGGGATGAGATTGGCAACCCTAGTGTGAACCCAGTAAAGAAAGCGAATGGTGGTTTTTTAATTTTTTTGAAGCACGTAATTGCAGCCCGAGGTTCTAATTGACTTAAAAAAAAAAGGGTGGGCTCGGGGCACAGAACTCTGAGCCCACCAAGTTGTGTGACAATAGCAAATTAATATTCGCTATCGTCTTCCTGATTCTCCTCCCGGGCCAATCAGGAGGCTGCTCCTGAGACCCGATCGAGTCCTAAGACTCCCTGACCAATCGGGTCTATGGACACACCTCCTGTTCAGGCAGGAGGAGAAGCAACGGCCCGACTCTTCCTTCCCACTGCCTCCTAAGTTGAGGTTAGTCTGTCTAACACCGGTGGGGTGGGGGGGGGGGGATGCTTGCATTCCCACCAAATTTGCAAGAGATATCACCCATTGCTTGTGGGCACTCCAGCATTGGTCTGAGATAGAAGTGTCGAATTTGTGTAGAATTTAATGTGTGCGGTACCAACGGGATACAATTTTGTAACTGTTCTCTTGGCTAGAGACATTAATGGAGCACTTACGCACATGGTGGTATATTTCTCCCAATTAGGGTTTATAAGATCTATGTGAAGGTCTTGGGCCTGGGCCTTGCTGGCTTTGCCTTCATCAGCTTGGATGTTTTTTTTCCCCTTATGTTGTATATGGTCAAAATAACCCGTCCTTGTGGTGTAGTACTTATTTCAAAGAGGGTCAAGGGTTTGGACAATCAGGATACTTCACGGAAGGTTGACATGAGTGCATATTACAGAGAGTGATTAGTTAGGAGTGGTTTGGGGGTATATGGGGAGTGTGAAGTCCAACTTTTAAAGCATGTCCAAAGCCAAAAGCAAAAATGTAGATGAGGTGACTGCATTGGTTTTCTCTATCAGTTTGCCTTTATACTGTATTTACGTGAAAATCCTGAAAATATTTCCTGCTTCGGGTGGCTACGCTCACTCCTACACTGTATCCATTGAGGGAGCCATAATTGGCACCCAGGACTCCAAACATCTCTGGCTTTGTTTGTCACCTTTTACATGGAGGGTGGGGGATTAGTATTCTACAGAAGGTATCACATCTGAGGCTAGAGGCAGTAAAACCCAAGGGTTGAGCCACACTTTTACCACACCCTTAAGCACTACCCCTTTTAGCTGCAGGGGCAACGGCTGGCGGGGGGGGGGGGGGGGGTGTACATATGACGGGGCCTGCAAAGGCTTGGTTCACAGCTACAGCAGGAATTATACTCCCTGTTGCTTTTTTCAGAAATAGGGGGTAGATTTACTAAAACGAGTGCACTCTGGTGCAGCTGTGCATGGCAGCCAATAAGCTTCTAACCTCAGCATGTTCAATTAAAGAGGGATTCCACCTACAAAAAAAAATATTAAAAGCCAGCAGCTATAAATACTTCAGTTGCTGATTTGACACTCACCTGTCCCGGGGTCCAGTGATGTCGGCAGCCGATGATCGATCGCTCGGGTCTCGGCTGCTCCCGCCGCCATTCTAGGTGAGGGAATCGGGAAGTCAAGCGTTGCGGCTTCACTTCCCGGTTCCCTACTGCGCATGCGCGAGTCGCTCAGCGCACTAGGAATGGTCCACGCTGTCACTGGGACCCGTGTGTGTCCAACGCGTGGGACAGGAAACGGCATAGACTCCTGTGGGAGTCCATGCCCGGAAGTGGGTGCGAATACCTGTCTTACACAGATATCTGCACCCCCCTCCCCCCCTGAAAGATGCCAAATGTGACACCGGAGGAGGGGATGGTTCCGATGAGCGGAAGTTCCACTTTAGGGTGGAACCCCCTTTAAGCTTTGGCAATAAAACCTGGAAGCTGATCGGTTTCTATGCAGAAGTGAGCCTGATTTTGCACTCACCGACTTTAGTAAATAAACCCCATAGCGTCTGCTGAAAGCGACCCATTCAAATGAATGGGGCTGCTCTGCGAGCTCCCTGCAACCGCATGCAATGCATATGGTTCTGGTGCGCTCGTGCGGCAATCAAGGGGTTAAAGCAGGCAGTGCTGAAGGGTTAAAGCAGACGCGGATTGCTCACAGGAGACCAAAGCAAGCGCAAATGAGCCTTACGGTTCAAGTCAATGGGAATGCCAATGCAGCTGGATGCAGATGGTCAACTGCTGGTCAAATGGAACTGAGAAAAAGTGTCTCAAAGTGGTTTTAAAGGCAAGCTGAAGGCACCCAATAGCGAGGTACATTGGTTTATCTATGTACTAAACCCTTTTATATTGATTACAAGTTGAGACTTTGAGTTTACATTGTTTTCCCCTAAAGTCAACCTGTCCCAGACCTGGATAATTTTAAACAGCGCAAAATGCATAAGCCCTTGTACACACGGTCAGACATTCCGATGGAAATTGTCCGATCGGATCGTGTTGTCAGATAATCCAACCATGTGTGGGCTCCATCGGACTGTTTCCGTTGGAATATCCGACCGACAACGTTTTAGAGCCGGGCTATAAAATTTTCCGACAACATGATCCGATCGGACTTTGTCCGATCATGTGTAGAGAATTCCGATCGGACAAAGTGCCACGCATGCTCAGATCAAATTCCTAGACCAAAGCTATTGGCTACTAGCCTGAACGTAGTCCCATTGTAACTAAATAACGTCATCACGTTACGAACGATCGGATTTTTCCGACAACTTTGTCCGACTGTGTGTATGCAACAGTTTCGGACAAAATCCGTTGGACAAAATCCTATGGATTTTGTTGTCGGAATGTCCGACCCGTGTGTACAAGGGCTAAGCAGTAGACCCAAAAATATAAGTAGGTGAATTGTATATGCACATTTTAACTGCTCCTGTAAAAAGTTGAGTTTGGCTCACAGATCAAGCCCACACTATTGGTCCTTTAATGTGATAGGTCACCCCAATGATCGACAGCGATACCTGAAGAGGTGGTATCAAGTTCAACTTTTATAGGAAAACATCAAATTTATGTAAAAATTCCAAAAAAAATGGTGATATCTGGTTATATGCTTTAACATGCAATAGCCACAGATGGAAAACCTCTAAAGCTTGAGAAATGAGGGGTGGGGGAGGTCCCAGTACTGGGCCAGTTTTACATGCAAAGGGATTACTGAGCAGGTGACACTGTTGACTTCAAGTCTATATTTGGTTTTTGACTCAATTATAGGCAAAGCTTAGCTTTATATATGAAATCTTGAGCTTGGCCACCACGTTTTCTCAGTTCCTGAGCCTTGCTCTTGGGTCAAAAAAAGCCAACTTCTAAAGAGCCCACAGGGAGCCTTGGGATTTGGAAGGGACGGAGCCAACGAAGCCGGTACCTCTAGATCTGCTGGACATTTGGACATCTGGTTTTTACTGACAGTAACCTTGTATGATTTATTTTCTATATATACAGTGCCTTGCGAAAGTATTCGGCCCCCTTGAACTTTTCAACCTTTTGCCACATTTCAGGCTTCAAACATAAAGATATAAAATTTTATTTTTTTGTGAAGAATCACCAACAAGTGGGACACAATTGTGAAGTGGAACGAAATCTATTGGATATTTTAAACTTTTTTAGCAAATAAAAAACTGAAAAGTGGTGTGTGCAAAATTATTCGGCCCCCTTTACTTTCAGTGCAGCAAACTCACTCCAGAAGTTCAGCGAGGATCTCTGAATGATCCAATGTTGTCCTAAATGACTGATGGTGATAAATAGTGATGGACGAACTTCCGACGGGACGTTTCGCGAACGCGAAACGCGAACGGACACAAACGTTCGCGAAAACGACCGTTCGCCGCGGGCTCCATTGACTTCAATGGGAGGCGAATTTCGCAAACCTTTAGGTCGAATTTGCGGCCACGGGGTAATTATTAGGGGGTAGCACGTAGTCCCACCACCTGGACAATAGCATAATACATGTATGAGGTGAATTTGGGATCGATAACTACAAGCATTTTTTTTTTATTTGGGAAATTGTTCTGACAATTCAGGACTATGGAGCTAATGAAGGCAATGGAGGAGAGGGAAGGTCAGGGACCAGGGTAGGCAAACAAGAGGGTGCAGGAGATACAGAGCACTGACAGCAGCACCGTAATACAGAGCACTGACATCAGCACCGTGACATACAGCGCTGACAGCAGCTCCGTGACATACAGCGCTGACAGCAGCTCCGTGACATACAGCGCTGACAGCAGCTCCGTGACATACAGCGCTGACAGCAGCTCCGTGACATACAGCGCTGACAGCAGCTCCGTGACATACAGCGCTGACAGCAGCACCGTGACATACAGCGCTGACAGCAGCTCCGTGACATACAGCGCTGACAGCAGCTCCGTGACATACAGCGCTGACAGCAGCTCCGTGACATACAGCACTGACAGCAGCTCCGTGACATACAGCGCTGACAGCAGCTCCGTGACATACAGCGCTGACAGCAGCACCGTGACATACAGCGCTGACAGCAGCTCCGTGACATACAGCGCTGACAGCAGCTCCGTGACATACAGCGCTGACAGCAGCTCCGTGACATACAGCGCTGACAGCAGCTCCGTGACATACAGCGCTGACAGCAGCTCCGTGACATACAGCGCTGACAGCAGCTCCGTGACATACAGCGCTGACAGCAGCTCCGTGACATACAGCGCTGACAGCAGCTCCGTGACATACAGCGCTGACAGCAGCTCCGTGACATACAGCGCTGACAGCAGCTCCGTGACATACAGCGCTGACAGCAGCTCCGTGACATACAGCGCTGACAGCAGCACCGTAAGCAGCCCCAGGAGGAAGTCAGCACAGCACAGGGATGGTGTGATCCCCTCATAATAAGAACCCCCAGGAGGAAGTCAGCACAGCACAGGGATGGTGGGAGCCCCTCATAATAAGAACACCCAGGAGGAAGTCAGCACAGCACAGGGATGGTGGGAACCCCTCATAATAAGCAGCCCCAGTAGAAATATGACACCGCTCAACCTCTTCAAAGAGGAGGGTAGGGGCATATAGTACGGTGTGCTTTTTTGGGTCAGGGAAGTGAGCCAAATGAATTAAGAAGGTCTGTGTGCTTGATTCCAAAAATTGTTTATAGACATATACATGGTCTACTGATCACATGTGTTGAATTCCTCCGAGATCCATGCCTCATTCATTTTTAGAAATGTGAGGTAGTTAACACTGTGGTGAGCTAGGCGAGTACGCTTATCGGTCACAATCCCCCCTGCTGCGCTGAACGTCCTTTCGGACAGGACACTGGATGAGGGGCAAGCCAACAGTTCGATTGCAAATTGGGCAAGCTCTGGCCAGAGGTCAAGCCTGCCCACCCAGTAGTCTAGGGGTTCATCACTCCTCAGAGCGTCCACATCGGCCGTTAACCCAATGTAGTCGGACACCTGACGGTCTAGGCGTTCCCTGATGCTGGATCCGGATGACACCTGTCGATGGGTCGGCTGAAAGAATGACCTCATATCCGAAGTCACCAACACATCTTCAAACCGGCCTCTTCTTGCAGGCGCTGTTGGATTGGTACCCGCAAATCCTTCTCTGGGAGTGGGAATTGCTCCTCTGCCAGCGCACGCAAAAGCAGAATGCAGCATTTCTCGAAGCAAGGCCTGGAAGTGCTGCATTCTGACAGCCCTCTGCGACGGCGGTAACATTTCCGCCATTTTGTGTTTGTACCGGGGGTCTAAGTACGTTGCCACCCAGTACTGGTCCTTGACCCTCATGCTTTTTATACGGGGGTCCCTATTAAAACACTGGAGCATGAAGGCCCCCATTTGCACTAAAGTGGAAGCGGTGTGGTGGCCTGGCTCCTGCTCATCATCCAGGATAATGTCGTCCTCTTCATTCTCCTCTCCCCATCCTCGCACAACAGGGATCCCAGAAAGGTTTAAAGCATGCTCTTCTTGCTCCTGCTCATCCGCCCCGGCACCATCCTCCTCTGACTCCTCATCAGACTCCTGTTGTTGACTTGTCTCAGATAGAGTAGCCCCCCTGGGAATTCATCCAGCATTGCGACTTCCTCATCTTCCCGCTCCTGCTCCTCCACAGCCTGATCAATGACACGACGCAATGCACGCTCCAGAAAGAAGGCATAAGGTACCATGTCACTGATGGCGCCATGGCTGCGACTGACCAGTTTGGTGATCTCCTCAAATGGCCGCAGAAGTCTGCATGTGTCGCGCATGAGCAGCCACTGGCGCGGTGAAAAAAAACCCAGCTCCCCAGAACCGTTTCTTTCGCAGAGTTCATACAGGTAGACGTTAACTGCACGTTTCTGCTGGAGCAGCCTATCAAGCATATAGAAGGTTGAGTTCCATCGCGTCGGGCAATCGCAAATAAGACGTCTGACCGGCAGATGGTGTCGCCGCTGAATGTCAGCAAGGCGAGCCATGGCCGTGTAAGATCTTCTGAAATGGGCCGAGATTTTCCTTGCCTGCCGCAAGATGTCCTGGACCCCAGGGTATTTGACAAGGAATCGCTGCACGACCAAGTTTAAGACGTGTGCCATGCACGGCACGTGCGTGATTTTGCCCTGTTTCAATGCGCTAAGCAGATTGGCACCGTTGTCACACACCACTTTACCAACTGTCAAATTGAGCGGTGTTAGCCACTCATCTGCCTGTGAACGCAAAGCTGAAAGGAGTGCCGGGCCAGTGTGGCTCTTTGCTTCCAGGCACAACAGACGCAGCACGGCATGGCAACGTCTCACCTGGCATGTGGAATAGGTTCTGGGGAGCTTGGGCGGTGCAGTGGAAGAGACGCTAGCAGCGGAAAAGGAGGAGGCAGCTGAGGAGGAGAGGGAGGAGGATGGAGTAGGAGGAGGAGAAGAAGAGTCAGGCCTGCATGCAATCCGTGGCGGTAAAACCAAATCTACACGGGTGCCACGGGTTACATGCTTGACGGCCGTCAGAAGGTTCACCCAGTGGGCAGTAAAACTGATATACCTTCCCTGCCCGTGTTTGCTAGACCACGTGTCTGTGGTCAGATGTATCTTGGCACCGACACTGTGTGCCAGAGATACATTCACTTGCCGCTGAACATGGCCATATAGCTCTGGGATGCCCTTCTCTGAGAAATACTTCCTTCCTGGGACCTTCCATTGTGGTGTTCCAATGGCCACAAATTTGCGAAAGGCCTCCGAGTCCACCAGTTTATATGGCAGTAGTTGGCGGGCTATGAGTTCTGACAAGCCAGCCGCCAACCGTTGGGCAAGAGGGTTATCCGGCGTCATCATTTTTTTACGCTCAAACATTAGGCCCACGGAAGCCTGCCTTTTTGCAGAAAAATGTGAGCTTGGCGTGATGGAAGGTGGAGTGGAGGACAATTGTGAGGAGAGAGGAGAAGGAGAAGTAGAAGACGAGGCTGGACGGTGAGAGCCTGCAGTGTGGCTTTGTGTGTTCCGTTGCTCCCACTGGGCTCGGTGATGGCTGCTCATGTGCCTTCTTAAGGCGGTCGTCCCTAGGTGAGTATTGGGCTTACCGCGACTAACGCGTTGACTGCAAAGATTGCAGATGGCAACGCTATTGTCAGCAGCGGACACGTTAAAAAAAGCCCACACTGCGGAGCCATGTGCCGGTGTCCTGGGAGCGCCAGATGTGACCGTACATGGTCGATGACTCGCTCCTGATACATTTGCAGTCTGCTTTGTCCCTGCTGTGCAATGTAAGTCATTGCTGCTTCTCCTCCCTATCTGCTGGTCCATATCTCCCTCTGAACTCCCCTCCTCTTCCTCTCTTGTGGGCACCCACGTGACATCACTAGACACGTCATCATCAACGTCACCTTCCCCACCGCTATAAGTAGAGTAGGCAGCAACACCGGGGACCAACCTCCTCCTTGGGCTGATCTGGGTACTGGCGTCAGACTGCTGAGTAGCGCTTGTTGCTACCTCCTCTTCCTGATCCAATACCAAGAGTGGCTGCGCATCAGAAATGTCCTCTTGATATGGATCGGAAAATAATTCCAGTGACTCAAGCGGAAGGTATGTGGTGGTGGTGGTGGTGGTCGTGTTGTTGGTGGTAGTGTCTTTGGGGGTGCACATAGCAGAGAGTGAAGAAGAGGGTGCAGATCGAGAGGATGAGGAGGGTGCAGAAGAGTAAGGCTGAGCGAGCCACTCAACCAAGTCTGGTGCATCCTTTAAAGTAATTGAACGCACCTTCTGCAACTTCCCACTTTGGCTCAAGCCTGTTGCTCCTGCCCTACCCCTACCACCCCTGCGGAAGGGCCTGCCTCTTCCTCTGCATGTCATTTTTTAAATGACCCTGTGACAAAACTCTTAGTCCCTATACCGCTGAAGGACTGCTGCAGTATAGGTGAGCGGTCAGCAGTGGTGCACGTCAACCCTATCTATTGTGGACCTATAGCGGTCCTTACAGAACAGCAGACTGTACCGCACTCAAGCCTATGTACCGTAGCACCCTATACCAAGTTACCAGTCCTTATAAGAACTTTTGTGGACCAAGCAGGTTGTGTATTAGTGTTTAGCAGACTGTACGTCAGTCCCTATACCGCTGAAGGACTGCTGCAGTATAGGGCAGCGGTCAGCAGTGGTGCACGTCAACCCTATCTATTGTGGACCGATAGCGGTCCTTACAGAACAGCAGACTGTACCGCACTCAAGCCTATGTACCGTAGCACCCTATACCAAGTTACCAGTCCTTATAAGAACTTTTGTGGAACAAGCAGGTTGTGTGTTAGTGATTAGCAGACTGTACGTCAGTCCCTATACCGCTGAAGGACTGCTGCAGTATAGGGCAGCGGTCAGCAGTGGTGCACGTCAACCCTATCTATTGTGGACCGATAGCGGTCCTTACAGAACAGCAGACTGTACCGCACTCAAGCCTATGTACCGTAGCACCCTATACCAAGTTACCAGTCCTTATAAGAACTTTTGTGGAACAAGCAGGTTGTGTGTTAGTGATTAGCAGACTGTACGTCAGTCCCTATACCGCTGAAGGACTGCTGCAGTATAGGTGAGCGGTCAGCAGTGGTGCACGTCAACCCTATGTATTGTGGACCGATAGCGGTCCTTACAGAACAGCAGACTGTACCGCACTCAAGCCTATGTACCGTAGCACCCTATACCAAGTTACCAGTCCTTATAAGAACTTTTGTGGACCAAGCAGGTTGTGTATTAGTGTTTAGCAGACTGTACGTCAGTCCCTATACCGCTGAAGGACTGCTGCAGTATAGGGCAGCGGTCAGCAGTGGTGCACGTCAACCCTATCTATTGTGGACCGATAGCGGTCCTTACAGAACAGCAGACTGTACCGCACTCAAGCCTATGTACCGTAGCACCCTATACCAAGTTACCAGTCCTTATAAGAACTTTTGTGGACCAAGCAGGTTGTGTATTAGTGTTTAGCAGACTGTACGTCAGTCCCTATACCGCTGAAGGACTGCTGCAGTATAGGGCAGCGGTCAGCAGTGGTGCACGTCAACCCTATCTATTGTGGACCGATAGCGGTCCTTACAGAACAGCAGACTGTACCGCACTCAAGCCTATGTACCGTAGCACCCTATACCAAGTTACCAGTCCTTATAAGAACTTTTGTGGACCAAGCAGGTTGTGTATTAGTGTTTAGCAGACTGTACGTCAGTCCCTATACCGCTGAAGGACTGCTGCAGTATAGGGCAGCGGTCAGCAGTGGTGCACGTCAACCCTATCTATTGTGGACCGATAGCGGTCCTTACAGAACAGCAGACTGTACCGCACTCAAGCCTATGTACCGTAGCACCCTATACCAAGTTACCAGTCCTTATAAGAACTTTTGTGGAACAAGCAGGTTGTGTGTTAGTGATTAGCAGACTGTACGTCAGTCCCTATACCGCTGAAGGACTGCTGCAGTATAGGTGAGCGGTCAGCAGTGGTGCACGTCAACCCTATCTATTGTGGACCGATAGCGGTCCTTACAGAACAGCAGACTGTACCGCACTCAAGCCTATGTACCGTAGCACCCTATACCAAGTTACCAGTCCTTATAAGAACTTTTGTGGACCAAGCAGGTTGTGTATTAGTGTTTAGCAGACTGTACGTCAGTCCCTATACCGCTGAAGGACTGCTGCAGTATAGGGCAGCGGTCAGCAGTGGTGCACGTCAACCCTATCTATTGTGGACCGATAGCGGTCCTTACAGAACAGCAGACTGTACCGCACTCAAGCCTATGTACCGTAGCACCCTATACCAAGTTACCAGTCCTTATAAGAACTTTTGTGGACCAAGCAGGTTGTGTGTTAGTGTTTAGCAGACTGTACGTCAGTCCCTATACCGCTGAAGGACTGCTGCAGTATAGGGCAGCGGTCAGCAGTGGTGCACGTCAACCCTATCTATTGTGGACCGATAGCGGTCCTTACAGAACAGCAGACTGTACCGCACTCAAGCCTATGTACCGTAGCACCCTATACCAAGTTACCAGTCCTTATAAGAACTTTTGTGGAACAAGCAGGTTGTGTGTTAGTGATTAGCAGACTGTACGTCAGTCCCTATACCGCTGAAGGACTGCTGCAGTATAGGTGAGCGGTCAGCAGTGGTGCACGTCAACCCTATCTATTGTGGACCGATAGCGGTCCTTACAGAACAGCAGACTGTACCGCACTCAAGCCTATGTACCGTAGCACCCTATACCAAGTTACCAGTCCTTATAAGAACTTTTGTGGACCAAGCAGGTTGTGTATTAGTGTTTAGCAGACTGTACGTCAGTCCCTATACCGCTGAAGGACTGCTGCAGTATAGGGCAGCGGTCAGCAGTGGTGCACGTCAACCCTATCTATTGTGGACCGATAGCGGTCCTTACAGAACAGCAGACTGTACCGCACTCAAGCCTATGTACCGTAGCACCCTATACCAAGTTACCAGTCCTTATAAGAACTTTTGTGGACCAAGCAGGTTGTGTATTAGTGTTTAGCAGACTGTACGTCAGTCCCTATACCGCTGAAGGACTGCTGCAGTATAGGGCAGCGGTCAGCAGTGGTGCACGTCAACCCTATCTATTGTGGACCGATAGCGGTCCTTACAGAACAGCAGACTGTACCGCACTCAAGCCTATGTACCGTAGCACCCTATACCAAGTTACCAGTCCTTATAAGAACTTTTGTGGAACAAGCAGGTTGTGTGTTAGTGATTAGCAGACTGTACGTCAGTCCCTATACCGCTGAAGGACTGCTGCAGTATAGGGCAGCGGTCAGCAGTGGTGCACGTCAACCCTATCTATTGTGGACCGATAGCGGTCCTTACAGAACAGCAGACTGTACCGCACTCAAGCCTATGTACCGTAGCACCCTATACCAAGTTACCAGTCCTTATAAGAACTTTTGTGGAACAAGTGAGTTGTGAATGTTTAGCAGACTGCAGCAGAAGGGCAGCAGTCAAGTATAATATCCTTTCTATATTTGGAAGAAAGAATATTATACATGTACAAGCCTATTACTGTACCACTGATACCAGTCCTGAAAAGAACCTTTGTGGAACTAATAATAACAGCAAGTCTTTAAAATTACCCTCACTGCCTGACAACACTGCTTCCTTCCTGTCCCTATACAAATTGGCAAAAAAAGAGAACGATTAGTGGTTACTGGAACAGCTCTTTTGTGGACCTTGATAGTAACAGCTAATGATGATGATGATGATGATGATGATGAAAGACTAATCTGGCTGTCCCTGTAGCATACACCGTCCTTTCCCTTTCTCTAAACTAACAAAAGACACTCAGGCTGCTGCAAGAATCAGCAGCACAGCAAACCTATCAACACCTAACACCTATACCAGTCCTGAAAAGAACTTTTGTGTACCAAATAGCTAGTGGTTTATCTCTCCCTACTCCACACAGGAACCTGTCCCTATCTTAACAGAAGAAAGAATGTAAAATGGCCACCGGATCGGGTGTATTTATAGGTTAGGGGGAATGTACAAGTGTCCATGTGCTGTCATGTCTCAATTGGCTGTCCTGTATCACATGATAAACGTGTCACCAAAGGTTAAAGTTCTTGTATACATTAAACACGTAAGTCCGCCGCGGCGAACGACGGAAAAAGGCGTTCGAACGTGCGGACCGCGAATGTCGGAAATTCGCCGCGAAACGACCGCCGGGCGAACCGTTCGGCCATCACTAGTGATAAATAGAATCCACCTGTGTGTAATCAATTCTCTGTATAAATGCACCTGCTCTGTGATAGTCTCAGGGTTCTGTTGAAAGCGCAGAGAGCATCATGAAGACCAAGGAACACACCAGGCAGGTCCGTAATACTGTTGTGGAGAAGTTTAAAGCTGGATTTGGATACAAAAAGATTTCCCAAGCTTTAAACATCCCAAGGAGCACTGTGCAAGCCATCATTTTGAAATGGAAGGAGTATCAGACCACTGCAAATCTACCAAGACCTGGCCGTCCCTCTAAACTTTCAGCTCAGACAAGGAGAAGACTGATCAGAGATGCAGCCAAGAGGCCCATGATCACTCTGGATGAACTGCAGAGAACTACAGCTGAGGTGGGAGAGTCTGTCCATAGGACAACAATCAGTCGTACACTGCACAAATCTGCCCTTTATGGAAGAGTGGCAAGAAGAAAGCCATTTCTCAAAGATATCCATAAAAAGTCTCGTCTAAAGTTTGCCACAAGCCACCTGGGAGACACACCAAACATGTGGAAGAAGGTGCTCTGGTCAGACGAAACCAAAATCCAACTTTTTGCCCACAATACAAAACGATATGTTTGGCGTAAAAGCAACACAGCTCATCACCCTCAACACACCATCCCCACTGTCACACATGGTGGTGGCAGCATCATGGTTTGGGCCTGCTTTTCTTCAGCAGGGACAGGGAAGATGGTTAAAATTGAGGGGAAGATGGATGCAGCCAAATACAGGACCATTCTGGATGAAAACCTGTTGGAGTCTGCAAAAGACCTGAAACTGGGACGGAGATTTATCTTCCAACAAGACAATGATCCCAAACATACAGCAAAATCTACAAAGGAATGGTTCACAAATAAACGTATCCAGGTGTTAGAATGGCCAAGTCAAAGTCCAGACCTGAATCCAATCGAGAATCTGTGGAAAGAGCTGAAAACTGCTGTTCACAAACGCTCTCCATCCAACCTCACTGAGCTCCAGCTGTTTTGCAAGGAAGAATGGGCAAGAATTTCAGTCTCTCGATGTGCAAAACTGATAGAGACACCCCAAGAGACTTGCAGCTGTAATCGCAGCAAAAGGCGGCTCTACAAAGTATTAACGCAAGGGGGCCGAATCATTTTACACGCCCCACTTTTCATTTTTTTATTAGTTAAAAAAGTTTCAAAAATCCAATAGATTTCGTTCCACTTCACAATTGTGTCCCACTTGTTGGTGATTCTTCACAAAAAATAAACATTTTATATCTTTATGTTTGAAGCCTGAAATGTGGCAAAAGGTTGAAAAGTTCAAGGGGGCCGAATACTTTCGCAAGGCACTGTGTGTGTGTATGTGTGTGTATATATGTATATAGCCAGGATTGTTACAGATTGAGTAATATACTGTTTTAACCTATTAAAAACGTAAACCCCTCTCATGTGGATCTGAACACTTTAAATAAACCTACGATTTGCCTATTTTCCGGCCCGCCCTGTTGGGCACAGTATTTATCTGTTTTATATCCAAGTATATAAAAGGTGCAACTTGAACCACACAAAGGTGGTAGAACACCCAAAACTGCCAAGTGAGCAGGAACAGAGTTGCGAACTACGACAGTGAGATCTTACTGTTGACACATTCATGACATAATAAAAGCTATGACTGAAGCCCACCAAGCCAGGGCCGTCTTTTTGTATGGGCACCCTGGGAAGTTGCCCGGGGGCCCCACTTGCCTGGACCAAGCTCTACCTACAAGATCACTTTTGGGTGGGGTGACACTTTAAGTAATTGTATCTAGGTCTAATGTTGTGTAGTACATTGTGTTTTTTTGCCGAGGTCTGATGTTGAGTAGTACATTGCGTTTTCTTTGCCGAGGTCTAATGTTGTGTAGTAATTGTGTTTTTTTGCCGAGGTCTGATGTTGTGTAGTACATTGTGTTTTTTTTTTTTTTAATTTATTTTTTTTTTTTTTTTTTTTTTTTTTTAATACTTTACAAGCACTGAACCCTGTTTGATTGCAGAGACTTGCTAAGCACCTTGCTTATTATTTCTTGCAGGATAAGGACAATTCTGGTGCCACGATTCTGCACTTAGCATCCAGGTTTGGCCATCATGAAATTACCGGCTGGTTGCTCCGGTTTGGGACCAACGATGCAATGGTGGCAACAGACACAGGAGCACTTCCTGTACACTACGCCGCGGCCAAAGGAGACCTCCCTACACTGCAACAGCTATTAGAGTACTGCCCAAAGTAAGTTTTGACTCTTCAATGGGGAAAAATGTACTTTATGTTCACTTTGGTGAAATGTTTGTGAATATGTGACCATCACACCTATATGGCATTGTGGGGCATCCTGTTTGAAAACCAGGGGCATTAATATGGAGTTGGCCTCCCACTTTTGCTGCTATATTATTCTACACTCTTCAGGGAAGACTTTCCACAAAAATTTGGCAAACCTTTGTAAGGTCAGATACCTAATGGAAAAAGACTTGTTTTGCAATCAGCATACCAGTGAATCCTAAAGGAGTTCTGTAGGGTTGAGGTCAGGCCTCTGTACAGGACACTCTAATTCCTCCAGCCGGCAATGTCTTTATGGAGCTGACTTTGTGAAAAGTAACGTTGGAACAGAAAAAGGACCTTTCCAAGACTGTTACCACAGGGCTGGAAGCGCAGTGGAAGGCTAGAACCCCTGCCATCCTAAAGAACATATGTGAGGTCAGGTATGATGTTGAATCTTTAGACCTGGCTCACAATGGGCTTCCTTGTTCATCTCAAAGATGTTCAGTAGGGTTTAGGTCAGGGACACTTGAGTTCCTCCACACCAAACTGGTCAAACCATTTCTTTATGGATCTGGCTTTCCATACAGTCACCTGGCTCACAATCCAATTCATCTTAAAGGTGCTCAGTAAGGTTGAGGTCAGGGCTCTATGCAGGACATTTGAGCTCCTCCACACCAAACTGTTCAAACCATTGACCTTGTTGCCATAAGGCTGGATGTGCAGGAGAAGACTAGAACCCCAGTCATCCAAAAGAACATTTGTGAGGTCAGGTACTGATGTTGGATGAGAAGTTCTGGCTCACAATGGGCTCCCAAAGATGTTCAGTAGGGTTGAGGTCAGGGCTCTGTGCAGGACACTTGAGTTCCTCCACACCAAACTGGTCAAACCATTTCTTTATGGATCTGGCTTTCCACACAGTCACCTGGCTCACAATTGCGGATGGGCCGAACACCCCCCATTCTTTTTGCACCAGAACATGCAAAAAATTTGTTCGAACGCGCGAACACCTTTAAAGTCTATGGGACTCGAACGTTCAAAATCTAAAGTGCTAATTTTAAAGGCTAATATACAAGTTATTGTCCTAAAAAGTGTTTGGGGACCCGGGTCCTGCCCCAGGGGACATGGATCAATGCAAAAAAAGTTTTAAAAACGTCCGTTTTTTCAGGAGCAGTGATTTTAATAATGATTAAAGTGAAAAAATAAAAGTGTAAAATTCCTTTAAATTCCGTACCTGGGGGGTGTCTATAGTATGCCTGTAAAGTGGTGCATGTTTCCCGTGTTTAGAACAGTCTGACAGCAAAATTAAATTTCTAAAGGAAAAAAAGTCATTTAAATCTACTCACGGCTATAATGAATTGTCGGTCCGGCAACACATAAAAGTTCATTTATAAAAATGGCATGGAATTTCCCCACAAGGAAACCCCAAACCAAGATTTTTTAAAAAAATGGCGTAGGGTCCCCCCAACAATCCATACCAGACCCTTATCCAAGCACGCAACTTAGCAGGCTGCAGAAAAAGAGGGGTGGAGAGAGAGCGGGCCCCCCCTCCTGAACCGTACCAGGCCACATGCTCTCCAAATGGGGAGGGTGCTTTGGGGTGTTGATGGGGAGAAGGGCCTCATCCCCGCAACCCTTGCCCGGTGGTTGTGGGGGTCTGCGGGTGGGGGCTTATCGGAATCTGGAAGCTTCCTTTAACAAGAGGACCCCCAGATCCCGGCCCCCCTGTGTGAATTGGTACCCCTACCATTTCACAAAAAAAGTGTCAAAAATGTTAAAAAAGACAAGAGAAGGTTTTTGACAATTCCTTTATTAATGTCTTCTTCTTTCCCCACTTCTTCTTCCATCTTCTTTCTTCTGGTCTTCCTTCAGTTTTCTTCTTCTTCCTCCATCTTGTTCTTCCCCCGCTTCTTCCTCTGTCTTCCTCTGGTCTTCTCGTCTGGCATCTTCCTCCGGCTTCTTCTTCTCCGATTCGTCCTCCGCACGATCCGCCCCAGTGGGAGTCTTCCACTGTGTGACGCTTCTGTCCGGTGACAGTTCCTATAGAACGGTGACCCCGCCCCCTCTGACTTGCGTAAATTATGATTTCTTTAAATTTTGGTTCAGGGTTCCCCTGTGGGGAAATCCCCATGCCAGTTTGATCAATGAATTTTTATGTGTATTTCCGGACCGACAATTCATTATAGCCGCGAGTAGTTTTAAATTACTTTTTTTTCTTTAGAAATGTCATTTTGTGCAGGGACTCTTCTAAACATAGGAAAAATGCGCTACTTCACAGGCATACTATAGACACCCCCCAGGCATGAAATGTAAAGGAATATTACACTGTTATTGTTTCACTTTAAGCATTATTAAAATCACTGCTCCTGAAAAATTGGCAGTTTTTAAAACTTTTTTTTTGCATTGATCCATGTCCCCTGGGGCAGGACCCGGGTCCCCAAACACTTTTTAGGACAATAACTTGCATATTAGCCTTTAAAATTAGCACTTTAGATTTCTCCTATAAACTTTGAAAGGGTGTTCCGCGGCTTTTCGAACACCCCAAATTGTTCGCTAGTCGGCCAACAGGCAAACAGCCAATGTTCGAGTCAAACTCATGTTCGACCCGAACATAAAGCCCATCCCTACTCACAATCCAATTCATCTCAAAGGTGCTCAGTAGGGTTGAGGTTTAGGGCTCTATGCAGGACACCTAAGCTTTTCCATACCAAACTGGTCAAACCATTGACCTTGTTGCCATAAGGCTGGAAGTGCAGGAGAAGACTAGAACCCCAGTCATTCAAAAGAACATTTCAGAGGTCAGGTACTGATGTTGAATGAAAAGACCTGCCTTGCAGTTGGCAATCCAATTCACGCCACAGGTGTTCAGTAGGGTTGAGGTCAGGACTCTGTGCAGGAATCTTGGGTTCCTCCACACCAAACTGGTGAAACCATGTCTTTATGGAGATGGCTTTGTACACAGAGGTACAGTCATGGTGGAACAAAAAAAAGGTTCTTTACCAAACTTATTCCCCAAGGCTGGAAACGCAAGGAAAGGCTAGAACCTCTGTCAATCTTTTTTTTTTTTTTTCTTTCTCTGTGTGTCTCCATTGAGGATTTCAGCTCATGTCTAGTATGGTCAAAGCATTTTCAAGATAATGGGAAATGAGGAACATTTTCTATAGCAATAAAACCATTTAGGGGTTCCGACCTTTGACAACGCTATCCACAACTAAGCGTAAAACCTAAAAAGTTCTCCTTTTTTACCAAAAAATGGAAAAATGAACTTCACAGAATGAGCATCCGTCTTAAAACTCACAATGGCAAGCAACTCATTGGTCAGCATGACCACGTGCTGACCAGTAGGAAGCATTTCTTTCTTCTGGGACATCAGAAGAAGAATCCTCCAGAAGTTTTTTTTCACTGGTCAGCACGGTCACGTGGTTTGCGCGGCCCAATGAGTGTTTGCCATTGTGAGCCAATGTGCTCCCTCAACAAATTGGCATTTAGCAAACATGCGGTGGTGTCATTAATTGTTCATGGCACCCCCCCCCCCCCCATCTGCAAACGCTTGTGTCAAACCACATGGGTTCCCGGTGGTACCATGCAGTTCGTTGCATCATGTTTCTGGAAAAGAGTCAGGGACTTCTTTCCCACATTTCTCGCGTGTAGGCCAGCCTGTTCAGATCAATGGGCTGCCCTACAAGAGACGCACGGTGGGAAGTCGTGAAAAGCCCACGCTTGGTTGCACCCGTAGGTGTGAACCAAGCCTGAAAGAATGTACGCACCAGAGAAAAGTTATTGGCAGGATCACCAAGAAAACGAATACACAATACTAGTAAGCTGCCATATATTACGTGTTTATTTTGTTAGTTTACATTCATGCTTTTTTGTTGCTTATGTGACAATGTTGCATTTGGGGGCCCTTGGAAGTCACGTGAGGCCAATTCTGTGCGGTCTATGACTTTGTTACTTACCCTTTCCTGGTACACACATTCTGCTGGTGTGTTCGGTGCTCTTCGCCCCCCTTTGCTCCAGTCACCTGCTGTTTTAGTGTAGAAGGGGCATGAATTATTCAGGGCAGGTGAGCGGCGTCTCGTCACAATGCTTCCTGCGGCCGATGATAGTTTCTCTTACAATCCCTTGAAATTCCATCTTCATCACAATTAAGACCTCAATAGGCCGATGTATCATTTGATTTAATGTTGATGTGTATGTGAGACGGACGGCGAGCCCTGGGCACGAATTAACGCTAATTATATCTGCAGATTTTTCCATGGCTTTGTTTCCTTTTCATACCGGCCCGCTCGCTCTACATACCTTCTGTCATCCATTAGGCATATTAATGCGACTCAACGGTCTTGTGTTCATTCATTACAGCCACGTAAATAAGATCGATCGTTACATTGAATTCTCTACATGAATCAGTAAAGTGCATTTCATTACCAAACCACAATAATAATAATAATAATAATAATAATGGTTATTGGTGGTGGTTGTTTACTATTACTAAAATGTATTCTTAATATTATTAGTAGTAATAGTACTTTTTTTTTTTTTTTTTTTTTTTTTTACAATAATTGTTGTTACTTTATTATAATAAAACAATAATTTGTATTTTTTTTATAACAAAATTAATATTTTTATATAGTAATAACAGCAATTATTTTAATAATAATTATTGTTTATTATAATACTAATAATACTACAAGTAAAAACATTCATTTGTGGTGTTGTTGTTATTATTATTTTAAATATTAATGATAAAATATTATTTTTATAAAGTAACAGAAATTATTTATTCTAAAGTACTATTGCTACTAATAACAATAATAATTGTAAAAATAATAATACATTTTTATTATGAATAATAATAACAATTATTCTTTTTTATTATTAGCATTGTTATTATTACAAAAAAGTAGTAGTAGTAGTACTACTACTACTACTAAAATGTTTTATTATTATTATTACTTTTTAAAGTACCGGTAATAATTGTTTGTTACCTTTTTAATAAAGCATAGTAGTTAATAGTAAATAAAGTTAGTGGTAGTACTATTTTTGTAATAATAATAATTGTTGTTACTTTGCATTATTATTAATAATAACAATTGTTCTTATTATTTTATTAATAACTATTATTATTATTACAAAAGAAATACTACTACTAATATGTTTTATTATTACTTTTTTAAGTAATAATTGTTTGCTATGCTGTAGTAGTAGTAGTGGTAGTGGTGGTAGTGGTAGTAGTAGAAAGGTGGTGGTGGTGGTAGTAGTAGTAGAAAGGTGGTAGTAGTACAAAGGTGGTGGTAGTGGTAGTAGTAGTGGTAGTAGAAGTAGAAAGGTGGTGGTGGTGGTGGTAGTAGTACAAAGGTGGTGATAGTAGTAGTAGTGGTGGTGGTGGTAGTATTAAAAAGGTAGTAGTAGTAAAAAGGTAGTGGTAGTAAAAAGGTAGTGGTAGTAAAAAGGTGGTGGTAGTAGTAGTAGTAGTAGTAGTGGTAGTGGTAGTAGTGGTAGTAGTAGTAAAAAGGTAGTGGTAGTACTTAATAATTAACAATACTTTTATTATTCATTTTTAAGTAATAATTGTTTGTTCCTTTTTAATACAAAAATTATAATAATAATAGTAATAAGCATAATAGTTAGTAGTAAATAAAGGTGGTATTAGTAGTAGTAGTACTTTTTTTGTAATAATAATTGTTGTTACTTATTATTAATAATAATGCAGGGATACCCCGTTGAGGGCTGCTGAGTGTTGTAGTCCGTCTGTCACCCTGCCCAGCCAGGCCCAGCCAGGCACACAGTTCTCATTCACCCTCAGGCAGAAGACCAGTCCTTGATTTGGCTGGGGATATTCATGTGATGCCCATACTGATTTGCAGAACAATATAAATGGGAGTGACTATATACACCTCCGGTATATACATCTCCAATCTTCAACTCCAGCGCAACACTTGCTCGTCACTTGCTTGCACCTCCGGGACCAGCTAGCACTGGTTTGTAGGCCTGACACTGGCTCAGCCAGACCTAGGGTAAATGCCCTTTGTAGGCTGGGACCGCGGACCCCATTAGTGTAGCAAAAATATGGTAGTCCTTAGTGCTAGCTGTCTGCGTGTCTACTGAGCCCAGTACTACATCTTCAGGCCATGCCAGCCCTCATGGCTGCAGCTGCCTCTCTCCACTGCCTGTGACACCCCAGTCCACCCCTCTGGCTCTGCACCCATCCCAGACTGCGCTCCCCCAGTCCTCTCCTGACTGTGACACTCACCAGCCCTCTTGGCTGTGACCTGTGGTTCCTACTTTGCCTGGCAGTGCCCTCCCGCTGTCTTCCCTTGCTCCTGTGCCACCCCTGTCCAGGACACCTCCGTGTGTCAAAAGAAGAGTCCTGTCCACCCCCCCCCCCCCCCACTGGAGAGCTCCCTCAAAGGCCCGACAGCCTAGCATTCCATCTCCAGCTTCCACCCGAACAACTCCTCCTCCGGCTAGCCTGACCCTGGGTATTTAAGGAGGCCTGCCCCCTGCCAATCCAAGCTGGGGATAGGTCAGGGCTCCTCTAAACACCACAAGCAGCTCCACCTCCCCTCTCCTCCTTTCTTTCCAGCATATTACAGAAAGCTCTGGAAAGAAGTGGGAGGTCTTGGTGATGCTGCTGTTGTGAGTCATCCAGGTCTACACTAAGTCACTCCCAACCCAGATCAAAACGCACTGAATTTACTTACTCTCGAAAACCTATCACTATCCTTCTAGCCCACTAGAGGGTGCTACAATAATAATAATAATAATCATACAAATAATAATATTATTAATAATCTTTTATTATTACTTTTTGTTATTAATAATTAAAATAAGAAAAGCATTATTATTATTATTATTATTATTATTAAAAAGTAAAAACAAATATTATTATTTTAAAAAGTAATAATAATAACAAGCCTCTGTGCTTGTGTGAATGAGCCCGTGGATGTGTTCTAGTACAATATAATTCTGTACGTCTAGGGGCAGGTTCGATACTCTAAACGAAGTGTTTCTCAACTAGGGTGCAATCTAGCTTCCCCCGGGGGTTCCATGAGCGCAGCACCTGGTTTGCCCTGCAGAGATCAGCATTGAGAGTTGCCATGATGCAGACAGGCCAGGAATTAGCAGCATAACTGATGTGTGAAAAAAATGATTCGCACTCCGGTTGTCGCTCTTAAAATTCTCTAAATTTTATTGAATAGCCACAGTGAGCAAACACAGATTAAGTCAGTTGACGCATTTCAGCCTATAAGGCCTTAGTCATGGGTTATGACTAAGGCCTTATAGGCTGAAACGCGTCAACTCACAATCGGCGTTTGTTCACTGTGGCTATTCAATAAAATGAAGAAATTTTAAGAGTGACAACCGGAGTGCGAATCATTTTTTTCCACATTACTCTACTCAGCCAGGGCCTGTGTATGGAGCCCCTGGGGGCTCTGCTGTCTATGTGGTGTGGGGGTAGTAGCACTGACTTTTCTGTTTATAACAACTTATGGTGCTCTAGTGCCAAGACACACCGCATCATTCATTGCTATGGTGATGGTGGCTGGCTCACAGTGTATGGCACTGATCCAAGGCAGGCGGTATGCAGGGCCACCCCCACCATTCAGGGGAGGATGGAAGTCCTCACCCTCCAGGCCTGCTTCACCTCCCAAACTCTGGCACTCCACTGGAGCCAAAACCTACAGCTCTGATGTGATGAGGGGGCCGTGTGATGAGGACTCTGATGTAATGGGGGACATATGTATAGGGGACTGATGTTTAGGGATGACTGAAGGGGTGTCTGAGACATGATGGGGAACTCTGATTTCAATGGGGCTCTGCTGTGATGGGGGAGGGGGAACTCTGATGTGACATGGGGG
This sequence comes from Lithobates pipiens, assembly GCF_037356315.1. Classification (NCBI taxonomy): domain Eukaryota; kingdom Metazoa; phylum Chordata; class Amphibia; order Anura; family Ranidae; genus Lithobates; species Lithobates pipiens. The sequence goes on from NW_027507788.1 coordinate 226,778,454, forward strand.
GGCTCTGATGTGATGGGGGTTGTGATTTGGGCTCTGATGTGGTGGGGGACCTCTGATGTGATGTGGTGGGGGACCTCTGATGTGATGTGGTGGGGGACCTCTGATGTGATGGGGTACCTGATGTGATGGTGGGGCTCAGATCGGAGGACCTCTGATGTGATGTGGTGGGGGACCTCTGATGTGATGTGGTGGGGGACCTCTGATGTGATGTGGTGGGGGACCTCTGATGTGATGTGGTGGGGGACCTCTAAAGTGATGTGGTGGGGGACCTCTGATGTGATGGGGGGACCTGATGTGATGGTGGGGCTCAGATGGGATGGGACCTCTGATGTGGTAGGGGGGACTCTGATGTTATGACATCAGAGGTCCCTCTTATAAGGGGGACCTCTGATGTTCTAAGGGGGACCTCTGATGTTCTAAGGGGGACCTCTGATGTTCTAAGGGGGAGCCTCTGATGTTCTAAGGGGGAGCCTCTGATGTTCTAAGGGGGAGCCTCTGATGTTCTAAGGGGGAGCCTCTGATGTTCTAAGGGGGAGCCTCTGATGTTCTAAGGGGGAGCCTCTGATGTTCTAAGGGGGAGCCTCTGATGTTCTAAGGGGGAGCCTCTGATGTTCTAAGGGGGAGCCTCTGATGTTAGATGAGGAGTCCTCTGATTAGATGAGGAGTCCTCTGATTAGATGAGGAGTCCTCTGAGGTGATGGGGGGGGGGGGGTCCTCTGATGAGATTGGGGTCCTCTGATGAGATAACTAGACTTATGATGTGATGGGGGAATCTCTGACTAGATGATTATAGACTGGGGGGGCCTCAAGATTTGGCAAACTTTTAAAGGGTCTATGACTGAGAGAAGGTTGAGAAACCCCAATCTAAACTCATGTAAACGCATCTAAATGCAGCAGTTTGTTTATATTTCCAGATAATTGCCCCTGAGCTTAAATCAGCCAAGCGTAGGAGACTCATTTGTATCTCTTAGAAATAAAATGGCCGACAGGTGCACTTTATTGCCGCCCCCATCCCTCATACTGGACGATGGTGTGTCATGTGTACCTAAAGAGGACCTGTAAAGCGATTTGTGTGCATTTCTATATATATTCTCTGGTAATGATCTGCGTCTGGCGTGCCGTTTATCTCCGATGAGTAAATTGCGCCCTGTCAGCATATGGCAGGAGAGGCACTATAAACTTGATCGTTGTCATGCTGTCAGTCGGGTCGGCCGGCTTTCCTTGTTAATTCTTAATCAGCTTAGCTAGTGACAGTCAATGATAACGAGGTCTTGCTTTCCAGACTCCATTGTTTGTGGTCGCCGCGGCAACCGAGCGGCTGGCCTGCAGTAAATTAATAAGAGGTAACCAATACGCATACATGAAGTGGTGGCATTCCAGGGGGTGGGGGGCAAACAATAGGCTTCTATAAGTAAATGAGGGGATGGGCCGCAGAATCTTCCATGTTTTGACTTTAGTCATTCTGGATCAGAAAATATGATTAGCATCCCTGCTAATGGACTGCTATATGGACAGCATATTTCCATTCCTCCCCCTTCCTGCTACTCCTTTTTGCTTCTACCTTTTTCTCCCAGTACTTTCACTTCCTCATTCCCTGCCTAGGCAAGGATGATGTAACATGGAAGATTGATGACATCTTGTGGTGAAGAAGAAGTACTGCAGACAACAGCTCTAGATTAACCCTTTCATGACTAAGCCTATTTTTGGAATTTGGTGTTTACAAGTTAAAATCCATATTTTTTGCTAGAAAATTACTTGGAACCCCCAAACATTATATATATATATTTTTTTAGCAGAGACTCTAGAGAATAAAACGGCGATTGTTGCAATATTTTATGTCACACGATATTTGCGCAGCGGTGTTTTAAACGCAACTTTTTGGGGAAAGGGACACTTTCATGAATAAAAAAAAAACAAAAACAGTAAAATTAGCCCAATTTTTTTGCGTAATGTGAAAGATAATGTTACGCCGAGTAAATAGATACCAAACATGTCACACTTTATAATTGCGCGCACTTGTAGATTGACGACAAAGTACGGTACCTAAAAATCTCAATAGGTGACGCTTTAAATTTTTTTTTACAGTTACAGGTTAGCGTTACAGAGGAGGTCTAGGTGCTAGAATTATTGCTCTCGCTCTGACGATCGCGGCGATACCTCACATGTGTGATTTGAACACCGTTTACATACGCGGGCGCGACTTCGCGAGCTCGCGGGGACGGCGGGCGCTTTAAAAAATGTTTTTTTATTTTTTTATTTATTTTAAAATGACTAAATTGTTTTAAAAAATAAAATAAAAATTGATCACTTTTATTGCTGTCACAAGAAATGTAAACATCCCTTGTGACAGTAATAGGTGGTGACAGGTACTCTTTATGGAGGGATCGGGGGGTCTAAAAGACTCCCCACCCCTCCTTTACACTTCAATGTATTCAGATCGCCGAAAACGGCGATTCTGAATATCGGATATTTTTTTTAAACCGGCGCCATTGGCAGCCGAGTAAACGGGAAGTGACGTCATGACGTCGCTTCCGTGTTTACGATGAGGAGACTGGAACGAAGCCGATTACGGCTTCGTTCCAGTTCCTCCCCAGCAGCCGGAGGCGTCGGATTGCGATTCGGTGCTCCCGATCGAGCGGGAGCACCGGTAACAGCGGCGGGAGGGGGGGGACGTCCCCTCCCGCTCCTCCGGCATAACAGCTGAGCGGCTTTTAGCCGCATCGGTTGTTATGCCTGGATAGCCAATCGCCTGCTGCAAAAAACGGTACCTGCAGGCATCATCCCGGTATAACCCCCGGAAGCCGAGTACGCAGATCTGCGTACGCTCGGTGGGAAAGGGTTAAAGATGAGTTTTCCAACCCAAGTTTTTTTCTTGGGGGGGGGGGGGGGGGAACCTTTTTTAAACAACCAAAAATGTAGCCTTAATTAGGACGCTGGGCTTGTTCACACAGGTGGTGGTAAAACTAGTCAGTCAGGTCGTAGTTTTACCTCCCTTCTTAACAACTTGCCTACCGGGCCAATTCTGACACTTCTCTCACGTATGTGAAAAATCTAATCCGGCCCCTTAGGCCATGTCATGTGGCCCTCACACCCAGTTTTTCGGCTGGAATGTGGCACCTCCGGCTCTCACCCTCGGCTCCCTGCTCCCCACTGTCGCTTGTAAACACAGAAGCCTTCTGTATTTAGGAGGACAGTTTTGCCGCGGGCAACTCGCAGCTCTAACAGTTCCCTCAGGTACTCCTCAACCCTGCATTCTGTACATAATTCTCCTTCTGAACTCTGCGCTCTGTACATAACGCACACGTGAACTCTGCACTCTGTATGTAAAGCACTCCTGAACTCTGTGCTCTGTACGTAATGCTGTCCTGTACTCTGCACTCTGTACGTAACGCACTACACTTTTTACGTAATGCACCTTCTGAACTCTGCACTCTGCACTCTGTATGTAATGCACCATCTGAATGCTGCACTCTGTACGGAACGCATCCCTGAACTCTGCCCTCTGTACGTAATGCACTCCTGAACTCTGCGATCTGTACATAACGCCGTCCTGTACCCTGCATTCTGTATGTAGCGCACCCCTGAACTCTGCATTCTGTATGTAGCGCACCCCATAAACTCTGCATTCTGTATGTAGCGCACCCCATGAACTCTGCACTCTGTACGTAACGCACCCATGAACTCTGCACTCTGTACGTAACGCACCCCTAAACTCTGCACTCTGTATGTAACGCACCCCTGAACTCTGCACTCTGTACGTAACGCACCCCTGAACTCTGCACTCTGTACGTAACGCACCCCTGAACTCTGCACTCTGTACGTAACGCACTCCTGAACTCTGCACTCTGTACGTAACGCACTCCTGAACTCTGCACTCTGTACGTAACGCACTCCTGAACTCTGCACTCTGTACGTAACGCACTCCTGAACTCTGCACTCTGTACGTAACGCACTCCTGAACTCTGCACTCTGTACGTAACGCACTCCTGAACTCTGCACTCTGTACGTAACGCACCCCTGAACTCTGCACTCTGTACGTAACGCACTCCTGAACTCTGCACTCTGTACGTAACGCACTCCTGAACTCTGCACTCTGTACGTAACGCACTCCTGAACTCTGCACTCTGTACGTAACGCACTCCTGAACTCTGCGATCTGTACGTAACGCACCCCTGAACTCTGCACTCTGTACGTAACGCACTCCTGAACTCTGCACTCTGTACGTAACGCACCCCTGAACTCTGCACTCTGTACGTAACGCACCCCTGAACTCTGCACTCTGTACGTAACGCACCCCTGAACTCTGCACTCTGTACGTAACGCACTCTTAAGCTCTGCACTCTGTGCGTAACGCACTCTTAAGCTCTGCACTCTGTGCGTAACGCACTCTTAAGCTCTGCACTCTGTGCATAGCGCACTTCTAGTGCACAACCGGCCCTTTAGGGGCAACCATACTGCTGATGCAGCCTGAAATTAAATTGAGTTTGACATCCCTGCCCTACAGAATAAAATGGTGATTGTTGCAATTTTTTTTTTTATGTCACGCGGTATTTGCGCAGTGGTTTTTCCAAACACAATTTATTTGGAAAAAAATACACTTTAATAAATTTAAATGCATAAATCACAATGTATAACCCAATTTTTGGGTAAAATATAAAAGATGATGTTACGCTGTGTAATTGTACACACTCTTGGAATGGCGACAAACTATGATACTTAAAAATCTCAATGGGCGGCGCTTTACGTTTTTTTTGCAGGTTACCTGTTTAGAGTCACAGAGGAGATCTAGCACTAGAATTATTGTTCTCCTTCACATGTGTGGTGCGAACACCATTTACATATACATGCGTGACTTGCGTATGCGTTTGCTTCTGCGCGTGAGCACGGAGCAAGGGGGGGTGCTGTAAATTTGTATTATTTTTATTTTTACACTGTCCCTTTATTTTTTTTTATCACTTTTATTCCTATTACAAGAGATGTAAACATTGCAATAGAAATAAGGAATGACAGGTCCTCTTTTATGAAGAGATCTGGTCCAAATCTCCCCTCTACCTTTTGAAAGCAAAAGATTAAAAAAAAAAATTTTTATCCTTTTCTTTTAAAAAAATAAAAAATGTGTTTACTTCTGCCCTAGACCAGATGTGACATCATAATGTTGCTCCAATCCTCCAAGATCATAGAGTTGTTCAGAGATGATATGGTCTCTGTTCACCTCTATGGCCAGCCACGCGAACCGTTGAATCGTTTCCCAGGCTCGCCGGTAAGAGGGGTAAGCCTTCTAATATAGGGTGACCAGATGTCCCCGGTTTCAGCGGAAAGTCCCTGGATTGAGGACACTGTCCCTGGACCAAGTTTGTCCCTGGATTTAACTTCAACAGAAGCTGGGGAAATTTTCAAAAACAGTGTAGAATAAAAAAAAAAAAAAAATCTGAATTTCACACCCCCGCTCCTGCTAGCTTAGGGGGCCCATTCAGCTCTGCTCACATGTTCTGCATTTCTTGGTATCAGAGCCAATCAGCGGATCCGGCAGACTCGCCTAGTGGTCTGCCTATGTAAACGAGGCAGTTCGCCATTCTGTCAGTGTGGAAGACATTGATCCTGTGTTCCTGCAAAGCAAGTACAGGGATCTATGTTTTCCCTTTAGTAAAATCGCCTCCCCCACAGTGAGAAAACACTTGTTAGGCACACATTTAACCCATTGATTGCCCTAGATGTTTTCCCTTTCCCAGCCAGTGTCATTAGTACAGTGACAGTGCATATTTTTAGCACTGATCACTGTATTAGTGTCACTGGTTCCCACAAAGTGTCAAGTGTCACTAATGCCACGTACACACGAGCGGAATGTCAGACAGAAAAAGTATTTTCATTGGATATTCCGATCCTGTGTGGGTCTCATCGAACTTTTTTTTTTTTTTTTGGACCTAGAAATAGAACATGTTTTAAATATTTCCAACGGAACCAATTCTTATCAGGAAAAACGGCTCGTCTGTATGCTGTTCCGACGGACCAAAAAAAAAAACGCATGCTCTGAAGAAAGTACAAGACGGCTATTGGCTACTGACTATTGAACTTACTTTTTCTAGTCCCGTCGTACGTGTCATACATCATCGCGTTCTTGGCGGTCGAACTTTGGTGTGATTGTGTGTAGGCAAGACAGTTTTTCAGCGGAACTCCATCGGAAAAACCTTCGGAGTTTATTCCGACGGGTAAACCAGTCGTATGTACGCGGCATTAGTGTCCAATTTGTCCACCGCAATATCGCAGTCCCGCTATGAGACCCCTTTCACACTGCGGCATTTTTCAGGCGTTTTTCAAGCGCTTTAGTGTTAAAAAAAAAAGTGCCTAAAAGAAGCCTCATCTGCAATCCCAATGTAAAAGCCCGAGTGCTTTCATACTGTGGCGCTGCGCTGGCGGGGCGTAAAAAAAAAGTCCTGCAAGCAGCTTCTTTGCAGCGCTTTTGGAGCAGTGAATACAACGCTCCTAAAGCGCCCCCTTCCCATTGAAATCAATTGGAAGCGCCTGCAAATCGCTTTTTGGGCGCTTTTAACCCTTTATTTGGTCACGAGTGGGGGTTAAAAGCACCCTGCTAGCGCTCAAAAATGGGCACTGGCACTGTGAAAGGGCTCTTAAAGAGGAAGTAAACCCTTTCAAACCACTTTGACCTACAGGTGAGCCTAGATTAAGGCTTACCTGTAGGTCCAAGCAATATCTCCTAAACCTATATGGTTTAGGAGATATTTGCCCGAAAATGGGCACCGCTGTCTACGGCGCATGCGCCATAGACAGCGGCGCGCAGGCGCACTAAATGCGGCAAGTCCAAGAATGGATCTGCCTAATTTGTCGACTCCCGTGCGCATGCGCGGGAGTGACGTCATCGCGGCTTCGCCGAATGGCAGCGGCGGAGCTGCGAGACGCGACTCCCGTGCGCATGCGCGGGAGTGACGTCATCGCGGCTTCGCCGCTGTCATTCGTCGGAGCTGCGAGACGCCACCAGCAAGATGGATGCGGCGGACTACAGGGGACAGCGGCGACTTCGCTGGCTCCTGTGTCAGGTAAGTGACACATAATGAGCTACTATGCGATGTGATGCGATGCGATGCATAGTAGTCCATTATGCTTTACCTTTGCAGGGAAAAAAAGAGGAAGTAACACCCATCAGGGTTTACTTCCTCTTTAAAGCACTCGGGGCTTTCACATTGGGATTGCAGATGCGGCTTCTTTCAAACGCTTTACAGGCGCTTTTTATAATGCTAAAGCGCCTGAAAAACACATGAAAAATGCCCCAGTGTGAAAGGAGTCTGAGTCACTGATTGCTGCCATTACTAGTAAAAAAAAAAAAAAAATGTCCCCGGATTTCATTTTAAAAATCTGGTCACCTTATTCTAATAAACCACTTGGTTTGCTTTCATGAGAAATAGAGAGAATTACCGGCTAAAAAAAAAAAATACTGGGGTTACGGATGACAGCTGTAGCCATAACCCCAGTAAACCACTTCAAAGCCGCAATGTATATTTACGTATTGCGGTCAGCAAAACAAGAAAAAAAAAAGTTTGCCTGAATTTGGACGTTGGGCTTGTTCACACGGGTGATGGTAAAAATAGGCAGTTGAGTCGCAGTTAATATGTAATGGGAGTTGCACACATTCTACAACAACATTTATAATCTCATGTTGCGTTTGCCAAACGCAACCCATTCGATGAATAAAGCCGTGCCGCAACAGCGAATGAGCCCTTTAAGTAACCTTGTTGCATGGGTTCCTGGGAAGGTAGTCTGCTCCTCTATCGGTAGGATGCTGCTGTTTGCCCCGTGATAATTATCCTTATCAGTCTCTGCCTGGATCCAGGAAGACGCGGGTGTCATCCTCATGGTCCTTCATGATTAACACCCGGGACATTGGCTCCATTGTCCAGTAATAATGGGCGACTTCCATTCTTTGATCCCAGTACAAAGGTGATATTTGTAGGCCTGCCACTAAGCTGCTGTTATAAGGCCTTTGTCAAGGAGCCTAATCTGTGCATTGATTTGCAACTTGGAGATAAATTGCTGCCATCTTTTATGTCTAGGCTCTGCTGGCTAATTAGAGGAGCTTAGATAGAGCTTATCTGGACTCCTCATTCATGGCACTTCACTGATAAAACCTATTTCTATTCATATATATAATTAGGGCCTTATTAGGGGGACGCCTGCACAAACACCGGCTCCATGCATAAAGCGCTCTAGGTGGGATTAGAATGCAGAACTCAGCATTGCAAAGCACGCTTATTGACCACCTAGACCATCCATTCTCAACCAGAGTTCCTCTAAAACAGAGGTCGCCAATCAGTGTTGCGTGGACCACTGATGGTCTACGAGAAAAATGTTGGGGGTCCTGCCGCAATGTTGTTACCAGTGTTATTCTCAATACGTGCTGGCTGTCATGACTGTCGGCGCACGTTGATATACTCGTCGTCTCCTCCTGTAGTTCAGGCTTCGTTGGGAGTAGATTAGAGAGTGGGGAGTGAAGATGGAGGGGACTTCTAGTGGCAGAGCTTGTGCACATGGCTGGATAAGGAGGGGGAGATCCAATGATGAGTCTGTATAAGTCAGCAACAGGGTCGGACTGACCATTGGGCCACTCGGGCACTGCCCGAGTGCCCCGGGCCACTAGGGGGCCCCATCAGGGTTGCCAGCCGCAGTAAAACCAGGGACAGTATTTTTTTTTTTACATCTGTCTATGAAATGCCCCTTACCTTTTGGTCTAAAAATCCTGAGATTATAGCTGCCCCACCTCTCCAGTACCTTCTCAGCCAATAGAAACATGTCTGTGTATACTGTGTGTGTGTGTGTTTGTGTATACTGTATGGCCCCATAATCTCTGATTGCCCGGGGGCCCCATAATCTCCTATTGCCCGGGGGCCCCATAATCTCCTATTGCCCGGGGGCCCCATGAGTTGTCAGTCCGCCCCTGGTCAGCAGTGGGATCCAGGGGGAGGGGGGCAGAGAGGCGGAGCATTGTGGTGTAGTGGTTAGCACTCTTGCCTAGCAGTAAGATGGGTTGCTGGTTCGAATCCCAACCACGACACTACCTGCCTGGAGTTTGCATGTTCTCCCTGTGCTTGCATGGGTTTCCTCCGAGTACTCCGGTTTCCTCCGACAATCCAAAGACATGCAGGTAGGTTAATTGGCTTCTGTTCAAAAAATAAAATAAAAAATTGGCCCTAGAATATGAAGGGACCAATGTGAGTGTGCAATGTACAGGGATAGGGGTAGACACTCACTCAGGTTGAACTGGATGGACTGGTGTCTTTATTCAACCTTACTAACTATTGTGTGTTTAAGGCAGCAGTGTGATCCAGGGGGGATGGGGACAGAGAGCCGGAGCATTGTGTGTGTATAAGGCAGCAGTGTGATCCAGGAGGAGGGGGGCAGAGAGCCGGAGCATTGTGTATATAGGGCAGCAGTGTGATCCAGAGGGAGGAAGGGGGGCAGAGAGCCGGAGCATTGTGTGTATAACACAGTCGTGTGATCTAAGGGGAGGGAGGCAGAGAACCGGAGTATTGGGTGTGTATAAGGCAACAGTGTCATCCAGGAGGAGGGGGCAGAGATCAGATGCATTGTGTGTGTGTATAAGGCAGCAGTGCGATCCAGGGGAGGGGGGCTGAGAGCCAGAGCATTATGTGTATAAGGCAGCAGTGTGATCCAGGGGGAGGAGACCGAGAACAGGAACATTGTGTGTATAAGACAGCAGTGTGATCTAGGGGGAGGGAGGCAGAGAACCGGAGTATTGTGTGTATAAGGCAGCAGTGTGATCCAGGGGGAGGAGGCAGAGAACAGGAACATTGTGTGTATAAGACAGCAGTGTGATCCAGGAGGAGGGGGCAGAGATCAGATGCATTGTGTGTGTGTGTATAAGGCAGCAGTGTGATCCAGGGGAGGGGGCTGAGAGCCAGAGCATTATGTGTATAAGGCAGCAGTGTGATCCAGGGGGAGGAGACCGAGAACAGGAACATTGTGTGTATAAGACAGCAGTGTGATCTAGGGGAGGGGGGTGAGAGCCAGAGCATTGTGTGTGTATAAGGCAGCAGTGTGATCCAGGGGAGGGGGGTGAGAGCCAGAGCATTGTGTGTGTAAGGCAGCAGTGTGATCCAGGGGGAGGAGGCAGAGAACAGGAACATTGTGTGTATAAGGCAGCAGTGTGATGCAGGCGGCCGAGGCAGAGAGCCAGAACATTGTGTGTATAAGGCAGCAGTGTGATCTAGGGGGAGGGAGGCAGAGAACCGGAGTATTGTGTGTATAAAGGCAGCAGTGTGATCCAGGGGAGGGGGCTGAGAGCCAGAGCATTGTGTGTATAAGGCAGCAGTGTGATCCAGGGGGAGGAGGCAGAGAACAGGAACATTGTGTGTATAAGACAGCAGTGTGATCTAGGGGAGGGGGGTGAGAGCCAGAGCATTGTGTGTGTATAAGGCAGCAGTGTGATCCAGGGGAGGGGGGTGAGAGCCAGAGCATTGTGTGTGTAAGGCAGCAGTGTGATCCAGGGGGAGGAGGCAGAGAACAGGAAGATTGTGTGTATAAGGCAGCAGTGTGATGCAGGCGGCCGAGGCAGAGAGCCAGAACATTGTGTGTATAAGGCAGCAGTGTGATCCAGGGGAGGGGGGTGAGAGCCAGAGCATTGTGTGTATAAGGCAGCAGTGTGATCCAGGGGGAGGAGGCAGAGAACAGGAACATTGTGTGTATAAGACAGCAGTGTGATGCAGGCGGACGAGGCAGAGAGCCAGAACATTGTGTGTATAAGGCAGCAGTGTGATCTAGGGGAAGAACCATATAAATATAGGGGGCCCAACATCATTTGGCGCACCTGCATTAAGGCAGCAGGATAGGGAGAGAGCTCTGCTGGGTAGGGATAGCGCAGGTGCAGAAGTAGGCAGAGTTTCCAGATTGGTAGGGATGTGGAGGTTTCCTTTTCAGGGTGTTCCTGCCACACTGTGTCTGAAGAGACTGCCTTTGGTGGTCATAATCTGTGGGTCCTAATGGAACACAACGATTATTCATAATTTCCATCACCCCTCCAACACAGCACTCTTCTGGCACTATTATTTTAATTTTATTTAAATATATATATATTTTTTAACATTGTATCTGCCTTTTTTTTGATCAACTTTATTGCCATCACAAGGAATGAACAACATTCTTTGTTATAGTGTGGGTTGGGACAGGTCCTCTTTGTGGAGAGATCTGGGGTCTGACCCCAGATCTCTCCTTTGGCCTCTAAAGTATCTGATCAAACCGAGATTGGTTTGGTTAGCTCAGGGTTTCTCAGCCAGGGTTCCTCCAATGGTTGTTAGGGGTTCCTTGAGCAATGACTAATTTTATTTTTAATTTAATTTCAGATACGTTCCCAGTGACACCAATGATCTTTTTAGCTATCTGTAGGGGGGGGGGGGAATTCAGATGTAAGAAGCACTCTTCCACTGACCATCACACTAATGAACAAAGAACACGGAGGAGAGATGAGTTCGCTTTAAGAGCATATTAAATAAGGGCATTAGCCAATGCATCCCATTGGAAAAAAAAATTTAAAAGTGCAAACAAAAGTCCTGGATGGCTTCACTCCAATGTAAAAATGCATAGAAGAGCAAAGGGGAAGGCCTTCAAAATATACAAGGCTGAGGAATCATCATCAGCATTCAGACTTGACAAAGAGTGCAATAAGAAATGTACCAGCTGATTGGAGAAAAGCCAATGTAGCACCAATATTTAAAAAAGGGCCCAAAATACATCTGTAGCACTGACCCCTGAAGGTTTTCTGGGCTTACCGTTTACCTTCTCCACCTCGTTCTTGTCTAGGGGTTCCCGAGGTTGATGGCCCAATAACTGCAGAGACCGACACTTGAATCCCTTTTGAGGAACTTTTATTTGCATAAAACGTTGAACAAAACATTCTCTCAGTTGGGAATAGAGGGTATGGGTAGGGAAGCTCTCAGTAGGGAATAGAGGGTATGGGTAGGGAAGCTCTCAGTAGGGAATAGAGGGTATGGGTAGGGAAGCTCTCAGTTGGGAATAGAGGGTATGGGTGGGAAGCTCTCAGTAGGGAATAGAGGGTATGGGTAGGAAAGCTCTCAGTTGGGAATAGAGGGTATGGGTGGGAAAGCTCTCAGTTGGGAAAAGAGGGTATGGGTGGGAAAGCTCTCAGTTGGGAATAGAGGGTATGTGTAGGGAAGCTCTCAGTTGGGAATAGAGGGTATGGGTAGGGAAGCTCTCAGTAGGGAATAGAGGGTATGGGTAGGAAAGCTCTCAGTTGGGAATAGAGGGTATGGGTAGGAAAGCTCTCAGTAGGGAATAGAGGGTATGGGTGGGAAAGCTCTCAGTTGGGAATAGAGGGTATGTGTAGGGAAGCTCTCAGTTGGGAATAGAGGGTATGGGTAGGAAAGCTCAGGTACTTGTTTGGAAAACTGCTGACACTTGAAATGTCTCTCTAGATGATCCAGGAAATAGCCACTCGCAACTGGATACTTCAACATGTCGGATAAATCCTGGTTCATGGATTTAGCACCTGACAAGTGATTCAAACTTAGCAAAGTCTCTGCCACAGACTTGGTTGTAAAACTTTAGATGAACACAGAAAGTCTCTCACAGGAACTTAGTTGTAACCGAAGGATGAAATTAGGAACTTTCTTACAGTACCAGAATCTTGCAGCCGGTCCGGCAATACCATAAGAATGCAGATTTATTTGGTGTCCTTACAGATCAGCTTCCAGGCTCTTACCGAGCAGCCAGCCTCGTGCGTGTCCCTCTTATGAAGAGTCCTCCTCTGGTTGCGTTTTGAGTTGCTGGGCCTCTCCAAACCCGAGACAGGACCGGACCACCGTGAAATCCTCCTTCCAGTTACTGCGCCTCGGACTAGCCAAGTCTCGAGACTCGGAAACGGATAGATCCGCACCCCAGGCCATGAGGGCCTCTGGGGGCTGGTCAGGAGGACTAGGATTATGGAGTCAGAACATACTTCTGGACCGGAACCCCGAACCACATGACCTCAGCACCTTAAGTACCCTCTCTCGCAATACGCAGCGAAACAACGCACCCACTGATTGGCTCAGAGAGAGAGATTGGTACCCAATGCGTCCAACCAGATTGCGTTCCAATGCCTGTCAGAGATGATACACGCACCTATGACCAGGCATAACATAGTACAGTCCAGCCAAACTGATGCCAGAATCACAATTTAGTGAAATTAACCCCAAGACCCAACTATAGTCTTAGGAAAAAATGAATTTACAAACATAGCGCGTATTCTTCAGGAGTACCGGCGCTACACATCCCTGAGAATTGCAGACCAGTTAGCCTAACATCAATAGTATGCAAACTCTTGGATGGGATGGTAAGGGACTATATACAAGATTTTAGTAATGAGAACGATATCATTAGCACTACACAGTATGGATTCAAGAAGAATCGTTCTTGCCAAACCACTTCTAATCTACTAACCTTCTATGAGGAGGTGAGTTGCCATCTAGATAAAGGGAGGCCCGTAGACGTGGTGTATCTGTAAAAAGGAAGGCCCGTAGACGTGGTGTATCTGTATAAAGGAAGGCCCGTAGACGTGGTGTATCTAGATAAAGGAAGGCCCGTAGACGTGGTGTATCTAGATAAAGGAAGGCCCGTAGATGTGGTGTATCTGTAAAAAGGAAGGCCCGTAGACGTGGTGTATCTAGATAAAGGAAGGCCCGTAGACGTGGTGTATCTAGATAAAGGAAGGCCCGTAGACGTGGTGTATCTAGATAAAGGAAGGCCCGTAGACGTGGTGTATCTAGATAAAGGAAGGCCCGTAGACGTGGTGTATCTGGATAAAGGAAGGCCCGTAGACGTGGTGTATCTAGATAAAGGAAGGCCCGTAGACGTGGTGTATCTGTATAAAGGAAGGCCCGTAGACGTGGTGTATCTGTATAAAGGAAGACCCATAGATGTGGTGTATCTAGATAAAGGAAGGCCCGTAGATGTGGTGTATCTAGATAAAGGAAGGCCCGTAGATGTGATGTATCTGGATTATGCAAAAGCATTTGACACAGTTCCCTATAAACGTTTACTGTACAAAGTAAGGTCTGTTGGCATGGACCATAGGGTGAGTACATGGATTGAAAACTGGCTACAAGGGCGAGATCAGAGGGTGGTGATAAATGGGGAGTACTCGGAATGGTCGGGGGAGGGTAGTGGGTCACCCAGGGTTCTGTGCTGGGACCAATCCTATTTAATTTGTATATAAATGACCTGGAGGAGGGGGGTGGGGCAAACCGTTCAATCTCTGTATTTGCGGACGATACGAAGCTAAGCAGGGCAATAACTTCTCCTCAGGATGTAGAAACCTTGCAAAAAGATCTGAACAAATGAATGGGGGGAGGGGAAACTACATGGCAAATGAGGTTCAATGTAGAAAAATGTAAAATAATGCATTTGGGTGGGAAAAATCTGAATGCAATCTATAGACTGGGGGGATCTAGGATGGAGAAGGACTTGGGGGTCCTAGTAGATGATAGCAGCAGCTTGGCATTGCTGAGCCTAACAAAGCAAACAGAATATTGGCATTAAAAAAGGGATCAACTCCAGAGATAAAACAATAATTCTCCCCTCTACAAGACTCTGGTCCGGCCGCACCTGGAGTATACTGTCCAGTTCTGGGCACCAGTCCTCAGGAAGGATGTACTGGAAATGGAGCGACTACAAAGAAGGGCAACAAAGCTAATAAAGGGTCTGGAGGATATTAGATATGAGGAAAGGTTGTGAGCTCTGAACTTATTCTCTCTGGAGAAGAGACGCCTGAGAGGGGATATGCTATAAAATATAATACTGACATATAATCACACACACAGATTGGACTTGATGGACTTGTGTCTTTTTTTTCAACCTCGCCTACTATGCAACTATGTATCATGAGTTGTAGATATAGTCATTTTTAACAGGGGTTCCCTGAGACCGAAAGGTTATTTCAAGGGTTTCTCCGTGTTGGAAAGGTTGAGAATGTTGGGATTAGATGCTTTCACAAGCTGGTAAACAACAAAACTAAAACTGGAAGTGACAAAATCCTTGTCGCTTCTGGTTTCTGATATCAGAGAAGAAAAGGCACGGGAACTTCCATTCCTTCCTCTCTTTTCGGTGAGTGTGAGGTGGTCTGAGGTGGTCGCATTGTTCCCGGGCTCCCCGATGGGGGAGGAGGTCTCTGGGAAAGGGGCGGGTGGGAAGACCCCTTCTGCCGACTGTAAAAGTGATCGAACGGCTGTATAGCTGCTTAGGTCACTTTTACATTGTAGGAAATCGTCAACACTAAAAATGATATGGCCCTTCCTGTCCAAGGACATACTGTACATATACGTATGGTGAATGGGAACGCTGAGTATAGTCTACTTCCTAACCACCGTTCTGTATGTAGCACACTGGGGCTTAGTCAGGGACGCTCCTCACAAATTTACTTGCCAGGAGTAGTTGCCCTGGTCAATTGCTAGAGATCCATTGATTTCTCCCTAAGCCTGGCCTGGTTGCGCTCTTCTCTTCTACCACTAGGTGGCCGGATACTTGGTGGTATTAGATATGAGAAGGGCAACCCAAGGTCAGGTTATGGGTGTATGGGGGTACCTCAGCCAAAGAGCAGAAGTTTTCTTGAATTCCTTGGCCTGCTGAGAGAACCTATATATTCAGGTGATCCATGTTCTGTGCCACCTGGACGGCTGTCTGGGTGGAATGGTGTCGTACGCCCCAGGCTCCTAGGCCAGAGATTGGGCCTATCCCTGGGGCATTTGGCTGCCAGGCTGTGTGAGGGCCTATCCAGAAGTAAGAGGACAGCACAGGGTTGGAATTGTGGTTTGTAGTCCAACCAGAAGTGACGGTTCTGTCGGCCGGAGAACCTGTCAGTGGTCGGAGGTAGAAGGGATGCTGTCGCCACAAAGGGACCAACCACCTTTACCAGGGACCACAGTGAGTAATTGAAGCAAGTACCGGAGCAGCATTCCTACCGAACGGGCACGGTGGAGAGTCGAGAAACTTCAGGCGGTAATCAAGTCAGGGACCCAAACAGCGGAGGTGACGCTTGCAGAGCAGCCTTGTGTATCAAGCCCGGGACCGAGCCGGTCAGCAGGGGTGAAGCTTGAGAACTATCTGGAGTGCCAAGCTAGGCACCCAGCAAGGAAGCGTGGGTGACGTTTGAGGGAGGTACCACCGCAAAGCTTTGAGGCGCTCCAGGGATTCAGAGTCAGGGAATGAGAGGGTCTAGTGAGGGACCGGGAGCTACAGGGGCTGAAGAACTACAAGTAGCAGTTGTGAAGCAAAGAGGACTGTAACGATTTGTGTTAGGAACTGTTAAAGACTGTTGCCATAGGAGATAGCAATCCAGCACATGCAGATGTGGCGCCTACTGGGGGTCATTCCTTGTAAGGCTGTCCTCCTATTGAAGTCTCGGAGTCTGCCAATTGAAATTGCCACTTCTAGCGGGGGTCCTGGCCCTAACCCTCTTTCCCCCTTATATAAAAAGGACTGTTAAGAGAAATAAATGCTCTTTTACAGCCAAGAAATGTCTGGCACCCAATGACTTCACCTTGCACCCACTATGCCTCACAACCCACCACATACAGAAGGATGTCAGCTATCTTTGGCCCCGAAGGCTCTCATTAGACTGGAGGAGGCTAAAGACTTTGCTACATGTATACCAAAAAACTGTATACCCCACAGCTCATGTGGTGCCAGTGCTGTCCGTCTTTCTAGAATACCCAGTGGTGGAACTACCAGGGTCACAAAGGTCGCATTTTGGTGGGCCCTTGGCGTTTTTCCACCATGGGGATGCCCAATTTGGCAGAAAGGGGGTCCACTGCAAAACATGTGAAAGGATCCCACTGCAGGACCATAATAAAGAGCTCCACAACAGGAGTAAAGGGCCCGGGGCCAGTGGAAAGGGCCCCAGGATCAGAGGAAAGGGCCCCTGGACTGATGGAAACCCAACTCTAGTTACTGTATGTATCTGCGGATATCTATTGTGCCTTGTTAATTTCTACAACATGAAACCAGTGCCAATTAACACTGTCTCATGGTTCTTCCAGAACTTGGGTTGTCCGCCAAGGCCCTGCCTACACATAGGCCCTGCCTACCCGTGGGCCCTGCCTGCACGTGGGCCCTGCCTGCACGTGGGCCCTGCCTACCCGTGGGCCCTGCTTACCCGTGGGCCCTGCTTACCCGTGGGCCCTGCTTACCCGTGGGCCCTGCTTACCCGTGGGCCCTGCTTACCCGTGGGCCCTGCTTACCCGTGGGCCCTGCTTACCCGTGGGCCCTGCCTACCCGTGGGCCCTGCCTACACATGGGCCCGGGTGATATAAGGCAATAAAAGTACACTAAGCTATTTCTAGCTGGGGAGTAAGTAGCGTTACTCGTTGTGGTGACCTCATTTTCTGTACAGAAGATGTTATCTGTGAGTGTCTAATGTATTCACCCGCGGTGAACCTGGTGTAGTGTGAGATTGTCTTCCGCTCTGTAGGTCCGTCCTGCTCTTATTTTATTCTACAACAGAGCTGAGGCCAGAAATATATTTTGCTGGTGAGGATCCACCGCTGTGTGCTTTTCACTTCTTACATAAATGGGTTTAAAGAGACTTTGATGTCAATTAAAAAAAAAAACTGTAGATGGCAGCAGAGAAAAATCAAATATCTTTACCATACCGGCACTTTCACCCCCTTCAGCTTGCTCAGCTATCAGCGCTGTCACACTTTGAATGACAATTGCGCGGTCGTGCTACACTGTACACATAGGACATTTTTATCATTTTTTTTTCACAGAAATAGAGCTTTATGGGGTTTTATCCTCTGCTAAATAAATGACATTTTTGAAAAAGATTTAGCAAATTATTTTCCTTCTTCACTGATGAGGCTGCACTGTTTGGCTCTGGTGAGGCTGCACTGTTTGGCTCTGGTGAGGCTGCACTGATGGACACTGGTGAGGCTGCACTGAAGACCACTGGTGAGGCTGCACTGAAGACCACTGGTGAGGCTGCACTGAAGACCACTGGTGAGGCTGCACTGAAGACCACTGGTGAGGCTGCACTGAAGACCACTGGTGAGGCTGCACTGAAGGGCTCTGGTGAGGCTGCACTGAAGGGCTCTGGTGAGGCTGCAGTGATGGCCACTGTTGAGGCTGCAGTGATGGCCACTGTTGAGGCTGCAGTGATGGCCACTGTTGAGGCTGCAGTGATGGGCTCTGGTGAGGGCTGCACTGATGGGCTCTGGTGAGGGCTGCACTGATGGCCACTGGCGAGGCTGCACTGATGGGCACTGGCGAGGCTGCACTGATGGGCACTGGCGAGGCTGCACTGATGGGCACTGGCGAGGCTGCACTGATGGGCACTGGCGAGGCTGCACTGATGGCCACTGGCGAGGGCTGCACTGATGGCCACTGGCGAGGGCTGCACTGATGGCCACTGGCGAGGGCTGCACTGATGGCCACTGGCGAGGGCTGCACTGATGGCCACTGGCGAGGGCTGCACTGATGGCCACTGGCGAGGGCTTCACTGATGGGCACTGGCGAGGGCTTCACTGATGGGCACTGGCGAGGGCTTCACTGATGGGCACTGGGGAGGGCTGCACTGATGGGCTCTGGCGAGGGCTGCACTGATGGGCTCTGGCGAGGGCTGCACTGATGGGCTCTGGCGAGGGCTGCACTGATGGGCTCTGGCGAGGGCTGCACTGATGGGCTCTGGTAAGGCTGCACTGATGGCCACTGGCGAGGCTGCACTGGCGAGGCTGCACTGATGGGCACTGGCGAGGCTGCACTGATGGGCCCTGGTGAGGCTACATTGATGTACTCTGATGGGCCCAGATAAGCAGCACTGATGGGCACTGATAAGCTGCACTGATGGGGCTGCACTAATAATCACGGGAGCTCACAACAGCCTATAAACTGCAAAATCTGTGGCAGCTGTGATTGGACACAGCTAATCACATGGTAAAGGGCACACTGTGATTGGGCATTTTACTGTGTAGGAGAAATGGATGGAAGGCGCGTGATCAAATTCATACCGTTTATTCATGTATAGTGGAATAGATACATTAAAATACACATATATATATATATATAAATACATCTTCACCAGCGTCGTCATCGCCGTCTTCTTCTTCTGTTCTTCCGATGTTGACACAACGCTCTCTCCCGCTGTAATGCCGTGGACACGGTGCGCAGCGACTTATATAGGTATAAAGGGCGGAGTCACTGGGAGATGTCACATGTTGACCCCGCCCCTTATGATGTCACAGTCCCAGCATGCCCCAGGAGTGTGACGTCATAAGGGGCGGGGTCACCGGGTGACATCACCCAGTAAACTGTAAAGGCATTTACAACGTTGCTTATGGAGATTTTTAGGTACCGTATTTTGTCATCATTCCGCAAGTGTTCGTAATTTTAAAGCGTGACATGTTGGGTATCTATTTACTAAAACATCATCTCTCACATTTTACATAAAAACTATTGTGTTTTTTTTTTTAATTAACAAATTGCTGACCGCGGCACGCCGATATACGTCGGCACAATGGCAGCGGTGGGCAAATGGGCGTACCTGTATCTCCCCCTGGAGCTAGCGGCCATGTGCGCGCCGCATATATCGTGACCGTGCCTGCGGTCTCCCAGCGATCGTGTCACAGAACAGAGAAGTGTCTATGTAAACAAGGCATTTCCCCGTTCTGCCTTGTGACATGACAGAGATCATCGCTCCCTGTCATCGGGAGCAGTGATCGCTATCATGTGACTAGTAGCCCCTCCCCCCCCCACAGTTAGAATCCCTAGGACAACTTTAACCCCTTGATCACCCCCCTAGTGTTTAATCCCTTCCCTGCAAGTGTCATTTACACATTAATCAGTGCATTTATATAGCACTGATTGCTGTATAAATGACAATGGTCCCAAAATAGTGTTAAGTGTCCGATGTGTCCGCCATAATGTCGCAGTCACGATAAAAATCGCAGATCGCTGCCATTACTACTAAAAAAAAAAAAAAAAAATTATAATAAAAATGTCATAAATCTATCCCCTATTTTGTAAACGCTATAACTTTTGCGCAAACCAATCGTTGCAATTTTTTTGTCACACGGTATTTGTGCAGCGGTTTTCCAAGCGCAATTTTTTGGGAAAAAAATACACTTTAACCGCTTCAGCCCCAGAAGATTTTACCCCCCCCCCTTCCTGACCAGAGCACTTTTTGCGATTCGGCACTGCAATGATTTAACTGACAATTGCGCGGTCATGCGACGTGGCTCCCACAAATAGAGCTTTCTTTTGGTGATATTTGATCACCTCCTGCGGTTTTAATGTTTTGCGCTACAAACTAACAAAAAAATCAATAAAAAATTAAAAAAATCAAAAAAAAAAAAATCGCAATAAGCGTAATATACGCTTATTGCGATTTTTTTTTTTGATTATTTTTTTTTCGTTTTTTTACCAAAAATATGTAGAAGAATACGTATCGGCCTAAACTGAGGGAAAAAAATGTTTTTTTTATATATTTTTGGGGATATTTATTATAACAAAAAATATTTTTTTTCAAAACTGTCACACTTTTTTTTTTTTTTAGTTTATAGCGCAAAACATTAAAACCGCAGAGGTGATCAAATATCGCCAAAAGAAAGCTCTATTTGTGGGAGCCACGTCGCACGACCGCGCAATTGTCAGTTAAATCATTGCAGTACCGAATCGCAAAAAGTGCTCTGGTCAGGAAGGGAGGGGGGGGGGGGGTAAAATCTTCTGGGGCTGAAGCGCTTAAAGTGTATTTTTTCCCAAAAAAATTGCGCTTGGAAAACCGCTGCCCAAATACCGTGTGACAAAAAAAAATTGCAACGATTGTCATTTTATTCTCTAGGGTCTCTGCTGAAAATAAATGTATCATTTTTGGGGGGTTATAATCTTAGTTTTCTAGCAAAAAATACTAATTTCAACTTGTTAACAAAAAGTGCCAGAAAAAGCCCGGGTCTTCAAGTGGTTAAAAGGAGAAGTCCAGTCTGAGCTCGTTTGGCCGGACTTCTCCTCCGGATCACAGGAGAGTCGTCTGTTCTGCGCTCCTGTGGCCCGTCTTCAGCAGGGAGTGGGCTGAAGTCCGCTCTCTTCTGATGTCACAGGAGTCGGTCCAGGCACCATGGGCTAGGGTTGCCACCCGTCCAGGATTCGCCCGGACAGTTCGGAGTTTGAATTACGTGTCCGGGTTTCAGAGCACCTGAAACCCGGACACATTAATTCAGACCGGACTCTGGCTTTCCAGCAGGGTTGCTGTCTGCAGTTGTCTAAGCTAAGAGTGTAATGTGTTATCAGGGTTCCCAGAGCATCCCTTGGGTCAGAGTCCCCAGAGTTCCCCCTTACATCAGAGTCCTTTATGTGCATCAGAGTCCCCAGAGTTCCCCCTTACATCAGAGTCCTTTATGTGCATCAGTGTCCCCAGAGTTCTCCCTTACATCAGAGTCCTTTATGTGCATCAGTGTCCCCAGAGTTCCCCCTTACATCAGAGTCCTTTATGTGCATCAGAGTCTCCAGAGTTCCCCCTTACATCAGAGTCCTTTATGTGCATCAGAGTTCCCCCTTACATCAGAGTCCTTTATGTGCATCAGTGTCCCCAGAGTTCTCCCTTACATCAGAGTCCTTTATGTGCATCAGTGTCCCCAGAGTTCCCCCTTACATCAGAGTCCTTTATGTGCATCAGAGTCTCCAGAGTTCCCCCTTACATCAGAGTCCTTTATGTGCATCAGAGTTCCCCCTTACATCAGAGTCCTTTATGTGCATCAGTGTCCCCAGAGTTCCCCCTTACATCAGAGTCTGCAGAGTCCCCCCTTACAGTGTAAGGAAGCTCTGCAAGTTCAAATCTAAAAGGGGAGCTCTGTGGACTGTGATGTAAAGGGGGACTCTTGTGATTAAATTCATATGATTATAAATGTTATTTAATCACAAAATATATGTACTGCATAGTATATGTTTGAGCCGGATGCCCCCCGCCCCCTCCACAGCCCAGCGCTCCAGTGAGCCAGTGAGCGAGGAGGGAGGGAAGAGCGGAGAGCTGTGACTGACAGTCATCAGCTCTCTGCTCCTGGAGCTGCGAGAACTGAGCGATCAGCGATGTTTGATCGCTCGGCTCGCAGTACGGAGGTGTCGGGGGACGGCTGCCGCATCCACCTAGGTAAGTACGACACTGGGGAAAAAAAACCCAACTCCATACTTCTCTTTTAAGGAAATCTGGAGACCCCCCACCATGATGCGCCTTGTTCAGGCACTTCCTGTATTACGGTGACAACGCTCTGTCCGTGTCTCACAATTGGGCCCCTGCGTTGTCACCCTGTCACGCGGGATTCCAAGGGAGGCTACAAGTGGCAGTTTCAACATCTATTACGCAGGCGCAGTCCGCTGATGTCACAAAAAAAAAAAAAAAAAAAAGCCTGCCCTAAGAAATGCAATGCAGCCATTGCTGGAGTGCATGTAGACAGGAAGTGGCTGCAAAGAGGCAGCAGGAGATCACTGAGATGCCACAAATGGATATTAAAAAAAGGCAGTTGTTGACGATGCACAGAACTTTAGCAACATGTCAGTCAGTTAGGATTTACAATGAGTTCAAAGTAGGGCTGCCACCTTTTCTTCAAGCCGAACACTTTTGCAGCACAAGGCAATTTTTTATTGATTATTTTTGCTGCAAACACTATAGGATTATGAAAGATCTGGGATACATTTGGGTGCCCCAAGGAGAGTAGTAATGTAGCGCACAGAGCGCGCCTTGGCACACAGTGGGTGTGGCCAAATCACTCAGCCACAGCCTGGTCTGAATAATTTTGTCCGGGTTTCAGGTGGACTGAAACCCGGACACGTGATTCAAAAACCCGAACTGTCCGGGTGAATCCTGGACAGGTGTCAACCCTAGTTCAAAGTTGTATACAGTGTTGTTGGAGCGTGAGCTCTTTGGGCCAGAACCATCAAATCCAATGTGACGACATTGCCACTGGAGGCTCGTAAGCGTTCATTTGGCTGAATCGATCTTTCGGGGTGCATGATTTACTTTTTTCATCACAAAGGAAAAGATCTGGATGAGTGTAAATTACAGAATAATTTTTTTTATTATTATAGTTGGATATGTAAAGAATAGTTGGATTTCTCAGTGTGGTTTTTAAAAAAAAACGTGAACAACTTTCTGCAGTAAATGGCAGATGAAATATGTGTGGAATGGGGTCAGCTAATGCAAAGGAGCCGCTAAGACTTCTGTGTGAAAACATCACCCCCTAGTGGAGAATAAGAAGATTGCTTTGAGTTGTTTTCCCCACAATAGGCAAGAAATGTTTGTTTTTGTTTTTTGCAAAAAATTTCCTGAGATCAAAAAGTGAGAATAATCTAATAATCTGTGTTTGAAATGTACATTAGATAACAGAAATAACACCATTCCGACTTTTTTATTTTTATTTTTTTCCAGCTGGAGTCTCCTCCACTGCCTGACGCGTTGCGGTTAATTAAGAGTGCAAAACCTGGTGCAGCTGTGCCTAGTAACCAATCCGCTTTCAGGTTTTTAAATTGTCGAAGATTATTTGAACAAGTTGAAGTTAGAAGATGATTGGCTGCCATGTACAGCGGCACAAGATTTTGCACTCTCCAGTTTTGGTGAATACTGCGTCCTTATGACTAATAATTGTAATTGGTTTCATCCTATCAGGGGCGGACTGACAACTCATGGGGCCCCCGGGCAATAGGAGAAGATTATGGGCCCCCCGGGCAATAGGAGAAGATTACGGGGCCCCGGGCAATAGGAGAAGATTACGGGGCCCCCAGGCAATAGGAGAAGATTACGGGGCCCCCGGGCAATAGGAGAAGATTACGGGGCCCCCGGGCAATAGGAGAAGATTAGGGGCCCCCGGGCAATAGGAGAAGATTAGGGGCCCCCGGGCAATAGGAGAAGATTAGGGGCCCCCGGGCAATAAGAGATTATGGGGCCCCCGGGCAATAGGAGAAGATTACGGGGCCCCCGGGCAATAGGAGAAGATTACAGGGCCCTCGGGCAATAGATTATGGGGCCCCCAGGCAAATGGGGAACTCTGATGTAAGGGGTGCTCTGAGAACTCTGATTTATCTTAGTGTACTCACTCAGTGGCTGGAGAGAGAAGGGGGGAGACTTCAGTCACAGACGGGGATGGATGGTGAGCTCACTCACCCCTTGGCAGTCAGCATCTCTCATCCAGATAGATCTGAGGATACTGGACTTCAAATTTCTGTTGCCAACTATCCTTTTCTGAGGCCCAGCACCGGTCCGTGCCGGAAGGAATCGGTCCACGTCGGAAGGAATCGGTCCACGTCGGAAGGAATCGGTCCACGTCGGAAGGAATCGGTCCACGTCGGAAGGAATCGGTCCACGTCGGAAGGAATCGGTCCACGTCGGAAGGAATCGGTCCACGTCGGAAGGAATCGGTCCACGTCGGAAGGAATCGGTCCATGCTGGAAGTTTACTATAGAGAATCCAGCGGTCCAGATAGCCCCCGAATGTCTGTATGATGGTTCGGAGGCCGGACGCGATGTTATGACATCACACCCGGCCTCTGCATTTGAAAAAAAAAAAGCAGGATTTTTTTTATTTCTTTATTTTTTCCCAGCCTAGAGGAGAGATGTGGGATTTATAGACCCCCCCCCCCCCCCCCCCCGATCTCTCCATAAAGAGGACCTGCCACGCACTATTCCTACAAGGGATGTTTACATTCCTTGTAATTGGAATCAAAGTGATATAAAAAATAAAAAGTAAAAAGAAGATGTCAAAATGAAAAATGTAAAATAAACAATAATAAAAAAAAAATTGAAAACGCCCCGCCCCTGCGTGCTCGCGCACAGAAGCGCACTCGTACGTAGGTCGCGCACACATATGTAAGCGCCATCCAAACCACACATGTGAGGTATCCCCGCGATCGGTGGAGTGAGAGCAATAATTCTAGACCTAGACCTCCTCTGTAACTCTAAACATGTAATCTGTAAGAAATGGTAAAGCGTCGCCTATGGAGATTTTTAAGTACCATATTTTGGCGCCATTCCACTAGTGTGTGCAATTTTAAGACCTGACATGTTGGGTATTTTACATTTACATTTCACTCGGCTTAACTCGACTTTTACATTGTGCAAAAAGATATATTTTCCCCAAATTTTAGAATTTTTGCATTTCAGAATTTTCTGGAAAAATTTGTTAAAAGTGTTTTAGTTAATTCAGATATTTCTGAATTAACGGCTTCAGCCCCGGAAGATTTTACCCCCTTCCTGACCAGGCCATTTTTTTGTGATTCGACACTGCGTCGCTTTAACTGACAATTGTGCGGTCGTGCGACGTTGCACCCAAACAAAATTGACGTCCATTTTTTTCCCCACAAATAGAGATTTCTTTTGGTGGTATTTGATCACCTCTGCGGTTTTTAATTTTTGCGCTATAAACAAAAAAAGAGCGACAATTTTGAAAAAAAACGCATTATTTTTTACTTTTTGCCATAATAAATATCCCCAAAACATTTTTTTCCCTCAGTTTAGGCCGATACGTATTCTTCTACATATTTTTGGTAAAAAAAAAATCGCAATAAGCGATTATTGATTGGTTTGCGCAAAAGTTATAGCGTTTACAAAATAAGTGATAGTTTTATGGCATTTTTATTAATTTTTTTTTTTTTTTTTTTACTAGTAATGGCGGCGATCAGCGATTTTTATCAG
The DNA here is from genome assembly GCF_037356315.1 of Lithobates pipiens. NCBI lineage: Eukaryota > Metazoa > Chordata > Amphibia > Anura > Ranidae > Lithobates > Lithobates pipiens. Next base: position 226,804,137 of record NW_027507788.1, read on the forward strand.
GACTGCGACATTACGGCGGACACATCGGACAATTTTTGACACATTTTTGGGACCGTTGTCATTTATACAGCAATCAGTGCTATACAAATGCACCGATTCCTGTATAAATGACACTGAGAGTGAAGGGGTTAACCACTAGGTGGCAGTGTAGGGGTTAAGTGTGTCCTAGGGGCGTGTTTCTAACTTTGGGTGTCTCCGCCCCCTCCTGTAATTTTCTGTAGTGGGTGGAGCATGCAGGACCCCTCCCACATCTTTGCTCTCTCTCTCTCTCCTTGGGCAGGCTGACTGGTCTCGTCTCCACTCCCCCTTCTGTAGTTTTCTGTAGTGGGCGGAGCCTGCTGGGTGCCTCCCACAGCTCGGCTTTCTCTCCTTGTACAGGGGGACTAGTCTTGTCTCCGCCCCCTTCTGTCGTTTTCTGCAGTGGGTGGAGCCTGCTCGGCCCCTCCCACAGCTCCGCTCTCTGCGCGGGCCATGTAGAGCACAGTGATGATGTCAATGCGATCTTTTACAAGGTAATATCTGGGTTTGCACAGGCATTTGGTGCTCACAAAGTGGATTTATGTCCTGTAAATAAAAATGTTTGTGCCCAGAGCTCTGCTTGATGATTTCATATCGAAGGGAAACCATTAACAATTTATTTTATTTTATTTTTTGCAGTGCAATAAATTCCCAGACAAAGAACGGTGCCACACCCCTCTACTTAGCCTGCCAGGAAGGACACTTGGAGGTCATAGAGTACCTGGCGAAGGACTGCGGGGCCGACCCCCACATCCGGGCGGTGGATGGAATGACCCCATTGCACGCAGCCGCTCAGATGGGTCACAGTACGGTCATTGTGTGGCTGGTAAGTACAACTGGCTGCAGGAGGGAGAAGGAAGCCTGTCACCCGGGGGCCATGCTGGCTACTATCGCTGACATCCTTTTGCTGGCCGTCATGCTGATCCGCCGGCTTCAGAACTGAATCCGAATCGCTGTGCCGGAACAAGCATGCGGCAAGTGAAGGAAGAACTCAACTGGTATTTTCAGAAGAGGCTAATGCTCACAGGTGCTATTCCCCTATCATTGGTGTCAGTGGGAGGAATAGTGCCCCATCATTGGTGTCAGTGGGAGGAATAGTGTCCCATCATTGGTGTCAGTGGGAGGAATAGTGCCTCATCATTGGTGTCAGTGGGAGGAATAGTGCCCCATCATTGGTGTCAGTGGGAGGAATAGTGCCCCATCATTGGTATCAGTGGGAGGAATAGTGCCCCATCATTGGTGTCAGTGGGAGGAATAGTGTCCCGTCATTGGTGTCAGTGGGAGGAATAGTGCCCCATCATTGGTGTCAGTGGGAGGAATAGTGCCCCATCATTGGTATCAGTGGGAGGAATAGTGCCCCATCATTGGTGTCAGTGGGAGGAATAGTGCCCCATCATTGGTGTCAGTGGGAGGAATAGTGTCCCATCATTGGTGTCAGTGGGAGGAATAGTGTCCCATCATTGGTGTCAGTGGGAGGAATAGTGCCTCATCATTGGTGTCAGTGGGAGGAATAGTGCCCCTATCATTGGTGTCAGTGGGAGGAATAGTGCCCCATCATTGGTGTCAGTGGGAGGAATAGTGCCCCATCATTGGTGTCAGTGGGAGGAATAGTGCCCCATCATTGGTGTCAGTGGGAGGAATAGTGCCCCATCATTGGTGTCAGTGGGGGGAATAGTGCCCCATCATTGGTGTCAGTGGGAGGAATAGTGCCCCATCATTGGTGTCAGTGGGAGGAATAGTGCCCCATCATTGGTGTCAGTGGGAGGAATAGTGCCCCATCATTGGTGTCAGTGGGAGGAATAGTGCCCCATCATTGGTGTCAGTGGGAGGAATAGTGCCCCATCATTGGTGTCAGTGAGAGGAATAGTGCCCCATCATTGGTGTCAGTGGGGGGAATAGTGCCCCATCATTGGTGTCAGTGGGGGGAATAGTGCCCCATCATTGGTGTCAGTGGGAGGAATAGTGCCCCATCATTGGTGTCAGTGGGAGGAATAGTGCCCCATCATTGGTGTCAGTGGGAGGAATAGTGCCCCATCATTGGTGTCAGTGGGAGGAATAGTGCCCCATCATTGGTGTCAGTGGGAGGAATAGTGCCCCATCATTGGTGTCAGTGAGAGGAATAGTGCCCCATCATTGGTGTCAGTGGGGGGAATAGTGCCCCATCATTGGTATCAGTGGGAGGAATAGTGCCCCATCATTGGTATCAGTGGGAGGAATAGTGCCCCATCATTGGTGTCAGTGGGAGGAATAGTGCCCCATCATTGGTGTCAGTGGGGGGAATACTGCCCCATCATTGGTGTCAGTGGGGGGAATAGTGCTCCATCATTGGTGTCAGTGGGGGGAATAGTGCCCCATCATTGGTATCAGTGGGGGGAATAGTGCCCCATCATTGGTATCAGTGGTAGGAATAGTGTCCCATCATTGGTGTCAGTGGGAGGAATAGTGTCCCATCATTGGTGTCAGTGAGAGGAATAGTGCCCCATCATTGGTATCAGTGGGAGGAATAGTGCCCCATCATTGGTGTCAGTGGGGGGAATAGTGCCCCATCATTGGTATCAGTGGTAGGAATAGTGTCCCATCATTGGTGTCAGTGGGAGGAATAGTGTCCCATCATTGGTGTCAGTGAGAGGAATAGTGCCCCATCATTGGTATCAGTGGTAGGAATAGTGTCCCATCATTGGTGTCAGTGAGAGGAATAGTGCCCCATCATTGGTATCAGTGGGAGGAATAGTGCCCCATCATTGGTGTCAGTGGGGGGAATAGTGCCCCATCATTGGTATCAGTGGTAGGAATAGTGTCCCATCATTGGTGTCAGTGGGAGGAATAGTGTCCCATCATTGGTGTGAGTGAGAGGAATAGTGCCCCATCATTGGTATCAGTGGTAGGAATAGTGCCCCATCATTGGCGTCAGTGGGAGGAATAGTGTCCCATCATTGGTGTCAGTGGGAGGAATAGTGCCCCATCATTGGTGTCAGTGGGAGGAATAGTGCCCCATCATTGGTGTCGGTGGGAGGAATAGTGTCCCATCATTGGTGTCGGTGGGAGGAATAGTGCCCCATCATTGGTGTCAGTGGGAGGAATAGTGCCCCATCATTGGTGTCGGTGGGAGGAATAGTGTCCCATCATTGGTGTCGGTGGGAGGAATAGTGCCCCATCATTGGTGTCAGTGGGAGGAATAGTGCCCCATCATTGGTGTCAGTGGGAGGAATAGTGCCCCATCATTGGTGTCAGTGGGAGGAATAGTGCCCCATCATTGGTGTCAGTGGGAGGAATAGTGCCCCATCATTGGTGTCAGTGGGAGGAATAGTGCCCCATCATTGGTGTCAGTGAGAGGAATAGTGCCCCATCATTGGTGTCAGTGGGGGGAATAGTGCCCCATCATTGGTATCAGTGGGAGGAATAGTGCCCCATCATTGGTGTCAGTGGGAGGAATAGTGCCCCATCATTGGTGTCAGTGGGGGGAATACTGCCCCATCATTGGTGTCAGTGGGGGGAATAGTGCTCCATCATTGGTGTCAGTGGGGGGAATAGTGCCCCATCATTGGTATCAGTGGGGGGAATAGTGCCCCATCATTGGTATCAGTGGTAGGAATAGTGTCCCATCATTGGTGTCAGTGGGAGGAATAGTGTCCCATCATTGGTGTCAGTGAGAGGAATAGTGTCCCATCATTGGTGTCAGTGGGGGGAATAGTGCCCCATCATTGGTATCAGTGGGAGGAATAGTGCCCCATCATTGGTGTCAGTGGGAGGAATAGTGCCCCATCATTGGTATCAGTGGGAGGAATAGTGCCCCATCATTGGTGTCAGTGGGGGGAATAGTGCCCCATCATTGGTATCAGTGGGAGGAATAGTGCCCCATCATTGGTGTCAGTGGGAGGAATAGTGCCCCATCATTGGTGTCAGTGGGAGGAATAGTGCCCCATCATTGGTGTCAGTGGGAGGAATAGTGCCCCATCATTGGTATCAGTGGGAGGAATAGTGCCCCATCATTGGTGTCAGTGGGGGGAATAGTGCCCCATCATTGGTATCAGTGGTAGGAATAGTGTCCCATCATTGGTGTCAGTGGGAGGAATAGTGTCCCATCATTGGTGTCAGTGAGAGGAATAGTGCCCCATCATTGGTATCAGTGGTAGGAATAGTGCCCCATCATTGGTATCAGTGGGAGGAATAGTGCTCCATCATTGGTGTCAGTGGGGGGAATAGTGTCCCATCATTGGTATCAGTGGGAGGAATAGTGCCCCATCATTGGTATCAGTGGGAGGAATAGTGCTCCATCATTGGTGTCAGTGGGGGGAATAGTGCCCCATCATTGGTGTCAGTGGGAGGAATAGTGCTCCATCATTGGTATCAGTGGGAGGAATAGTGCCCCATCATTGGTATCAGTGGGAGGAATAGTGCCCCATCATTGGTATCAGTGGGGGGAATAGTGCCCCATCATTGGTATCAGTGGGGGGAATAGTGCCCCATCATTGGTGTCAGTGGGGGGAATAGTGCCCCATCATTGGTATCAGTGGTAGGAATAGTGTCCCATCATTGGTGTCAGTGGGAGGAATAGTGTCCCATCATTGGTGTCAGTGAGAGGAATAGTGCCCCATCATTGGTATCAGTGGTAGGAATAGTGCCCCATCATTGGTATCAGTGGGAGGAATAGTGCTCCATCATTGGTGTCAGTGGGGGGAATAGTGTCCCATCATTGGTATCAGTGGGAGGAATAGTGCCCCATCATTGGTATCAGTGGGAGGAATAGTGCTCCATCATTGGTGTCAGTGGGGGGAATAGTGCCCCATCATTGGTGTCAGTGGGAGGAATAGTGCTCCATCATTGGTATCAGTGGGAGGAATAGTGCCCCATCATTGGTATCAGTGGGGGGAATAGTGCCCCATCATTGGTGTCAGTGAACTAAAGATATCAGAAAACTAAACCCGTCATCTAAGTGTCTTCCAATAACTGGAGGATTCCTACAGGGACAGAATGTGATAAAGGAGAACTCTAGTAGCAGATAATGGTGTCATCGGACTCTTATACTCGGTTCGTATTGTAATTCTTCTTTTCTTGATTCCTCCAGATGAGTTTCACGGATATCAGTCTCTCTGAGCGGGACACGGATGGAGCCACCGCCATGCACTTTGCCTCCAGTAGGGGTCATGCCAAGGTCCTGAGCTGGCTCCTCCTCCATGGAGGGGACATGAGCACTGACAAGTTCGGGGGAACCCCTCTGCATGACGCCGCCGAGAACGGAGAATTGGAGGTGATTTTTTAAATGATTTTTCTAAACTTTGTACCTTCTTCATTATGTGATGTCCGAATAGCTGAACACAAGAAAACTGCAATATAAACTGTCCATGGTGATAGGAGGCCGTAGTTCCCATTGGGCTACATGTTTGCATGAAGATCGGTTTGTATTTTCAGCAGCATCCAGTTAGATTTTCCCTGTCAGCCTTTAGAGGGGGAATTCTGGCTGTCCCTTTAGGTGCATGACAAGTTGAATTTTGGGCATCTCCTGCAATTTGAATTTCACTTCTGGTGACAAGTGAAAGTGGACAATCCAAGGTGTTTAGTAAGAGGCATGGCGAGTTTTTTGAAGTTGTCATTTTTTCCACAATTCTTTGCAAAATGAAGATTTTTTTTTCTTCTTTTTTTATTCACAAAACATATGTCATAATACAGCCCGGCCACATACAGAGGCCCAACATGCAGGGAGCACCTTCAGGGGTTCTAGGGACATAAATCTACAAATCAAATTTCCTGACTACCGATCACACTTCTGTAGGGCACTGATAAGCACTGTAGTGGCATAAATGGGCATGATGTGGCATGGATGTGGCACGGATTTGTCATGGATGAGGCACTGAACAGCACTGTAGTGGCATAAATGACCATGGATGTGGCATGGATGGGGCATGAATGAGGCACAGATGAGGCACGGCTATGGCATGGATATGGCACAGATGAGGCATGGATGTGGCACAGATGAGGCATGGATGTGGCACAGATGAGGCATGGATGTGGCACAGATAAGGCATGGATGTGGCACAGACGAGGCATGGATTTGGCACAGATGATGCATGGATGTGGCACAGATGAGGCATGGATGTAGCACAGATGAGGCATGGATGTGGCACAGATGAGGCATGGATGTGGCATGGATGTGGCACGGATGAGGCATGGATGTGGCACGGATGAGGCATGGATGTGGCACGGATGAGGCACGGATGAGGCATGGATGTGGCATGGATGTGGCACGGATGAGGCACGGATGTGGCACGGATGTGGCACGGATGTGGCACGGATGAGGCACGGATGTGGCATGGATGTGGCATGGATGTGGCACGGATGAGGCACGGATGAGGCACGGATGTGGCACGGATGTGGCACGGATGAGGCACAGATGATGCATGGATGATGCATGGATGAGGCACTGATAAGCACTGTAGTGGCATAAATGAGCACTGATGTGGCCTGAATGACCGCGGATGGGGCATGGATGTTGCATGGATGTGGCACGGATATGGCATGAATTAGGCATGGATGTGGCACAGCTGAGGCACGAATGTGGCATGGATGAAGCACTGATAAGCACTGTAGTGGCATAAATGAGCACTGATGTGGTATGAATGACCATGGATGTGGCACAGATGTGGCATGGATGAGGCACGGATGTGGCATGGATGAGGCACTGATAAGCACTGTAGTGGCATAAATGACCATGGATGTGGCATGGATGGGGCATTGATGAGGCACTGATAAGCACTGTAGTGGCATAAATGAGCACTGATGTGGCCTGAATGACCGCGGATGGGGCATGGATGTTGCATGGATGTGGCACGGATATGGCATGAATTAGGCATGTATGTGGCACAGCTGAGGCACGAATGTGGCATGGATGAAGCACTGATAAGCACTGTAGTGGCATAAATGAGCACTGATGTGGTATGAATGACCGCGGATGTGGCACGGATGTGGCACGGATGTGGCACGGATGAGGCACTGATAAGCACTGTAGTGGCATAAATGACCATGGATGTGGCATGGATGGGGCATGGATGAGTCACGGATGTAGCATAGATGTGACATAGATGTGACACGGATGAGGCATGGATGTGGCACAGTTGTGGCATGCATGTGGCATTGATGAGGCATGGATGTGGCACAGATGTGGCACACATGTGGCATTGATGTGGCACACATGTGGCATGTATGTGGCACGCATGTGGCACGGATGTGGCACGCATGTGGCACGCATGTGGCATGGATGTGGCACGCATGTGGCATGGATGTGGCACGCATGTGGCATGGATGTGGCACGCATGTGGCATGGATGTGGCACGCATGTGGCATTGATGAGGCATGGATGTGGCACAGATGAGACACAGATGGGCTAGAATGAGGCAGGGGTGAGTGCTGCTGCTCTCTCCCTTTCCTCGCACGCTGCACCGATCTCTATGTACAACACGTGAGGAGAGGGGAGGAGCCGAGCCGGACATGCACTGGTTTATTGACAAGTGATCGCTCTGTCATTAGAGGGAGCGGTAACGTGGTAAAGAGCTGCTGTCATTGGCCCTTTACCGTGATCCGCGATGCACCGTGTGCGGTGAACCCGGCGAGCATGGACACTTCCGTGTGCGCGCCCCCAGCGGCGTGCGGGAATCACAAGTCTGGGAAGACATCATTGTACGCCCTCCCAGAAATAGCTGACCGCGCCGTAGCTGTCGTTCCCCTATGGCCCGTTCTGGCAAGTGGTTAAAGTAGAACTATAGGCAAAACTTTTTTTTTTCATTTTGCATAATGTAATAGAGGGTTATAACCCCTGTCAGATTTTTTTTTCACATTGTGTCATATGTGTCCCATTGGGGAGATTTGCGTTCACTTCCTGTCCCATAGCCAAACAGGAAGTAAGAGAAAATCCCTCCAAAATAAGGGAATTCCTTGGGGACACCCAAGTCACCAGAACTAGTGTCTCCACTGGAAGATTTCCCTCTATTACTTTTCTGGAGACAACCCAACCTTTTACTTTCACTTTTAGTGATAATGGTAAATATGACAAATAGAGAGGAGGGGATCTCCCTAATGGAAGCACAGACAGCAATAAAAACCTGACAGGTGTTCTAATCCCTCTCCACTCCATCCAAAACTAAAGAAAAAGCGCTGGCTTTGTACACTATCTTCAGAGAGGTCCTTTGGCACTCTGCTAATGTGTAATCTGGGCAGTTGTGGACTCTCCTCGGGTTGAAGAAGTCTTGCATTCTCAAAAAGATGAACAGGATCTGCTGAGTGGGGGCACTAATGAGCTGGGGATCTGCTGAGTGGGGGCACTAATGAGCTGGGGATCTGCTGAGTGGGGGCACTAATGAGCTGGGGATCTGCTGAGTGGGGGCACTAATGAGCTGGGGATCTGCTGAGTGGGGGCACTAATGAGCTGGGTATCTGCTGAGTGGGGGCACTAATGAGCTGGGGATCTGCTGAGTGGGGGCACTAATGAGCTGGGGATCTGCTGAGTGGGGGCACTAATGAGCTGGGGATCTGCTGAGTGGGGGCACTAATGAGCTGGGGATCTGCTGAGTGGGGGCACTAATGAGCTGGGGATCTGCTGAGTGGGGGCACTAATGAGCTGGGGATCTGCTGAGTGGGGGCACTAATGAGCTGGGTATCTGCTGAGTGGGGGCACTAATGAGCTGGGGATCTGCTGAGTGGGGGCACTAATGAGCTGGGGATCTGCTGAGTGGGGGCACTAATGAGCTGGGGATCTGCTGAGTGGGGGCACTAATGAGCTGGGGATCTGCTGAGTGGGGGCACTAATGAGCTGGGGATCTGCTGAGTGGGGGCACTAATGAGCTGGGGATCTGCTGAGTGGGGGCACTAATGAGCTGGGGATCTGCTGAGTGGGGGCACTAATGAGCTGGGGATCTGCTGAGTGGGGGCACTAATGAGCTGGGGATCTGCTGAGTGGGGGCACTAATGAGCTGGGGATCTGCTGAGTGGGGGCACTAATGAGCTGGGGACCTGCTGAGTGGGGGCACTCATGAGCTGGGGACCTGCTGAGTGGGGGCACTCATGAGCTGGGGACCTGCTAAGTGGGGGCACTCATGAGCTGGGGACCTGCTGAGTGGGGGCACTCATGAGCTGGGGACCTGCTGAGTGGGGGCACTAATGAGCTGGGGACCTGCTGAGTGAGGGCACTAATGAGCTGGGGACCTGCTGAGTGGGGGCACTAATGAGCTGGGGATCTGCTGAGTGGGGGTACTAATGAGCTGGGGGCATTAATGAGCTGGGGAGCTGCTGAGTGGGGGCACTAATGAGCTGGGGAGCTGCTGAGTGGGGGCACTAATGAGCTGGGGAGCTGCTGAGTGGGGGCACTAATGAGCTGGGGAGCTGCTGAGTGGGGGCACTAATGAGCTGGGGAGCTGCTGAGTGGGGGCACTAATGAGCTGGGGAGCTGCTGAGTGGAGGCACTAATGAGCTGGGGACCTGCTGAGTGGGGGCACTCATGAGCTGGGGACCTGCTGAGTGGGGGCACTCATGAGCTGGGGACCTGCTGAGTGGGGGCACTCATGAGCTGGGGACCTGCTGAGTGGGGGCACTCATGAGCTGGGGACCTGCTGAGTGGGGGCACTCATGAGCTGGGGACCTGCTGAGTGGGGGCACTAATGAGCTGGGGACCTGCTGAGTGGGGGCACTAATGAGCTGGGGACCTGCTGAGTGGGGGCACTAATGAGCTGGGGACCTGCTGAGCTGGGGGCACTAATGAGCTGGGGGTACTAATGAGCTGGGGGTACTAATGAGCTGGGGATCTGCTGAGTTGGGGATCTGCTGAGTTGGGGATCTGCTGAGTTGGGGGTACTATTGAGCTGGGGACCTGCTGGGCCCCTTTAAAACAAATAGAAAATAAACACACACAGAGCATTTCCCAATCTTCATTGAAGCTTCAAAAGAGCATCACTCAAGCATCAAAAACACATCAAAAAATCATGTTGAAGCGGTAGGCTCTACAATGTGTGGTAAAGTGGAAGCAAAGTGTAAATGAGTCCTAAGTTTGTCCTCAGAATTACCATATAGTGATTAGGATGTTCATTTATAGACCTCCTTCTGTTTGAGAGCCGACACTTTGTGTGGCTGATGGCTCTCAATCCCATTGTCATTGACAGCCGGAGAACCAGAGCGGACCCTGAGACTGCACTGCCATCATTTTTAATTGTAGATGTAATAGTCAAGTAACAAAAAAATAAATATATAAATAATTAGTAAAATAAAAATGGGAGGAAAAAAGCAAGAATAGAAGCCTGCGTGGGAACACCACGCCATCTTGAGGCTGCAGTTGTATCTGCAGTCTCCTTCATTTTTAATTGTAACTAATTGTTTTGTATAAAAAATAAAATAAAAACACAATTTTTTTTTTTTAACATTCTTTTTGCATTTATTCGCTTATTATTATAATAATAATAATAAAAAAAAAAAAAGGAAAACGAAAGAAGAGAGGCGCCAAGCAACCTCATAACTTTATTTAAAACGGCAAATAAAATCGATAATGTATGCACTCTGGGGGTGGGGAGTCGGGGGAGGGGGATGTGGAGACCATCCCAGATCATTAGGCTGGAGCCGCTGTGCGAATATTGGAAATGCACCGGGGACCGCCAGTTGCTGTAGCCAGGATGGGACACCTCCACACCAGATAAATATCCAAAATCAACCTCCGGCTTGTGTCCAATCTGCAGAGGATCACGGGAAACACGTTTCGGGGAGAAGGTCCCCCCCCCTTCATCAGTCTTGTGTTTTATTTTTATGAGCTTTCTTAGATTGTTACATTTCTATCTATTTGTGCAGACGTCAGCTCTCCGCTCCCCCTGGTGGTTATTCCCGGGATCTTACAAGACTCTCGCCTATAACTCGGCATTATTGAGCGCACTACGGGGGGGATTTTCCTTTAATAACAAGAATGGGACTTTTATTAATACAATGTAGCAGATAAAAGTTTTATATGTTCAGAAAAATTTGTATAAAAATGTTCATAAGTCAGTTTCCATCAAGCTGCCGGCGTGTGGGTCATCTGGGTATCCAGGGCTCAGTGACCTCTGATTGGTTCATATACCTAACCTATTCATTTGTTGTATAGGTAGTACAGTCAGCACTCTCACGGCGTTGTGTGTTTTTTTTTTTTGTTTTTGTTTTCAGTGCTGTCAGATCCTCGTGGTGAACGGAGTGAAGCTCGGAATTAAGGACAATGACGGGTACACCGCCGCCGACCTCGCCGAGTACAACGGACACATGCAGTGCGCAAAGTATCTCCGGACGGTGGAAAATATGGTAATGGGTTTTATTGATTCCGGGTCTTCGCTACATCTGGATTGGCAAATTATTAAAAAGAAATAAAAGAAGTGACTTGTTCATCCAATTCCGGGAAAAGGGGAAATCCTCCCTTCCCCCACCCTGCAAGGGCTAACCGCTCACTTAGGTCTGGGGCCTGGCAGTCGGCTCTTCCCTGCAAAATATATGGCAGCTTACCAATCGCTAGATGTGTGGCGGCTGCATTCGTTTTCTTTTTTAGGCAACCCCCCCCCCCCCCAGCATAAATCCTTAACCCCCACCTCCCAACCCCCCCTCCTAGCACAAATCCCCCCAATCATCCCTACTAGTACACATACCCTCCCCTAGCACAAATCTCACCCCCACCCCCCCTCCTAGCACAAATCCCCCTAATAACCCCAACTAGTACACACCCCCACCTCCCAAATCACCCTCTCCTAGCACAAATCTTCCCCAATCTCCCCTCCTAGGACAAATTTCCCAATCATCCCTACTAGTACACATCCCCCACCACCCACATTCCCTTTCCTAGCACAAATCCCCCCTTTCCCAAACACAAATCCTCCACCTCCCAAATTCCCCCTCCTAGCACAAATCCCCCAATAATCCATACTAGTACACATCCCTTCTAATCCCCCTTCCTAGCACAAATCTCCCCCCATCCCCCTCCTAGCACAAATCCCCCTATCATCCCTACTAGTTCACATCCCAGACCACCAAATCCCCTCTCCTAGCACAAATCTCCCCCAGCCCCCCTCCTAGCACAAATCCCCCTATCATCCCTACTAGTACACATCCCTCCCAATCCCCCTTCCTAACACAAATTCCCCAAATACCATCTCCTAGCACAAATCTCCCCCCAGCCCCCCTCCTAGCACAAATCCCCCTATCATCCCTACTAGTTCACATCCCCGACCACCAAATCCCCTCTCCTAGCACAAATCTCCCCCAGCCCCCCTCCTAGCACAAATCCCCCTATCATCCCTACTAGTACACATCCCTCCCAATCCCCCTTCCTAACACAAATTCCCCAAATACCATCTGCTAGCACAAATCTCCCCCCAGCCCCCCTCCTAGCACAAATCCCCCTATCATCCCTACTAGTTCACATCCCCGACCACCAAATCCCCTCTCCTAGCACAAATCTCCCCCAGCCCCCCTCCTAGCACAAATCCTCCTATCATCCCTACTAGTACACATCCCTCCCAATCCCCCTTCCTAACACAAATCCCCTCTCCTAGCACAAATCTCCTCCCTCCTAGCACAAATCCCCCTATCATCCCTACTAGTACACATTCCCCATTGCCCAAATCCCCTCTCCTAGCACAAACCCCCGTCCCACCATCTAGCACAAATCCCCCCCCCAATTATCTCTACTAGCACAAATCTCACCCCCCATCCCCCCCTCCTAGCACAAATCCCTCTAATCACCCCTACTAGTACACACCCCCCACCTCCCAAATCCCCCTCTCCTAGCACAAATACCCCAATCATCCATACTAGTACACAAATCCCCACTCCTAGCACAAATCTCCCCAAATACCCCAATCATCCATACTAGTGCACAAACCCCCCGTCCCACCATCTAGCACAAATCATCCCTACTAGTACACATCCCCCCACCTCCCAAATCCCCTCTCCTAGCACAAATCCCCCCACCTCCCAAATCCCCCCCCCCCCCTCCTAGCACAAATTCCCCTAAATTTTGCCTCCTAAAATAAATCCTACGCCACTGTCGCCCCCCCAGATTTGCTCCTCAGCACAAATGTTTGTTACTCAGAAGCTGCTGTCGCTACTCCTGCCAGCTTATAGGTAGGATCCCCCCACCCAACCTCATGTGATATCATGGCGCCCAGGGCAGCTGTCCCTCCTGCCCACCGCTTGTCCCGGCTCTGATCCTCAGTTCCCAATGTGCACATGGCCATCCTAATGGCAGCGCAGTGCGAAGGGCATTCCTTCCCGATGCATCCAATCAGCCTGAGTGCTGACACCAGTATATGGCAGTCGGGTAAGGAGGCTGTCGGGGGCATGGCAACACGGGTCATTACCATAATCACATTCGATCTGATTTCCACAGCGATAGCTCGCCCAGCTGATACAGTTACTATCTCATGCAGGATCCTGCCAGGCCATGGGAAGTAATGAGCTCTAATCCTTGTATTGTGAATAGAATGGAAAGTAAATTAGTCCCAAGACTCTGTTCAGCAGCGGAAAGGTTGCGGTCTGCCCCGCACCATTGTCTTCAGACCCCGCTACTTTATTATAACAATTATTTCTGTGCCGCAGAAGAGGGAGTGGTGCGACATATCTGAGCAGTCTTACAAGGATTTGGGGAGTGGCTTAAGGGGAACTTTATCATTTTTGGTTCGATCATTTTTAGAAAAGTATTTTGCAAAGCTGATATGTTTTAAACTTCTGCTTTATATTATTTAATATTTATATAAAATCGTCTTTTATGAATACACATTTAATACAAGGTGCAGCCGTGATGTGGGATTTAAGGGGCATCATGTATTTTCTCATGATAGAACATAACAGAAACTGTTTGCCTTCAGGCTTTCTCTCTCCGATTGAATCTCTGTATGGCCCACCTGAACAGCACAAGCAGCGAAAGGGGCCACAGGGGGGCTGTCCAGTTGCAGAGTGTTCCTTCCGGCGTTTTAGTGAGCTCAGGAGGAACAGGTGCATTGTCCAGCCACACTGGCAGGCAGCCTATCAAAGTCTATGGCGGCTGGACAGGGCTGTACCAAGTCAGATATTGGCTGGGAAAACCTGGCTCACAATTGGTTTTCAACTTCATACCAAGCATGCTCAGTAGCTTTGAGATTAGGACTCAAGTTCCGGCATGTACTGGCCATTGGGACTACCGGGAGTTTCCCAGTGGGCCAATGGCTCAGTGGGCCACTCTGATGTAAGGGGGCTGCTAATGGGCCACTCTGATGTAAGGGGGCTGGTGATGGGACACTCTGATGTAAGGGGGCTGGTGATGGGACACTCTGATGTAAGGGGGCTGGTGATGGGACACTCTGATGTAAGGGGGCTGGTGATGGGACACTCTGATGTAAGGGGTGGTGATGGGACACTCTGATGTAAGGGGGCTGGTGATGGGACACTCTGATGTAAGGGGGCGGTGATGGGACACTCTGATGGAAGGGGGCTGGTGGTGGGACACTCTGATGTAAGGGGGTGCTGATGGGACACTCTGATGTAAGGGGGTGCTGATGGGACACTCTGATGTAAGGGGGCTGGTGATGGGACACTCTGATGTAAGGGGGTGGTGATGGGACACTCTGATGTAAGGGGGTGGTGATGGGACACTGATGTAAGGGGGCTGCTGATGGGACACTCTGATGTAAGGGGGCTGGTGATGAGACACTCTGATGTAAGGGGGCTGGTGATGGGACACTCTGATGTAAGGGGGTGGTGATGGGACACTCTGATGTAAGGGGGTGGTGATGGGACACTCTGATGTAAGGGGGCTGCTGATGGGACACTCTGATGTAAGGGGGCTGGTGATGAGACACTCTGATGTAAGGGGGCTGGTGATGGGACACTCTGATGTAAGGGGGCTGGTGATGAGACACTCTGATGTAAGGGGGCTGGTGATGGGACACTCTGATGTAAGGGGGCTGGTGATGGGACACTCTGATGTAAGGGGGCTGGTGATGGGACACTCTGATGTAAGGGGGCTGGTGATGGGACACTCTGATGTAAGGGGGCTGGTGATGGGACACTCTGATGTAAGGGGGCTGCTGATGGGACACTCTGATGTAAGGGGGTGGTGATGGGACACTCTGATGTAAGGGGGCTGCTGATGGGACACTCTGATGTAAGGGGGCTGGTGATGGGACACTCTGATGTAAGGGGGCTGGTGATGAGACACTCTGATGTAAGGGGGTGCTCATGGGACACTCTGATGTAAGGGGGCTGCTCATGGGACACTCTGATGTAAGGGGGCTGCTCATGGGACACTCTGATGTAAGGGGGTGCTGATGGGACACTCTGATGTAAGGGGGCTGATGGTGGGACACTCTGATGTAAGGGGGCTGGTGATGGGACACTCTGATATAAGGGGGCTGGTGATGGGACACTCTGATGTAAGGGGGCTGGTGATGGGACACTCTGATATAAGGGGGCTGGTGATGGGACACTCTGATGTAAGGGGGCTGGTGATGGGACACTCTGATGTAAGGGGGCTGGTGATGGGACACTCTGATGTAAGGGGGCTGGTGATGGGACACTCTGATGTAAGGGGGCTGGTGATGGGACACTCTGATGTAAGGGGGTGCTGATGGGACACTCTGATGTAAGGGGGCTGGTGATGGGACACTCTGATGTAAGGGGGTTGGTGATGGGACACTCTGATGTAAGGGGGCTGGTGATGGGACACTCTGATGTAAGGGGGCTGGTGATGGGACACTCTGATGTAAGGGGCTGGTGATGGGACACTCTGATGTAAGGGGGCTGGTGATGGGACACTCAAAATGTAAGTGGGCTGGTCTGGATGAAGTCCAGGGCCAAATTTCTTTCCCACTCCAGCCTTGCTCAAGTTCCTATACAAACTGGTCAAACCATGTCTTGTAGGTTGAGAAGACCTGGCTTCAGTAGGGTTGAGGTTGCTGGAACTGAAAAGGGTTTTTCCAAGACAGTTACCAACAGGCTGGAGAAGACTAGAACCCCTTTCACCCAAAAGAACTTCCATGAGGTCAGGTACTGATGTTAGATGAGAACACCTGGCCGCAATCT
This sequence comes from Lithobates pipiens, assembly GCF_037356315.1. Classification (NCBI taxonomy): domain Eukaryota; kingdom Metazoa; phylum Chordata; class Amphibia; order Anura; family Ranidae; genus Lithobates; species Lithobates pipiens. The sequence continues at coordinate 226,820,199 of NW_027507788.1, forward strand.
ACATTCCAGTTCATCCCAAAGGTGTCCAGCAGGGTTGAGGTCAGGGCTCTGTGCAGGACACTCAAGTTCCTCCACGCCAAACTGGTCAACCCATGTCTTTATGGAGCTGGCTTTTTACACGGTCATGATGGAACTGAAAAGGACCTTTCCAAGACTGTTACCATAAGGCTGGAAGCCCAGGGGAAGGCTAGAACCTTTGACATCCAAAAGAACATTTGTGGGGTCAGGTACTGATGTTGGATGAGAAGAACTGACTCGCAATTCATGCCAAAAGTGTTCAGTTCGGTGGAGGTCACTTTTCTTCACCCGCAGCTGGTCACACATTGTCTTTATAGACGTGGACCACCTATGTGGCTTGAACATCCTCCACTCTTCTAAGAAGACTTTTAACAAGGTTTTTGAGGGTGTTTGTGGGAATTTGTGGCTATTTTTGAGGTCAGGAACTGATATTGCGTGAGAAGACCTGGCTCACAGTTGGCATTCCAGTTCATACCAAAGTGTTCAAGAGGGTTGAAGTCAGGAATCTGAGCGGGATATTCAACTCCTCTATACCAAACTGCTCAAACTGTGTGGCACATATTTCCCCCCTTAGACCCCTGATATTTCACCAAATGAAATTAATGTTCTTTTTTTTTTTTCTCCTAAAAAATATTGGAAAAAAATAAATATAATTTTTTTTAAAAAAAATAATAAAAAAACAAAATAATAAAAATAAAAGCTACTGATAGCATCCATTGCCTCACTGACACCGTCCTCTGCTCTACTGACACCGTCCCCTGCCCTGCTGACACCGTCCCCTGCCCTGCTGACACCGTCCCCTGCCCTGCTGACACCGTCCCCTGCCCTACTGACACCGTCCCCTGCCCTGCTGACACCGTCCCCTGCCCTGCTGACACCGTCCCCTGCCCTGCTGACACCGTCCCCTGCCCTGCTGACACCGTCCCCTGCCCTGCTGACACCGTCCCCTGCCCTGCTGACACCGTCCCCTGCCCTACTGACACCGTCCCCTGCCCTACTGACACCGTCCACTGCCCTACTGACACCGTCCACTAATATACTGACACCGTCCTCTGCCCTACTGACATCGTCCACTGCTCTACTGACACCGTCCACTAATATACTGACACCGTCCCCTGCCCTACTGACACCGTCCCCTGCCCTACTGACACCGTCCCCTGCCCTACTGACACCGTCCCCTGCCCTACTGACACCGTCCCCTGCCCTACTGACACCGTCCCCTGCCCTACTGACACCGTCCACTAATATACTGACACCGTCCACTAATATACTGACACCGTCCCCTGCCCTACTGACACCGTCCCCTGCCCTGCTGACACCGTCCCCTGCCCTGCTGACACCGTCCCCTGCCCTACTGACACCGTCCCCTGCCCTACTGACACCGTCCACTGCCCTACTGACACCGTCCACTAATATACTGACACCGTCCACTGCCCTACTGACATCGTCCACTGCTCTACTGACACCGTCCACTAATATACTGACACCGTCCCCTGCCCTACTGACACCGTCCCCTGCCCTACTGACACCATCCCCTGCCCTACTGACACCGTCCCCTGCCCTACTGACACCGTCCCCTGCCCTACTGACACCGTCCCCTGCCCTACTGACACCGTCCCCTGCCCTACTGACACCGTCCCCTGCCCTACTGACACCGTCCACTAATATACTGACACCGTCCACTAATATACTGACACCGTCCCCTGCCCTACTGACACCGTCCCCTGCCCTACTGACACCGTCCACTAATATACTGACGCCGTCCTCTGCCCTACTGACACCGTCCACTGCCCTACTGACACCGTCCTCTGCCCTACTGACACCGTCCTCTGCCCTACTGACACCGTCCTCTGCCCTACTGACACCGTCCTCTGCCCTACTGACACCGTCCTCTGCCCTACTGACACCGTCCTCTGCCCTACTGACACCGTCCTCTGCCCTACTGACACCGTCCTCTGCCCTACTGACACCGTCCTCTGCCCTACTGACACCGTCCTCTGCCCTACTGACACCGTCCTCTGCTCTACTGACACCGTCCTCTGCCCTACTGACACCGTCCACTAATATACTGACGCCGTCCTCTGCCCTACTGACACCGTCCTCTGCCCTACTGACGCCGTCCTCTGCCCTACTGACACCGTCCTCTGCCCTACTGACACCGTCCTCTGCCCTACTGACACCGTCCTCTGCCCTACTGACACCGTCCTCTGCCCTACTGACACCGTCCACTGCCCTACTGACACCGTCCTCTGCCCTACTGACACCGTCCTCTGCCCTACTGACACCGTCCTCTGCCCTACTGACACCGTCCTCTGCCCTACTGACACCGTCCTCTGCCCTACTGACACCGTCCACTGCCCTACTGACACCGTCCACTAATATACTGACGCCTTCCACTGCCCTACTGACGCCGTCCTCTGCCCTACTGACATATATATATATATATATATAATATATACACACACACACGCTTATGTGTTGGAGCTTTGGGGTGCACACTTATGGACTGATGTGAATGTACTATTTACTGTATATGTAAAGCACTGCGTAAATTGTCAGCACTAAAAAGGTACCAGTAATAAAATAAATAAAACAAGGTGTTCAGGCTGGATGCTGACTGCACACTTGTGAAAATATTTATTATACATCACAGCATATTATGTTAAAAATCAGATAAAGAGATAGAGAGAGGAACTGTTAAACGTACAGTAATATCTCATTTTAAAAATCTTTGGATCTCCTTTTAGATCTACTAAAAACGAAGTAATTCAACCTCCTGATTGGATACAAATCATATGGGATGTTTAGGTGTCATATGACACTGCAGAGTACATCTAAGATTGTACAGATTTTTGTATGGCTGGCTTTAGATTTTAAAACAAATAATCTTTTTTCAGTCAAGCTTCTGTCCCTCATCGGCTTTTTATTAGGCCGCGCTACATAGATCTATTTCCAGGGCTGATCTCTGGGGGCGAGCGAGTAAGAAATTCATTTTATTTGCCTAATGAGAAATCTTTAGGGATCGGTTTTAATTACCTATTAACCCTTTCAGTGATAGAATATTGGTGAATGTCACATAACAGGCTGATGGAGAAAATTACATTTTAAGGAAAAATCAGAGCCGTGGCATTGGATACATGCTGGGACTTGTAGTAGTTCAACTTCTGGGGCGTTCTATATGCTTGGATTGCACTCTACCCATTCAGTATGAGGATTACCCTATAGCACCCGACCATTTATTATTATTATTATTATTATTAATAACATTGTTCATATTATTATTATTATTATTCACAAAATAATAATAATTAGAATGATAATAATAATCATTCTTAATAATATTATTCTTCACACTATTATTGTTATTCACATTATTATTATCATCATCATTCTAAATTAAAATTATTATTATTATCTTTCCTAATATTATTATTATTCACATTATTATTGTTGTGTTTGTTTCTTAATATTATTTGCATTACTGTTGTTATTATCAGAATTTTCTTAATATTGTTATTATTATCATTCCTATTAATATTAATAATAATTATTGACATTATTATTGTTGTTGTGCTTGTTTCTTTAATTTTATTATCATCATCATCGTCATCATCATTCTAAATAATATTATTTTCCTCTTCCTCCCTCCTCCTTCTTCGGTTCCTCCTCCTCCTCCTTTTCTTTTCTTCTCCTTCTCCTTTTTCTTCTCCTTCTCCTTTTTCTTCTCCTCCTTCACATTATTATTATTATTATTATTATTATTATTATTATTATTCTAAATAATATTATATTGTTCTTAAAATTAATTCTATTCACAATATTATTATTATTAATAACATTATTCACATTATTATTGTGTTTTTTTTTTTCGCTCTCAGTTTACAGTGCTTTACATACTAGTCCTTCACATCAGTCCTGAAGCAGGGTTGCCCCTCGCCTGTATATTTACAGACAGATAATTTTTACCTGTCCATAAATGTCCGGTAATGTCAATGACTGCTCTTAAAAAAAAGATGGCTGGAGCCGGCTTCATAACTGCGCACGTGCAGTGCCAAAGTCGGGTAAATGGTACTCGGTGAGCTTGCTGGTGCGCGCTCGTGCTGTGCGGTGGCAGGGCATGTTTGGGAGGGCACGTGCCTGCGCGTGACGTCATGGCGTACATGGAGCCTGTGTCATATGACATTGCAGAGTACATCTAAGATTGTACAGATTTTGGGATGGCCGGCTTTAGATTTTAAAACAAAAAAAGGGACACTGACCTACCTGACATACACTGACCCACACTAACCTACTTGACACTGACCTACCTGACATACACTAACCTACTTGACACTGACCTACCTGACCCGCACTGACCTACATGACCTACACTGACATACACTGACCTACCTGACACAGACTTGCCTACACTGACCTACCTGACCTACACAGACTTACCTGAAACACACTGGCCTACACTGACCTACACTGACCCACACTGACCTACACTGAGACACACTGACTTACCTGACCAGACTTCAGGTGTCCTCTTGCAGCTCAGAGGCGCGCCCATCACACAGTAGAGTAGATGCCAGGCAGCCAGAGCCATGATGAGGAGAGCCGAGCGCCAAGTGGGGATCTTCTCACAATTCCCGCCTTCTGGAGCCTGCAGCACCTATGATGGACGTCGCACGTCTTGCGGTCCCGGCATTGGACTAGTGGGATGTCCATCAGCGCTGCAGGCTCCATAAGGCGGGACCTACTATGTCGCTCGGGTCAGATCGGTCTCCGCTCAGGGCTAATAATGGAACCGTGCCCACCCGAGACCCAGGGGCTTTTTGGGGACCTACTCAGGGCTTCAGCTACCATCAGCCACCCCCCCCCCCCCCCTGCTGATGTCACTGCTCTCAACTCTGCCCCTAGCTTCTTCCCAGCAGCAGCACAAGGTAAAGTGGGTGCACTGTGATGTAGGGGAGGCTGAGGGAATCTTGACTTCTGGTGGTGGGTGGGGGGCTTTTCACATCTGATGTAAGGGGGGTGGGGTGGAGTGCTCTGGACATCTGCTTATAATTATTAAGAGAGTAATACAGCTCTATGCCAGCTGAAAAGGAGGTTCGCACACCACTAGTATCATCCACAAGAAACATTGGAGACCGCTCAGATATAACACCATGACAGGCACAACTGGCCCTTTCGGGGCAACCATAGTGATGAGATGCGGCCCACAATGAAATGTTTGAAACCCCCTGCTCTAACATTAGTAAGCACCCCAGTCCAGTCATAAATCGTTTGTCCCATCTCTGTAAACTGCTACATCTGCTGGAGAGCATGTTCTTTTGAAAAACAACAGATTTTACTGGCTGGATCACCAGATGAAAATAGAAGAAAGAAAGCCTAAAAAAGAAAAGTAGTGTAGCCGTCACATCTAAGACCAACACAAAGTTTCACAGGAAAATGATAAATGATACAAATATGTGAAAAGTGGTGTGTGGGGGGAGGGGCATTTATATGGCGCCCCCCAGAGTCAATACTTTGTAGAACCCCCTTTCTCTACAAGTCTTTTTGGGGGTGTCTCTACCAGCTTTGCACATCTAGAGAGGACATTTCTGCCCATTCTTCTTCTTTGTAAAATATCTCAAGCTCTGTCAGATTGGATGGAGAGCGTCTGTGATCAGCAATTGTCAAGTCTTGCCACAGATTCTCAATGGGATTTAGGTCTGGACTGTGACTGGGCCATTCTAACACATGAATATGCTTTGATGTAAACCATTCCATTGTAGCTCTGGCTGGATGTTTCAGGTCATTGTCCTGCTGGAAGGGGAACCTCCGCCCCGGTCTCAAGTCTTTTGCCAACTCTAACAGGTTTTCTTCTAAGATTGTCCTGTATTTGTCTCCATCCATCTTCCCATCAACTCTGACCAGCTTCCCTGTCCCTGCTGAAGAAAACCATCCCCACCACATGATGCTGCCACCACCATGTCTCACGGTGGGGATGGTGTGTTCAGGGGGATGGGCAGTGTTAGTTTCCCCACACATAGTGTTTTACTTTTAGGCCATAAAGTAGAATTTTGGTCTCCTCTGACCAGATCACCTTCTTCCACATGTTTGCTGCCCCCTCCCCCACATGGCTTCTCACAAACTACAAACAGGACTTCTCATGACTTTCTTTCTCCAATGTCTTTCTTCTTGTCACTCTTCCATAAAGGGCAGATTTGTGGAGAGACGACTAATAGTTGCCCTGTGGACAGATTCTCCCCCCTGAGCTGTGGATCTCTGCAGCTCCTCCAGAGTTACCATGGACCTCTTGGCTCTTCTCTGATGAATGCTCTCCTTGCCCGGCCCGGTCAGTTTAGGTGGACGGCCATGTCTTGGTAGGTTTGCAGTTGTGCCCATACTCTTTCCATTTTCCGATGATGGATTGAACAGAACTCCGTGAGATGGTCAAAGCTTGGGAGATCTTTTTATATAACCTAATCCTGCTTTTTTTATTTTCACCCTAATTGGGTTATTTTGGGTGTTTCACCACATTGTGGGTAACATTTAGGTATAGCGCCACTATCTACTCCTTTCTTCATTCCATCCGGGGTCATCCTCCCCCCAAATTTGGGAGGAGGTATTAAAGTGGAGGGCCACCCTGAAAAAAAATATTAAAAATGACAAAAAAAAGCGCGTCCCATTCACAAAGCGCTGCATGACTCGCGCATGCGCAGTAGGAAACGGGCAGTGAAGCCGTAAGGCTCCACTGCCTGTTTCCCTTAGAAGAAATGGCGGTGCCGGGACCCGAGAGCCGAGGGACGGGTCGTCCTTGGGCGGCCGACATCGCGGGCGTCCTGGACAGGTAAGTCCGCTTATTAAGTCAGCAGCTGCTGACTTTTACATTTTTTTTTTTTTTTTTTTTAAACGGCCCTCCTCTTTAAATAGAGGCAGCTCATACACATTTCCCTTTTTTGGCTTAGTCCATAGCGCAATCTCCCCTTTTTTTTTTTTTAACCCTGCTTTATACTTCTCCACAACTTCATCCCTGACCTGTCTGGTGTGTTCCTTGGCCTTCATGATGCTGTTTGTTCATTAAGGTTCTCTAAGAAACCTCAGAGGGCTTCACAGAACATCTGTATTTATACTGAGATTAATTTACACACAAGTGGACTCTATTTACTAATTAGGTGACTTCTGAAGGCAATTGGTTCCTCTACATTTTAGTTAGGGGTATTGGAGTAAATGGGGGCTGAATACAAAGGGAGTTCTACAAAGTATTGACTCCGGGGGGGGCGCCATACAAATGCCCTTCCCCCCCCACACTTTTCACATATTTATTTGTATCATTTATCATTTTCCTTCCACTTCACAATTATGTGACACTTTGTGTTGGTCCATCACATAAAATCCCAATAAAATACATTCACGTTTTTTGGTTGTAACGTGGGAAATTTCAAGGGGTATGAATACTTTTTCAAGTCACTGTAGATGTTTTCTCTCAGGTTTAATACCGCTGAACTGACCACAGAGCTTTATTATTTGTACATTTTATCAGTCCTCCATTCCTGTATCAACATTGTTAAGGTAACACTTGCAAGACGCGGCGTTCTTCGTGAGAAGTGCCATTTATATCCGTCTACCATATGCTTGGCGTCCCGGCCTAACTCCTAACAGCTAAAGTAATTATTACAAAGGCAATTCTCTGCAGACCTGAGACAGTTACAGAGGATCCCGGGGGACCGCCGCCGTGCAGGTTTTACGAGAATGCGCATCTCTATTCTTCCTTTTCCGGGAGTAGAATAAGATATTTGTCAGAACGGCGAGCGAGGAGCTGCAGGAAACTTGGAGGAAAATCTACTTTCCATTTCCCCGTCCGGAGAGAACATGGGCAACGTAAGCGATTTTCGTATCTCGTCTTCTGTATGTAGCCGTGACACCGCGATGGCCGATAAATCCACCTACCTGGCCCCCGCTGGGGGGTCAGAGGAGTCTGATACGACTGGTTGGGAAGAATGTAACAACGTATCAGGGAGGGACAGCAAAGAGAAACATTTCTTTCTGATTCGTGTTCTTTAGATTTGCACTTTTGTATTTATTCTTTTCCTATTCAGTTATTTTGTGTTGTTGTTGTTTTTAGCTTTTCATTTGTTTTGCTTTATATCACACAGTGTTTGTGCTTTCATGTGTACGTGTTTTGTGTGTTAGTGGATTGGCACAGCTGCTTACGCCCGCAGCCGAGGCTCACGCCAGCGTTGCCGCACAATCCTACATCCTTGAAGCGCGCTTTGGACCATTTTCTCACGTTTTTCATACGTTTCGGTTTTGGCCAATGACTAGCAATAGCTGCTGTGACATCATTGTTGTGTTGGGAAGAAACCACTTGGTGAAGTGGTATTGGTTCACACCTTTCACGTTTTTACGGCCCACGTTTGCACGGCGTGAGTATGGCGGCTCATTCAATCGCGTGGGATGCTGTGCCTGCATTTCCACAAAAAAAAAAGCGCATGCACCTTTTTTTTTAAAAACGTTGCCGCAGGGAAATCGTGTGGTCTTTTTTTGACCATGTGATTGTTTTCCCTGCGGTTCCCGCAAACGCACTGCAGGCTGAGATGCATGAGGGGTGCTATTCAGAATGAATGCGTCTCCTAAGAGCGGTGCGATTTGGCTGCGGGTGGTCGCAGATGCGATTTTTGCACCCACAGCCACGCGCATAGGTGTGAACCTAGCGTAAAACCCAGTGGTGGCCCGTAATGCAGGGCACAGGGGGCACCCACCCCCCCTAACCAATGCGCCCGCCCCCCCCTAACTATGCGTCCGGCCCTCTAATCTATATGCAGGGTGCCGGACACATGGATTCCAATGGTTTTTCTTTTTTTAACCTTGTGATTAGAGCCTGAGGCTCTAATAGGCTTCACAGAACAGCTGAGCACTGTGCCCCGAGCCCACCCAGTTGTGTGACAATAGCAAATTCATATACACTATGAACGTCCTGATTCTCCTCCCGGCCAACCAGGGAGCGGGTCCTGAGACCTGTCACCCGATTGGCCAAGAGGAGAAGCGATCCTATTGGCCCACAGAGGAGGAGGAGGGAGGGGTGCAGGGGTGGCTGCCGTGAAGCACCAGGAGGAGGAGACTCCGCCTGCCCGCGGAAGAAGCAATGCCCACGAACTAGATTGGGTAAGAGCGGGGCTTGGGACCGACTGGGGGGGGTTGGAGGGTTTGCTTTTGACCCCAAAAAATATATACCAGCCACCACTGGTGGGTTCTACACCCACCGAAAACCACAGGGGGTTAAATTCATGACACAGCCATGAAGCATGGCATCACAGCATTGGCATGTGGGAGGGTAACAGTTGGGGTGCGGTAAAAGTGTGAACAAGCCCTAATACCCAGCCACTGCATATGTGGGCATCCACAGTGGCATGAGGCTGTGCGTCTGAGCCAGCAGGATGGGCTCCTGATCATGTGACCACTTTGAGAGCCAATCACGGTGGTCACATTATGCAGAAGCCATCTCCCAGGCATTAAAGCCCACTTGAGGCACCGTTCTTTTTTTCCTGCATCATCCATTGAGCTGCAATGCACAACATTGGAAATCCCATTATTCTCTACGGTGCCCATTTACATCAATGCAGTGCAATTCATTTTTTTTTTTAAAAGGATTTTGGCCCTATAGTCTTCAAGTCCCCTATGGGATAAGATTTTGTTGTGACAGGTTCTCTTTATTGAGACATCAGTGGTCTGTTAGATCTCTGTTCTCTCGCCTGTCCTCCATTGAAGGTAATAGAGTACAGATCACACTTCCCTGGCAATACCGCCTGGCGAAAATGACAGCCAAACCTGAAATGATGTGATGCATGTCATTCCTGGGTTCTTACTGGGTAGGGGCAGGGCAAAAGGGGCAGCTGCCCTGGGCCCTGTCATTGTTGTGGGGCCCAAAGCAGCTGCATCATACTTGCCAACTATCCTGGTTTAAATTCCCTCGTCCATTGAGGTTTTAGTCCTGTGCTGTGTCCCGATATCTCAGTGTGGAGTGCTGCTACTAATGCTGCCCAGCTCTGCCCTATTGTTGTATACAGATGACTCTCCTGCAGACCCTGTGTTTACATGTAAATTACCGCCATTCATATGCAAATAGCGGCGGCCAGCGGCATTGATATGTATCTCATGCCCCCCTGAGGTCATATCCTCAGTAATCTCTAACAACCAATCAACAAGCAGAAATGATGTGCTCTAACCTCTAGCAACTAATCAGTGAGCGGTAATGTGGGCTGTAACCTCTAGCAGCCAGTCAGTGAGCGGTAATGTGTGCTGTAACCTCTAGCTACCAGTCAGTGAGCGGTAATGATACACTGTAACCTCTGGCAGCCAGTCGCAATAGCTGCTTGATCTGATTCGGTAAACTGATTTTGAGTCTAGCTGCTATTTATTGTATGTCTCAGAGAAGGTGCAGAGCAAAATTGCATGGGGGGGGCAAGAAAAGTGGTTGGGGGGGGGTGTGCAGGGGAAAGGGGGTGGGCAACGACTGCACCAGGGGTGCATGGAAGTGACAGAGAAATGAGCTCATCACCGTGCAGCTTCTCCTTTCACTGTCCAATCACAGGCTGGAGGTGGACCAAGGATGCAGTGGGCTCGGAGGGAGTAGGTTGAATGATGCTGGCCATCAGACTGAGGATATCTAGTGGCTGAAAAAAAGTGCTGCAGGGGCAATTTCTAAATAATGAATATTGCAGCAAAAGCTGCTTTAGTTATTATTATTTTTTTTTTTTTTTGCTTTTGATTTTTTTTTTTTTTTGGATGGGGTTCTGCTTTTACAAGGGGTGCGAACCAATCGGTTCTTACCTAGGTAGGGGAAATCAGCAAAGCGGTGTTTGCTGGACACCCACCCCTCAACCTGGCGACGCCAACCATGGAGTTCCTGGGCCTGCCGGTGGAAACGCGTAGCCTTGGAAACATAGTGGTGGTGGGGGGGGGGGGGGGGGATATGCACGAATCTACTGGGGGGTGCGTAGAAGTGACAGAGAGATGAACGCATCACTGTGCTGCTTCTCCTTTCATTGTCCAATCACAGGCTGGGGGTGGGTCTAGGATGCTCTGGGCTCAGAGGAAGTAGGTTGAATGATGCTGGTCATCCGATTGAGGACATCTAGTGGCTGAAAAATAAAAAGCACTGAGGGGGAAATCTCAGGATTGGGAATATTGCAGAAAAAGCTGGTTTTAGTTTTTTTTTGGGGGGGGGGCTGAGTTTCTGCTTTTTTTTATGCAACCCAATCAGATGACAATTTCCACGTATTGAGCGATGGTTGCTGATTGGTTGGGGGAATTGACACCGTTTTTCACCACCTCGATGAACCTGCATAGTTAGCATTTCCTCTCCTTTAATAATATATAACGAGATTCCATGTCTGAAGACACATGTCCAGGAAATTCACCGATGTGACCTTCTCTCTAAGGTGATTGGTCCTCCTGCTTAGTGCTGCTTGACTTTAAATTATTAAGTCTGGAGACTTCCTAAGACTGCTGGAGTGCCGGTGCCCGGTGTGTCACTTGGTGGCGGGGGAGGGGGGGGAACGTTCCTTCCTTACCTGCATCTCCAACATCCACAGGTGATAGCAGAGCTGCAGGTGCACCAACACCTTGATGAGGTACCTTTCCCCTCCCCCGTCCCTCTTCTTAGATTTCCTTACAAATCAATTGAATTCTACTTCTCCGGGGCTCATTGAATTGCTAATCTGCGTTTCTGGCTTTACGTTTCTATAATGTTCCTTCCGTCTCTTCTTCTAGTGTTTCCTCGCTGTCCATCGAACGTCTCCCCTCCAGACCATGCCAACTCGACATTTGTTACTTTTGTATTTAGAAAATGGGAGGTTTGTACCCGTAATCGGGGCCGGGACAAGGGGGTGGGCAGGAGGGGCAGCTGCCCTGGGCACTGCGGTATCATGTAGGGTGGGAGGGGGGCATCACAAGGAGATTCAGGGGAGGGTGGCAGGGGGTAAGAATTGTTCTAGGAGGGGGAATTCGGGGAGGTGTGCTAGGAGCAGTGGTTTGGGGGATTTGTGTTGTAGGGGGGGATGGGTGAAGCATATTTGTGCTAGGAGGTGGGGGATTTGTGCTAGAAAAGGTAATACGGTGGGGGAGAGGGGCAATTTGTGCTAAGATCAGAATTTTTCTATTGGGGGGGGGGATTTATGCTAGTAGGGAATGGGATGATTGGGGGGTATTGTTTTGGAGTGGGGGGGGGGGAAAGAGGATCTGTGCTCAGAGGTGAAATTTGAGGGTTAGGATTTTTTTGGGGGGGGGGAGGGGATTTGTGTTGGGGGCATATGGGGAGAGAGAGGATTTAATCGGGGGGGGGGGGGAAGATTTGTGCCAGGAGATGGGATTCAGCAGGGGGTAGATATGTAGGAGGAAGAGGAAGGGGAGGTTCATGCTTAAGGGGGAGCATGCAGTTTAGTTTTTTGCTTACACATAATAAACATCTTCGGAGGGGAGGGGGCACAGTTTGCCATGTTGGCCCTGGGCTCTAGATGACCTTGTCCCGCCACTGCCCGTAATCATCTGCAGATCCCAACCAATCACAGCCCAGGATTAAGCATTGTGGCTGTCGCTGTTTTTGTTACATAATTCTTATTACTGTTTTTTTTTGTTTTTGTTTTTTAGTATTGTGCTAGTTGAGCGTTCTGTTTGGTTGGATTGTTTGTACTTTTTAGAAGTGTGATGCGGCGTACACACCACCGGACTTCCCGACGGACTTTCTGCGGAGTTCCGACGGACTTAACGAACGGACTTGGCCGCACACGACCGGAGTAAGTCCATTCAAAAGTCCGTTCGTTTTGAACGTGATGACGTAAAATGGGACTAAACAAGGAAGGCCAATAGCCAATAGCTGCCCTTGCGTCGTATTTGGTCCGTCGGACCAGCACACAGGCGAACGGTTTTCCCGATTTTATCCCGAATTGAGTCCGTCGGACAGATTTGAAACATGTTCTATTTCTAGGTCCGTCGGATTTATTTTTCAAAAAACGATCGGACTAGCCCACACGCGATCGGATTATCCGGACTAATCCCTTCGGACCTAGTAGTCCAGTCGTGTGTACGCGCCATTATCCTTCTTTAAAAGGCCTCTTTCACACGGGACGGATCAGTATTGATCCGCCCCGTGATGATCCGCTCGCTCAGCGGGGGATCGCTCCGTTGGCCCCCCTGAGCCGGCTGCGGACAGGGCGATCTCCGCACACTGTGCCGGGACCGCCCTGTCAGATCTCTGCTCTCCTCTATGGGGATCGGACGAGCACGGACCGTCTGTCCGTGTTCATCCGATCCGCTCTGCAGACGGATAGAAAAATAGGATTTTCCTCCGTCTGCAGAATCAGACAATTGCGGAGGCGGACAATAGCGGGTGTCTGCGGATGTTCATCCGCAGACACCCGCTATCCCATAGGGATGAATGTATGGCCCGTATTTCATCCGCAAACGGATGGATGAAATACGGACATACCATCCGCATGTGTGAAAGGGGCCTTATATTATCCCATATGCATTAATTTTTATTTTATTTTTAAGAGTGTGGGAAGGGGGGTCATGATTTACCTTTTCCCTACTAACGGAATTCCCTCCTAATCTCTTTATGGTCCCCACATCCTGTGCATTTCCATTTGGGACATTTTATAATTTGTGTTTTGTTATGGCTTTCAATGTTTTCCATTTGAGCTTAAATTGAAACAATGTAACAGGTAGTCAGTTTTCCAATATTTCTGTTGCATCATTTGTGGTATAATGGAAATAGTTTATTCAGCCCATGAAAAAAAAAAAGTTGTTTATTTTAAAACAGGGTTTTCCAAACTACGGCCCAGGGGCCACATGTGGCCCTCTATGAGATTTTATCCGACCCGTATCTGATGTGTATGGCCTCCACTCTGTTGGGAATCCTGATGCAAGGGGGACCATGCTACGCATGAGGGCTCTACTATAAGGGGTCATTCTGGTGGGGGCTCTGATGTAAGAGGAATTCTGATGGGGACCCTGATATAAGGGGGGGGCCCTGATGTATGACAGACTGTGCTATTGACTCTGATTGAAAGGGTAATTCTGATGGGAACTGTAATGTAAGGAAGATTTTGATGTAAGGCGGGAGTCTGATGGGGGCCCTAATGTAAGGCGGGAGTCTGATGGGGGCCCTAATGTAAGGCGGGAGTCTGATGGGGACCCTAATGTAAGGCGGGAGTCTGATGGGGGCCCTAATGTAAGGCGGGAGTCTGATGGGGGCCCTAATGTAAGGCGGGAGTCTGATGGGGGCCCTAATGTAAGGCGGGAGTCTGATGGGGGCCCTAATGTAAGGCGGGAGTCTGATGGGGGCCCTAATGTAAGGCGGGAGTCTGATGGGGGCCCTAATGTAAGGCGGGAGTCTGATGGGGGCCCTAATGTAAGGCGGGAGTCTGATGGGGGCCCTGATGTAAGGCGGGAGTCTGATGGGGGCCCTGATGTAAGGCGGGAGCCTGATGGGGACCCTGATGTAAGGCGGGAGTCTGATGGGGGCCCTGATGTAAGGCGGGAGTCTGATGGGGGCCCTGATGTAAGGCGGGAGTCTGATGGGGGCCCTGATGTAAGGCGGGAGTCTGATGGGGCCCTGATGTAAGGCGGGAGTCTGATGGGGGCCCTAATGTAAGGCGGGAGTCTGATGGGGGCCCTAATGTAAGGCGGGAGTCTGATGGGGGCCCTGATGTAAGGCGGGAGTCTGATGGGGGCCCTAATGTAAGGCGGGAGTCTGATGGGGGCCCTAATGTAAGGCGGGAGTCTGATGGGGGCCCTAATGTAAGGCGGGAGTCTGATGGGGGCCCTGATGTAAGGCGGGAGTCTGATGGGGGCCCTGATGTAAGGCGGGAGCCTGATGGGGACCCTGATGTAAGGCGGGAGTCTGATGGGGGCCCTGATGTAAGGCGGGAGTCTGATGGGGGCCCTGATGTAAGGCGGGAGTCTGATGGGGGCCCTGATGTAAGGCGGGAGTCTGATGGGGCCCTGATGTAAGGCGGGAGTCTGATGGGGGCCCTGATGCAAGGCGGGAGTCTGATGGGGGCCCTGATGCAAGGCGGGAGTCTGATGGGGGCCCTGATGTAAGGCGGGAGTCTGATGGGGGCCCTGATGTAAGGCGGGAGTCTGATGGGGGCCCTGATGTAAGGCGGGAGTCTGATGGGGGCCCTGATGTAAGGCGGGAGTCTGATGGGGGCCCTGATGTAAGGCGGGAGTCTGATGGGGGCCCTGATGTAAGGCGGGAGTCTGATGGGGCCTTGATGTGAGGGGGAGTCTGATGGGGCCTTGATGTGAGGGGGAGTCTGATGGGGCCTTGATGTGAGGGGGAGTCTGATGGGGGCTCTGATGTAAGGTGGGAACCTGATGGGGGCTCTGATGTAAGGTGGGAACCTGATGGGGGCTCTGATGTAAAGTGGGAACCTGATGGGGACCCTGATGTAAGGTGGGAACCTGATGGGGACCCTGATGTAAGGTGGGAACCTGATGGGGACCCTGATGTAAGGTGGGAACCTGATGGGGACCCTGATGTAAGGTGGGAACCTGATGGGGACCCTGATGTAAAGTAGGAGTCTAATGGGGGCCCTAATGTAAGGTGGTAAACTGATCAGGACCCTAATGTTAGGTTGGAACCTAATGGGGACTCTGATGTAAGGTGGAAGTCTGATGGGGACCCTGATGTAAGGTGGGAAACTGATCAGGACCCTAAGGTTAGGTTGGAACCTGATGAGGAACCTGATGGGGACCCTGATGTCGTGTGGGAGTCTGATGGGGACCCTGATGTAAGGTGGGAAACTGATGAGGACTGTAATGTTAGGTTGGAACCTAATAGGGACCTCATGTAAGATGGGAGTCTGATGGGGAGCCTGATGTTAGGTGGCAACCTGCCAACTCTAAAAGGTTTTCTTCTAAGATTGTCCTGTATTTGTCTCCATCCATCTTCCCATCAACTCTGACCAGCTTCCCTGTCCCTGCTGAAGAAAACCATCCCCACCACATGATGCTGCCACCACCATGTCTCACGGTGGGGATGGTGTGTTCGGGGGATGGGCAGTGTTAGTTTTCCCCACACATAGCGTTTTACTTTTAGGCCATAAAGTAGAATTTTGGTCTCCTCTGACCAGATCACCTTCTTCCACATGTTTGCTGCCCCCTCCCCCACATGGCTTCTCACAAACTACAAACAGGACTTCTTATGACTTTCTTTCTCCAATGTCTTTCTTCTTGTCACTCTTCCATAAAGGGCAGATTTGTGGAGAGACGACTAATAGTTGTCCTGTGGACAGATTCTCCCCCCTGAGCTGTGGATCTCTGCAGCTCCTCCAGAGTTACCATGGACCTCTTGGCTCTTCTCTGATGAATGCTCTCCTTGCCCGGCCCGGTCAGTTTAGGTGGACGGCCGTGTCTTGGTAGGTTTGCGGTTGTGCCCATACTCTTTCCATTTTCCGATGATGGATTGAACAGAGCTCAGTGAGATTCTCAAAGCTTGGGAGATTTTTTTATAACCTGACCCTGCTTTATACTTCTCCACAACTTTATCCCTGACCTGTCTGGTGTGTTCCTTGGCCTTCATGATGCTGTTTGGTCACTAAGGTGCACTATATGTAACCCCCTGCAGTTCTCTCTAATATGAGATGCTCTGTGATCCTTCTCTTTCAGTTTCAGGCCCCCTCCAGTTGACAAACGTAACAGAAATGAAGGGATTACTTAGTACACTTGGTTCTGCTTTTGAAAAGCTGGGACCGTTCTAGGGACTGATCTCCAAATACGACGGTCCTTACAATTCGGGGATAATTGACTCCTTAACCCTTTAAGGCTGCATGGTTCTTCATATATAGTTAGACGCTCTGGGGCAGGAAATGATTAACCACTTGCTTACTGGGCACTTAAACCCCCCTCAGTCCCAGACCAATTTTCAGCTTTCAGCGCTGATGCACTTTGAGTGACAATTACGCGGGCATACAACACTGTACCCAAATGAAATTTCTATCATTTTTTTCCCACAAATAGAGCTTTCTTTTGGTGGTATTTAGTTACAGCTGGGAGTTTTATTTTTTGCTAAACAAACAAAAAAAGATGCAAAAAAAAAATCAAAAAAAAATCATGTTTTAATAGTTTGTTATAAAATTTTGCAAACGGGTCATTTTTCTCCTTCATTGAAGTGCGCTGATTAGGCGGCACTGATAGGCTGCATTGGTGGGCACTGATGGGCTGCATTGGTGGGCACTGATGGGCTGCATTGGTGGGCACTGATAGGCTGCACTGGTGGGCACTGATAGGCATAGTTAAGGCGGCACTAATAGGCACAGATAAGGCGGCACCGATGGGCACAGATAAGGCGGCACTGATGGGCAAAGATGGGCACAGATAAGATGGCACGGATGGGTGGCACGGATAAGTGGCACGGATGGGTGGCACGGATGGGCACTGATAGGTACCACAGATAGATGGGACTGATGGGCACTGATAGGTGGCACTGATAGGTGGCTCTGATAGGTGGCACTGCTGGGCACTGATGGGCGGCACTGCTGGGCACTGATGGGCGGCACTGCTGGGCACTGATGGGCGGCACTGGGGTGCAGCACCTTTGAGGCAGATTGGGTGGCACTGTGGGGTGGCACTGTGGGGTGGCACTGTGGGGTGGCACTGTGGGGTGGCACTGTGGGTCGCACTGTGGGTGGCACTGTGGGCACTATGGGCACTGACAGGGGGCACTGACAGGGGGCACTTACTTTTTCTTTTATTTTACTTCAGGATGGCACTGCGGGAGGCAGGTGGGCACAGGCAGGTGGCAGGTATTGATGGCCGTGATCGGGACTGATGTCCCGATCACGGCCGCCGGTGATCGGGACTGATGTCCCGATCACGGCCGCCGGTGATCGGCTTTTTTTTTCTCTCCTCGCGCTGTCAGCGCGAGGAGGAATAATAGCCGATTACCGGCTCCGTTCTATCACATGATCAGCTGTCATTGGCTGACAGCTGATCACGTGATAAGGGGTCGGGATCGACCCCTTACACGGATCGGTGATCAGGCGAGTCTCACGGACTCGCCGATCACGGGGCGCGCAGGCCGCTCGTAACCAGGACTACGTCAATAGACGTAGTCCCGGAAATGTAGGTCCGCACTAATGCCGTCATTTGGCAATAGCGCGGATCTGAAGTGGTTAAGTAGGACACTCTGAGTCTTCATGGTCCTGGCAGGAGATTGGGGTCTGCTCTCTTGTGATGATGGAAATCAGGTTAATGGTCCCGTTATAATTTACAGGCTGTAGACGTTCCTCTCGCACTCCTCCAGACTCTTGCTGCTTATGTCTGTGAAGGTTCTCAAGTCTTTTATGGTTGTGGTATATAGAATATAATAGCATATAATATCCGTTGGTCACATTCAACTGGACTTGTTCTATAACCCTTTCATGACTAAGCCTATTTTTGGAATTTGGTGTTTACAAGTTAAAATCCATATTTTCTACTAGAAAATTACTTGGAACCCCCAAACATTATATATATTTTTTTAACAGAGACTCTAGAGAATAAAACGGCGATTGTTGCAATATTTTATGTCACACGGTATTTGCGCAGCGGTGTTTTAAATGCAACTTTTTGGGGAAAGGGACACTTTCATGAATTAAAAAAAAACAAAACAGTAAAATTATCCCATTTTTTTTGCATAATGTGAAAGATAATGTTACGCCGAGTAAATAGATACCAAACATGTCACACTTTATAATTGCGCGCACTTGTGGATTGACGACAAAGTACGGTACCTAAAAATCTCAATAGGCGACGCTTTAAACATTTTTTACGGTTACCAGGTTAGCGTTACAGAGGAGGTCTAGGTGCTAGAATTATTGCTCTTGCTCTGACGATCGCGGCGATACCTCACATGTGTGATTTGAACACCATTTACATACGCGGGCGCGACTTCCGTATGCGTTTTCTTTGCTTTGCGAGCTCGCGGGGACGGCGGGCGCTTTAAAAAATTTATTTTTATTTTTTTATTTATTTTATTTATTTTAAAATGACTAAATTAAAAAAATAAATAAAAAAAAATTTTGATCACTTTTATTGCTGTCACAAGGAATGTAAACATCCCTTGTGACAGTAATAGGCGGTGACAGGTACTCTTTATGGAGGGATCGGGGGTCTAAAAGACCCCCCACCCCTCCTTTACACTTCAGTGTATTCAGATCGCCGAAAACGGCGATTCTGAATACCGGATATTTTTTTAAAACCGGCGCCATTGGCAGCCGAGTAAACGGGAAGTGACGTCATGACGTCGCTTCCGTGTTTACTATGAGGAGACTGGAACGAAGCCGATTACGGCTTCGTTCCAGTTCCTCCCCAGCGGCCGGAGGCAGTGCAAGTTGAATCGGTGCTCCCGATCGAACGGGAGCACCGGTAACAGCGGCGGGAGGCGGCGGGAGGGGGGGACGTCCCCTCCCGCTCCTCCGGCATAACAGCCGAGCGGCTTTTAGCCGCATCGGTTGTTATGGCTGGAAAGCCAATCGCCTGCTGAAGAAAACGGTACCGGGATGATGCCTGCAGGTGCGAGCATCATCCCGGTATACCCCCCGGAAGCCGAGTACGCACATCTGCGTACGCTCGGCGGGAAGGGGTTAATGTTGAAGTTTGTAGCTTACCCAAGACATTTCTTCAGTTCCAGTGAGGGTCAGGGAGATACCCCAACAATTATATCCACATGGCACAGGCACCTTACAGTGGAATTTTAGTTTAACAGCAATTGCTAAAAATGCCCCCCCCCTTCCAGGGCAACCATCAACATTTTTTGGGCCGCTTACACAGCTTTAAGGCCTGGGATCCCCCGCCCAGCCCCCGAGCCTGACCACCAACATTCCCCAGGACCTGCCCATGGGCCATCCCACTGAATACGCACTCAGCCCCCCCCCCCAATCATGTATATATGTCAGCCCCCCTCACACCTGTATATATGTCAGCCCCCCTCACACCTGTATATATGTCAGCCCCCCTCACACCTGTATATATGTCAGCCCCCCTCACACCTGTATATATGTCAGCCCCCCTCACACCTGTATATATGTCAGCCCCCCTCACACCTGTATATATGTCAGCCCCCCTCACACCTGTATATATATATCAGCTCCCCTCACACCTGTATATATGTCAGCCCCCCTCACACCTGTATATATGTCAGCCCCCCTCACACCTGCATATATGTCAGCCCCCCTCACACCTGCATATATGTCAGGCCCCCTCACACCTGCATATATGTCAGGCCCCCTCACACCTGTATATATGTCAGCCCCCCTCACACCTGTATATATGTCAGCCCCCCTCACACCTGTATATATGTCAGCCCCCCTCACACCTGCATATATGTCAGCCCCCCTCACACCTGCATATATGTCAGCCCCCCTCACACCTGCATATATGTCAGCCCCCCTCACACCTGTATATATGTCAGCCCCCCTCACACCTGTATATATATATCAGCTCCCCTCACACCTGTATATATGTCAGGCCCCCTCACACCTGTATATATGTCAGGCCCCCTCACACCTGTATATATGTCAGGCCCCCTCACACCTGTATATATGTCAGCCCCCCTCACACCTGTATATATGTCAGCCCCCCTCACACCTGTATATATGTCAGCCCCCCTCACACCTGTATATATGTCAGCCCCCCCCACACCTGTATATATATCAGCCCCCCTCACACCTGTATATATGTCAGCCCCCCTCACACCTGCATATATGTCAGCCCCCCTCACACCTGCATATATGTCAGGCCCCCTCACACCTGCATATATGTCAGGCCCCCTCACACCTGCATATATGTCAGGCCCCCTCACACCTGCATATGTCAGGCCCCCTCACACCTGCATATATGTCAGGCCCCCTCACACCTGCATATATGTCAGGCCCCCTCACACCTGTATATATGTCAGCCCCCCTCACACCTGTATATATGTCAGCCCCCCTCACACCTGCATATATGTCAGCCCCCCTCACACCTGCATATATGTCAGCCCCCCTCACACCTGCATATATGTCAGCCCCCCTCACACCTGCATATATGTCAGCCCCCCTCACACCTGCATATATGTCAGCCCCCCTCACACCTGTATATATGTCAGGCCCCCTCACACCTGTATATATGTCAGGCCCCCTCACACCTGTATATATGTCAGCCCCCCCTACACACCTGTATTTATGTCAGCCCCCCCTACACACCTGTATATATGTCAGGCCCCCTCACACCTGTATATATGTCAGGCAACCTCACACCTGTATATATTTCAGCCCCCCTCACACCTGTATATATGTCAGCCCCCCTCACACCTGTATATATATCAGCCCCCCTCACACCTGTACAGTGGTGTGAAAAAGTGTTTGCCCCCTTCCTCATTTCCTGTTCCTTTGCATGTTTGTCACACTTAAGTGTTTCGGAACATCAAACCAATTTAAACAATAGTCAAGGACAACACAAGTAAACACAAAATGCAATTTGTAAATGAAGGTGTTTATTATTAAAGGTGAAAAAAAATCCAAACCATCATGGCCCTGTGTGAAAAAGTGATTGCCCCCCTTGTTAAAACATACTATAACTGTGGTTGTCCACACCTGAGTTCAATTTCTCTAGCCACACCCAGGCCTGATTATTGCCACACCTGTTCACAATCAAGGCATCACTTAAATAGGAGCTGCTTGACACAGTAAGGTCCACCAGAAGATCCTTAAAAGCTACACATCATGCCGAGACCCAAAGAAATTCAGGAACAATTGAGAAAGAAAGTAATTGAGATCTATCAGTCTGGAAAGGGTTATAAAGCCATTTCCAAAGCTTTGGGAATCCAGCGAACCACAGTGAGAGCCATTATCCACAAATGGCGAAGACATGGAACAGTGGTGAACCTTCCCAGGAGTGGCCGGCCGCCCAAAATTACCCCAAGAGCACAG
This sequence comes from Lithobates pipiens, assembly GCF_037356315.1. Classification (NCBI taxonomy): domain Eukaryota; kingdom Metazoa; phylum Chordata; class Amphibia; order Anura; family Ranidae; genus Lithobates; species Lithobates pipiens. Next base: position 226,842,137 of record NW_027507788.1, read on the forward strand.
CGACGACTCATCCAAGAGGTCACAAAAGACCCCACAACAACGTCCAAGGAACTGCAGGCCTCACTTGCCTCAGTTAAGGTCAGCGTTCATGCCTCCACCATCAGGAAAAGACTGGGCAAAAATGGCCTGCATGGCAGAGTTCCAAGGAGAAAACCACTGCTGAGCAAAAAGAACATCAAAGCTCGTCTCAATTTCTCCACAACACATCTTGATGATCCCCAAGACTTTTGGGACAACATTCTGTGGAGCGATGAGACAAAAGTGGAACTCTTTGGAAGGTGTGTGTCCAAGTATATCTGGCGTAGAAGGAACACTGCATTTCATAAAGAGAACATTATACCAACAGTAAAATATGGTGGTGGTAGTGTGATGGTCTGGGGCTGTTTTGCTGCTTCAGGACCTGGAAGACTTGCCGTGATAAAAGGAACTATGAATTCTGCTGTCTACCAAGAGATCCTGAAGGAGAATGTCCGACCATCTGTTCGTGTACTCAAGCTGAAACGAACTTGGGTTCTGCAGCAGGACAATGATCCTAAACACACCAGCAAGTCCACCACCGAATGGCTGAAGAAAAACAAAATGAAGACTTTGGAGTGGCCTAGCCAAAGTCCTGACCTGAATCCTATTGAGATGTTGTGGTATGACCTTCAAAAGGCCGTTCATGCTCGAAAACCCTCTAATGTAACTGAATTAGGACAATTCTGCAAAGATGAGTGGGCCCAAATTCCTCCAGGACGCTGTAAAAGCCTCCATTGCACGTTATCGCAAACGCTTGGTTGCAGTTGTTGCTGCTAAGGGTGGCCCAACCAGTTATTAGGTTTAGGGGGCAATCACTTTTTCACACAGGGCCATGATGGTTTGGATTTTTTTTCACCTTTAATAATAAACACCTTCATTTACAAATTGCATTTTGTGTTACTTGTGTTGTCCTTGACTATTGTTTAAATTGGTTTGATGTTCCGAAACACTTAAGTGTGACAAACATGCAAAGGAACAGGAAATGAGGAAGGGGGCAAACACTTTTTCACACCACTGTATATATGTCAGGCCCCCTCACACCTGTATATATGTCAGCCCCCCTCACACCTGTATATATGTCAGCCCCCCTCACACCTGTATATATGTCAGCCCCCCTCACACCTGTATATATGTCAGCCCCCCTCACACCTGTATATATGTCAGGCCCCCTCACACCTGTATATATGTCAGCCCCCCCTACACACCTGTATATATGTCAGGCCCCCTCACACCTGTATATATGTCAGCCCCCCTACACACCTGTATATATGTCAGCCCCCCTCACACCTGTATATATGTCAGCCCCCCTCACACCTGTATATATGTCAGCCCCCCCTACACACCTGTATATATGTCAGCCCCCCCTCACACCTGTATATATGTCAGGCCCCCTCACACCTGTATATATTTCAGCCCCCCTCACACCTGTATATATGTCAGGCCCCCCCACACCTGTATATGTCAGCCCCCCTCACACACAGCTGTATATATTTCAGCCCCCCTCACACCTGTATACGTGTCAGGCCCCCTCTCCACCCTGTATACGTGTCAGGCCCCCCCCTCACACCTGTATACGTGTCAGGCCCCCCCTCACACCTGTATACGTGTCAGGCCCCCCCTCACACCTGTATACGTGTCAGGCCCCCCCCTCACACCTGTATACGTGTCAGGCCCCCCCTCACACCTGTATACGTGTCAGGCCCCCCTCACACCTGTATACGTGTCAGGCCCCCCCTCACACCTGTATACGTGTCAGGCCCCCCTCACACCTGTATACGTGTCAGGCCCCCCCTCACACCTGTATACGTGTCAGGCCCCCCCTCACACCTGTATACGTGTCAGGCCCCCCTCACACCTGTATACGTGTCAGGCCCCCCTCACACCTGTATACGTGTCAGGCCCCCCTCACACCTGTATACGTGTCAGGCCCCCCCTCACACCTGTATACGTGTCAGCTCCCCACCTATACACAAACAGCCCCCCTCCATTTCCTTCACAGCCCCTACATGTAAAGGAGGCTTCCTACCTAGTCCCAGCTCGTGACATGTTGCTGAGACACAGAGGGGCTACAGCCAATCGCACTACATAACACAGTAGTACATGCAACACACGAGGGGTGCACATGCACATAGTAGCCAGAGGTGGCAGTAATGAGCTAAATGCAATAGAGAGCAGAGGCTGCAGAGATCGTTTCTGTACTTCACAACATGGCTCCCTTTACCCGCTCCTGCCTTCTCCTAGCCTGGTCGGGCCCTCCAGATGTGTGGGCCCCTTACAGTTGTATCAGCTGTACCCCCCCCCCCCGATGGCAGCCCTGCCCCCAACACTCATGCTGCCTAACCCGTGTAATAAGACACGTATACTTACCTATTTTCATCCCACTCTGGTCCTGTCCCGTGATCCACAGTATCAGCCAGTGGCAGCTGCAGGGGAGAGGCGGGAGTGATCAGACAATGGCTATTAAAGCCTGAAACGCTGACATCATCCATAGCCAATCCATTGTTAACGCTCCCTCCTCTCCCCTGCATCCTTCGCTGGCTGGCACAGGGGGCTGGATCACGTGAATGGAGCTGCCTGAAATATACAATAAACCTTTCTTACAAAGGGTCATCAGTATAGGTGTTAGGAGGGGGGAGAGGACATGTTTAACGACTTGCGGACCGCCCGCCGTCATTATACAGCAGCTGCTTAACGTGGAATACCGTTGTTATGAGAGAAGATAGCTGCCATAACCACGTTATCCTTTTAAACAGTGGCTGGTCACTTTTATTGTCGGCGGAGGAGGTGCCCCCCTCCTCTTCCGCCACTCCCGGTGGTCTCCGCTGCTTACCGGAGCCGTCGGTAGCGGCGGAGACTATCGGGTCCTCTCCCCTCTGAGGCTGGAGTGAGGGAAAGATGACCCCCCGCCTTGGCTCCATACCATTGATGACGGAAGCGACGTCAAACTTCACTTCCACCCAATGGTATTAATAGAGGAAATTTTTTTTTATTGAAAAAATAAATAAATAAAAAAAATAAAAAAAGACTTTATTTTTTTATTAATTTTTAATTTTTTTTACATTTATTTATTTATTTATTTATTTTATAGCATTTAAGTGTAAATGTGAGATCTGAAGTCATTTTGGCCCCCAGATCCCATATTTAAGAGGTCCTGTCATGCTTTTTTTTTTCTTTTACAAGGGATGTTTATTACAATCCTTGTAATGGGAATAAAAGTGATCCAAAAGGTGTAAAAAAAAAAAAAAAAATAGAAAGTGAAAAAAAGTTAAGCGCCCCATCCCTCCTCGCACGCAGAAACGAACGCATACGTGAGCAGCGCCCGCATATGAAAACGGTGTTCAAACCACACATGTGAGGTATCGCCGCGATCGGTAGAGCGAGAGCAATAATTCTAGCCCTAGAACCTCCTCTGTTACTCAGAACTGGTAACCTGTAGGAATTTTTAAACATCGCCTGTGATGATTTTTAAGGGACAAAGTTTGTCGCGGGCGGGGCGCAATTTTGAAGTGAGACATGTTGGGTATCAATTTACTCGGTGTAACATTATCTCTCACAATACAAAAAAAATAAAAAATTGGGCCAAATTTACTGTTTTTTTTTTTTTTTTTTTTTTTTTTTTTATTAAAAAAAAAAGTTTTTTTTTTTTTTCCAAAAATATTTTGCTTGTAAGACCGCTCTGCTTGTGACATAAAGTATTGCAAGGAACCGCCATTTTATTCTCTAGGGTGTCTGAAAAAAAATGTATGTTTGTGGTTTCTAAGTAATTTTTTAGTAAAAAATAATAAATTTTGAACTTGTAAACAACAGATTTCAAAAAGAAATAATAATAAAAGGTGAATAAAATATCCAAGTGGATAATGAACGGCTAAAAAAAAAAGTCTCTTATTTTAGCGATGTCCTTTGATAGGATTAAATGAACCGCCATTGTGCTCCATAAGATATGTGAAAACTGCCACCAAATAGAAAGCCGCTTACCAGAGGGTAAGCACAAAACGCGTTTGGCTATAACCTGGCTATAGCCTTTAATATCCAAAATAGATCCCTCCAGGAAACCTTCTCAGGGCGATCAGGGTGCTGGACTCGTTCAATATGTCATATGATCCGTGAGATCGTGGGGCATATATGAAAAGAGGGACCATAGCGCAATACTGCAATACACATACATTTTATTGTAAAAAAGTAAGTTATACTAACAAACATCAAAAATATAAAAAGCATTATAGGAAAACGCCGGCCGGCATTCTAGGAGCCCTTCCTCCTTTAAAAGAACGGCTCCCTCAGACGCGTTTCGTCATACACAGACATTGTCAAAGTTGTGTCAAATGTCTATTTTGGATATTAAAGGCCGCGGCTGGGTTATAGCCAAACGCTGTTTGTGCTTGCTAGGGCTGAAAAACAACTAATCGATTAATGGACAACGAATTGATTATGAAATTAATCGATTACTATTTTCATAATCGATTAATCGGCCAGTAACAAAATGGGGTTAAAGTTAATGAGTCTGATGATGTTTACCAGATTGGCCTTTAATAGTATATCTCTCCTCTAAGCCCTTGTACACACGGGTCGGACATTCTGACAACCAAACTGTTGGATTTTGTCCGACGGATTTTGTCCGAAACTGTTGCATACACACGGTCGGACAAAGTTGTTGGAAAATCCAATCTTTCAGAACGTGATGACGTTATTTCGTTACGACGGGACTACGTTCAGGCTAGTAGCCAATAGCTTTTGGTCTAGAAATTTGATCTGAGCATGCGTGGCACTTTGTCCATCGGAGTAGGCTACACATGATCGGAGTATGTCCGATCGGAGCATTTTGTCGGAAATTTTACCGGCAAGTTGGAAAAGTTGGTCCGTTGGAATAACAGTCCGATGCAGACCACACACAGTCTAGAACAGTGATGGAGAACCTTGGCACCCCAGATGTTTTGGAACTACATTTCCCATGATGCTTATGCACTCTGCAGTGTAGATGAGTATCCTGGGAATTGTAGTTCCAAAACATCTGGAGTGCCAAGGTTCGCCATCCACTGGTCTAGAATATCCGACAACACGGTCCAATCGGACACATTCCGTCGGAATCTCCGACCGTGTGTACAAGGGCTAAAACAATGTGTCATTTCCAATGTCTCATTTACATATATCATATCCCCCCCCCCCCCCCCCCCCCCAAAAAAAAATTCAAATAAAATTCTCCTCCCTATTCTCCCCCCCCCCCTTCAGAATAGAGAGAAAGCTACACTTTAAACAATCTCTGGTGGATAAAGCTCCCATTTTATCCATTTTTCCATATGTTTCTCCTTTCTATTTTGTACCGTATATCTCCATCTCCTTTATCCCATCACTTCTTTCTTCCATTCTGTCAAAGTTGGTTGTCTAGTCCAGTGATGGGGAACCTTGGCACTCCAGATGTTTTGGAACTACATTTCCCATGATGCTCATGCACTCTGCAGTGTAGTGGAGCATCATGGGAAATGTAGTTCCAAAACATCTGGGGTGCCAAGGTTCGCCATCACTGGTCTAAGAATTTAGTCATTTTGCCACATTTAATAAATGCGGTCTTATACTACTTTCAAGCTCATTTCATACATAACTATAGGGAACCAGATCACCCCAAAAATTGTCCAATTTGGTAATTTTGACAGTTTGGGAACACCGGTCCCCGGGACCTGAAAATGTCCACCCCAGATGTTCTCAGCGCCCCCTGCTGTGGACACGTTGCTGTGTTTTATGATGTTCCTTTTGTGTGTGGCCTCATTTCTTGTATTTTATTTTTTATCCTTTTGCAGAGCGTGGAACACCGCGTGCTCTCCAGGGATCCGTCGGCAGATATGGAGCTCAAGCAGCCGGATTCGGGATGTCCTCGCCGAACACCACCATGTCTACGCAGCCGGCCCACTTCGACATCGGATCGCCCACCAGTACACTTTCCAATTACGACTCCTGTAACTCCAGCCAGTCCAGCGTGGGAGACAAGAAGCAGATTCAGCATACGGGACCAAGTAAGTTCCGGATCTTCTGCGACTGAATTAAAGGGAAAAAATGTATTTTACTTAAAAATGCAGTTTTGCCTTTTGAGCCCTGAAAGACAATCGGAGGGCTTTAACCACTTCAGTACCGGGCACTCCCCCCCCCCCCCCCCCCCCCCCCTCCTGCCCAGGCCAATTTCAGCTTTCAGCGCTGTTACTTTTTAAATGAGAATTGCGCGGTCATGCTACGCTGTAAACAAACAAAATTTTTTTTCATTTTCTTCCCACAAACAGAGCTTTCTTTGGTAGTATTTGATCACCTCTGCGTGTTTTTTTTTTTTTTGCTAAACAAAAAAAAAAACCTACAATTTAAAAAAAATATATTTTTTTCTTTGTTTCTGTTAGAGAAAACTTACTTATTTACAACATTTTCTATCACTGAAAGGCAGTGATAAGGCAGCACTGATGAGGTGGCACTGATGGGCACTGATAGGCGGCACTGATGGGCAGCATTGATAGGCGGCACTGATGGGCATTGATATGCGGCACTCATAGGCAGCACTGATGGGCATTGATAGGCAGCACTGATAGGCAGCACTGATAGGCAGCATTGATAGGCAGCACTGATGGACATTGATAGGCGGACACTGATGGGCACTTGAAAGCTGCACTGATAAGCTGCATTGATGGGTACTTATGGGTGGCACTGATAGGCTGCATTGATGGGCACTGATAGATGGCACTGATAGGCATCGGTGGCACTGGCAGGCATTGCGGTTGGCACCAATTGGCATCATGTCTGGGCACTGATTGGCATCAATGTCTGGGGAGACGGGCTTCCCTGGTAGTCCAGGGTGGCATACCTGGTGGCCATCCATGATCAACATCCCTGGTGGTCCTGGGCAAGCATCCTGGGCTACACTGATAATTAATGCAGACCCCCCTGTCAAGAGAGCAGCCAGTCGTCTCTCCTCGTGTTAGATCGAGTGAGGAAAAGCCGATAAATGTCTTTTTCTGTTTACACTGTGATGAGCTGTGATTGGACACGGCTGATCACATGGTAAGGAGCCTCCGTCAGAGGCTCTTTACAGTGATCGGTGTTGTGGTGTGTCAGACTGACACGAAGCAACACCGATCACCGCTCACGCGCCGTCTGTTATTCTGAAAGGCGTCATATGACGTCCAGTCTGAAAAACTGATCCACCAACCAGCTGTCATTTGTTGTTTGTCGAAAGTTCAGAGAAATTTTGTGTGACCCGTGTGTGTGAGCGGAATCCCGTCGGAAAAACCATCCAAGATTTTTCCGACGGAAAATCCCTCTTGTGTACGGGGCATAAAAGTTAAAAAATGTTAGTCATATTATAATTTATTTAAAAACCAATCGTTCTACGTGCGTGAACTGCGTGGGGCGGCGGGCGAATGGGTTTCTATGAGGTCCTTCATCTTTTTTTACAAGCACGTGATTAGAGCCTGAGGCTCTAATTGGCTTGTTTTAGGTTGTCCTCGTGGTGCAGTGCTCTGCGCCCTGAACCCGCCCACTTGTGATTTTTACTGAATCAATATTCGGCATCGGATTCCGGCTTCTCACCCTGGCCAATCAGGACAGCAGGCTGAAGATTTGGAACCCGGAAAGAAGACGGGGTTAACACGGAAGCTGCCAGGTGTCAGGGGGAGCTGGAGGGCTCTGTTTGTATGGTGAGTGCCGAAATGGAGGGGTTTGTTTGCACCCCCCCCCCCCCCCCCCCCCAAAAGTTTTTAGCACCAGCTGCCACTGATTTTTAGTCAGCTAAATATGAATGATTGCATATTGTCCAATAGTGCACATTGTTGAATATTGTGCAATTTAGTATCTAACCAAAAGGTGGAGCTGTAGTCTCTTTACCTGAGCTTAAAAGAGTGAGACGCCTTTCACACTGGGTCGTTTTGCAGGCGCTATTGCGCTAAAAATAGCGCCTGCAAACCGCCCTGAAACAGCCGCTGCTGTCTCTCCAGTAAGAAAGCCCCGAGGGTGCGCTTAAAGCGGTGCGCTTGCAGGATGGGGGAAAAAAACTCCTGCAAGCAGCATCTTTGGAGCGGTGAAGGAGCGGTGTATACTCCGCTCCTTCACCACTCCTGCCCATTGAAATCAATGGGGCAGCGCAGCTACACCGGGTGGTTTTAACCCCTTTTCGGACACTAGTGGCCGAACAGCGCAGCTAAAATGACAGTAAAGTGGCGCTAAAAATATCGCCGTTTTATCGACGACGCCCCTCCCGCCCCAGGGTGAAAGGGGCCTTACTACTTCTTTGCATTCATAGTTCAAATAGCTCAAAGTTTCCATCAGAGGAAGCTTGGAGAAAAATGAAAGCTGCTGGTGTGCTGTGTCATTAGATAACCCTTCATGCTCTGGGAATTCTTGTAAATATATATATACACATATATATATATATATATATATATGTGTATGTATGTGTGTGTGTGTATGTGTATATATATATATATATTCTCCAAAACATTTGTATAAATCTTTTCTTCTCTCTTTTCATGTGACAACACTGAAGAAATGACACTTGTCTACAATGTAAAGTAGTGAGTGTACAGCTTGTATAACAGTGTAAATTTCCTGTCCCCTCAAAATAACTCAACACACAGCCATTAATGTCTAAACCGCTGGCAACAAAAGTCAGTACACCCCTAAGTGAAAATCTGGCCCCAAAGTGTCAATATTTTGTGTGGCCGCCATTATTTTCCAGCACTGCCTTCACCCTCTTGGGCATGGAAGTCACCAGAGCTTCACAGGTCACCACTGGAGTCCTCTTCCCCTCCCCCCATGATGACATCACAGAGCTGGTGGATGTTGGAGACCTTGCGCTCCTCCACCTTCTGTTTGAGGATGTCCCACAGATGATCAATAGGGTTTAGGTCTGGAGACATGCTTGGCCAGTCCATCACCTTTACCCTCAGCTTCTTTAGCAAGGCAGTGATGGTGTTGGAGGTGTGTTTGGGGTGGTTATCATGTGGAATACTGCCCTGCGGTCCAGTCTCTGAAGGGAGGGGATCATGCTCTGCTTCAGTATGTCACAGTACATGTTGGCATTCATGGTCCCCTGAAGGAAAAAATCAGTAGAAAATCTGATAGTGTGTATGGGACTTTCCAATTATCGGGATAGAATTTGGGTTTTAACATTTACTAGGTTAAAGGTGCATGTATGAGCTCACATACCTGTGCAGTAGGTGGATTTTTGGCGTTTAGTAACGTCGCTGTGCAGTCTTATTCCTCTAGCTGCAATATTAGACTAAAGGAAGTTTAGCAATAAACTATGGCAGATGCGAAACGTAACAATTGCATCTTTTACATGTTATGACCCTGCTATACAAATCCGCAATGTATTTATGTGAACCGGTTCTGATGAGCTGTATATATATATAATTTGAATTTATTTTATTTGATGAGTAGAGTGGCCGTGAGATGTCAGTATAAGAGCCACACGCCTGTCTGGGGAAGGGGGGTGTATAAGGTCACAAGGGAACAATTTTTATAGTCATTTCTCTACAATAATATACATACCGCCTTATGCTGGACATTTACAGGACGGAACATCCTCCATCCAGACCTGCTCCGCCCCCCAGATCCCAGCCTGTCGCTACAACTATGCTTACAGTGGGAAGGAGAACTCTGATGGGGGCAGTGATGTAGAGGAGGGGGCTCTGATGGGGACTCAGATGTAGGGGGGACTTTGATGTAAGAGAGACTCTGATAGGAAGGTAAGGTGGGGGTCTGATGGGGACCCTGATGTAAGGGGGACCTTGATGTAAGGGGGACAATGATGTATAGGGGGGACTCTGATGGGGATCCTGATTTAAGGGGGACGCTGATAGGGACCTTGATGTAGGGGGGACAGTGATGTATAGGGGGACTCCAATGAGGACCCTGATGTAAGGGGGGGCCTTGATTTAAGGGGGACAGTGATGTATAGGGGGACTCAATGAGGACCCTGATGGGGCCCTGATGTATGAGGGACTTTGAGGTAGACCCTGGTGGAAGGGGGGACCCTGATGTAAGGGGGGCTCTGAGGAAGCCCTGATATAAGGAGGGACTGTAAGGGGACTCTGATGGGACAATGATATAAGGGGGGACTGTGATGGGGACCTTGATGTAAGGGGGGGCATGATGTAAGGGGAGACTTTAATGGGGCTCTGATGTAAGGGGAGACTCTAATGGGGGCCCTGATGTAAGGGGAGACTCTAATGGGGGCCCTGATGTAAGGGGAGACTCTAATGGGGGCCCTGATGTAAGGGGAGACTCTAATGGGGGCCCTGATGTAAGGGGAGACTCTAATGGGGGCCCTGATGTAAGGGGAGACGCTAATGGGGGACCTGATGTAAGGGGAGACGCTAATGGGGGCCCTGATGTAAGGGGAGACGCTAATGGGGGCCCTGATGTAAGGAGAGACTCTAATGGGGGCCCTGATGTAAGAAAAGAAACTCTAATGGGGGCCCCCAATGTAAGGGGAGACTCTGATGGGGACCCTGATATAAGGGGAGACTGATAAGAATCCTGATGTAGGGGATGCTGATGTACCAGAGACTCTGATATGAATGTAAGAGGGACTCTGCTAGGGGATACTGACATAAGGGGGGCTCTGAGGGAGATGCTGATGTATGGGGGGGCCCCTGATGGAAATCCACATGTAGGGGGATGCTGACGTACCAGAGATCCTGATAGGAATGTAAGGTAATGGGGCCTTGATATAAAGAGGGACTCTAATAGGGACCTTTATGTAAGTGGGACTTTGATGGGAGCCTGATGTAAGGGGGGCTGTGATGTATAGGGGGACTCTGATGGGGATCCCGATATAAGGGAAGATTCTGATGGGGATCCCGATGTAAGGGAAGATTCTGATGGGGCCCTGACATAAGGTGGACTCTGATGGGGACCCTGGTGGAATGGGGGAACCTGATGTAAGGGGGGACTGTAAGAGGGACTCTGATGGGGCAATGATGTAAGGGGGGACTGTGATGGAGATTTTGATGTAAGGGGAGACTCTGATGGGAATCCATATGTAGGGGGATGCTGATGTAACAGACTCTGATAGGGATGTAAGGGGGACTCTATTTGTGTAAAAAAAAAAAAAGTGTGACGGCACTGAAAGCTGAAAATTGGCCTGGGCAGGAAGGGGGGGGGGGGGGGGGGGAGTGCTCAGTAATGAAGTAGTTAGAAAGAAGCCAGTCAAGCAGCATTTTCAGGAGGAGATCAGCAATGACAGACAGAAGCTGGGTGATCTGGACAGACGGGTTCTCTTTGTGGACAGCAGTGTGGTGTATCCGGGTCACAATGATTCAGTGTACGGCGGTGGAGAGTTTGGCAGCGGCGGGTCGCAGCGCGTGTCCGTACGCTATGAAAAGACCCCATTCTTCTCATTCTCATTATTCCGGACTGAGGCACAAATAGCTTCAAAGCCAACCTGCAGGAAACCCCCCTGAGGGGGAGGGGGGCAGCTGAACTACTCCGGGGTTTATTTAAATCGAGGTTAATATGGCTGTGAATTCAAATCTCATACAAAGTGACGGTTATACTAAGAGAATCTTAAAGTTTCCATCATGTCTCCCCTTTCCCTTCTCTCCTCCGGGCTGTACATATTCTGTTCCGGAAGTCGCTCTCAATATGTTTTATCCCGCAAACCTTTCACCATTTTCGTTACCCGTCTCTGGACTCGTTCTATCTTATCAATATCTTCCAGTGAGTGAGATCTCCAGAACTACACATAGTATTCTCAATTAGGTCTTACTAAAGATCTATATAGAGGAATCAGGACCTCCTTCCCCCTGCCGGTGATCCCTCTAGTGATATAAAGATCTATATAGAGGAATCAGGACCTCCTTCCTCCTGCCGGTGATCCCTCTAGTGATATAAAGATCTATATAGAGGAATCAGGACCTCCTTCCTCCTGCCGGTGACCCCTCTAGTGATATAAAGATCTATATAGAGGAATCAGGACCTCCTTCCTCCTGCTGGTGACCCCTCTAGTGATATAAAGATCTATATAGAGGAATCAGGACCTCCTTCCTCCTGCTGGTTATTTTACAGAAATATTGAACTGCAGTCTCTACTGCTTTGACCAATGCCAAATCATGTTCCATGTTACTGACACCTCCGGGGATATCAACCCTGGAGGTGTTGATATGAGCTATGACTAAGCACTACATTGAAGTGTGAAACGCGTTAGCTCCTGTCTGTTTCTGCTGTGACTTGTATTTTTGTTTACGAGAATTTTTGAATAAAAGGCAAAAAAACATTTTTTTAGTGTGGCTGTCCAGATCTTCTTCCTGTTTTTGATTGCTGTATGCATTGCCGGCACCTGGGCTTCCAAGCTGGATGAGAAGGTTTCCCACTGTCGCTTGACCTACCTGGAGTGGTGATATCTCTCTGTACAGGGATATCAACCCTACCACACACCTTTGTGTCATCAGCAAAAAGACAAACCTTGCCCAACAAACTTTTAGTTATGTCACTTACATAGAGATTAAATAGAACAGGACCCAGTACAGAGCCTTGTGGTGCACCACTAGTGACTGGTCTCTGTTCTGAGCCCACCCACTTGTGACAATAGCGAATCAACATTCACTATTGTCTTCCTGCTTCTCCTCCTGGCCAATCGGGACAGGAAGCGGATCCTGAGACCTGATTGGCCGCGAGGAGAAGCGACCGGATAGGCCGGGAGGAGAAGTGCTGTGCCCCCGAACCCACCCTTTTTGAAGCCAGTTAGAGCATTCAGCTCTAATCATGGGATTCGCAAAACAAAACCCAGTTGAACTCTCTTAGAACATAGAAGGCCCTGCATGGAGATGAGGGTCCGGCGTATAGAGATTAGGGGGGCGGCGACCCTGCACCCCTTATGGATGGGCCGCTGCTGACTGTGACTATAGTAACACTGTACTACCCTGGAGAAGTGATCAAGATATTTTCTTTTTTACACACTGTGATTTCTTATGACAGTGATAATCACGTAGTGATTATGTTATAACAAAAAAATTTTTCTTGAATGAAATACATTTATTAAGTGTGTCCTATTGTGATTGTGTTTGGCCACGGCTAATCACATGGTACAGATGGGCTGTGATTGGCCCTGTCTGTACCATGTGATTACTGTGACCAATTACAGAGACCAACACAATAATATACAATGAATGGTATTAATGAAAGCCCCTGGTCTCCTTGGTCTCAGTAGACCGTCCCTGGTCTCCTTGGTCTAAGTAGGCCATCCCTGGTCTCCTTGGTCTCAGTAGGCCGTCCCTGGTCTCCTTGGTCTCAGTAGGCCGTCCCTGGTCTCCTTGGTCTCAGTAGGCCGTCCCTGGTCTCCTTGGTCTCAGTAGACCGTCTCTGGTCTCCTTGGTCTCAGTAGACCGTCCCTGGTCTCCTTGGTCTCAGTAGACCGTCTCTGGTCTCCTTGGTCTCAGTAGACCGTCCCTGGTCTCCTTGGTCTCAGTAGACCGTCCCTGGTCTCCTTGGTCTCAGTAGACCGTCCCTGGTCTCCTTGGTCTCAGTAGACCGTCCCTGGTCTCCTTGATCTCAGTAGACCGTCCCTAGTCTCCTTGGTCTCAGTAGACCGTCCCTGGTCTCCCTGGTCTCAGTAGACCGTCCCTGGTCTCCCTGGTCTCAGTCGACCGTCCCTGGTCTCCCTGGTCTCAGTCGACCGTCCCTGGTCTCCCTGGTCTCAGTCGACCGTCCCTGGTCTCAGTCGACCGTCCCTGGTCTCAGTAGACCGTCCCTGGTCTCCCTCGTCTCAGTAGACCGTCCCTGGTCTCCCTGGTCTCAGTAGACCGTCCCTGGTCTCCTTGGTCTCAGTAGATCGTCCCTGGTCTCCTTGGTCTCAGTAGATCGTCCCTGGTCTCCTTGGTCTCAGTCGACCGTCCCTGGTCTCCCTGGTCTCAGTCGACCGTCCCTGGTCTCAGTCGACCGTCCCTGGTCTCCCTGGTCTCAGTAGACCGTCCCTGGTCTTAGTAGAACAGGAGAACATCCAAGAAGCGATGTAGCTGAGCTGTCACTGAAAATGAAAGTAGCTGTTGGTGGTATCTTAGCACTGGCAATGACCTGTGAACCACACAACTGATATGGCGGTGACACTATATATAACTTTATGACTCTATATTATTCTAGTCATCCCGTAACATGATGACTTGATGATGTCACTGGAAAGGCAGCAAGTGTCTCTTATATATCTGAGTCAGGAACTTGGATTGTTTGCAATGTATCAACCAAACCAAACCTGCCTCAAATACTGACCACTGGAGCTCAACAATCAAAATCTGGCAGCTGAGAATTGGTGCATCTCACAGGGTGGTCCTCAGGTTTAAAATAACCAGTTCAACTACAGAAGGTTTTCTCCTCTTCATGATCAGGCCATTTTTTTTGCTATTCAGCATTGCACTACTTTAGCTGATAATTGCATGGTCATGCAACACTGTTGGTGGTATTTGACCACCACTGGGTTTTGTATTTTTTCTTATATAAACGTAAAAAGACTGAAAATTTTGAAAAAAAAAACAATATTTGTAACTGCTGGCATCAAAAGTCAGTACACCCCTAAGTGAAAATGTCCAAATTGGGCCCAAAGTGTCAATATTTTTTGTGGCCGCCATTATTTTCCAGCACTGCCTTCACCCTCTTGGGCATGGAGGTCACCAGAGCTTCACAGGTCACCACTGGAGTCCTCTTCCCCTCCCCCATGGTGACATCACGGAGCTGGTGGATGTTGGAGACCTTCCCCTCCTCCACCTTCCGTTTGAGGATGTCCCACAGATGATCAATAGGGTTTAGGTCTGGAAACATGCTTCGCCAGTCCATCACCTTTACCCTCAGCTTCTTTAGCAAGGCAGTGGTCATCTTGGAGGTGTGTTTAGGGTGGTTATCATGTTGGAATACTGCCCTGTGGTCCTGTCTCTGAAGGGAGGGGATCCTGCTCTGCTTCAGTATGTCACAGTACATGTTGGCATTCATGGTCCCCTCAATGATCTGTAGCCCCCCAGTGCCGGCAGCACTCATGCAGCCCCAGACCATGACACCCCCACCACCATGCCTGACTGTAGACAAGACACACTTGTCTTTGTCCTCCTCACCTGGTTGCCCCCACACACGCTTGTCACCATCTGACACCAAATACGTTTATCTTGGTCTCATCAGACCACAGGACATGGTTCCAGTAATCCATCTCCTTAGTCTGCTTGTCTTCAGCAAACTGTTTGTGGTCTTTCTTGTGCATCATCTTTAGAAGAGGCTTCCTTCTGGGATGACAGCCATGCAGACCAATTTGATGCAGAGTGCGGCGTATGGTCTGATCACTGACAGGCTGACCCCCCCACCCCTACAACCTCTGCAGCAATGCTGGCAGCACTCATACATCTATTTCCCAAAGACAACCTCTGGATATGACGCTGAGCACGTGACCTCAACTTCTTTGGTGGACCATGGCGAGGCCTGTTCTGAGGGGAACCTGTCCTGTTATACCGCTGTATGGTCTTGGCCACCGTGCTGCAGATCAGTTTCAGGGTCTTGGCAATCTTCTTATAGCCTAGGCCATCTTTATGTAGAGCAACAATTATTTTTTTCAGATCCTCAGAGAGTTCTTTGCCATGAGGTTCCATATTGAACTTCCAGTGACCAGTATGAGAGAGTGAGAGTGATAACACCAAATTTAACACACCTGCTCCCCATTCACACCTGAGACCTTGTAACACTAATGAGTCACATGACACCAGGGGAGGGAAAATGGCTAATTGGGCCCAATTTGGACATTTTCACTTAGGGGTGTACTGACTTTTGTTGCCAGCGGTTTAGACATTAATGGCTGTGTGTTGAGTTATTTTGAGGGGACAGGAAATTTACACTGTTATACAAGCTGTACACTCACTACTTTACATTGTAGACAAGTGTCATTTCTTCAGTGTTGTCACATGAAAAGGGAGAAGAAAAGATTTACACACATGTGAGGGGTGTACTTACTTTTGTGAGATACTGTATTTCAATGAAGGATTTTAGGCCCAAAATTTCAGCTTTCAATGATTTGCAACACTCGATTTCACAGCCCATGTATGAAAAAAAAAAAAAAAAAAATATATATATATATATATATATATATATATATATATATATATATTTTTTTTTTTATATATATACATATAATATATTAGTTATGATGGAGATCAACAACTTATTTTGGGACTGCGATAGTGCGGCGGGAAATCTGACACTAACTGACACTGTGAGGGAATTGACTAACTGCAACTGACATCACCAGTGACACTAATACAGTGATCAGTGATAATACTATACACTGTCACTGTACTAATGACACTAGTTGGGAAGGGGTTAACATTTAGGGGTGATCAAGGGGTTAACTGTGTGCCTAACAATGTGTATACTGTGTGATACTTTTACTAAGCGATGTTCCTGCTTTGCAGGGAAAAAAATAGCTAAATCACGGCTGTCTGTAGAGAGCTCTGTGTTGTTTATCTGCACAGGGTTCTCTTCTGTCATTCGCGCAGCTGATCAGCAGTTCCTGCCCATTAATCATTGGCCGGGACCTGCTGATCAGCTTATGCTGCAGCAAATGACGGCACACCCGGGGCGGAGTGGGGGCCCCCTACACGGAAATACCAAATCTCATACATGTAAGTGATTTGGCGCAGTGGTGCCACCCAGGGGTCAAGTCCTGGGAAAAAAAGTGTGGGAACTCCCACCCAAGATCCATTCCCCCACCAAAAAAAAAAAAAAAAAGGTACGCTCATATGCATATATACTTCACAGAAAATACAGTACAACATTTATTGTAAAGTGCCAGTTTACAAAAACAAAATAACGTGTCAAACAAAACAATAAACACAATGGGTGATGATCTTTCCCTCGCAGGGAATTTCTACCACAAATACACCCTGTTCCAAATTCTGTTACACAGCCCATTAGAAAATATCCCACAAACAGGAATAAGTATTGGCAGAGTATTGAAGAGTATTGAAGAGTATTGGCAGGGTATTGCAGAGTATTGGCAGGGTATGTATTGAAGAGTATTGGCAGAGTATTGCAGAGCATCGGCAGGGTATGTATTGGCAGGGTATTGCAGAGTATTGATAGGGTATTGCAGAGTATTGGCAGGGTATTGCAGAGTATTGATAGGGTATGTATTGTAGAGTATTGATAGGGTATTGCAGAGTATTGGCAGGGTATTGCAGAGTATTGGCACAGTATTGCAGAGTATTGATAGGTTATTGCAGAGTATTGGCAGAGTATTGCAGAGTATTGGCAGAGTATTGTAGAGTATTGGCAGGGTATGTATTGGCAGGGTATTGCAGAGTATTGGCAGGGTATGTATTGCAGAGTATTGATAGGGTATTGCAGAGTATTGATAGGGTATTGCAGAGTATTGGCAGGGTATTGCAGAGTATTGGCAGGGTATTGCAGAGTATTGGCAGGGTATGTATTGCAGAGTATTGGCAGGGTATTGCAGAGTATTGATAGGGTATTTATTGCAGAGTATTGGCAGGGTATTTATTGCAGAGTATTGGCAGGGTATTGCAGAGTATTGGCAGGGTATTGCAGAGTATTGGCAGGGTATGTATTGCAGAGTATTGGCAGGGTATGTATTGCAGAGTATTGGCAGGGTATGTATTGCAGAGTATTGGCAGGGTATGTATTGCAGAGTATTGGCAGGGTATGTATTGCAGAGTATTGGCAGGGTATTGCAGAGTATTGGCGGGGTATCTATTGCAGAGTATTGCAGAGTATTGGCAGGATATTGAAGAGTATTGGCAGGATATTGAAGAGTATTGGCAGGATATTGAAGAGTATTGGCAGGATATTGAAGAGTATTGGCAGGATATTGAAGAGTATTGGCAGGATATTGAAGAGTATTGGCAGGATATTGAAGAGTATTGGCAGGATATTGAAGAGTATTGGCAGGATATTGAAGAGTATTGGAAGAATATTGAAGAGTATTGGAAGAATATTGAAGAGTATTGGAAGAATATTGAAGAGTATTGGAAGAATATTGAAGAGTATTGATAGGGTATTGCAGGGTGTGTATTGCAGAGTATTGGCAGGGTATTGCAGAGTATTGGCAGGGTATTGCAGAGTATTGGCAGGGTATGTATTGCAGAGTATTGGCAGAGTATTGCAGAGTATTGACAGGGTATTGCAGAGTATTGGCAGGGTATTTATTGGCAGAGTATTGGCAGGGTATTGCAGAGTATTGGCAGGGTATTGCAGAGTATTGGCAGGGTATTGCAGAGTATTGGCAGGGTATTGGCAGAGTATTGGCAGGGTATTGCAGAGTATTGGCAGGGTATTGCAGAGTATTGGCAGGGTATTGCAGAGTATTGGCAGGGTATTGCAGAGTATTGGCAGGGTATTGGCGGGGTAGTGCAGAGTATTGGCGGGGTAGTGCAGAGTATTGGCGGGGTAGTGCAGAGTATTGATACTGATAGGGTATTGCAGAGTATGGATGAGTATTGGCAATTTGGCAGGGTATTGCAGAATGCAACTTACTTACACACTAGTGACTGACCTCCTGGTATTTATTCTCTTCCCTTCTGTTCTGGGGGGAGAAGAAGTAAACTTGAAAAGTGCAGCGGCTGTGGCAACAGGAGGCACTGGGTAGAGGGGAGCGGGAGGACAGTCCGGCGCGCAGCGTGTGTCACACTGACTGACGGTCTCGCGCCAGTGCGTGCCCACGTGCACGGCCGAAGTCATGTGACCAGTTGCTAGATGCGGAGCGGCCCTTGCCTAGCAACCAGTCACTCGGCGGCTGAGGAGCGGCGCGGACTACGCGCTGCATAGCCTCAGTCCGGCTCAGACAGCTAGTGGGAACGGCGTTCCCGCTGTGGAAATAGTACGGGAACGCCGTTCCCATGCATTCCCGCAGCACTCGAGCCCTGGTGCCACCCTGCCGCAGTATAAGTGCAGTAGGTGATCCTGAACTGGTTAAAGCAGAGTTCCAGGGAGGGCAATTTTTAAGTACACATAGACCAGCCTGGACCCCACCTCTCCACCTGGTCCAATCAGAGAATGCTTCACATTCATTTAGAGCAAGCAACGTGTTCCCTGAATGGTGCCCATCCTGAGCGAGCGCCACTTCTCTTCACCAAGCAGCAGGGCAGCCTCTTGCCATGGTGTACTATCAGTGCGTTCTTCAGTGATTTCCAGCATCCGCGGGGAATCCACAGGTACTGTATGGTTACACTTCTCCAGTTTGGCACAATATAGGTATACATATCTCATACCCAATGACCAATGGGTAAACGGAGCAAAACGCATTGGGAGCTTCCAGCCTTGGGTAAAAAAAAGTATTGGAAAGGTTTTTTTCTCTTCCAGCATGATTGTGCTCAAAGCCAGCTCCATAAAGACATGGCTTGACCAGTTTGGTGTGGAGGAACTTGAGTGTCCTGCACAGAGCCCTGACCTCAACCCTACTGAACACCTTTGGGATAAATAAGCCAGATCTTCTAATCCAACATCGGTACCTGACCTTGCAAATTGGCACAAATTCCCACAGACACCCTCCAGAATCTTGTGTAAAGCCTTTCCAGAAGAGTGGAGGATGTTCTAACTGCAAAAGGGGGGAAATGTCCATGGTTGTGGAATGGGATGCCCAACAAGCTCATATAGGTGTGATGGTTCAGTGTTCATTAACTATTCAGCTATCATCTATATTGATTGTGTTTACTGCATGTGCTAGGGTGGTCATACAGAGAGAGTGATGTCACCAGCACACCAAGACCTCCAAAATGGGTCAAATCAATGATCAGATCAATGATCATCTGTTACTGCAGATAGCAACGTTTCTGAGCCACACAGGTCCCCTTCATCAGGCATTATTATTATTGTACAGGTTTTATATAGCGCCTACAGTTTGCGCAGTGCTTTACAACATGAGGGCAGACATTACAGTTACATTACAATTTGGTACAAGAGGAATCAGAGGGCCCTGCTCCTTAGAGCTTACAATCTAAAAAGGAAGGGGCAATTGATACAAAAGGTATTAGCTGTGGGGGGATGAGCTGATGGAGGAAGTAAAACAGTGTTAGTTAGAAGCAGAATAGGCTTCTTTGAAGAGAAGGGTTTTCAGGGATCATCTAAAGATGGATAGATTAGGGGCCAGTCGGACAGATTGGGGTAGGGAGTTCCAAAGGATGGGAGAAGCTCTGGAGAAATCCTGGAGGTGAGCGTGGGAGGAGGTGACAAGGGAGCTAGAGAGCAGGAGGTCTTGGAATGACGGAAGAGGGCCGCTTGCTTGGTATTTTGGGACTAGCTTAGTGATGTAGCTGGGGGCAGAGTTATGGGTGGCTTTGGAAATTATCGTTAGTACTTTTTACGTTGGGTGGATGGAAGCCAGTGAAGGGATTGGCAGAGAGGGGTGGAGGACACTGTATGGTTGGTAAGGTGGATGAGTCTTGCAGCGGCATTCATTATGGACTGGAGGGGGGAGGAGTCTATGTAAAGGTAATCCAATGAGGAGGGAGTTGCAGTAGTCGAGGTGAGAGATGACTAGCGAGCGAATTAGAAGCTTGGTGGTGTCATTAGTTAAAAAGGGGCGTATTCTGGAGATGTTGCGGCGGGTAAGGCAGCATGATTTGGACAGGGCTTGTATGTGGGCCTGAAAGGACCGTTCAGAGTCTAAGGTTACCCCTAGCACCCTGGCATGTGGGGACGGACTGATAGATGTGCCATTGATCTTGACAGAGAAGTCAGGCGAAGGGGCACGTGAGGGAAGGGGCACGTGGAGGAAGGGGCACGTGGGGGAAGGGGCACGTGGGGGAGGAAATATTAAGAGTTGAGTTTGAGGAAGTGGTGTGACATCCAGGCTGATATGTCTGTTAGTAGATCAGTGATGTGTGAGGAGATTGATGGGGTGAGCTGAGGGGCAGAGAGATAGATTTGGGTGTCATCGGCATATAAATGGTAGTGGAAGCCATGGGAGGCCATCAGCTGACCCAGGGAGGATGTGTAGATGGAGAACAGTAGAGGTCCAAGGACAGAACCTTGGGGGACCCCAACGGAAAGGGGAGTTGGCGAGGAGGAGGTGGAGTTGGGACACTGAAGGTGCGATGAGAGCGGTAAGATTCAAACCAACGGAGAGCGCAGCCATGGAGACCAAGCAAATTGAGTTTTTTGAGGAGGAGGGGGTGGTCAATTATATCCAAGGCAGCAGAAAGGTCCAAGAGTAAGCCCTTGTACACGCGGTCGGAGATTCCGACGGAATGTGTCCGATCGGACCGTTTTGTCGGATATTCCGACTGTGTGTGGTCTCCATCGGACTGTTTCCGTCGGAATATCCGTCGGATCAAATTTTCCAACTTGCTGGAAATATTTTCCGACAAAATACTCCAATCGGACATACTCCGATCATGTGTAGAGAATTCCGATCGGACAAAGTGCCACGCATGCTCAAAATCCATCGGACAAAATCCGTCGGATTTGGTTGTCGGAATCTCCGACCGTGTGTACAAGGGCTTAGAGTATGGAATAATGACCGTTGGTTTTGGCCGTTAGCAAGCCGTTTGTGAGTTTTAGAAAAGCGGTTTCTGTGGAGTGTTGAGGGCAAAATCCAGACTGAACGGGATCAAGAAGGTTATTCTCAATGAGGTGGTCGCTCACTCGGTTGTAGACTAAACGTTCAAGGAGTTTGGAGGCAAAAGGTGAGTAAAGAGATGGGTCTTAGGTTGTTAAGATTGGTGGGGTCCAGTGAGGCCTTTTTTGGTATGGGAGTGACTAGTGCATGTTTTAGAGGGTTGGGGGAGATGCCAGTAGAGAGGGAGAGGTTGAAGATGTGAGTTAAGGAGTGTAGGATTGAGTCAGATGGTGACCGTAGTATTTGAGAAGGAACAGGGTCCAGGGGGCAGGAGGTTAGGTGGGCATTAGAAAAAAGTTTAGTGACTTCCTCTATAGTAGCTGGGTTAAAAGGCATGTGACAGGGTGGTCATACATATGACACATTGATTGCACAAGCTCTGTACAATGTCCTTTTAGCCCTTGTACACACGGTCGGAGATTCCGTCGGAATGCGTCTTATCGGACCATTTTGTCGGATATTCCGACTGTGTGTGGTCTCCATCGGACTGTTTCCATCGGAATATCCGACGGACCAACTTTTCCATCTTGCCGGTAAAATATTCAGACAAAATGCTCCGATTGGACATACTGCGATCATGTGTAGCCTACTCCGACGGACAAAGTGCCACGCATGCTCAGATCAAATTCCTAGACCTAAGCTATTGGCTACTAGCCTGAACGTAGTCCCATCGTAACGAAATAACGTCATCAACGTTATGTACAATCGGATTTTCTGACAACTGTGTCCGACCGTGTGTATGCAACAGTTTTGGCCAAAATCCGTCGGCCAAAATCTGTCGGATTTGGTTGTCAGAATGTCTGACCTGTGTGTACAAGGGCTTAGACTTACCAACAAGCATGTAATGTGTCCAAAGTATCTAACATCATAGACGCACGTACGATGTCCCCTTTGTCCCTTCTTACTTCTCTGGCCCCCTGTATTTCTATAGGTGAGCCATACTTTAATGCATGGCTATGGAATTATAGCCTTGGCTCTGCCCATTTGTAAATGACCGGTGACTACACTGATCTACCTCACACAGACTTCTGCCCACAGTGGTCTCAGACGTTCCCTCGCTGCCCTCCATAGGCCGTCAATAGAGGAAGCTGTAAAAGACTTCAGACGAGGAAACCCAGAGTGAGATCCCAAACAGAACTAATATTTCGTTGATGGGGATTGGGGAATCTCATTGCTTCCTACAGATGGCGGCTCTTTTTAGCGCCTTCGCTCTCCTCTCTGCCATGTAATCTGATATGAACCACAATGCGTGTTTTTTTTTTTTGTTCCGTAATTAATGATGGAACTTTATTGATAAAATGCTGAACTTCCACATTTTCTCTTTTTCCGTCCGCTCGGTGCTCACGTTACATCTCCATTGTACAACCAGAACCTGTTTTTACTTTCATCTTCCGACTGGGATTTCTTCCAGCACAAAGGGTTGTGTCTGACAGTGGGGCGGAAATGTTCAGTATTATTTCCCCAGGTGGTAGAACGCCATGGCCGGGCGTGCGAGGAGGAATGCGCCAAAAGCAGAACATATCAGGTCGAGATTGGAATTCAGATTTGGGGCTCATTCACGCCTGTGCCTATTATTGCCGGTTTGCAGACGGTGAGAAGGGGATGTTTTCGCAATCCTCACTTACCTGTTTCAACCCTCAAAAAGTTAACACGCTACTCGGCAACATTGCGCCCAGTTGCAGGGCGGTTGCAGCGTGATCCCGTTCACCTGAATAGTTCTTGTCCGGATAAAGTGTGGATCCTGAGGGGTAATTTGTATGAACAGATGGAAAAACAGCCTGACAGCAGTAAGTGTTTCAAACCAGTAAGATGGCTGCACTCCGATACGCGATGACATCATACACCGAAGCTCCACCCTACACGTTTTGTCATCAAAAGATGTCGTCTGCTATCTTTCAATTAGTGAATGTTCCAAATGTTGAATGCTTAAAGCTGTTGTAAACTGCCAGAATTTTTTTATTTTAAATGTGGCCCCTGCAGATTTAAGTCATAATGTACTTGTACTAGCACATTGACAGACTTACCTGGACACGGAGCCCTCCTGTGCAGCGCTGTCACGGCTCCCGGATACTTCCATCTTCACCCGATCTTCCTTCCAGGTTTGTGGACTCGGGCTGTATAAATGGCCGAAGCCACGATGACATCACTCCCATGCATGCGCCTGGTATGGTGCGGGTATGCCGTCCCTTCAGAGCGCATGTACCGGTGACGTCGCTGGCTGCTTCCCATGTGAATATCTCCTAAACAGTGCAAGGTTAGGAGATATTCAGTGTACCTATAGGCAAGCCTTCTTATAGGCTTACCTGTAGGTACAAGTTAAAAAGTTGACTATAAAGTGGAGTTCCACCATTTAAAAGTCAGCAGCTACAAAAAGTGTAGCTGCTGACTTTTAATAATCCTCCTCTCCCCCACCTCTCTGTGGCACCGATGTAGTCTCATATATTGCTCCCCATCGTAGAATACTCCGGAAGTGACATTGCGGGCAGAAATTTCGCACTGCGCATGCGCAATGCGTTCCAAGCACTTGCGCCATGCGTTTCAAAGGATTTGCGGCAATGCAGTTCAGTGAAACCATCAGATAATGTCACGGAAGTGACGTTAAACTTTAGACGGAGCGGAGAGCGGTGGAGAGAGAGCGGGTAACCGTGGCTCGGGGGAGGGCATTACGTACCCTATGTGGATTCGGGGAGGGAACTATTTGACGGTTTCAGTGAAAGCATGGCGCAAGTGTTTGGAACGCATTGCGCATTCGCAGTGCGAAATTCCTGGCCGCAACCTCACTTCCGGAGCATACTACGATGGGGAGCAAAATATGACACTACACCGGCACTGTAACTGTGGGCGCCCGGCTGTGGCTTCACAGCCGGGCACGCACTGCGCATGCACGAGCTGCACCATGCCCTGTGAATGGCCGGGCACACTTCTGGGACCTGTGACGTGTGACAAGATTGCGGGGGTGGGGGGGTGGGAGAGGTGATCTTCCTTCCGGCACCGCGGAGCCCTGGGAGGAGGTGGGGGCTGGGTGCCTCTAAAAAGAGGGTAAAATTTGGCATGTCGGGGGGTCATCTACACTTAAAGTTCAATTTTTGGGTGGAACTCCGCTTTAACTTCTACTTTAACCACTATCAAGACCGCAATGTGGTCTGAATTGCTTTATTGGCATTATGGCTGAAGATATCGGCCACAACCCTGGTATGGCTTTTACAGCCAGCGGCTGGCTTTCCCATGAAAGTGTTCTGAGTAGATCATGAGCCACTGGAACCCTTTCAGAAGGAACAGGAGGGGACATCCGTCCCCATCAACCCCTTCCCACCCCACCGCCTATGGAGTTTCCTTAGTCATTACGGGTGTGCGCAATTTTAAAGTGTGACATGTTGGGTATCTATTTACTTGGCGTAACATCATCTTTTATATTTCAGAAAAAAAAAAAAGGTATATATTGTGTTTTTTTTTTTTTCTTCATTAACCACCTCCCGTCCACGCTATAGCCGAAAGAAGGCTGCAGCGTGGATCTAATTTGCCGGGAGGCGCTTTGAATGGCCTGCGTGCCCCCTGCAGGGCACATGCGGCGCGCTTTGTGATCAGCAAGTCTATGAGATCCCGACCCCTTTACCATGTGATCAGCTGTCAGCCAATGACAGCTGATCATGTGATGTAAACAGAGCCGGGAATCGGCTGTTTTTTTTTTTCTCCTCACGCTGGTAGAAAAAAAAAAAAGCCGCTCACCGGCGGCTGTGAGACGGACATCAGTCCCGATCATGGAGAACCTCTGCAGAGGCTTCTGCCTCATCACCAGTGCTGCCCATCAGTGTCACCTAGCAGTGCCTATCAGTGACATTTATCAGTGCCACCTGTCCAGGATTCACCCGGACAGTTTGGGTTTGGAATCATGTGTCCGGGTTTGGGACTGTCTGTACTGGACTATGGCTAGGGTTACTGACTGCAGTTGTCTCAGCTGAGAGTGTCTGTTACACTCTTTCATACTGCCAAAAGCCAAAACTAATAACCCCCCCCCAAACACATGCAGAGGGCAGAGGAGAGAGTGCTCAATCTGCACCTCTTCTCCCACCTCTCTTTGTCTGCCCACACTCCAATCCCTCGGTGCTGGGCCTCAGAGAAGGAAAGTGGGGGCCAGAAATTTGAAGTCCAGCAGCCTCAGAATCATCTGGATGAGAGGTGTTAAACTGCCAAGGGGTGAGTGAGCTCACCATCCATCCATCCATCCATCCATCCCTCTGTGACTGAAGTGTCTCCCTTCTGTCTCTGAGTGAGTACACTAAGGCAAATCAGGGTTCTCAGAGCACCCCTTACATCAGAGTTTCACTTTACACCAGAGGCCACAGTGTTTCCCCTTACATCAGAGTCTTCTTCGTACATCAGAGTTCTCAGTGTTCCCCCTTAGATCAGTATTCCCAGAGCATCCCTTATGTTAGAGTCCCCAGAGTTCTCCCTTACATCAGAGTCTGCAGAGTCGCCCCTTACAGTGAAAGGGAACTCTGAGTTCAGATGTAAAAGGGGAACTCTGTGGACTCTGATGTAAAGGGGAACTCTTGTTATTAACTTCATATGATTAGAAATGTTATTTAGTAGCAAAATATATGTATAGTTTATACTATTAAAAAAAACAAATTGTTGTGCGCCACAAAAGTGTTTGGGTTTGACTTGAAGAAAAGGTGGCAACCTTAGTGCCACCCATGAGTGTCACTCATCAGTGCCACCCACCAGGGCCCATCAGTGCCATCTTATCAATGCCTACCAGTGCAGATCATCAGTGCCCATCAGTGTAGCCTCATTAGTGCCCATCAGTGCAGCCTCATCAGCGAATATCAATGAAGGAGAAAAATTACCAGTTTGCAAAATTTTATAACAAACTATCAAACATGTTTGTTTTTTTTCAAACATTTCTGTCTTTTTTTTTTTTTGTTTGTTTAGCATAAAATAAAAACTCAAGTGGCGATTAAATAGCACCAAAAGAAAGCACCATTCGTGTGAAAAAAATGATACAAATGTCATATGTGTACAGTGATGGATGACCGCGTAATTGTTATTCAAAGTGCGACAGTGCTGAAAGCAGAAAATTGGTCTGGGCAGGTGGGGAGTTTAGGTGCCCGGTAAGCAAGAGGTTAAAGTGTATTTTGTATTTTTTTTTTTTTTTTTTCAAATGTTGGGGTTTTTTTCTTTTAAATAAATAAAACCCCATACCACCAAGAGAAAGCTCTATTTGTCTCAGAAATTCTATAACATCTATTTGGTTACAATATCACACGACAGAGTTTTTGTCAGTCAAACTATTAGAGCACTAAAAAGCGGCCTAGTAATGAAGGAGTAAAGGGTGGAGCTCAAGTAGGTAAAGGGATAAGTCACAAGAAAAAATGCCCCCATTGTCTCTCCAACAGGGAGTCTATGGGAAATGGGGATTTTTAAGTGCCCAAAAATACACCAAAACAACAAAGTTAACAATGTAGATGGAAAAAAAAATCAATTTTTTTATACAGATTAACTACTTGAGCCCCGGAAGGTTTTACCCCCTTCATGAACTATTATTATTATTATATGCTTTAACTGACAATTGCGCGATCATGTGACGCTGTACCCAAAAACAAAATTGATGTTCTTTTTTTTTTTTTTTCCTTACAAATAGAGTTTTCCTTTGGTGGCGTTTGATCACCTCGGCGGTTTTTATTTTTCGCGATTATAAACAAAAAAGACTGACAATTTTGGAAAAAAATAAAAAATATTTTCTACTTTATGATATAAAACATATCCAATAAAAAATTTAATAAATCAAATTTATTCATCGGTTTAGGCCAATATGTATTCTGCTACATATTTTTAGTAAAAAAAAAAAATCCCAATAAGCGTATATTGATTGGTTTGTGCAAAAGTTATAGAGTCTACAAACTATGGGATATATTTATGGAATTTATCATGTTTTTTTTTTTTTTTGCTCGATTATGGCGGCGATTAGCAATTTTTTTTTTTTTGGCAGGACTGCGACATTGCGGCAGACAAATCTGACATTCTTTTAAAAAAAATGCACTGTCACTGTACAAATGACACTGGCAGGGAAGGGGTTAAGACCAGGGGCAATCAAAGGGTTAAATGTGTCCCTGGGGGGGGGTGCTTGCTAACTGTGGGGGGGGGGAGTTTGCTTTGCTAAAGGAAAACAGAGATCAGAGATCTGTTTAGCAGAAACACAAGATCTCCATTTTCCACTCTGGCAGAACGGCGGTCTGCCTTGTTTACATAGGCAGACTGCCTTTCTGCCTCTCCTCGGAATGACAGGCGGGGTCGGGCGGACGTCGCTGATTGGCTCCCGCTGTGTCCAATCACAGTGGGAGCGGGTCGCCAGAGGCGCAGTCCCTGTGCAGACCCTGTGCACAAAATCGTGTACAGGTACATGATTTTGCGCAGGAGGGCCAGCCTGCCGCAGTTTATCTGCATGGGGCAGTCCTTAAGTGCTTAAAGTATATTTTCCATTTAACCACTTAACAACCGGCCCATAGCCGAATGACGGCTACAGGGCGGTTGTTTGACTCTGGTAGGCCGTCATATGACGTCCTCCCAGAATTCCGCTCTCGCGCGCCCCCTGGGGCGTGCACTCGAGAGCATCCGCCATGTTATGACGCCGGTTCCTCCCTCCCCTCTCTGTACCGATCGGTACAGCGGAGGGGGAAGAGATCGGTGTCAGCAGCGATGTGGGCTGCATCTGCAGTGCCCACATCGCTGCTCACCGAAAATTAACCCCTCAATTCCCTGCCATTACTCTGCAACACTCTGCAAAGCTCTGCAACATCCGCCAATACCCTGCAACACTCTGCAACACCCGCCAATACCCTGCAACACTCTGCAAAGCTCTGCAACACCCGCCAATACCCTGCAACACTCTGCAAAGCTCTGCAACACCCGCCAATACCCTGCAACACTCTGCAAAGCTCTGCAACACCCGCCAATACCCTGCAACACTCTGCAACACCCGCCAATACCCTGCAACACTCTGCAAAGCTCTGCAACACCCGCCAATACCCTGCAACACTCTGCAAAGCTCTGCAACACCCGCCAATACCCTGCAACACTCTGCAATGCTCTGCAACATCCGCCAATACCCTGCAACACTCTGCAACACCCGCCAATACCCTGCAACACTCTGCAAAGCTCTGCAACACCCGCCAATACCCTGCAACACTCTGCAATGCTCTGCAACATCCGCCAATACCCTGCAACACTCTGCAACACCCGCCAATACCCTGCAACACTCTGCAATGCTCTGCAACATCCGCCAATACCCTGCAACACTCTGCAACACCCGCCAATACCCTGCAACACTCTGCAAAGCTCTGCAACACCCGCCAATACCCTGCAACACTCTGCAAAGCTCTGCAACACCCGCCAATACCCTGCAACACTCTGCAATGCTCTGCAACACCCGCCAATACCCTGCAACACTCTGCAATGCTCTGCAACATCCGCCAATACCCTGCAACACTCTGCAACACCCGCCAATACCCTGCAACACTCTGCAAAGCTCTGCAACACCCGCCAATACCCTGCAACACTCTGCAATGCTCTGCAACATCCGCCAATACCCTGCAACACTCTGCAACACCCGCCAATACCCTGCAACACTCTGCAATGCTCTGCAACACCCCGCCAATACCCTGCAACACTCTGCAATGCTCTGCAACATCCGCCAATACCCTGCAACACTCTGCAACACCCGCCAATACCCTGCAACACTCTGCAAAGCTCTGCAACACCCGCCAATACCCTGCAACACTCTGCAAAGCTCTGCAACACCCGCCAATACCCTGCAACACTCTGCAAAGCTCTGCAACACCCGCCAATACCCTGCAACACTCTGCAATGCTCTGCAACATCCGCCAATACCCTGCAACACTCTGCAACACCCGCCAATACCCTGCAACACTCTGCAAAGCTCTGCAACACCCGCCAATACCCTGCAACACTCTGCAATGCTCTGCAACATCCGCCAATACCCTGCAACACTCTGCAACACCCGCCAATACCCTGCAACACTCTGCAACACCCGCCAATACCCTGCAACACTCTGCAATGCTCTGCAACATCCGCCAATACCCTGCAACACTCTGCAACACCCGCCAATACCCTGCAACACTCTGCAAAGCTCTGCAACACCCGCCAATACCCTGCAACACTCTGCAAAGCTCTGCAACACCCGCCAATACCCTGCAACACTCTGCAATGCTCTGCAACACCCGCCAATACCCTGCAACACTCTGCAAAGCTCTGCAACACCCGCCAATACCCTGCAACACTCTGCAAAGCTCTGCAACACCCGCCAATACCCTGCAACACTCTGCAATGCTCTGCAACACCCGCCAATACCCTGCAACACTCTGCAATGCTCTGCAACATCCGCCAACACTCTGCAATGCTCTGCAACACCCGCCAATACCCTGCAACACTCTGTAACACCCGCCAATACCCTGCAACACTCTGCAATGCTCTGCAACACCCGCCAATACCCTGCAACACTCTGCAACACCCGCCAATACCCTGCAACACTCTGCAACACTCTGCAATGCTCTGCAACACCCGCCAATACCCTGCAATGCTCTGCAACACCCGCCAATACCCTGCAACACTCTGCAATGCTCTGCAACACCCGCCAATATCCTGCAATGCTCTGCAACGCAATACTCTGCAACGCCATACTCTGAGAAACCCAGCCATACTCGGAGATACCCAGCCATACCCAGCCATAGTCGGTGATACCCTGCAATACCCAGCCATAGACATCCCCCCCCCTCCCGCCGCCCTCCGGTGCTTCTACCGACTCGCCAATACGATCAAAGCCAGAATCTTTTTTTTTTTTTTTTTTTTTCAGGCTTCCCAGCTTAGAGGTGAGATGTGGGGTCTTATTGACCCCATATCTCACTGTAAAGAGGACCTGTCATGCCATATTCCTGTTACAAGGGATGTTTACATTCCTTGTAATAGGAATAAAAGTGATCAAAAAATGTATTTTTGGGGAAAAAAATGTCAAACTAAAATAAATAAAGTAATATGAACAATAAAATTTTTTTTTTTTTTTTAAAGCGCCCCTGTCCCCATGTGCTCGCATGCAGAAGCGAACGCATACGCAAGTCCCGCCCACATATGAAAACAGTGTTCAAACCACACATGTGAGGTATCGCTGCGAACGTTAGAGCGAGAGCAATAATTCTAGCCCTAGCCCTACTCTGTAACTCAAAACATATAACCAGTAAAAAAAAAATTAAATCGTCGCCTATGGGGATTTTTAAGTAGCGATGTTTGGTGCCATTCCACGAGCCTGTGCAGTTTTAAAGAGTGACAAGTTAGGTATCTATTTACTCAACGTAACTTCATCTTTCACATTATGCAAAAATTGGGCTAACTTTACTGTGTTTTTTTTTTTTTAAGCACAAAACTGTTTTTTTTCCAAAAAAAACCATTCGAAAAATTACTGCGGAAATACCGTGCGAGATAAAAAGTTGCAACGACCACCATTGTATTTTCCAGGGAGTTTGCTAAAAAAAAATATATAATGTTTTGGGATTCGATGTAATTTTCTAGTAAATAAATGATGATTTTTACATGTAGGAGAGAAATGTCAGAATTGTCCTGGGTGCTCCAGAACGCCTGATGGCGCTCCCTGCATGTTGGGCCTCTGTATGTGGCCACACTGTGTAAAAGTCTCACACATGTGGTATCGCCGTACTCGGGAGTAATAGCAGAATGTGTTTTGGGGTGTAATTTGTGGTATGCATATGCTGTGTGTGAGAAATAAACTGATATGGCAATTTTGTGAAAAAAAAAAAGTAAAAAAAATCTTGATTTTGCAAAGAATTGTGGGAAAAAATGACAACTTCAAAAAAACTCATCATGCCTCTTACTAAATACCTTGGAATGTCTTCTTTCCAAAAAGGGGTCATTTGGGGGGTATTTGTACTTTTCTGGCATGTTAGGGTCTCAAGAATTGAAATAGGCCGTCAGTACTTCAGGTGTGATCAATTTTCAGATATTGGCACCACAGCTTGTGGACTCTATAACTTTCACAAAGACCAAATAATATCCACCAATTTGTACTTATTTTTACCAAAGATATGTAGTAGTATGAATTTTGGCCAAAATTTATGAAGAAAAAATGACTAATCTGCTAAATTTTATAACAGAAACGAAGAAAAATTCATTTTTTTACAGAATTTTCTGTATTTTTTCTTTTATAGCACAAAAAATAAAAAACCCAGCGGTGATTAAATACCACCAAAAGACAGCTCTATTTGTGTGAAAAAAAGGACAAAAATTTCATATGGGTATAGTGTTGCATGACTGAGTAATTGTCATTCAAAATGTGAGAGCACCGAAAAGCTGAAAATTGGTCTGGTTATTAAGGGTTTTTAAGTGCCCAGTGCCCAGTGGTCAAGTGGTTAAATAAGACATTTTTATCACAGCTATAAACATGTGGTCAGAACACCTATACACCCACGAGCAACAAAGAACACATGGATCAACGCATTTCGCCCAAAAAGAGCTTCCTCAGGATCCACTCTGTTTTCCAATCTTTGTCATTATATAGCTGATAAGTAATACAAACAATACAGCATTCCAACATTAAAATACAAATGTGATAACAAAATATATTCATATCATACAAAATAGAAAAACTGAATTTCTTGAACAGCTTTGAGGTTTCCAAAAAAAAAAGGTAAAGGGATACTTACTGCAATGATGATACATCTCCCACATTATATTCATATTTTTTCAAAAAGAACCAAAAACACTGCGCTATTCAAATGTGTAGACGGTATACAAACAGCAGCTAACACAACATCTAGGTGTACAAATGTGGCATAATAAATTTTGTGAAAAACAGTGTAGCGCTTATTTGTTTTTACCACATTACAATGTGACCAATGTAATCAGTGCATACATTAGACTGTGCAAACAAATAAATACATTTAAACACTCTTTGCTGTATATGATAATTAAAGCTAGAATGTCCAAACAAATATATGAAAAAATATATCAAAAAATAGGAAAACAACGTGAAAACAAGTGAAAAGTTCTCCAAATTTTCCAAATTTTCTGTGTATGATACGATGAAGTGAAAACAGTCCTACACCTTCTCCAAGGAATAATCGCACAATCACCGCGGGAACCCTCCACCACATAAAATGGGGGCTTACCAGATTTAATGGATCCTACTCAAAATTATATTTGGAGGATCATATATGCTTGTAGATATACATAGGCTTTTTTCGGTGTTGTCCTTTTCTGGAAGACTTTCAAGTGTGGCTATTTCCTCTACAGTATGTCTCCATCCACATAAATCATCATAGGTAATGGGATAGATATAAAAGAAGAAAGCAGGGACCACAATAGTGTAACTCCGTTTTTCGTTTCAAGTAATTTAATAAAAAATTATCAAACTCACGTGTACAAAGAACCTAAGCGCTTTTTCAATAAAATCTCAGGCTGCAGTGAAGTCCCGACGCGTTTCGTCTTAAGCAGACATCATCTGGGGTACAACTTCAAGGCAGCCCTCCAGTCTATATAGCCAGACCCCCAATCAGGCCTAGATTTCGTCCATCAGTGTCACCACGCATCACTTCCGGTATCCAATATGGCCGCCGGCGTGCGTTCCACGCCTCTTTTTAATAATATGAAGGGTCTAGTCAAATAACTGGTACATCCCATACTCTTATATGTGTTGGACGAATCACTTCCGTGTATCTCAACGACGAAAGCGAACGTCCTAACGTGCGCCAACAACGTCCAAATGGAACGCAGGCGTAAACACTAAAATGTTCAGACGATCTTTTAACCTCAGCGGAAGTAAAGTAAACGTGACCCCCGCGTATCTCACGAACGGAAGTGGGCAGCCTGGAACGCACCATCTTTATCCAATGGAGTGCGGACGTATGTCAACATCCCGGCGTCATAACGTCACTTCCGTGTCCCCATATTCAAAAAATAAATAAACGTGTAAAAAAACGCCATCTCTAGGGTGAAATGCAGATCGGCACAAGGTAGAACGAATCTCCTATATATATTAAATAAGGAAAAATAGAGTATATACTTTGAGCTGAGGGATATATCTAATAGAAAAAATTGATAAAATATATAAAAAATATATAAATAAAAAACATTAAATGCTCGGACGCTGCATCCAATAAGAACACAGTGCCTATAATCGCATATTAGCTTATCTAGCCATATTTCACAGGAATAGTAAATTAAGAAGGCAAATTTCGAAAAAGTTTTTTCAGTAATTTTACCCAAAGGAGTTATTATAATCTACCTAGAGATATCAACTGAAAAATAAATAGGAAAATAAATATGACCGAATCTATTCGGGTGGGCGATTATTACATCGTGACACCCTATATAGATAATGACCTATGCAACATCAATCCAAAAAGATTTTTAATCCCAAAAAATTGAAAAAAATTGAAAAAAATAAAAAAATATAAAACTTATAAAAATCAAATGTAGTCATAAGTTTTGAAATATATATATAAAGAGACTTAACCAAAAAAATATATATATACTCAAGAATGGCGCTCTATTGATATTATGGCCCAATCAAAAAGAGACCGAAAGCCATATGTGTTGACATATTAGACGGACCAAACCCAAATCGCCTTTAACCATCTACTAATACTCACAAAGTACATTTTCCCCACATATTCCTACCATGTATAACCAAAAGAGAGGAAAAGAGGAGAATAAAATAAAATAAAATAAAGATGTAGATGTAAGAGATAGACAGACCTCAACCATCATCAATAAATACATCCATATCACACACCACGCCCAAGCCAAACGGGGAGTGGGACCCAACGCCACGTGTCAACCATCGTTGATGAATGCATTGATGTCCCACTCCACGTTTAGACCAAACGGGAAGTAGGATTTGATGGTGTATATCCAATAGGTCTCTAACCTGGATACGCCCCTGGTCATGGCACCCCCCCTCCAGGGTGGCGTGTACTTATCAATAATCAAAAACTCTGTTCCGGTAGGATCACTATTATGACACTGCTTATAGTGTCTAGGAACAGTGTGTTTTGAATCTTTACTCTTGATAAGAGATATATGTTCGCCTACCCTGATTGCAAATGTCCTGATTGTCCTTCCTACATATTGCTTGCCGCATGGGCAGGTGATTAAATATATCACATACCTGGTATCACAAGTGCAAAAAGGCTTAATAATATGTGTCTTGTTAGTAGTTGTAGATGTAAATTCAGTAGCTTTACGTCTCCCCAAGATATTATATCTACATACACTGCACTTTTTACAGGGGTAGAAACCCGTCATGTTGTGGAAAAAGGATGGACGATTAGGTGGATCTAGGATATTGGGGGCTATACTACTCTGTAAGGATGGAACTCCCCTAAAAAGTATTTTAGCTTGTTCGGGTAGCTTGGGGCCTAACACAGAATCATTCTTTAATATACTCCAATGTTTGTTTATAATAGATTTGATCTGTCTATGCTGTGATGAAAACGTTGTTAACATAGACCATCTATAAGTATCATCAGGTACATTTTGTGTTTTCTCAACAATAAGGTCCTCTCTATTAATTTCCGCAACTTTACATATTTCCCTATCCAAAATTGCACTATCATACCCCTTATCTTCAAATTTCTGTCTAAGATTTTTGGCTTGTATTCTGAATGTGTCTAGATCTGTACAGTTTCTCCGAAGACGTAGAAACTGGCTTCGTGGGACCGAATTGAGCCAAGCTCTATGGTGGCAGCTATCTAGGGGAATGAAGCTATTCTGATCTGTTTCTTTAAAATGTGTCCATGCGGCAAGCAATATGTAGGAAGGACAATCAGGACATTTGCAATCAGGGTAGGCGAACATATATCTCTTATCAAGAGTAAAGATTCAAAACACACTGTTCCTAGACACTATAAGCAGTGTCATAATAGTGATCCTACCGGAACAGAGTTTTTGATTATTGATAAGTACACGCCACCCTGGAGGGGGGGTGCCATGACCAGGGGTGTATCCAGGTTAGAGACCTATTGGATATACACCATCAAATGCTACTTCCCATTTGGTCTAAACGTGGAGTGGGACATCAATGCATTCATCAACGATGGTTGACACGTGGCGTTGGGTCCCACTCCCCGTTTGGCTTGGCCGTGGTGTGTGATATGGATGTATTTATTGATGATGGTTGAGGTCTGTCTATCTCTTACATCTACATCTTTATTTTATTTTATTTTATTTTATTCTCCTCTTTTCCTCTCTTTTGGTTATACATGGTAGGAATATGTGGGGAAAATGTACTTTGTGAGTATTAGTAGATGGTTAAAGGCGATTTGGGTTTGGTCCGTCTAATATGTCAACACATATGGCTTTCGGTCTCTTTTTGATTGGGCCATAATATCAATAGAGCGCCATTCTTGAGTATATATATATTTTTTTGGTTAAGTCTCTTTATATATATATTTCAAAACTTATGACTACATTTTATTTTTATAAGTTTTATATTTTTTAATTTTTTTAAATTTTTTTAAATTTTTTGGGATTAAAAATCTTTTTGGATTGATGTTGCGTAGGTCATTATCTATATAGGGTGTCACGATGTAATAATCGCCCACCCGAATAGATTCGGTCATATTTATTTTCCTATTTATTTTTCAGTTGATATCTCTAGGTAGATTATAATAACTCCTTTGGGTAAAATTACTGAAAAAACTTTTTCAAAATTTGCCTTCTTAATTTACTATTCCTGTGAAATATGGCTAGATAAGCTAATATGCGATTATAGGCACTGTGTTCTTATTGGATGCAGCGTCCGAGCATTTAATGTTTTTTATTTATATATTTTTTATATATTTTATCCGTTTTTTCTATTAGATATATCCCTCAGCTCAAAGTATATACTCTATTTTTCCTTATTTAATATATATAGGAGATTCGTTCTACCTTGTGCCGATCTGCATTTCACCCTAGAGATGGCGTTTTTTTACACGTTTATTTATTTTTTGAATATGGGGACACGGAAGTGACGTTATGGCGCCGGGATGTTGACATACGTCCGCACTCCATTGGATAAAGATGGTGCGTTCCAGGCTGCCCACTTCCGTTCGTGAGATACGCGGGGGTCACGTTTACTTTACTTCCGCTGAGGTTAAAAGATCGGCTGAACATTTTAGTGTTTACGCCTGCGTTCCATTTGGACGTTGTTGGCGCACGTTAGGACGTTCGCTTTCGTCGTTGAGATACACGGAAGTGATTCGTCCAACACATATAAGAGTATGGGATGTACCAGTTATTTGACTAGACCCTTCATATTATTAAAAAGAGGCGTGGAACGCACGCCGGCGGCCATCTTGGATACCGGAAGTGATGTGTGGTGACACTGATGGACGAAATCTAGGCCTGATTGGGGGTCTGGCTATATAGACTGGAGGGCTGCCTTGAAGTTGTACCCCAGATGATGTCTGCTTAAGACGAAAGGCGTCGGGACTTCACTGCAGCCTGAGATTTTATTGAAAAAGCGCTTATGTTCTTTGTACACGTGAGTTTGATAATTTTTTATTAAATTACTTGAAACGAAAAATGGAGTTACACTATTGTGGTCCCTGCTTTCTTCTTTTATATCTATCCCATTACCTATGATGATTTATGTGGATGGAGACATACTGTAGAGGAAATGGCCACACTTGAAAGTCTTCCAGAAAAGGACAACACCGAAAAAAGCCTATGTATATCTACAAGCATATATGATCCTCCAAATATAATTTTGAGTAGGATCCATTAAATCTGGTAAGCCCCCATTTTATGTGGTGGAGGGTTCACGCGGTGATTGTGCGATCATTCCTTGGAGAAGGTGTAGGACTGTTTTCACTTCATCGTATCATACACAGAAAATTTGGAAAATTTGGAGAACTTTTCACTTGTTTTCACGTTGTTTTCCTATTTTTTGATATATTTTTTCATATATTTGTTTGGACATTCTAGCTTTAATTATCATATACAGCAAAGAGTGTTTAAATGTATTTATTTGTATTTACATTATATTAATAAAAATACAATAAACTGTTACTTTGTCACTACTACCGCCCCCTTCTGGAACCCAGTGAGCATTATTCTTCATTGAGGCTTTAAATAAAAATTTGGAATTCCTAACGCATCCTTGTCTTTTGCCTTCTATAGGACCCCCTGAAACGGCTACAAATGACATGAAAACCTATATGGACATGCTGAATCCCGAAATAAACCCCAACGGAGGCAAGAAAGGTGATAGCAGCATCCCTCCTCCCCCACCGCCAGCCTTTCCTCCCCCGCCGCCACCTCCGCCCCCGGCTCCTGACTCCAGACTCCCGCCACCCCCGTGTTATCCAGCACCAAGCCCTCCCGAGGGTCAGCACACATCGGAGATCTACGTCCAGGCCAAGAACAATCTTCGGCACGTGGAGAGCGAAATCCTGCAGGAAGAGGTAATCTGTGACGTGTACTTGACCTGACTTACAAGGTGTAGATTTGGTTAGGGGTCCCCCTCCCCCACCGTTCAAGCCATGTGAGACTTAAAGCAGTATTACACCTAAAACCAAAAAGGCACCAATCATGAGCTGCATTCTTGTTTTTTTTGTTTAGGCTTTTTTCTCTCTGTTTTTACCTGGTGATCTGGCCAGTAACAAACCTCCTGTATTAGTGACCCCCCACACCCCCACGCTCTGGATGAAGGAGCACAGGAGTTGGTGTGAGGCCACTGGACAAACCCCACTAATCCTACTAAAGGGCAACAGTATTTATTTCTTGAGACACAGTGCAGGCTCCTATACTTGGAATTAGAGGGACTTTATTTGGGTGCTCCAACACCAGATCTGGGCCCCAACGCACCGGCTAGTAAGGAAGAGTTTATGAGAGAATGACATATTATTATCTCTGCATTGCACCTTAAAGCGGTATTAAACCCAAAACCAATAATGTATTATATTGCAGCTTACCAATCCGTAGATGTGGAGGCTACATTCGTTTCCCTTTTTTAGCCTTTTATCTCTCTGTTTTCACCTGGTGATCTGGCCAGTAACACACCTCCTGTATTAGAGCGCCCCCCCCCCCCCCCCCACACACTCTGGAGCACAGGAGTTGGTGGGAGGCCACTGGACAAACACCACTACTCCTACTAAAGGGGAACAGTGTTTTTTTTTCTTGGGATACAGTGCAGGCTCCTATACTTGGAATTGGAGGGACTTTCTGTGGGCGCCCCAACACCAGATTTGGGCCCCAACGCACCGGCTAGTAGGGAAAGAGTTTCTCAGAGACTGCCAAATTATTATCTTTGCATTGCACTTTAAAACCAATAATGTAATGTATTGCAGCTTACCAATCATTAGATGTGACAGCTGCATTCATTTTCCTTTTTTATAAGCTTTTTTCTCTCTGTTTTCACCTGGTAATCTGGCCAGTGACACACCTCCTGTATTAGAGTGCCCGCAGTCTGGAGGAAGGAGCACAGTGGGCCCCTTAGGACAACAGCATTGCCAGTCTGGGGTACACTAACAAACTGAAGCTAAACTCCAGCTAATACCTTATAATCATTATTTTTTTTCCTTTTGGGATAAAGGGTTTACATAAATTTAAAAACATTTATCGGGGGAAGGGGGGTGGCAAAAAACCCTCACACACCCCTGGCCCCCCCCCCCTCCCAGTTACTCAAACGATCGATCGCCGCCTGCCAGCCCCGCACTTACCCCATCCAGGTTGTGGCTTTGGCGGTTTCCAATGTATCTCCCAAGTCCCGGTGGTCGCTTCTCCCCTGGGCCAATCGGGTCTTAGGACTCCTGCCCAATTGGGTCTCCTGACCCACTTCCTGATTGCCCAGGAGGAGAAGCAGGAAGACATTAGTGAATTAATTAGGCCCCTGCTTAATATTAATTTGCTAATTAGCCCCATACACACTATGAGAGAGAGAGAGAGATTCTATTGTGTGAAATAAAAAAAAAGTGAAACAGCCAACATTTTATTCTCCAGGGCCTCTGTTTTTAGAAAATCCATAATATTTGGGGTACAGTGTTAAGTAATTTTCTAGCACAAAGGAATAAAATGCTGACTTTAACATGTATACAAGAAATTAAGAAATTGTCCTAATAGGCAAGCAATTATTTTGCCCACCCCTGGTAGGGTGCCGCCTGGCCTGCCATTTTTTGTTTTTTTTGTTGGTTTCCTTTAAAAAAAAAAAACCTGAAGCTGCTGGGTGTAAATTATGTGGCAGTTCCATAGGAAAGCCTCGGATTCCCGGATCATACATTATTCTCCAGCCTCATCCTACACCTGGCCTCCTGACAGTAAGACTTCCGGCACCACCGTTACCGGATTAGTCCGGGGTGCCGGCGGTATAGTTAGATGTCAGGATCACTTTCCTTTGGGGTTTTAATTAACATTCATATTTAACTGCACGGCGGCCTCCAGCAATTAAGGAAACAGATGTTTACACTGACAGCCGAGCTCCGGTGCAAAAGGAGAACAAGGGAATAAAGGTTTAAAGAAGAACGCATAGCTGCCAGCACTTAGGGGCTTGAAGGGGAACTCCAGCAAAAAAATGTAAAAATAAACAGCCCAGCATGCTGGAAAAAAAATGAAAAGCAACTCTGTTGCAATAGGAAAATAGTACTTTATCCTCCCTCCGCTACAGGACTCTGCTTCTAATGGCCAGGCCGGTGCTCTGATTGACGTGTCTCCACACTCAGTCCACATGGAATATAATAAAATTCAGCCGAATACTCGGTAACATTCATTGAAATATTCATTTTTATTTGCTACATAGTATAACAAAAATCTAACTGGCTAACGCATTTCGGCTGTGACAGCCTACCTGCCCCAGGGGAAGTACCCGAACTCGCTTGCAGAAGTTCACAATGTAACCGATTTGGTCGTTGGGTCAAAAGTTACCGACTTTGAGCTCTGGTTTCCCAGTTCCTACTGGGTCAAAACAGGCCAAAAACTAGTTGAGCATCAAGGGTCCAGGGAGTACTACAAGCGCCCAAAATTGGGGACCCACGGGAAGTACCCGAATCCCGGGCCATGTATCACAGGAACACCAAAGTTCAGGGTTCTGTAGAGGACGTCTAGGGGTACATACAAATCGAGTTTGGGCCTGGTACCCCAACCAGAACTTTCTAGTAACCGGAAAACCGCATTTTGAACTGGTATAGCTCAGTACCGGCACACCGTAGAAAACTCAGTGTGCTCTCGTTAGATTTCCCCAAGGGTTCCCTACAAAATGACACCCCCACTTGATTTAAGGGGCAAAATTTTGATTTTTGATACCCCAGTAAAAAGTGTCAACGCTTTCTCTGTGGCCATGGGTCTTAAAAATACACCGACATGGGAGGCTGTAGGGCTAGTGCCTAGGGACTCAGGTGCAGAGTTTGGGGTCCAGGGGACCAAGCCCCCAAAGTAACCCGTCCATCCCCGTCAGTGCCCATCATTGCAGGCTCATTTGTGCCCATCAGTGCAGCCTCATCAGTGCTAATCAGTGCAGGCTTATCAGTGCCTATCAGTGAAGAGGAAAAATTGCTTATTTGCAAAATTTTATTACAGAAAACAAAGTGCCCATCAGTGCCACCATGTCAGTGCCCATCAGTGCCACCATGTCAGTGCCCATCAGTGCAGCCTTGTCAGTTCCTATCAGTGCCGCCTTACCAGTGCCCATCAGTGCCGCCTCATCTGTGCCCATCAGTCCAGCCTCATCAGTGTGCATTAGTGAAGAGGAAAAATAGCTTATTTGCAAAATTTTATTACAGAAAACAGTGCCCATCAGTGCCACCATGTCAGTGCCCATCAGTGCCACCATGTCAGTGCCCATCAGTGCCACCATGTCAGTGCCCATCAGTGCCACCATGTCAGTGCCCATCAGTGCCACCATGTCAGTGCCCATCAGTGCCACCATGTCAGTGCCCATCAGTGCCACCATGTCAGTGCCACCATGTCAGTGCCCATCAGTGCCACCATGTCAGTGCCCATCAGTGCCACCATGTCAGTGCCCATCAGTGCCACCATGTCAGTGCCCATCAGTGCCGCCTTGTCAGTGCCCATCAGTGCCGCCTTGTCATTTCCCATCAGTGCCGCCTCATCAGTGTGCATTAGTGAAGAGGAAAAATAGCTTATTTGCAAAGTTTTATTACGGAAAACAGTGTCCATCAGTGCCACCATGTCAGTGCCCATCAGTGCAGCCTTGTCAGTTCCTATCAGTGCCGCCTTATCAGTGCCCATCAGTGCAGCCTTGTCAGTTCCCATCAGTGCAGCCTCATCAGTGCTCATCAATGAAGGCTCATCAGTGTTCATCAGTGAAGAGGAAAAATAGCTTATTTGCAAAATTTTATAAAAGAAAAATCGGTACCCATCAGTGCCGCCTTGTCAGTGCCCATCAGTGCCGCCTTATCAGTGCCACCTCATCTGTGCCCATCAGTGCCGCCTCATCTGTGCCCATCAGAGCAGCCTCATTAGTGCCCATCGGTGAAGAGGAAAAATAACTTATTTGCAAAATTGTATAACTGAAACGAAGAAAAACATTTTTTTTCTAAATTTTCTGTCTTTTTTTCATTTGTTCAGAAAAAATAAACCCCAGAGGTGATTAAATACCACCAAAAGGAAGCTCTATCTGTTAAAAAAAAAATGATAAAAATGTCATTGCGTGGTCATACATACGGTGTTACGTGACCGCGTAATTGTCATGCAAAGTGTGAGAGCACTGAAAGCTGAAAATTGGCCTGGGCAGGAAGGATGGGGGGGGGGGGGGTGTGTGACCGATATTGAAGTGATTAATATATCAGTTCCATGCAGGTGGCATGGTGTCAGAAGGGCAGGAAGTGATGGGAATAGTGAGGAAATGTTAGAACATTTGCCAGATATTTTCGGTTATCTGAGTCTGATGGCCCCAGTTTTCATTATTTTAATACAGGATTTAAACACCAACAGTGTTTTACAATACAAAGGAGACAATACAGTTACAATACAATTCTCCTGAGAGGTTACAGTTCTCCTGAGGAGGCCCGGATCCTGAGGAAATCGAATAGGGTGGAGCAAGTGATCCAAAGGGTTATAATTGTAGAGGGATGAGCTCATGGAGAAAGTTCAGTTGTTAGGTGGAGGTAGGATAGGCTTCCCTGAAAAGATGAGTTTTCAGGGATCATCTAAAGGTGGACACAGTAGGAGATAATTGGACACATTGGGGTAGGGCATTCCAGAGGATGGAAGAGGCTCTAGAGAAGTCCTGGGGAAGAGAAAAGGAGGAGTTTGAGGGAATTAGAGAGCAGGAGGTCTTGGGAGGAGCGGAGCGGGCAGTTTGGGTGATCTTTGAGATGAAGTTGGTGATGCAGTTGGGGGCAGAGTTGTGTATGGTTTGTAGGTTGTACTTAGTAGGTTAGTATTTTGAATTTTATTTGCTGGGGCGACTGGGAGCCAGTGGGGAGAGTGGCAGAGAGGGATGGAGAAGGTTGAATGGAGGCCAATGGAGGTGTTGGCAAAAAGGGGTGGAGGGCACTGAGTGAAGGCCAGTGGAGGGATTGGCAGGGAGGGGTGGAGGACATTGTAGGTTAGTGGAGGGATTGGTGTGTAGGTCATTGAGTGGAGACCAGTAGGGGATTGGCAGAGAGGAGTGGAGGTCAATAGGAGGGATTGGCAGAGGGTTGGAGGACACTGAGCGGAGAGCAGTGGGTGGATTGGCAGAGAGGGGTGGAGGACACTGAATGGAGGTCAGTAGATGGATTGTCAGAGGGGGGTAAAGGACACTGAGCGGAGGCCAGTGGGAGGGATTAGCAGAGAGGGGTGGAGGACACTGAGTGGAGTCCATTGAAAAGATTGGCAGAGAGGGTTGGAGGACACTGAGCGGAGTCCATTGAAAAGATTGGCAGAGAGGGTTGGAGGACACTGAGTGGAGGTCAGTTTAGATATTGGCAGAGAGGGTTGGAGGACACTAAGCAGAGTTCAGTGGGAGGGATTGGCAGAGAGGAGTGGAGGACACCAAGAGGAGGCCAGTGAAGGGATTGGCAGTGAGGGTCGGAGGACGCTGAGGAGTCCAGTGAAAAGATTGGCAGAAAGGGTTGGAGGACACTGAGAGGAGGTCAGTTTAGATATTGGGGTTGAGAACACAAAGAGGAGGCCAATCGAGGGAGCAGAGAGATGTGGAGGGATTGGCTGAGAGGTATGGAGGACACTGAGAAGTTGGTATGGTAGATGACATTGGCAGCAGCATTTATAATAGACTGAAGGAGGTCTAGTCTGTGTAGAAGTTGACCAATGAGGAGAGAGTTATAGTCATAGAGAATAGTAAAGGGAGAGATAAGAGAGTGAATTAGTGCCTTGGTCGTTTTGTTGGTTCAGTAGAACATTTTGGAGACGTTGTGGAGGTGAAGGGGGCAGGATTTGAATAGTGATTAAATGTTGGGTCAAAAAGCAGGGGTCGGAGTCCAGGATGATATCTTTTGAACCCTGATGTGAGTGGAGGGACTGATATTAGTTCTATTAATCTTGATGTTTTCTTGTCCTGGTGAATCAGGGGCAGGAAGTATGGAAAATCTCTTGAATGGGGTCACAGCAATAATAAGCTAAGCCGAATTTCCCTACTGACCACTCATACTCATCCCAGAAG
This sequence comes from Lithobates pipiens, assembly GCF_037356315.1. Lineage (NCBI taxonomy): Eukaryota > Metazoa > Chordata > Amphibia > Anura > Ranidae > Lithobates > Lithobates pipiens. The sequence goes on from NW_027507788.1 coordinate 226,886,353, forward strand.
CTGGAAGCCAGGACATCTTCATATGGATGTTTCCTACACATCCAGCCATCCTCTGATAACTAGGACTAGCCACCACTGGAGCTACTATATATGGACAAAAGCTAATAATAATAATAATAATGCAAAACCTTCCAGTGCAAACACAGCCCTGTAATGGGACGTTCCTCCAAGGTGACATTTCCATTAAAGGTGAATCGCCTTTGCAGCAATTGTCTAATGCAACAACATTGCACCTGCCGGGAGCTCCGCGAGGTCACAACCTCTCCAACGTCTGTTTTTAGAGGTATAGAATATGTCCATATTTGTCAGGGAGGGTTTAAGATCCAGCCCGGTCCTTTGATTATCCTCGGAGTGTTTTGTTTGCGTCCAACAAAGCTTTTCCTCCCCGAGATAAATGGTACCCAATGCTGCTATTCTGTAGGAGAGCCGGTGGGTAAACATCAGCACAAAGCGGACAATGCCGCCATTGTGTTCACTTGGCAGGCGGACGTATTACAAGGTCCCCAAGCGGGAGAGAGAGTGATGGTTGAGTGTATAATCTCTTTAATTGGGTCGAGCCGAGGGACCGGTGAGAATTAAAGGGGGGCACCCCCATCGTTTTGTGGGAACATTTAGGAAAATGAAACTGAAATGAATTAATTTTGTAAATTTTGCAGAGACTAGAAGGTATTGTGGTGTTACAGCTTTTGCCTGAATGTAGTTTAAAGCGGAACTTCACTCTCAATCAACACAATTTGTAATCCTTATGCTGCTAGCATCAGTAAATGGATAGGAAGGTTCAATATATTACCAAAAGTATCGGGACGCCTGCCTTTACGCGCACATGAACTTTAATGACATCCCAGTCTTAGTCTGGAGGGTTCAGTATTGAGTTGGCCCTTTGCAGCTACAACAGCTTCACCTCTTCTGGGAAGGCCGTCCACAAGGTCTAGGAGGGTGTCTATGGCAGTGATGACGGACCTTGGCACCCCAGATGTTTTGGAACTACATTTCGAATGATGCTCATGCACTCTGCAGAGCAGTTGGGCATCATGGGAAATGTAGTTCCAAAACATCTGGGGTGCCAAGGTCCACCATCACTGCCATAGACGTATATGTATATCTTTAGGGGATTGCGCCTCCCACTCACTATTTATACTACCCCCTTCTCAATAGAATATGCTTAATAATACTTATATTCACTAAATAATCACTGTGCCCCCATATTATCCAAAATATATCATTGCAAAAAATATAGCGTCCATATTGTGCGATATTTTAATTTGATTGCTCCAATTGTGCCGTCTTAATCACCGATCATCTTCTAATCAAAAGTCCACTTGTGTCAACTAAAATAACCAAAACTGTGCCACCGTCGCCAAGCAGAATGGCCACTCAGCAGATGTCCCCAATCAGTAAGCCTTCGGTTCATTCAACGGATAACCAATCCACAACGCATTCCTCCCGTTAGCAATTCCTCAACGTCCATATATTCATACAAAATTAAATGGAACCAATATAGTGTAAAATCGTTTTAACTTTAATGGAAAAATCAATAAAAAACGTATTGCACTCACATTTCAATGTGTCTATTGGCCAACACCAAGCCTTTCCAGCAATGAGAAAACCGCTCTAAAATCGGGCAAGCCACTGATTTTCCGCAGGTGGTGTTAATCTCCCTCCACTGGACCGACCTGTTCCTGGCTTGTATTCAAAGACCGTATGTCTCCCACAACTCCTACGCGTTTCGCATTTAAGCATCGTCGGGAAGCTGTCATAGACGGCCTTCCCAGAAGAGGTGAAGCTGTTGTAGCTGCAAAGGGTGGGCCAACCCAATATTGAACCCTACAGACTAAGACTGGGAGGCCATTAAAGTTCATGTGTTTATAAAGGCAGGCGTTCCGATACTTTTGGTAATATAGTGTATTTCTTCAGTTATTTCCTGGTTTCTGGCCTAGGTCAAAATTGTTATACATCCCTGGAGTCTTCTTGGGAAGAGGGGCTTTCTGAGCTAAGCACACCCTCCTGTCTGCATGGCTGAGCTAAGGGTAGATGGATTCCTGGAAGTAAATGCTACATGAACCAGCTGCCCTTACTAAAGATGGCTACTGCTAGAAATGCTAGGGGGTGTTTTTCAAAGTGATTTCTCAGCAAAATAGCCATGGTCACTGGCCAAATATGGCCATGGTTGCTTAACAAATATGGCTATAGTTGCTGACCAAATCTGTCCGTGGTCGCTTACCAAATATGGTCATGGTTGCTGGCCAAATAGGGCCATGGCCACTTAACAAATATAGCCATGGTTAACTAAATATGGCCATGGTTGCTGGCCAAATATAGCTATGGTCGCTGACCAAATATAACCATGGTTACTGACCAAACATGGCCATTGTTCGCTGACCAAATATGGTCATGGTCACTGGCCAAATATGGCCATGATTGTTTACAAAATATGGCATTGGTCAGTTCCCAAATATGGCCATGATTGCTTACAAAATATGGTCATGGGTGCTTAACAAATATAACCATGGTTGGTGACTAAATATGACCATGGTTGCTGACCAAACATGGCCATGGTCTCTGATCAAATATGGTCATGGTCACTGCCCAAATATGGCCATGATTGCTTACTAAATATGGTCATGGTTGCTGGCCAAATATGGCCACGGCTACTTAACAAATATAGCCATGGTTGATGACTAAATATGGCCATGGTTACTGACCAAACATGGCCATTGTTTGCTGACCAAATATGGTCATGGCCACTGGCCAAATATGGCCACGATTGCTTACAAAATATGGCATTGGTCACTTCCCAAATATGGCCATGATTACTTACGAAATATGGTCATGGTTGCTGGCCAAATATGGCCACGGGCACTTAGCAAATATAACCATTGGTTGGTGTCTAAATATGGCCATGGTCGCTGACCAAATATGGCCATGGTCTCTGATCAAATATGGTCATGGTCACTGCCCAGATTTGGCCATGATTGCTTAAAAAATATGGTCATGGTCACTGGCCAGATATGGCCATGATTACAAAATATGGTCATGGTCACTGGCCAGATATGGCCATGATTGCTTACAAAATATGGCCATGGTCACTGCCCAAATATGGCCATGATTGCTTACTGAATATGGTCATGGTTGCTGGCCAAATATGGCCACGGCTACTTAACGAATATAGCCATGGTTGATGACTAAATATGACCATGGTTGCTGGCCAAACATGGCCGTGGTCTCTGATCAAATATGGTCATGGTCGCTGCCCAAATATGGCCATGATTGCTTACAAAATATGGTCATGGTCACTGGCCAGATATGGCCATGATTACAAAATATGGTCATGGTCACTGGCCAGATATGGCCATGATTACAAAATATGGTCATGGTCACTGGCCAGATATGGCCATGATTGCTTACAAAATATGGCCATGGTCACTGCCCAAATATGGCCATGATTGCTTACTAAATATGGTCATGGTTGCTGGCCAAATATGGCCACGGCTACTTAACGAATATAGCCATGGTTGATGACTAAATATGACCATGGTTGCTGACCAAACATGGCCGTGGTCTCTGATCAAATATGGTCATGGTTGCTGGCCAAATATGGCCATGGGCACTTAGCAAATATAACCATTGGTTGGTATCTAAATATGGTCATGGTCGCTGACGAAATATGGCTATGGTCTCTGATCAAATATGGTCATGGTCACTGCCCAGATTTGGCCATGATTGCTTACTAAATATGACCATGGTTGCTGGCCAAACATGGCCGTGGTCTCTGATCAAATATGGTCATGGTCACTGGCCAAATATGGCCATGATTGCTTACAAAATATGGTCATGGTTGCTGGCCAAATATGGCCACGGCTACTTAACGAATATAGCCATGGTTGCTGACCAAATATGACCATGATTGCTTACGAAATCTGGTCATAGTCACTGGGCAAATATGGCCATGGTCGCTAATCAAATATAAGGGTGCTTCGCTGGTTGCTAGTAAGCCGGCAGCCGCTTGTTTCCTAACAGCCTTAGCAAGGAGTTGTCAAAATTAGCACCTTGGGTGAACCCCAACAGGCAAAATTCAGCGTGAACCCGATTTCTCTCCCTTGATGGCCACTATAACCTTTGTAATAGACATGTCATGGTGATAACGGCCGCACTTTGGTAATGATCGATCCGCTCTGCGTTCCCCTGTCTAGGGATGGAAACCGGAGCCCTGAAAGGTGATATAAATGATTCAGCAGAGTCGCGGCTTTGCAGAGCTCCTCATTGTACAGCACATAATGGGGGATGGGCCGAGATCTTGGAAAGAATAATTGCATTGTGTTTGTCATCCTAATAGAAGACACGGCTCATTTGCATGATATGGACGGGCCATGCTTGCTCATGGCAGCTGTTGCCATGCGTTGTCGTTGGCCGAGCAGCGAGTGTAGATAAGGATTTTATTGCGCTGCTTTTAATAAGTGGAGGCTGCGTGGCCGAGATGTACGGTCGTAGGCTACAGATAGCACGGAAAAGGAATACGCTGGTGTCTGGTGTCTGACATGTGAGCTCTTTGGCTATTTAACCCCAGGCAGAGATGACCAGAGATGAATTCCCAGTTCAAAGGTCAACGGGATGATGTGCATCTGCCGCCCGGCTTTACAGGGGTGCCACTTCTGTACAGGGCCCGTCCACCTAAATGTCATATCTTAGTTGTAGGTGGAGCCTGGTGCGCCAAGTCTGCGTTCGGCTTCTTGGATGCGCCAACAACAAAATCCTCCTCCCGTAATTCCCCACCTTGTGTTCCTGGTAACATTCTTTATAATATAAAATACATTTAAAAAATCCAGCGAGGATGTTGGGAATCCCTTATAATGGGCAGAGCTGTGCAGACTCCGGAGCTCCCTACCAAAAACTGATACAGTGCCTGGAAAAAGTATTCATACCCCTTGACATTTTCAACATAAATGTATTTTATTGGGATTTTATGGGATAGACCCACACAAAGTGTCACATAATTGTGAAGTGGAAGGAAAATTCTAAGGGCCGGTTCACACTGCGGGCGATGCGAGGCGACACCGACTTGCCTCGCCGCGACCTCAGCGGCGATTTGCAAATGACTTCTGTATAGAAGTAAATGCAAGTCGCCCCGAGGTCGCCCAGAAGTAGTACAGGAACCTTTTTTCTGAGTCGGAGCGACTCGAGTCGCTCCTCTCAGAACGGTTCCATTGTACAGAACGGGGGCGACTTGTCAGATCGCGGCGAGGCAAGTCGTGTCGCCTCGCATCGCCCGCAGTGTGAACCGGCCCTAAATGGTTTCCAAAATGTTTTAAAAATAAATATGTGAAAGTGTGTGGGGGGGGGGGGGGCATTTGTATGGCGCCCCCTTTACTCTGATACCCCTAACTAAAATCTAGTGGAACCAATTGCCTTCAGAAGTCACCTAATTAGTAAATAGAATCCACCTGTGTGTAATTTAATCTCAGTATAAATACAGCTGTTCAGTGAAGCCCTCAGAGGTTTGTTAGAGAACCTTAGTGAACAAACAGCATCATGAAGGCCAAGGAACACAGCAGACAGGTCAGGGATAAAGTTGTGGAGAAGTATAAAGCAGGGTTGGGTTATAATAAAATCTCCCAAGCTTTGACCATCTCACGGAGCTCTGTTCAATCCATCATCGGAAAATGGAAAGAGTATGGCACAACCGCAAACCTACCAAGTCTTGGCCATCCACCTAAACTGACCGGGCCGGGCAAGGAGAGCATTCATCAGAGAAGAGCCAAGAGGTCCATGGTGACTCTGGAGGAGCTGCAGAGATCCACAGCTCAGGGGGGAGAATCTGTCCACAGGACAACTATTAGTCGTCTCTCCACAAATCTGCCCTTTATGGAAGAGTGACAAGAAGGAAGACATTGGAGAAAGAAAGTCATAAGAAGTCCTGTTTGTAGTTTGTGAGAAGCCATGTGGGGGAGGGGGCAGCAAACATGTGGAAGAAGGTGATCTGGTCAGAGGAGACCAAAATTCAACTTTATGGCCTAAAAGTAAAACGCTATGTGTGGGGAAAACTAACACCGCCCATCCCCCGAACACACCATCCCCACCGTGAGACATGGTGGTGGCAGCATCATGTGGTGGGGATGGTTTTCTTCAGCAGGGACAGGGAAGCTGGTCAGAGTTGATGGAAAGATGGATGGAGACAAATACAGGACAATCTTAGAAGAAAACCTGTTATGCCCCGTACACACGAGAGGACTTATGTCCGACAGACCTCCAAAGGAGTTCCGCCGGAGTTCCGACGGAGTTCTGGCGGACTTTTCGACCGAACGGACTTGGACACACACCATCACACCAAACTCCGACGGAGTCGAACGTGATGATGTACGACTGGATTCGAATAAGGAAGTTCATAGCCAGTAGCCAATAGCTGCCCTAGCGTCGGTTTTAGTCCGTCGGAGTAGCATACACACGAGCGGATTTTTCGAAGGGGACCGGGTCCGGCGGAGTTCCGTCGGGAAAATTTGAAGCATGCTTCATTTCTAAAGTCCGTCAGACTTTAGCGAAGCTAAAGTCCGTTGCAGCCCACACACGATCAAATAGTCTGACGGACTCAGTCCGTCGGACTTTGGATGTCGAAAAGTCCGCTCGTGTGTACGGGGCTTTAGAGTCGGCAAAAGACTTGAGACCGGGGCGGAGGTTCCCCTTCCAGCAGGACAACGACCCGAAACATCCAGCCAGAGCTACAATGGAATGGTTTACATCAAAGCATATTCATGTGTTAGAATGGCCCAGTCACAGTCCAGACCGAAATCCCATTGAGAATCTGTGGCAAGACCTGAAAATTGCTGATCACAGACGCTCTCCATCCAATCTGACAGAGCTTGAGATATTTTACAAAGAAGAAGAATGGGCAGAAATGTCCTCTCTAGATGGGCAAAGCTGGTAGAGACACCCCCAAAAAGACTTGTAGAGAAAGGGGGTTCTACAAAGTATTGACTCCGGGGGGCGCCATACAAATGCCCCTCCCCCCACACTTTTCACAGATTTATTTGTATAATTTTCCTTCCACTTCACAATTATGTGACACTTTGTGTTGGTCCATCACATAAAATCCCAATAAAATACATTTACGTTTTTGGTTGTAACATGACACAATGTGGAACATTTCAAGGGGTATGAGAACTTTTTCAAGGCACTGTAGGTCTGTTTTGGGCGGAGTGGCTCTTTAATGAACAGATATGAGAGATAAACAAAACAGACATAATCTCCATGTGTGACTGGGGGGGGGGGGATTTACTAAAGGCAAATAGACTGTTCAGTTGCTCAGGAGCTTACTGTGCATCAGCGGGGGCGGACTGACAACTCATGGGGCCCTCGTATACACACACAGACACACAATATACACACACAATATACACACACACAATATACACACACAATATACACACACACAATATACACACACACAGTATACACACACACAGTATACACACACACAGTATACACACACACAGTATACACACACACACAGTATACACACACACACACACACACACACAGTATACACACACAGTATAAACACACAGTATAAACACACACACAGTATATACACACACACACAGTATATACACACACACACACAGTATATACACACACACACACAGTATATACACACACACACAGTATACACACACACACACAGTATACACACACACACACAGTATACACACACACACACAGTATACACACACACACAGTATACACACATAGTATACACACACATAGTATACACACACACACACACAGTATATACACACACAGTATACACACACACACACAGTATACACACACACACACACAGTATACACACACACACAGTATATATACACACACACACACAGTATACACACACACACAGTATACACACACACACATAGTATACACACACACACACAGTATACACACACACACACACACAGTATACACACACACACAGTATACACACACAGAATACACATACACACAAAGATACTGGAGAGGCGGGGCAGCTATAATCTTGGGATTTTTTTAAAAAAACACAGATTTTTACATACTGTCCCTGGTTTTAATGAGGCTGGCAACCCTGATGGGGCCCCTTAGTAGCATGGGGCCCTCTGGCAGTGCCCGAGTGCCCGAATGGTCAGTCCGCCCCTGCTGAGCAGAAGCTGTTTTTTCAATTTTCCTTGCATGTGATTGGGTATTCTTTGCAAAGTGAAGCTTTACCTCATTTACTAAGCTCTGGAGCAAATGCTTCACTTTGTGAAGTGCACAGTCTATTTGCCTTTTAGTAAATCAAACCTTTGTGACTTGTCTACCTCTAATAACAGAGCCTCGTTCTGTCGTCGCCTACTTTATTCATTATCGCAGTGAAAGTTTTCTTGGCTCTGCACAGGAATAGGGTGGAGGGTGAACTTTGATCTTTCCTGAATTAGTACTAATACATGTGACTTAGGGAAGCAGGAAAAGTATACAATATATTCCAGCAGCCGGTTATAAGGAAGCTGAATGTTCTGTTTTAATGATATAGATAGGAGGCTGATTACACGGGATGAGCCCCATGATGACCTTCACTGGAGGAAAGTGAAATGACTTTTACTGCAAGAGGTTAAAGCTGAACTCCGGGATCAGCAAATATTGTTTAATCCGATCATCATGTGTCGTCTTCTTGAATCTCGGTGATCTTTGGGTACGGTAAAATCTCGGTTTGACATTAACTTGGTTTGAGAGTGTTTTGTAAGACAAGCAACATTTTGAAATAAATGTTGTCTTGATATACAAGCAATGTCTTCATATACAAGTAGTGTCATATCACTACAGAGTATAAAAGAGAACAGAGGGCGCCTCTAAGTGTAGCAATGTGGTTACATTTAATGAAGGTACAACATTTAGCAACTCACGTGGTTGATGATTAAAAAAGGCACATCTATGTATGCAGGCATCCTGGGTAAAGTTGTCCGCATAGACCATCCCGCCCCCCCCCCGGTTGCTCAGGCCACCGACAGCCCACCACGACCTCTCACCATGGGTCAGTTGGGTCCGGCACACTCACCACCCCCCCCCGATTGGTCGGGTCACCCATAGCCCACCACCTCCCCTCACCGTGGGTCAGTTGGGTTCGCCACACACATCACCCCCCCCGGGTCATTTGGGTCAGGGTCTCTCCCTCTCCAAATCTGATGTGCTTGCTCTCTCTGCTGTACCATGCAAAGGGGATCCCAGGTCGATCGATGAGCCCCGCACTTACCCACAGGCAGCTGTTCCCTCGCAGACAATGGGCAGCAGCTTCGTCCCCTGCATCTCCCCCGGTGGCCTCCACGTCTCCTCCCTCCTCCTCTTTGCTTGTCATGGCCCAATAGGATCTCTTCTCCTTTTGGCTAGTTGGGAGATGGGTCTCCAGGATCCGCTTCCTTATGGGCCGGGCGGAGAATCAGCGTGACAATAGCAAATATTCATTCGCTATTGTCCTACAACTGGTGGGCTCTGCGCCCCGAGCCCACCCTTTTTTGAAGGCTATTAGAGCCTCTGGCTGTAATCACGTGCTTCAAAAAATAAAAATAAAAACCCCTTTGGACTACATGCAAACCCCTAATCTGCATGCAGGGCGCCAGACACATGGATAGAGGGGGCGGTGCCCCTGCGCCCCTAATTGGACGGGCCATCCCTGATTAGCATTATGTTGCATATTTTTTATTTGCACAAGGTCACGTTTGCACTTTATTGCACATTTGCTTGTCTTTAATACAGCACGTGTTTCTAATATCAGCGGATCATGTAAATCAGTGCAGACAAAGGATTGTCCATGCAAAAAACTGAATAAATAATAAAAGCGAAATAGTGATGTAAAAACAAAGATGCAATATCCCACAGAGTGCATCCCAACCAGTGCTCAGACGAGGGTTCCATTTCTCAATAGTGCTCAAAGATCACTCAACAGATCACCTCCAAGTGCTCCCCCCATACAGGAATAATCTCACCGGAGGGAGTCTGATCTCTACAATTAAAGGAGTTTAAAGTCCCCAGGTTAATACATTTGATGCATTAAAGTGAAAGCCTTCTGTGCTGCAGCTGCCCCCCCCCCCCCCCCCCCCAGAGCCACCCCTTTCACCGTTCCAGCACTGAGCACGAGCCCAGCCACTGTCGCGAGTCCTCTTTTAATAGATTTATGGCAGCGGGAGCCATTGGCTCCCGCTGCTGTCAATCAAGTCCAGTGACATGGGAGCCGGAGAGCGGGGCCGAGTCCTGCTCTCTGTGTCAATGGACACAACAGCAGGTCTCGTGAGCGTGCGAGCCTGGGTGCCCCCATGGAAGGTGGGTTTCCATGGGGGGCACCCAGGGCAGGACTTAGGGTGGTGGGGACCCCTGGGCTTGAGTAACTTTCAGCCCTACCTTCTATACATTACAGTATTTATCGACGTATAACACGCGCCGGCGTATAACACGCACACCTAGTTTAGGAGGGAAGTTTAAGGAAATAATTTACATTTAAATGCCCATCAATGCAGCCTTCTCAGTGTCCATCTGCAGCCTTGTCACTGTCCATCTGCAGCCTTGTCCACTGTCAATGCAGCCTTGTCAGTGAAGCCTTGTCATTTGCAGCCTTTCCCCAGTGTCCGTGCAGCCTTGTGATTGCAGTCTTGAAGTTTAAAAATGGCGGCTCTCGACGGCTCCCGGGACATCTGGGTGGCTCTTGACGGCTCTCGGGTCCTCTCGGCAGCTATCGATGGCTCTCGGGTCCTCTCGGCAGCTCTGGGGTCCTCTCGCAGTCCATAGACGAGCCAAGTGTACTCGGCTCACAGTCACGCCCGGTCCCTGTGTTATGTCCATCATAGGGCGGGACTGGGAGTGACTGTGAACCGAGCCGAGTACACTCGGCTATGTATCTCGACGGGGCCCCCTGTTGGGCGGGGCCCATGCGCTTGAGCCCAGTCAAACCCAATGGTAAGTCCGGCCCTGGGGGCACCTCATGAAAAGGAGAAGCCACGACCCCCAATGGGACACCCCAGAAGAGGAGGATCGGGGCTGCTCTGTGCAAAACCATTACACAGAACAACCTTCTGTGCTGCAGCTGCCCCCCTTTTACATACCTGAGCCCGATCGTTCCAGCACTGAGCACAAGCCATTGTACTCATTGAGTAGATTGATAGCAGCAGGAGCCATTGGCTCCCATTGCTGGCAATCAAATCCAGTCACATGGGAGCCGGGGGGCGGGGCTGAGTCCTGCTATCTGTGTCAATGGATTCAACAGCGGGACTTGTGAGCACGCCCGCGCGGGTGCCTCATGGAAGACGGGTCTCCATGGGGGGGTTACCTGATGAAGAGGATGAGCCAGGACCCCCAATAGGACACCCCAGAAGAGGAGGATCGGGGCTGCTCTGTGCAAAACCATTACACAGAACAGGTAAATATAACATTATTTTATTTAATTTTTTTTAAATAACAAACCTTTATAATCACTTTAAGTGAGATCAATACAAGACTTCTAGCCTCCCCTGGGTTTGAATTTCCTTGCTGTTGTCCTCTCATTTTCTTATCTGTACTTCTTGGAGACCAACATATTAAAAATTGTAGAGGGTTACAATTTTGGGGGCTTGAAGCCCCCCCCCCCCCCCCCCAAAAAAAAAAAAACCCTGGAGGGGAAACAACTATATCCGGGAACTTGGTAAAGGGGGATCCTGGTGGATTTATGAACTAGGGTCTTTGGTGCCAAGGGGTTTGAATAAAGATTTTGATTTGGGATGTTTCATTAGTAACTATTGAATGAATGGTCTACTGTGTACATTTTGTTTATTAATGGTAACATTTATTATAGTTTTACCTTTTTTATTCATTATTTTATTTATATGGGATTCAGGATGCAGGATATTGCATCTTCGTTTTTTATCACTATTTCACTTTTATTATTTATACAGTTTTTTTCATGGACTATCCATCGTTTATCCACTGATATCGGATTCATTTATGCATATTTTGATGTATCGAGCACCGTGATGCTTAATTTTCTATAATTATTGTTATTATTATCGTTCCATTACTTCAGTTACTGTAGCGCAGTACTATTTACATTTGAAATATACTTGGCCCATTGAAGAGAGTGTGAACGGTACCAGCAGCATAGTCGGCCGCCATTTTGGTTATCATTTAGTAGCTCGCAGGATTTTCACAATACATATTGTTTCTTTTTGCAACTTATATGATCTCTGAGCGCTGCTTATATTACATTTTTTTGTATTACATTGGCTGCTGTCAAAGTTTATTAAGCAGCTGCCAAAATTCTTGTTTCCCAACCGAGCGTCAATTTTTATCACTTTTTTTTTCTTTCTGTAATAAAGCTCACTGCTTGCACCCTCTTCTTGTGCGGGGGGACTAGTGTTGTCTCCGCCCCCTCCTGTCGTTTTTCGCCAGGCGGCCTGTAATGGGTGGAGCCTGCTGGGCCCCTCCCACAGCTCTGCTCTCTTTCCCTGTGCTGTGTGATTGGTCTTGCCCCCCCCCCCGTAGTTTTCTGCAGTGGGTGGAGCATGCCCCCCCCGTAGTTTTCTGCAGTGGGTGGAGCATGCCCCCCCGTAGTTTTCTGCAGTGGGTGGAGCATGCTCCCCCCCCGTAGTTTTCTGCAGTGGGTGGAGCATGCTCCCCCTCCGTAGTTTTCTGCAGTGGGTGGAGCATGCTCCCCCCCATAGTTTTCTACAGTGGGTGGAGCATGCTCCCCCTCCGTAGTTTTCTGCAGTGGGTGGAGCATGCCCCCCCCGTAGTTTTCTGCAGTGGGTGGAGCATGCCCCCCCGTAGTTTTCTGCAGTGGGTGGAGCATGCTCCCCCCCCCGTAGTTTTCTGCAGTGGGTGGAGCATGCTCCCCCTCCGTAGTTTTCTGCAGTGGGTGGAGCATGCTCCCCCCCATAGTTTTCTACAGTGGGTGGAGCATGCTCCCCCTCCGTAGTTTTCTGCAGTGGGTGGAGCATGCCCCCCCCCGTAGTTTTCTGCAGTGGGTGGAGCATGCCCCCCCCCCGTAGTTTTCTGCAGTGGGTGGAGCATGCTCCCCCCCATAGTTTTCTGCAGTGGGTGGAGCATGCCCCCCCCATAGTTTTCTGCAGTGGGTGGAGCATGCCCCCCCGTAGTTTTCTGCAGTGGGTGGAGCATGCCCCCCCATCGTTTTCTACAGTGGGTGGAGCATGCTCCCCCTCCGTAGTTTTCTGCAGTGGGTGGAGCATGCTCCCCCCCCGTAGTTTTCTGCAGTGGGTGGAGCATGCTCCTCCCCCACTGTGCTCCATGCACAGGCTATGTACAAAACAATGATGATGTCACGGCTACTTTTACATAGTAGTATCTGGGTTACAAAAGCATTTGGTCCAGCTGTCACCAGATCATTCGTTTCATCCAAAATCTTTCCCATAAATTAATCTGGACATTCGTTGTAAGTTACGCATTTTATGTACCTGTAAAAGCCACCCCTGTATCCTCCACAACAACACTTGTTGGGAGTGGGGGTGGGGGACAATAAGGGCCAATCAGGTGTCTGACAACAAGGAACGTGCTGAGATAATGAGAACGCAGAAAGATGACCTCATCAGTCTGTTGCTGCTCCTTTTCTGTCCCATTAGAGGCTGGGGGGCAGGGAGGTGACCAGACTGTGTTGCTTAACTGCAAGCCAAGAAAAATCAGGACACCGGAATGGTTGTGCTGGGTGACGGGTCCGTGTAAATCTCAGGAATGAATGAACAGAAATACAACTTGTATACACATGTCTGTGATGTATTCAGTGATTTCTGAGTTCAGCATTAATCTCCTGATAGTTGGCAGTTTAATAAAGTCTACACTCAGTTTACAATTAACTTTTACAATAATGATGTTGTGTGATATTTCCTGCTGAGGTCTATGACCTGTTTATATGGAAAAGGAAATACAAGTGAACTAGTTCCATAAACACTGAATAATGGAAAATCAAGTCGTTTTGGTGACAATGCCGAGACCAGATAGATTCATTACGAGGCTCTGCTCACATTTCTCATACCAAAGGAGGATCAGTCAGAACTAACTCAATGTAGATCTGATATCCAGCACTGGAGGGAGCCAGCCTTTTCTCCAGGCGAGGGGAGTATTTGTCATTTTTTGTTACTCATTATTTAGAGTATAGAGATGGGACTGCTCTGCATCCCCCATTACTCTACACTCTTCATCCCCCATCACTCTACACTCTGCATCCCCCATTACTCTACACTCTGCATCCCCCATTACTCTACACTTCGCATCCCCCATTACTCTACACTCTGCATCCCCCATTACTCTACACTCTGCATCCCCCATTACTCTACACTCTGCATCCCCCATTACTCTACACTCTGCATCCCCCATTACTCTACACTCTGCATCCCCCATTACTCTACACTCTGCATCCCCCATTACTCTACACTCTGCATCCCCCATCACTCTACACTCTGCATCCCCCATTACTCTACACTCTGCATCCCCCATTACTCTACACTCTGCATCCCCCATTACTCTACACTCTGCATCCCCCATTACTCTACACTCTGCATCCCCCATCACTCTACACTCTGCATCCCCCATTACTCTACACTCTGCATCCCCCATTACTCTACACTCTGCATCCCCCATTACTCTACACTCTGCATCCCCCATCACTCTACACTCTGCATCCCCCATTACTCTACACTCTGCATCCCCCATTACTCTACACTCTGCATCCCCCATCACTCTACACTCTGCATCCCCCAATACTCTACACTCTGCATCCCCCATTACTCTACACTCTGCATCCCCCATTACTCTACACTCTGCATCCCCCATCACTCTACACTCTGCACCCCCCATCACTCTACACTCTGCACCCCCCATCACTCTACACTCTGCACCCCCCATTACTCTACACTCTGCACCCCCCATTACTCCACACTCTGCACCCCCCATTACTCTACACTCTGCATCCCCCATCATCACTCTACACTCTACACCCCCCCCATCACTCTACACCCCCCCATTACTCTACACTCTTCATCCCCCATTACTCTACACTCTGCATCCCCCATTACTCTACACTCTGCATCCCCCATTACTCTACACTCTTCATCCCCCATTACTCTACACTCTTCATCCCCCATTACTCTACACTCTTCATCCCCCATCACTCTACACTCTGCATCCCCCATCACTCTACACTCTGCATCCCCCATTACTCTACACTCTGCATCCCCCATCACTCTACACTCTGCATCCCCCATCACTCTACACTCTACACTCTGCATCCCCCATTACTCTACACTTCGCATCCCCCATTACTCTACACTCTGCATCCCCCATCACTCTACACTCTGCATCCCCCATTACTCTACACTCTGCATCCCCATTACTCTACACTCTGCATCCCCCATTACTCTACACTCTGCATCCCCCCATTACTCTACACTCTGCATCCCCCATTACTCTACACTCTGCATCCCCCATTACTCTACACTCTGCATCCCCCATTACTCTACACTCTGCATCCCCCATCACTCTACACTCTGCATCCCCCATTACTCTACACTCTGCATCCCCCATCACTCTACACTCTGCACCCCCCATTACTCTACACTCTGCACCCCCCATTACTTTACACTCTGCACCCCCCCATTACTCTACACTCTGCACCCCCATTACTCTACACTCTGCACCCCCCATTACTCTACACTCTGCACCCCCCATTACTCCACACTCTGCACCCCCCATTACTCTACACTCTGCACCCCCCATTACTCTACACTCTGCACCCCCCATTACTCTACACTCTGCACCCCCCATTACTCTACACTCTGCACCCCCCATTACTCTACACTCTGCACCCCCATTACTCTACACTCCGCATCCCCCATTACTCTACACTCTTCATCCCCCATCTCTGTACACTCTTCATCCCCCATCTCTGTACACTCTTCATTACTCTACACTCTGCATCCCCCATTACTCTACACTCTTCATCCCCCATTACTCTACACTCTTCATCCCCCATTACTCTACACTCTTCATCCCCCATTACTCTACACTCTTCATCCCCCATTACTCTACACTCCGCATCCCCCATTACCCTACACTCGGCATCCCCCATTACCCTACACTCGGCATCCCCCATTACGCGTCACTCTTCATCAGTCTCTGACCATCTGCTGTAGTAGGTTTGCACTCTGGCAGCTTTCTATAGCATTTCATTCACTGAATAATATGTGGGGCCCTTTGGTGTATGTTGGGGTCCCTATATCATGTAGGTTGCCCACCAATGATTTAGAGAGTCTGTAAAGTAAAGCGGGGATCCAGCTATGATAGGGATCCTCACTGCTTGCTGGTCATTAGGAATTGATGGGGAAGAGGACACCACTACTGACATGATGGAGAAGTGATGGGCAGGGAAATGCGTTAGTGAATGGAGCCGAGTACAATGCTGAGTGAAAGAGACCAGAAGAATGGACGATGACAGCTGCACTCTGCTTGATGCAGATTTCACCTACAACCGAGCCTGCTGCCGTCCCATCCTCCCACCGGTCAGAGGACTTCCAGAGTCATCAATCATTTTATC
This sequence comes from Lithobates pipiens, assembly GCF_037356315.1. Classification (NCBI taxonomy): domain Eukaryota; kingdom Metazoa; phylum Chordata; class Amphibia; order Anura; family Ranidae; genus Lithobates; species Lithobates pipiens. Next base: position 226,902,917 of record NW_027507788.1, read on the forward strand.
ATATAAAAAACAGAAATCCGGCAGATTTATATAAAATAAAAAACCTAAAAAAGCACAGCTATTTTTTCTATAATAATTCATTAAATGTATTTTTAAAATGCAAAGTAGCGTAAGCCCGGTATAAACGTCTTCCAATCTATTGTGCAACAGAGCTCAGACTGGGGAGGGTGAAGCAGCACAAGGAGCCAGTCAGCTGTGCTGTAGTGCTCCTATGAAAACTAGGAGAATGCGGATAGGGGGAGGGGTCGAGATAATACATGTAAGCAGTAAAGAAAATATGGACAGGCCTGCTTTAAGTTTCTGTTCTCAATTGTTTCTTTCCGTTTCTTTAAAATTCTAGTTACAAAAATACTTTAGAATAGTTTAATTGATCCCCAATCTGTATTGATTTTCTTTATAGCTGTGTCTCGATATCCACCTTTGTAGCCACCCATTCAGATGTACTGAGAGCTCAGAGTGTAAGTGATGTTAAGTGAAGAGCGAGAGTCTCTCTCTCTCTCTCTCTCTCTCTCTCTCTCTCTCTCTCTCTCTCTCTCTCTCTCTCTCTCTCTCTCTCTCTCTCTCTCTCTCTCTCTCTCTCTCTCTCTCTCTCTCTCTCTCTCTCTTTCTTTCTCTCTCTTCTCTCTCTCTCTCTCTCTCTCTCTCTCTCTCTCACTCTCACTCTCACTCTCACTCTCACTCTCACTCTCACTCTCACTCTCACTCTCACTCTCACTCTCACTCTCACTCTCACTCTCACTCTCACTCTCACTCTCACTCTCTCACTCTCTCACTCTCTCACTCTCTCTCTCATAGCGTGATGACGTTACCAGGGAGATGCATCACCCTACGCGTTATGTCTCCTATGGACTTCATAGTCTACATTTTTTTATTTTTGACTGGGAGCCTATCAGAAACCATCAATCAGACTGAGACAGAAGTACAGTTAAATCACACTTTATTAATAATAATAAAAAGGTAAACAGAGTGAACGTAGGCGAAACATAGCCAGAGTTCAGGAACCAGAACGGATACTCAGACAAGCCAAAATGCCAGGGAGCCAGAGAACAGCCTAGTAGAACAGCAAGCAGGATCTGGAGCCAGAAGGAATGTCAGTCAAGCAAGTCTTTTAACAGGAACACAGGAGAGCGTCTCTAGAGATGTGACCAAGGCGAAGGCAGAGATCTGGACTGGACGGCTTAAGTAAGCAGGACTGACGAGCAGAATATCATCAACAGGGGAGTCGCTGTGGAGAGATAAGAGTTGGCAATTAGCCGACAGCTGAGCAGCCAGCTCAGAGAAGGAAGGGCTGAGCCCAGCTCTGACAGAGCCTCAAGATGTTGGATACTTGTAAAGGGTACTGAAACAGTGTTCCCAGAGCAGCAGGGTAAAGAGGGGCCCATTATGAGCCAATGATCAAGCCGTGACTTTCAGATTCTCTTGTACGCATGCCATCAATGCCCAGTCGTACGCTCATATTTGTGAATCGTACCTTTTGTGACTGAATTTAGCAAATAAACTGTACGGTGCAGGGCAGGCCTGACCCAAGACATTGTGCTGCCTGGGTCCAAGAATGAAATCGCTCCCACCAAAAGGCCCCCACATCAATTATTTTATATCATGATAATAAAAATAAAATTTCAATTTATCAGGAAGTCAGATTTACATGCAACAGCAGCTTGTCTATATGCAAAATTATTTGGCATATCATTATGTTCAATTCCAAGGGGCAGGCTGGGGCAGTATATACACAAGGCTAGGGTAGTATAGGGGCGGGCTAGGGCAGTATACAGACAGGCTAGGGTAGTCTATAGACAGGCTAAGGTAGTATAGGGTCGGGCTGGGGCAGTATATAGACAGGCTAGGGTAGTCTATAGACAGGCTAGAGCAGTATATAGACAGGCTAGAGCAGTATATAGACAGGCTAGGACAGTATACAGACAGGCTAGGGTAGCATAGGGTTGGCTACGGCAGTACACAGACAGGCTAGGGTAGTATATAGACGGGGTAGGGCAGTATACAGACAGGCTAGGGTAGCATACAGAAGGGCTAGGGCAGTATACAGACAGGCTAGGGCAGTATACAGACCGGCTAGGGCAATATACAGGCAGGCTAGGACAGTATACAGACAGGCTGGGGTAGTATACAGACAGGCTGGGGTAGTATACAGACAGGCTAGGGTAGTATACAGACAGGCTACGGCAGTATACAGACAGGCTAGGGTAGTCTATAGACAGGCTAGGGTATTCTAGGGGCTAGGGCCATATACAAACAGGCTTGGGTACTATAGGGGCAGGCTAGGGCAGTATACAAGCAGGCTAGGGTAGTATATAGACAGACTAGTGCAATATACAGACAGGCTCGGGTAGTATAGGGGTGGGCTACTGTAGTATATATACAGGCTAGGGCAGTATATGGGTGGGATAGGGTAGTATATGGATTGACTAGGGTGGTATATAAAGAGGCTAGGGCAGACTGGGGTAGTATATAGCCATGCTAGGGTAGTATATAAACAGGCTGGGGCAGTATACAGGTGGGCTAGGGCAGTATACAGACAGGCTAGTGTAGTATATGGACAGGCTACATCCCTAGCAGCAATATACAGCAAGGAAGGTGATAATAAACACGCATTGCTTTGTTGCAGCCAAAGTCCTGCATTCCCTCCCGGGATCACCGATCCCTCGTTTTATCAGTCAGGTCACACATACACGCTCACATAAATTGTGTACAAATGTTAATTGGATAAATAAATGTATCTTTATCCGTCTTTGATCTTTATGGCGTCTCGACTCTGGATATACAGAAGTTATTTATTGAATTCTTTGTTAACAGACAATAATGTCCCGCTCTGATTTGTGGAGGTTTAGAGGCAGCTGTAAGGATTTAGTGGGATGGAGCAGCCAATCGTACGCGAGCAACCTAGGAGACAAATTGGAGCCAATCCGCAAACAGGAAGCATATAAAAAAAATGACTTTAGAATAAAATATTACACTGTCTTTATTTTTTTTTAACTACTTGTAGTTATACTGTGGGTGATCAGCAGTGCTGCAAACCTATCCGATTGAAACTTACTGACATGACACCCAAAATTTACTGGCACGGCCAAGTTTTTACTGACATTTCCAAACGTTCCAAAATGACATTTTTAAAGAGGAACTGCAGTCTGCTCACATCATTTTGTAATAAAAAAAAAAACATCTTTGCCATTCTGAAGCTTCCCTCCAACCACTTTGCACATTATTTTAAATATATACTGTGATACTGTTCTGTGCAAATATGCTGCAGAAATCTCCCTCCACGGAGTTTGGCAGCAGCCATTTTAACTGTGGGCAGCTGAAGCTGCTGCCTGTTCACTTCCTGGATTTACACAGACACACACCTCCAGCTCTGCAGCTCTCACTGGCCCTCTTGTGACTCTTCCTGGCAAACTCTCAGGAGCGTGAGAGAGAGAGAGCTGTGCATGATGTCACAATCCTAGGCTAATTACAAGCCTAGGCTCCTAGATTTGGGGTCTTTTTGAACTCCCAGATCTCTCCATAAAGAGGACCTGTCATCTCTTATTTCTATTACATGATCTTCATAAAGAGGACCTGTCATCTCTTATTTCTATTACATGATCTCCATAAAGAGGACCTGTCATCTCTTATTTCTATTACATGAGATCCCCATAAAGAGGACCTGTCATCTCTTATTACTATTACATGAGATCTCCATATAGAGGACCTGTCATCTCTTATTTCTATTACATGGGATCTCCATAAAGAGGACCCGTCATCTCTTATTTCTATTACATGATCTCCATAAAGAGGACCTGTCATCTCTTATTTCTATTACATGAGATCTCCATAAAGAGGACCTGTCATCTCTTATTTCTATTACATGAGATCCCCATAAAGAGGACCTGTCATCTCTTATTTCTATTACATGATTTCCATAAAGAGGACCCGTCATCTCTTATTTCTATTACATGAGATCCCCATAAAGAGGACCCGTCATCTCTTATTTCTATTACATGATCTCCATAAAGAGGACCTGTCATCTCTTATTTCTATTACATGATTTCCATAAAGAGGACCCGTCATCTCTTATTTCTATTACATGAGATCCCCATAAAGAGGACCCGTCATCTCTTATTTCTATTACATGATCTCCATAAAGAGGACCTGTCATCTCTTATTTCTATTACATGATCTCCATAAAGAGGACCTGTCATCTCTTATTTCTATTACATGATCTCCATAAAGAGGACCCGTCATCTCTTATTACTATTACATGAGATCTCCATAAAGAGGACCCGTCATCTCTTATTTCTATTACATGAGATCCCCATAAAGAGGACCCGTCATCTCTTATTTCTATTACATGAGATCTCCATAAAGAGGACCCGTCATCTCTTATTTCTATTACATGAGATCCCCATAAAGAGGACCTGTCATCTCTTATTTCTATTACATGATCTCCATATAGAGGACCCGTCATCTCTTATTACTATTACATGAGATCTCCATAAAGAGGACCTGTCATCTCTTATTTCTATTACATGATCTCCATAAAGAGGACCTGTCATCTCTTATTTCTATTACATGAGATCTCCATAAAGAGGACCCGTCATCTCTTATTTCTATTACATGAGATCCATAAAGAGGACCCGTCATCTCTTATTTCTATTACATGAGATCCCCATAAAGAGGACCCGTCATCTCTTATTTCTATTACATGATCTCCATAAAGAGGACCCGTCATCTCTTATTTCTATTACATGATCTCCATAAAGAGGACCTGTCATCTCTTATTTCTATTACATGAGATCTCCATAAAGAGGACCTGTCATCTCTTATTTCTATTACATGAGATCTCCATAAAGAGGACCCGTCATCTCTTATTTCTATTACATGGGATCTCCATAAAGAGGACCTGTCATCTCTTATTTCTATTACATGATCCCCATAAAGAGGACCTGTCATCTCTTATTTCTATTACATGATCTCCATAAAGAGGACCTGTCATCTCTTATTTCTATTACATGATCTCCATAAAGAGGACCTGTCATCTCTTATTTCTATTACAGGAGATCCCCATAAAGAGGACCCGTCATCTCTTATTTCTATTACATGAGATCTCCATAAAGAGGACCTGTCATCTCTTATTTCTATTACATGAGATCTCCATAAAGAGGACCCGTCATCTCTTATTTCTATTACATGATCTCCATAAAGAGGACCCGTCATCTCTTATTTATATTACATGAGATCCCCATAAAGAGGACCCGTCATCTCTTATTTCTATTACATGAGATCCCCATAAAGAGGACCCGTCATCTCTTATTTCTATTACATGAGATCCCCATAAAGAGGACCCGTCATCTCTTATTTCTATTACATGAGATCTCCATAAAGAGGACCTGTCATCTCTTATTTCTATTACATGAGATCTCCATAAAGAGGACCTGTCATCTCTTATTTCTATTACATGATCTCCATAAAGAGGACCCGTCATCTCTTATTTCTATTACATGAGATCCCCATAAAGAGGACCTGTCATCTCTTATTTCTATTACATGAGATCCCCATAAAGAGGACCCGTCATCTCTTATTTCTATTACATGAGATCCCCATAAAGAGGACCCGTCATCTCTTATTTCTATTACATGATCGCCATAAAGAGGACCTGTCATCTCTTATTTCTATTACATGGGATCTCCATAAAGAGGACCCGTCATCTCTTATTTCTATTACATGAGATCTCCATAAAGAGGACCCGTCATCTCTTATTTCTATTACATGAGATCTCCATAAAGAGGACCTGTCATCTCTTATTTCTATTACATGAGATCCCCATAAAGAGGACCCGTCATCTCTTATTTCTATTACATGAGATCCCCATAAAGAGGACCCGTCATCTCTTATTTCTATTACATGAGATCCCCATAAAGAGGACCTGTCATCTCTTATTTCTATTACATGAGATCCCCATAAAGAGGACCCGTCATCTCTTATTTCTATTACATGAGATCCCCATAAAGAGGACCCGTCATCTCTTATTTCTATTACATGATCGCCATAAAGAGGACCTGTCATCTCTTATTTCTATTACATGGGATCTCCATAAAGAGGACCCGTCATCTCTTATTTCTATTACATGAGATCTCCATAAAGAGGACCCGTCATCTCTTATTTCTATTACATGAGATCTCCATAAAGAGGACCCGTCATCTCTTATTTCTATTACATGAGATCTCCATAAAGAGGACCTGTCATCTCTTATTTCTATTATATGATCTCCATAAAGAGGACCCGTCATCTCTTATTTCTATTACATGAGATCTCCATAAAGAGGACCTGTCATCTCTTATTTCTATTACATGAGATCCCCCATAAAGAGGACCTGTCATCTCTTATTGCAACGATCTCCATTTTGATGCACATGTGACACATGTGCATTAATGCACCACAGCTGAATGCTTAAGTGTGAATGGGCTCTCTGTGCATTGCTCATGCAGAATGCGGAAATAGTTGATCTAGATAATGATGATGACGACAATGTAATTCTGGAATGTTAACTCTCCTTTTAGCCCCACATCCAATCGCTGTCCAAATCCTGCCACCTTCATCTTTGTAACACCTCTAATATATGCCCCTTCCTAACCAGCTTCTTTAGCAAGGCAGTGGTGGTGTTGGAGGTGTGTTTGGGGTGGTTATCATGTTGGAATACTGCCCTGCGGCCCAGTCTCTGAAGGGAGGGGATCATGCTCTGCTTCAGTATGTCACAGTACATGTTGGCATTCATGGTCCCCTCAATGATCTGTAGCCCCCCAGTGCCGGCAGCACTCATGCAGCCCCAGACCATGACACCCCCACCACCATGCCTGACTGTAGACAAGACACACTTGTCTTTGTCCTCCTCACCTGGTTGCCCCCACACACGCCTGTCACCATCTGACACCAAATACGTTTATCTTGGTCTCATCAGACCACAGGACATGGTTCCATTAATCCATCTCCTTAGTCTGCTTGTCTTCAGCAAACTGTTTGTGGTCTTTCTTGTGCATCATCTTTAGAAGAGGCTTCCTTCTGGGACGACAGCCATGCAGACCAATTTGATGCAGTGTGCGGCGTATGGTCTGAGCACTGACAGGCTTACCCCCCACCCCTACAACCTCTGCAGCAATGCTGGCAGCACTCATACATCTATTTCCCAAAGACAACCTCTGAATATGACGCTGAGCACGTGACCTTCTTTGGTGGACCATGGCGAGGCCTGTTCTGAGTGGAACCCGTCCTCTTATACCACTGTATGGTCTTGGCCACCGTGCTGCAGCTCAGTTTCAGGGTCTTGGCGATCTTCTTATAGCCTAGGCCATCTTTATGTAGAGCAACAATTCTTATCTTCAGATCCTCAGAGAGTTCTTTGCCATGAGGCGCCATGTTGTACTTCCAGTGACCAGTATGAGAGAGTGAGAGCGATAACACCAAATTTAACACACCTGCTCCCCATTCACACCTGAGACCTTGTAACACTAATGGGTCACATGACACCAGGGAGGGAAAAATGGCTAATTGGGCCCAATTTGGAGATTTTCACTTAGGGGTGTACTGACTTTTGTTGCCAGCGGTTTAGACATTAATGGCTGTGTGTTGAGTTATTTTGAGGGGACAGGAAATTTACACTGTTATACAAGCTGTACACTCACTACTTTACATTGTAGACAAGTGTCATTTCTTCAGTGTTGTCACATGAAAAGAGAGAAGAAAAGATTTACACAAATGTGAGGGGTGTACTTACTTTTTGTGAGATACTGTGTTTCAGTGAAGGATTTTATGCCCAAAATTTCAGCTTTAAATGATTTGCAACACTCGATTTCACAGCCCATGTATGGAAATTGAAACATAGGCCAATATTATGTCTTCCATACAAGGCTGCCTTTCTTTTCTTCTCCTCTAAAACTGTATTCTCATCCCAACAAACAAACAACAAACATGCCGCGTTGTTCACTCTCTGCACACACGTGACGCTGTATGTTGTAGATCACGTTAGCACACAGGAACAATGTATACAATGTGCTTCCTTTACCAAGGGAATCCTCGCTCTCCCCGGCTGCAACACAAACCGCCAATTATATTCCTTAGAACTACGGCTCGGATTGTGCAAATAGTTGTTCGCATTAATAACGCCATTTTCCCCCTTTTATCACCGCGCTCAAAAATGAGCCGTCACCTAAAAATAGAATTCTAGGAAAACAAATTATTAAATTTAAATTAAAATCTGAAAGAATCGTGATAAAGCAGATCTCTGGTTGAACCGCGATCTACACAACTAGGTGGGCGCCTTCCAGTGTTCCCACCACCCCTCTGAACTGAGATCTGCCTCCTTTTTTTTTTTTTTTTTTTTTTTTTTTTTTTTTACATGAGCTCGAGGTTGCTGCATGGCCCCATTCACTTTCTGTATTGCTTGCCAAAAAATCCAATAAAATAAAATTTCTTCATAAATTGGAAGGTACCAGCAGTTGACGTTGCGATTTCCGGTGTGAATAAAAGTCTAACTTGTCCAGTAGACAATGCACAAATGCTTAAGAATCTAACAGATAAAAGGTTGGAATTCCTGTTAAAATTTGCTTTTTCCTTGGCAGGTGCCTGCAGTCGCTGCAAAAGGCATTTGTCAATCCCTAAAGGGCCAATTTAGACAGGCCCTTAACCACTTGCTTACTGGGCACTTAAACCCCCCTCAGTCCCAGACCAATTTTCAGCTTTCAGCGCTGATGCACTTTGAATGACAATTGCGCGGGCATACAACACTGTACCCAAAGGAAATTTCTATCATTTTTTTCCCACAAATAGAGCTTTCTTTTGGTGGTATTTAGTTACAGCTCGGAGTTTTATTTTTTGCTAAACAAACAAAAAAAGATGCAAAAAAAAAAAAAAAAAAAATCATGTTTTAATAGTTTGTTATAAAATTTTGCAAACGGGTCATTTTTCTCCTTCATTGAAGTGCGCTGATTAGGCGGCACTGATAGGCTGCATTGGTGGGCACTGATGGGCTGCATTGGTGGGCACTGATGGGCTGCATTGGTGGGCACTGATAGGCTGCACTGGTGGGCACTGATAGGCATAGTTAAGGCGGCACTAATAGGCACAGATAAGGCGGCACCGATGGGCACAGATAAGGCGGCACTGATGGGCAAAGATGGGCACAGATAAGATGGCACGGATGGGTGGCACGGATAAGTGGCACGGATGGGTGGCACGGATGGGCACTGATAGGTACCACAGATAGATGGGACTGATGGGCACTGATAGGTGGCACTGATAGGTGGCTCTGATAGGTGGCACTGCTGGGCACTGATGGGCGGCACTGCTGGGCACTGATGGGCGGCACTGCTGGGCACTGATGGGCGGCACTGGGGTGCAGCACCTGAGGCAGATTTTGGGTGGCACTGTGGGTGGCACTGCTGGGTGGCACTGTGGGTGGCACTGTGGGCACTGCTGGGTGGCACTGTGGGCACTGCTGGGTGGCACTGTGGGCACTATGGGCACTGCTGGGTGGCACTGACAGGGGAGCACTTACTTTATTTCAGGATGGCACTGCGGGTGGCAGGTGGGCACTGGCAGGGGGCAGGTGTCCTTTTAAATTGCTGGCCGTGATCGGGACTGATGTCCCGAACACGGCCGCCGGCGATCGGCTTTTTTTTTTTCTCCTCGCGCTGTCAGCGCGAGGAGGAATACTAGCCGATTACCGGCTCCGTTTTATCACATGATCAGCTGTCATTGGCTGACAGCTGATCACGTGATAAGGGGTCGGGATCGACCCCTTACACGGATCGGTGATCAGGCGAGTCTCACGGACTCGCCGATCACAGAGCGCGCCGCGCGCGCCCCTCAGGGGGCGCGCAGGCCGCTCGTAACCGGGACTACGTCAATAGACGTAGTCCCGAAAATGTGGGTCCGCGCTATTGCCGTCATTTTGCAATAGCGCGGATCCCAAGTGGTTAAAGAGGTTCCTGCACAACAAGCCCGGGAATTGGCCAAACTACCAAAAGCATTATGCTTTGCCATAGAGGCCATTAAAGATTCCATTCACCAGGCATCCTGCCTTACACTTATGCTAGTACATATGCGTAGAATCCGGTGGTTAAAAAATCGGTCAGCCGAAACACTATCTAAAAACCTCCTAACTGGGTTCATTGGGAGCAGCTATTTGGGGATGATTTGGACAAATATATCCAAATAATTGCTAGTGGGAAAAGTAATCTTTAGCCAGTCAAAAGTAATGCCGCGTACACACGGGCGGACTGTATGGCGTACTTAGTCCGTCGTACAATCCGACGGACAGTCCGTCATACTTTCGACTGAACGGACTTGACCACACACGGATACCCAAACAGTCCGTCGAAAGCTTGCGCGATGACGTGTACAGCACGTACGACGGGACTAGAAATAGGAAGTCCAATACACAGCAAAGCACCCTTCCGCCGTGTAAATCCTTTCTGGGCATGCGCCATTCTTAGTCCATCAAACTAGCCTACTGATGAGCGGATTGTCCGCTGAAACCAAAGTACGATGGACAGAATTTCGAAAAATCCAAAATACTTAGTACGCCAGACTGCACGCTGAAAAAGTCCGCTGAAGCCCACACACGAGCGGACTGTCCGCTGAAATGTGTTTAGACGGACTAAGTACGCCATACAGTCCACCCGTGTGTACGCGGCATAAGAATAAACACCCTTCATTAAACTTAGTCCTTCTGACAAGGAAGTTGGTAATTTTGGTTGCTATATCCTCAGCAAGGAGGTTTTCAGAATTGGCTGCTCTTTCTTGTAAAGAGCCGTACTTGATTAATAACGAGGACAGAGTGGTGTTATGCCCTCATCCAGACTTTTTGTCAAAAGTGGTCTCAGGTTTTCACCTGAACCAAGATATTGTCCTGCCATCGTTTTTTCCAAAACCATGTTCCAGGGAAGAAAAGTCACTACATTGTCTTGATGTGGTGGGAGCAGTGAAAGTCTATTTAAAGACAACTGCTCAGATTTGTAAGACTGCTGTCTTATTTATTCTGCCAGAGGGTCCTAAGAAGGGACAGGCAGCATCGAAATCCACTGTCACTAAGTGGATTCAGCAGGTTATAATTCAGACTTATAATTTAAGGGGTAAGATTCCCCCTTTTCAAGTCAAGGCACACTCTACCAGGGCGGTTAGTGCTTCTTGGGCAGTGCATCACCAGGCCTCCATGGCTCAAATCTGTAAGCCCGCAACTTGGTCTTTAGTACATACATTCACCAAGTTTTATCAAGTGGGTGTAAGGAGGTATGAGGATATCACCTTTGGGCGCAGTGTGCTGCAGGCAGCAATATAAGTCCTCAAGTCTGGGGGTAACCTATGGGTCGTGTCTCCCTCCTCTCAAGTAGCATTGCTATGGGACGTCCCATTAACTTATTAACTTAGGCTCTGTGTCCCATGATGTATGTTAAAGAAAATAGGATTTTTATAACAGCTTACCTGTAAAATCCTTTTCTTGGAGTACATCATAGGACACAGAGGTCCCGCCCCTCTTTTTGGGGTTTAAGTATATTGCTTTGTTACAAAAACTGAGGTACTCCGGATAGGAGGAGGGGTTATATAGGGAGTGAACTTCCTGGATTGGGTATACCAGTGTTCATCACCTGAAAGTGCCTATATACCCATTAAGTTATTAACTTAGGCTCTGTGTCCCATGATGTACTCCAAGAAAAGGATTTTACAGGTAAGCCGTTATAAAAATCCTATTTTAGTTAATGAAAAAGTTTTTGTCAAAAATTTCGTCCATAGCATTTTTACAGTGATGAAAACTAAACAAAAAGTACAGCACATTTTCGTGCACTGATGAAAACTATGACGAAAATCAAATCCGTTTTCAGCGACAAAAATTGGCAAGGAGGGACGTTTACCCTCGTCAACTAACTTCTGGTTTTCACGGTGCTCCGCCTGCTTCCGTTCCCAGCAAGCAAGCGACTGTGTGCACCACGACTGCCAGAGACCAAAGCAGCACCGTGCATTACCGACAGCCAGGTCTCCCGAGTCCCGACAAGACTGTCCCAATCCCGAGTACTGACTCTCGAGATGACCACCAGCCAAGCGCCCACGCCCAGATCAGAGAACAGAGCAGACTGCCAGTGTGTAGTACATTATAATTACAGGAGGCCTGAGGCTTCCCCTCAGACCACCATCCAGCACTCTACAGCATTACAGACCTCCTCGGACCACCAATTAAATTGTATTGGATATTTTGATGCACAATACAGAAAGTGAATGGGGCCATGCAGCAACCACCAGCTCCTGGTTGCAGCTTGGTATTTACATACAAATGTAAAAAAAAAGGGGCAGTCAGGAGGTGATCTTGCCGCTGCTGTACCATTCTCCGAAAAGTGCTCTAAGGCAGACCTCAGCTCAGAGGGGTGGTGGGCGCCCGGTGAATGCGCCCACCTAGTTGTGTATATCACGGCTCACTCAGAGATCTGCTTTAACAAGATTTTCTCTGATTTTCATGGAAACTTTATAATTTGTTTTTCTAGAAAGCTATTCTTAGGTGACGGCTCTTTTGTGAGCGCGGTGAACAAAGGGGGAATGGCGTTATTAATGTGAACAACTATTTATACAATCTGAGTCGTAGAAATATAATTGGCGGTTTGTGTTTCAACCAGGGAGAGCGAGGATTCTCTTGGTAAAAGAAGGAAATTGTATACGTTGTTCCTGTGTGCCAACGAGATATACAACATACAGTGTCACGTGTGTGCAGAGGCCGAGGGGTGGAGAACACTGAGCGGACGCCAGTGAAGGGATTTGCAGAGAGGGGTTGAGAACACGAGGAGACCAATTGAGGGATTGGCAGAGAGGGGTGGAAGACACTTGAGTGGAGGGCAGTAGAGGGATTGGCAGAGGGGGGTTGAGAACACAATGAGGAGGCAAATCGAGGGATTGGAAGAGAGGCGTGGAGGGCAGTAGAGGGATTGGCAGAGAGGGGTTGAGAACACAATGTGGAGGCCAATCAAGGGATTGGAAGAGAGGGGTGGAGGACGCTTGAGTGGAGGGCAGTAGAGGGATTGGCAGAGAGGGGTTGAGAACACAATGAGGAGGCCAATCGAGGGATTGGAAGAGAGGGGTGGAGGACACTTGAGTGGAGGGATTGGCAGAGAAGGGTGGAGGACACTTGAGTGGAGGACACTTGAGTGGAGGACACTTGAGTGGAGGACACTTGAGTGGAGGACACTTGAGTGGAGGACACTTGAGTGGAGGGCAGTGGAGGGATTGGCAGAGAGGGGTGGAGGACACTTGAGTGGAGGGCAGTAGAGGGATTGGCAGAGAGGGGTTGAGAACACAATGAGGAGGCCAATCGAGGGATTGGCAGAGAGGGGTGGAGGACACTTGAGTGGAGGGCAGTGGAGGGATTGGCAAAGAGGGGTGGAGAACACTGAGCAGTTGATAAGGTGGAAGAATCTGGCAGCCACATTCATGCTAGATTGAAAGATTGATAGCCTGTGTAGAGAAGGCCAACGAGGAGGGAGTTGCAATAGTCCAGGAAAGAGATAACAAGTGAGGAAACCAGTAGCTTTGTAATGTCATTGGTTAGGAAGGGGCATATATTAGAGATGTCATGTGCTATGAATGGGCTGTCAACCCGCCACAACCAATGAAAAAACATATATAACCCATTCTAAAATTGCAGAGCACCACAACGCATGGTTATGTGTATTGCAGTGTGGTAGGCAGTGTGGATTTCATCTTTGGCATTTTTACAGTGATGAAAACAAAACGAAAAGTACAGCATATTTTTATCCACTGACCAAAACGATGACGAAAATGGCAAGAAGGGAAGTTTACACTCGTGAACTAACTTCCGGTTTTCACGGCGCTCCACGTGCTTCCATTCCCAGCAAGCAAGCGACTGCGTGCACCACAACTGCCAAAGACCAGAGCAGCACCGTGCTTTACAGACAGCCAGGCCTCCAGAGTCCCATTTAGGTCCCCTAAAGAATGGGGTGTGCTTGGTTTCAGCCAGTCCAGAGTCCTGACTCCCGAGATGATTACAGCAGGCCTGAGGCTTCCCCTAAGATCACCATCCAGCATTGTGTGTGCATTACAGGCCATCCCTCAGACGGCTACCACCCAGCACTCTACAGCATTACAGGCCTCCTCGGACCACTGTCCAGAGCACTGTGCAGCATTACTGACCTCCTCAGCCCACCATCCAGAGCACTGTGCAGCATTTCAGGCCTCCTCAAACCACCATCCAGAGCACTGTGCAGAATTACAGGCCTCCTCAAACCACCATCCAGAGCACTGTGCAGAATTACAGGCCTCCTCAAACCACCGTCCAGAGCACTGTGCAGCATTACTGACCTCCTCAGCCCACCATCCAGAGCACTGTGCAGCATTTCAGGCCTCCTCAAACCACCATCCAGAGCACTGTGCAGCATTTCAGGCCTCCTCAAACCACCGTCCAGAGCACTGTGCAGCATTACAGGTCTGTGTGCATTTGGCATTTAAGGAGAAGATTCCTTTTTCGCACTTTATTTTGTTTATTATGAACTTACTGGTGTGGGTAGTAATACACCAATGATATTGTGGGTTTTAATATTACTTTAGCGTGTTTGTTTTTATAGACTGTTAACTTGTTTTAGTGCTACACTTTTTCATTATTTATATATGTAGTGTATCCCATATTTATTGTACTGCAGCTGTTTTTTGTAGAATTTTTATCTCTAGCACAGTGATTGTCCTTTTTACAAATACAGATTGTGTTAACATGTTAAAACACATGCGTTATACTGCATGTTGCCATTGCACACAAGTGTGAATGAGCTCATAATGCAGCAACCCAACAAAAAGTTTTGATGGTCCCCAAGGGCAATAACAAAAAAAACTTGCCTGCCAGAGGTGAGTGTGCTTTACCCAAATGCCTCCTCATATACGCACTACTTGTCACCTCTGTGCGTTGTCATGCTTCTCATTTCTCATTAAGATCAAGTGTAGTATCTGTTCTTATCAGTTTTAGGAACAGAACGCTGATGCCCCAAGTCAAGACAGGGGGTGCCACATATTAATTCCTGATGTAATAGTGTGGGTACAGTGGGAGGGTACTTTTCCTCCTAGGACGATTCTGATTTGGTTTACCAGGGTTGTCCCTGGTTGAAGGCAGGACTCTCCCTAAGTGCTAATGCCTTTCTGGTAGGAATGGGACTGCACTTGTCTGGCTAGAGGCAGATCGGAGAAAAGCCTGCAGTGCTCATGCCCCTGGAGTGGAAGTACAGGGGTGCCGGCATAATTCCCTTTGAGGTAACTCTCTTATTCACTTCCAAATTAGTAGGATATAGGTCTTTCTACTTGCGCTGAAAGTCCTGGGGGAGTGGGGCATATGGCCTTATGGTCAGGTTCTCTCCCTTCGGGGAGCCCCGTCTTCTACTTGGGTGGACCTTGTCTCAGCAGGTTCCCTGAAGAATGAGGTCCGCCTGGTTTCCAGACGGGTGGACCACAAGTACTCCTTTCATCATCAGGAGTCTTGCACCCCGGAGAATCAGGGCTGGGGTCCATTTTGTTCAGAGTAGGACCATGTGTTCAGGTTCTATCCATTTGGGGAGCCCCACCTGGTGCTTGAGTGGACCTTTCCTTGGCAGGTCCCCTGAAGAATGAGGTGTGCTTGGTTTTCGGCCAGGTGAACCTTGAGTACCGCAGTCACTGTCAGGAGTCTTTCACCCCGGGGGATCAGGGCTAGGGTCCTTTCTGTTCAGAGGAAGACCATGTGTTCAGGTTCTCTCCCTTTGGGGAGCACCACCTGATGCTTGAGTGGACCTTGCCTTGGTAGGTCCCCTAAAGAATGGGGTGTGCTTGGTTTCAGCCAGTTTGCCCATGAGTACCCCAGTCTCTATCGGGTGTCTTGCACCCCAGGGGGAATCGGGTCTATGGTCCTTTCCCTTTGGAGGAGGGCCATTTGTTCAGATTCTTTCCCTTTGGGGAGCCCCACCTAGTAATTGAGCAGGCCCAGCCTCTGTGGGTCCCCTGAAGAATGGGGTCTGCCTGCTTTCAGCTGGGGGGGAACCACGAGTATCCCAGTTCCCATCAGGAGTCTTGCACCCTGGGGTATCAGGGCCAGGGTCCTTTCTCTTCGGAAGGAGGACCATATGTATAACATGTGAAGTTTTGGTGGGTTTACATTTTTGCACTGAAAAATGTGTAAAACAGCGCTAGTAGCCTATATCAACCAATCTACATCCTAATAAACAGTGCCTAAAGCTCTGATGGTTTTCCCGACGGAATTCCGACGGAATTCGGCTCAAGCTGTCTTGCCTACACTTGGTCACATTAAATTCCAATTATTTATAACGCGGTGACGTACAACGCGTACGACGGGACTAGAAAAAGGAAGTTCAGTAGCCAATAGCTTCTGTCTCGTAGTTGAATCTGAGCGTGCGTGATTTTTGGCGTGTCGGAATTGCATACACACGATCGGAATTACCGATAGAAAGTTTTTTGAGAACATGCTATCAATTTTTTGCTGGCGGAAATTCGGACAGCTAAATTCCGATGGAGCGTACACACGGTCGCATTTTCCGATGAAAAGCTCTCATCTGTCTTTTTCTGGCCGGGAATTCCGATCGTGTGTACGCGGCATAAGTGTGTCGGGGTGCCATTCTGAAAACATACCTCCAAAGGGACAGGGTGGGTGGGATCTCTTTGGAATGCCATGGATGGTGAAAAGATGCTGGAGTCCCCAAAAATGGGAAACCCCTTTGTAAATGTCCTCTTCAGCATCTACCGAAAGCGGCAAGTGGTGTCATGGTTGGGCTGACCCAATACAGGTGAACGCCAGACAGATATAAATTATCAAGCGCATTCAATGCGCAACTTACAGGATTTTTGGCAAACGCAGGCATCAGTCAAAAAATCATCCGAGTTCGCGGCTGAATGGCTTGCGTTCCACGGAGACAGAAATTTGCGTCACTGGTTATCACTTACCGGAAGTGCGTTGACGCATTTTGCCCCTCCTCCAGGGCATCATCAAGGACAGTCCTTGATGACACCCTGGAAAGCATCAGGTGGGGCTCCCCAAAGGGAGAGAACCTGAACACATGGTCCTCCTCTGAACAGAAAGGACCCTAGCCCTGATCCCCCGGAGGTGCAAGAATCCTGACAGTGACTATGGTGCTCAAGGTCCACCTGACCGAAAACCAAGCACACCTCATTCTTCAGGGGACCTGCCAAGGCGAACTCGGATGATTTTTTCACTGATGCCTGTTTTTGCCAAAAATTCTTTAAGTTGTGCGTTGAATGCGCTTGATAATTGATGCCAAACGTTATTTCCCTATGAGCTCCCTCTCTGTTTCCCCATCCATGGAGTGTGGTATATCCTTCCTGTCTTAAAACGTCTCCCTGCAAGATTTTACTGAGGAACCATCCAGCATATCCCCAGATCATTTGATCAATGCCGTCTTTGATCCCTAGACTGCGAAGCTGAGGATCCAATCATTTTGGTGAGTGGGGACACCAAAGGGAGAGCCGCTTCACCGATTCAAAAAAAGTTTTGGAGCACCGCTGCACTTTTCACTGACGCACCTGAGCACTTTCAGATTTTGTGTTTTTGTTTTTTTTCTTAACATTGATGCATTAGGCGCTGTTTATTAGGATGTAAATTGGTTGATATAGGCTGCTAGCGCTGTTTTAGCCCTTGTACACGCGGTCAGAGATTCCGACGGAATGTGTCCTATCGGACCGTTTTGTCTGATATTCCGACTGTGTGTGGTCTCCATCGGACTGTTTCTGTCGGAATATCCGACGGACCAAGTTTTCCAACTTGCCGGTAAAATTTTCCGACAAAATGCTCCGATCGGACATACTCCGATCATGTGTAGCCTACTCCGACGGACAAAGTGCCACGCATGCTCAGATCAAATTCCTAGACCAAAGCTATTGGCTACTAGCCTGAACGTAGTCCCGTCGTAACGAAATAACGTCATCACGTTATGTACAATCGGATTTTCCGACAATTTAGTCCGACCGTGTGTGTGCAACACCACTTCCGGACCTCTTCCGGAATTAATCCGTCGGAATAACCCCGACGGATTTGGTTGTAGGAATCTCCGACCGTGTGTACAAGGGCTTCTATATATTTTTCATTGGTTTAAAGAGGGATTCCACCAAAAAAAAAAAAAAATATTAAAAGCCAGCAGCTATAAATAATACAGCTGCTGACTTTTAATAAATGGACACTCCCCTGTCCCGGGTTCCAGCGATGCCGGCAGCCGAGACCGATCGATCGCTCGGCCCTCGGCTGCTGCTGCCACCATTCTAGGTGAGGGAATCAGGAAGTGAAGCGAATCGGCTTCACTTCCCGGTTCCCTACTGCGCATGCGCGAGTCGCGCAGCGCAATAGGAATTCTCTGCGCTGTCTCTGAGACCCCGTGTGTGTCCCAGCAGACAGCGCGGCAGGACAGGAAATGGCGTAGACTCCCATGGGAGTCCATGCCTGGAAGTGGGTGTAAATACCTGTCTTTGACAGGTATCTCCACCCCCCTCCCCCCTGAAAGGTGCCAATTGTGACACCGGAGGGGGGGAGGGTTCCGATCAGCGGAGGTTCCACTTTAGGGTGGAATCCCGCTTTAAGGTTGTAGCACCTTTTGTGCAGCAGCTGCGGTCTTCCTATTCATTTCTGTTTTATTCATATTCCACTACTTGAGTTAACCCTCCAGCGTGAGTTTTTGAATTAGATATATTACATTTTTGCATGCTGACTTTTATTTTTTTATTTTTTATTGTACCTGGTGTTTTTCGTTTTGAGTGTTCCCATTGCACCAAAGAGCTTTACCAAAAAAAAATATGATTAGAGACGCTTTGGCGACCCGTTCCTCCACCCTGCCTGAGATCCACAAACAAAGCCCGACTTCTTGTCACGTGACACATTTCATTAATCGGATATTTGCATTTCTGTTTAACTATTTGTCCTACAGACTTTTCCTGGCTGTGCGCCTCCCTGTATGAAGCTTGCAGACTCTCCCTAAGGCCGCTGAGTTGGACCTTAGTCTTATTTGTCTGCTAGCATTCTAGATTGTCAAATGTTCTAAATTCTATGAATCCTTCTGCACCTTCTGTAGATATCTCTGGTAGCTTCTATCTTGGCAGATTATTTTTTCTATGCAGCCAGGTGATTCACTGCTGGTTTTGCATACAGAGGTGAAGTCCCTCGCCCTGCGATTGGCCCGGGGAGCTGCCAGTGATGTCATGTCAGTGCGATCTGATAGGGCGAAGCCTGTGTAATTCATGACAGAGGTAAGGTAATTCGAGAGGCTGGATTGTGTGTCACAGGTGTTCTGGACAGAGGTGTCATGTAACCCGCTGTCACAGACGAGAAGCTTTTTTTTTCGTGACTGCAAGCCAAGGACGACACAAAGGTAAGATTTCTTTAATTTCCAATTTTTCTTTCTTGGATCAAAAATGTGAAACCAGAAAAAAAAAAAGGTCACACCTCAATGTAGATAAATACATAAAATTGATTTTATTTATCATCATCTCTGCCCAAAAGGCTTTCTCAGCCTGTGGCATATTGACAGTTATTGTTTGCAACATTGTATCTTTATTTTATATTTTTTTTAGTTACTTGTTTTTGTTTTTTTAATGGATATAGAACATTATTTTTATTTATAAATATATTTTGTTTTCATTTTTTTTTTTTTTTTACTTCGCCACAATCTTTAGTTTGCTACTGATATCGTTTTATGAGTTACTTTGTTACTTATGTTGTATTTATAGGACATCATTTTTATTTAGTCATATATTATTTTGTTTCTTTTCCTTTATTTTTTTACTTTGACACGTTCTTTATTTTGTTACTGATATAGATTTATGAGTTACTTTGTTACTTTTGTTCTAGTGACAGGACATCATTTTTATTTATAAATATATTATTTGGTTTCTTTTCCTTTCTTTTTTACTTTGAGATGTTCTTTAGTTTGTTACTGTGACACAGTTATTGATTCCCCTGATCGTTGTCCCTGGAAGTTGTAACCCACCAGCTGCACATTAAATCCTCCTTTTATATTAATTTATTAACACTGATATTTTATTGTACACTCTTTTTATTAGTTACTTTATTACTTTTTTTTTTATTTATAAATGTTTTTTTTTTTCTTTTCCTTTATTTTTTACTTTGACATGTTCTTTAGTTTCTTACTGATATAGTTTTATTAGTTACTTTCTTACTTTTGTTCTATTGATAGGACATCATTTTTATTTAGTAATATATTATTTTGTTTCTTTTCCTTTATTTTTTACTTTGACACGTTCTTTCGTTTCTTACTGATCTAGTTTTATTAGTTACTTTTGTTCTATTGATAGGACATCATTTGTACTTAGTAATATATCATTTTGTTTCTTTTCCTTTATTTTTTACTTTGACACATTCTTGTTACTGATATAGTTTTAGGAGTTACTTTGTTACACATGTTTTATTTATAGGACATCATTTTTATTTAGTAATATATTATTTGGCTTCTTTTTTTCTTTCTTTTTTACTTTGACATGTTCTTTACTTTGTTACTGAGACACGGTTATTGATTCCCCGGATTGTTGTCCCTGGAAGTAATAACCCACCAGCCGCTCATTAAATCTTCCTTTATATTAATTTATTAACACTGATATTTTTATTGTACACTCTTATTAATGTTTATTAAATGGCCAATTTCAGATTTATTGAGGAGTTTATATGCCAGTATGACATAACGCTACAATATACGTGAATCGCTGCATAAACTGTCGGCGCTAAACAAATACCTGAAATAAAATAATCACATCTTTATTTATTACAAGCATTTATAATTGCCAATAATGTATGCAGAACTTTATCAACACACAGCATTTTTTCCAACACAATGGGCAGTAGTATGCATCATGCATTGTGGTGCACTACATGTGCGTCTAAGCTGCGTTCCCTTAGCCCTTGTACACACGGTCGGACATTCCGATGGAAAATGTCCGATCGGACCGTGTTGTCGGATAATCGGACAGTGTGTGGGCTCCATCGGACTGTTTCGGAATATCCGACGGACAAAGTTTTAGAGCTGGGCTATAAAATTTTCCGACAACATGATCCGATGGGACTTTGTCCGATTGTGTGTAGAGAATTCCGATCGGACAAAGTGCCACGCATGCTCAGATCAAATTCCTAGACCAAAGCTATTGGCTACTAGCCTGAACGTAGTCCCGTCATAACGAGATAACGTCATCACGTTACGTACGATCGAATTTTCCGACAACTTTGTCCAACCGCGTGTATGCAACAGTTTCGGGCAAAAAACAACGGATTTTGTTGTCGGAATGTCCGACCCGTGTGTACAAGGGCTTAAAGTGTTGGGGTGCCATTCTGAAAACATACCTCCAAAGGGGCAGGGCGGGTGGGATCTCTTTGGAATGCCATGGATGGTGAAAAGAGTCCCCAAAAATGGGAAACCCCTTTGGAAATCTCTTCTTCAGCATCTACCAAAAGTGGCAAGTGGTGTCATGGTTGGGCTGACCCAATACAGATGAACGCCAGACAGATATAAAAACACCAATTATGTGCATTCACGTCAGCCCTGCCCTTGAGAGGCTTACAATCGAAGGTCCTCCATACAAGCACGTAGGTCCAATTTAAATAGCAGTTGGTTGACCTACCAGAATTTCTTTGGAGTGTGGGAGGAAGCAGGACTACCCGGAGGAAACCCATGCAAGCACGGGGAGAACATGCAAACCCTGTGCCGATAGTGTCCTGACCAGGGTTTGAACCGAGGACTTCAGTGCTGCAAGGCAGAAGAGCTAAGACGCTGTGATATCCCCAATGATGTTATGCCGCCAAGGTCTAGCAATTGCTTAGACCAGGGTTCCTCCAGAGGTTGTAGGGGTTCCTTGAGCAATTTCAGCCTCTCAGATACTTTCCACTGACACCATTGATCTTTTTTACTTATCTGTAAGGGGGGTAATTCTTCCCAATTACCACAAGTTTAAAGAGCATCCTTCTCACTGACCATCAAACGGAGGGATCATGAGTTGTAGATATAGTCATTTTTAGCAGGGGCTCCCTGAGACCGGAAAGTTATTTTAAGACCCCTTTCACACCACACTGCACCTTGCGTTGGCGGTAAAACGCCGCTATTTTTAGCGGCGTTTTACCGCCGGATTTGCGGCGGATTTGCGGCGCATTTCGGCCGCTAGCGGGGCGCTTTTACCCCCGCTAGCGGCTGCGAAAGGGTTAAAACCGCCGGCAATATGCCGCAATAGCGGCGTTTTGCCGGCGGCATTACAGCGCTGCCCCATTGATTTCAATGGGCAGCAGCGGTGGAGGAGCGGTCAACACACCGCTCCTTCGCCGCTCCAAAGAAGCTGCTGGCAGGACTTTTTTCTGACGTCCTGCCAGCGCACCGCTGTAGTGTGAAAGCCCTCAGGGCTTTTACACTACACACAATGGTGCAGCTTCTTTAGGGCGTTTTGCAGGCGCTATTTCTAACGCTATAGCGCCTGCAAAACGCCCTGGTGTGAAAGGGGTCTAAGGGTTCCTCTGTGTTGGAAGGATGAGAAAGAATAACGTAGATATTGGTTTAAGTGCTTTTATATATATATATATATATATATATATATATATATATATATATATATATATATATAACATAACATATATATATATATATATATATATATATATATATTTAAGTCTGGAAATGACAGCCCTGTAAGCAAATACATAGAGTCAAAGCGTGACTCAATGCAAATCATCCCGATATAGTTGTGCCACAATCTGATTGTGTGTAGATTGAAGGGATTGACGTCCATCTATGCTGATCACCCTGGAGCTTTTTTTTTTTTATTATTGGAAATGTTCAGGCGGTGTTTAATTGTTCTTTGTCATGGGGTCAGAAATAAAGTAACACTTCAGGCAGAGGGTTATGGATGTGCACATTGGACCAAAAATATTGAGTATTTTCTATAGGGAGCCCTCTTAATTGGGTATGTGGCTTTTAATTATAATATTCTGATTATGTATGATTTGTGGGTTTTTTTTTTGTGAGCTGCAGTTGCTGTGCAGTAAAATTATCATAATTCAGAATAAATTGTTTTGCCAGCATTGTTGGTGGCAGTCCACTATACACTATATGGCCAGACATTTGTGAACACCTGACCCATCTTACCAACATCAGCCTGTTGGACTTCCTGTTCCAAATCATGGGCCTCCCCACAGGACTTTCCTGGGGAGCCTCTCCGCAAGTTTTTGGAAATTGTCCCCATTTGTGAGGTCAGGTACTGATGTTGGATGAGAAGACCTCGCATTTCACTTCATGCCAAAGTTGTTCAGTAGGGTTGAGGTCAGGGCTTTGTGCAGGACACTCGCGTTCCTCCACACCAAACTGGTCAAACCATAACTTTATGACACTGTCTTTGTCCACAGAACAGAAAAGGACCTTTCCAAGGCTGTTGCAAACAGTGTTGGCAGAACATTGGTAGGCTAGAACCCCTGTAATCCAAAAGAGAATTTGTGAGGTCAGGTACTGATGTTGGATGAGAAGACCTGGCTCATATTCAGCGTTCCAATTCATCCCAAAGATGTTAAAAAGGGAGGTTGAGGTCAGGGCTTCATGTAGGACACTTGAGTTCCTCCACACAAAACTGGTCAAATTGTTCTCTTTAGGGAGCCGGCTTTCTACACAGGGGCGCAGTCATTCTGGAACAGAAAATAGTCTTCACCGCAAGGTTGGAAGAGCACAGTTCTCTACAATGTCTGTGTACTGTAGTAATAAAGATCTATCAATGTAATTTATAATTTACAGTTCTGTCCTCTGTGGGACAAAGAACGTGTTCTATGTCTCCAAGTGCTTTCCCACCCTAGTAATATGGTTCAACCTGCTCCCCTCTCCTTCTACTAAGGCTGATCCAACAACAGCTCTGAAGGAGATGGTTGATTCATAGCTGCAGCTTGTCTTGGCGGTGAGGTAATGCAGATGGGTCCCCCTTCCTTCTGCATTCCTCTTGCCATTGCTTGTATTGGGAAAGTGCTTACAGCCAAGGAAAGTTTGTTTTATTGGGTTGGCCGTGTTGTCAGGTCAGACCCTATATCTAAGGTTAGAAAGCCTTGCTGGTTCGAATCCCAACCACGACATTACCTGCCTGGAGTTTGCATGTTCTCCCTGTACCTGCGTGGGTTTCCTCCGGGTACTCCGGTTTCCTCCCACAATCCAAAGTCATGCTGGTAGGCTAATTGGCCTCTGTCCAAAATTGGCCCCAGTATATCAATGGGGACCTTGGATTGGGGGCTCCTTGAGGGTAGGGACCCATGTGAGTGTGCAATGTACAGGGATAGGGACGATTGAAGACACTCACTCAGGTTGAACTGGATGGACTGGTGTCTTTATTCAACCTTACTATGTAACTATATGTAGTACTTTACTATATGTAGTACTTTGCCTTACTATGTAACTATATGTAGTACTTTGCCTAATTAGGCAAAGTACTACATATAGTTACATAGTAAGGTTGAATAAAGACACCAGTCTATCCAGTTCAACCTGAGTGAGTGTCTTCAATCGTCCCCATCCCTGTACATTGCACACTCACATCAGTCCCTACCCTCAAGGAGCCCACAATCCAACATCCCAATTCATATACTAGGGCCAATTTTGGACAGAGGCCAATTAGCCTACCAGCATGTCTGTGGAGTGTGGGAGGAAACCGGAGTACCCGGAGGAAACTCATGCAGGCACAGGGAGAACATGCAAACTCCAGGCAGGTAGTGTCGTGGTTGGGATTCGAACCAGCAACCCTTTTTACTGCTAGGTGAGAGTGCCGCCCACTACACCACTGTGCTGTCCTTATACTTTGGCCCTTAGGGCAGTGGTCCTCAACCTTAGTCCTCAAGTACCCCCAACTGGCCATGTTTTGGGAACTTCACTTAGATAAAAAAAGGTCTACCATGTCATTAATATTGATTTAACCACTTCAATACCGGGGGGCACTTAAACACCTTTCTGGCCAGACCAATTTTCAGCTTTCAGCGCTGTCGCACTTTGAATGACAATTGCGCGGTCATGCTACACTGTACCCAAATGAAATGTTTATAATTTTTTTCCCACAAATAGAGATTTCTTTTGGTGGTATTTGATCACCTCTGCGGTTTTTATTTTTTGCTAAACAAATAAAAAAAGACCACAAATTTTGAAAAAAAACGTTGTTTCAAAACTTTGTAAATAAGTAAGTTTTCTGCTTCACTGATGGGCACTGATGGGGCGACACTGATGAGCTGGCACCAATGAAGTGGCAGTGATGAGGTGGCATTGATGGGCACTGATAGGTGGCACTGATGGGCGACATGGATGAACACTGATAGGTGGCACAAATTGGCACTGATAGCTGGCACGGATGGGCATGGATAGGCGGCACAGATGGGCATGGATAGGCGGCACAGATGGGCATGGATGGGCACTGATAGTTGGCATGGATGGGCACTGATAGTTGGCATGGATGGGCACTGATAGGTGGCACGGATGGGCACTGATAAGTGACATTGTATTGCATTGTTTTGTACTGATGGATGCCAATCAGGGCCAAACAATACATGCCAATCAGTGATGCCCATTGTGGGCACTGATTGGCATCCATTGTGGGCACTGATTGGCATCCATTGTGGGCACTGACTGGCATCCCTGGTGGTCTGGTGGCATCCCTGGTGGGCATGCTCGGGGGGGCTGTGCTGTTAATCGATCCCCTTCTCAGAGGAGCATCTGATCGGCTCTCCTCTACTCGTGTCTGACAGAAGCGAGTGAGGAAAAGCCGATCACCGCCTCTTCCTATTTACACTGTGATCAGCCGTGATTGTACACAGCTGATCACATGGTAAAGAGTCTCCGTTGGAGACTCTTTTTACCGTGATCGTGGTTGCGGGGTGTCAGAACGATCGCCGTGATGCGCGCCCCCGGGGGCGTGCAGCGGCTCAAAATCCTGAGGACGTCCTATGATGCCCAGTCAGGATTTTAAAACCACTTTGCCGCTGTCATTTGACAATTGGCGGACGGCAAGTGGTTAAAGCAGCTGGACAAAGTAAAGGAAAACCTGAAAACATGGACCAGTGGGGGGTACTTGAGGACTGAGGTTGAGAACAACTGCCATAGAGGACAAAGTATATGTAGCACTTTTTCTGTTTCTATAATAATTAAAGTGCCCCTATCCCTCCGTGCTAGCGCGCAAAGGCAAATGTGCATCGGTCACGCACTCAAACAGCGATCGTCCCACACATATGAGGTATCACCCCAAACATCACATCATGAGCAGTAAATCTAGCACTAGACCTTCTCTATAAATCTAAAGTGCTAACCTGTAAAGGCTTTTAAAGCAGCGCCTATGGATAGTATCATTTTTTTTTTTTGCCGCTTTTCGGCAATGCACCGGGGCATATTTGGTATCTATTTACTCGGCGTAACATCATCTTTTATATATATAAATATATATATATATATATATTTTATATATATATAATATATATTTATTTTATAATTGTTTTATGTATGGATTTTTTTTCAATTGATATAAAAAAAAAAAGTGTATTTTTTTCCATAAAAATTGCGTTAGAAAAACTGTTGTGCTAATACCGTGTGATATAAAAACTGCAATACCCACCAATGTATTCTCTTGGGCCTCTGCTTTAAAAAAAAAAAAAAAAAAAGAAAGAAAGAAAAGAAAATATTATATATATATTGTAATGTTTGTGGGTTATTACAAATTTTCTAGCAAATACAGATTTTTTGCATGTAAACAAGATTGTCAAAAAAAGGACTGGAGCTAAAGTGGTTAAATGGAAACTGTCAGATTAAAGGCAAATTCCACCTTTCTGATGTTTCATGTTATTCTCATGTTTATGTGGTAACATGGAATGTGGTGCAGTTCTAAACCCCACACCTTAAAATCGCCCCCCCTTACCTAAATTGCGGGGGGTCCTTTGCTTGCAATATTTAACTCAGTGCGGCTGTGTGTTGCTCCGCCCCCCGCAGCATCTATTCAATGAGGATCCTTGAATGAGAAGACTGCAAGTCCCATCTTCCACCATACAGGAGGGTCTCCTAGTTCTCAATGGAGCATAAGCGCGGCAGTGGCGTCATCGCACACATAGTCCATCGCGTACTTCCTCTTGCCCCATAACCAAAGCACTGGGGCTGGAGGAATAGTTTGCAGGAGTCTAAGCATTGTACCCATCATGCACCATGATTGCAGCAGCAATGCTTAGCAGGCTCCAATGATAAATATTAAGAATTGCAAATTTTTTACTTACAATTTAAATGCATTTATATATTTTGTTTTACAGAAGAATATAATTTGCCTTTAAAAATAATCTGTAAAGTATCAGTAGAATTTTAGGCACCAGAGTTTTTTTTTTTTTTTTTTTTTTTTTTTTTTATTATTATTCTGGGCCCTGTGGTGATTTGTTGACTTGTCTGATTTGGACCTAAGCCCTGTCTCTTGCAGGGAACTCCTAATAATGGGCACAACGGGTGTACAGACCCGGGAACTCAGCACAGGGATGGTGGGAACTCCTCATAATGGGCACAGCGGGTGTACAGACCCGGGAACTCAGCACAGGGATGGTGGGAACTCCTCATAATGGGCACAGCGGGTGTACAGACCCGGGAACTCAGCAGAGGGCTGGTGGGAACTCCTCATAATGGGCACAGCGGGGGTACAGACCCGGGAACTCAGCACAGGGATGGTGGGAACTCCTCATAATGGGCACAGCGGGTGTACAGACCCGGGAACTCAGCACAGGGATGGTGGGAACTCCTCATAATGGGCACAGCGGGTGTACAGACCCGGGAACTCAGCACAGGGATGGTGGGAACCCCTCATAATGGACATAGCGGGTGTACAGACCCGGGAACTTAGCAGAGGGCTGGTGGGAACTCCTCATGATGGGTACAGCGGGTGTACAGACCCGGGAACTCAGCACAGGGATGGTGGGAACTCCTCATGATGGGTACAGCGGGTGTACAGACCCGGGAACTCAGCACAGGGATGGTGGGAACTCCTCATGATGGGTACAGCGGGTGTACAGACCTGGGAACTCAGCACAGGGATGGTGGGAACTCCTCATAATGGGCACAGCGGGTGTACAGACCCGGGAACTCAGCACAGGGATGGTGGGAACTCCTCATAATGGGCACAGCGGGTGTACAGACCCGGGAACTCAGCACAGGGATGGTGGGAAACTGCCATTCTGCTCCTTGACAGCGAGGTGAGAGGTTGCTGGTTCCTTTGCTCCTGTGCTTCCAGAGACCAGGGGCTAGAGTTGCTTCTCTGCCCCAGGAGGGACGCTGGATGCTGGGGAAGACCCTGGCAGGGGCCCTCTGGATAGGCCTGTGGAAGATTCTGGGCCTGGCCAAGGGAGTATTGAGTCCCTGTCTGCCGTTAGACAGAGGATTGTCAGCAAGCTGAAGCGGATTGAGAAGGAAGAGGAGAAATTGTTGGTTTTTATGGCTGAATTCAGAAAGAAAAAAACAGATTTGCGCCAAAGTATACAGTAAGAAGAGACCAACTCTGAGGCCTGAGTTGAAGGACTTGGAACAAGCTGTGAGGAAGCAGAAGGAACTGGTGGGCTCTCTGAAGGAGAATAGCGGAATATTTAAAGAAATATATAGGAATGAGGAATGATTTAATCGCATGAGGAGAGGAGCCGCTTCCTGCATGGAAGGTGACCCAACCAGTGAGGAGATGCAAGTACAGTCAGAGTCAGCAGAGAGTGAGAAAGTGGGCCCGGAGGATGAGCCCAGCTGTTCAACACCTCAGGAATAAGGATGAGCTCAGGCGTGTTTGCATGGTCCACGTGTAGAGCCCGCCAGGAAGTCGGCTCAGCGCTGTGCTAATCACAGGCAGTGCGACCTTGCCCCGATGTGCGGCTGCAGAGATCAGGCAATGTCTCACTGCCTGTGATTAGCACAGCGATGCGCCAACTTCCAGGCGGGCTCTGCACGTGGACAATTCGAACATGCTTGAGCTCATCCCTACTCAGGGATCTGCTGAGCCCTCAATGGCGGAGGCCTCTGTCCCCCTCACTCCCCAGCAATATGGAACATCTGAGGAGGTTGAAGGTACTGGCATGCTGGAGTTCATCACTAAGCTGGAATCCCCTCCGGATGCGGCTTCCCTGGATGGTGATGAGGAGAGGGACAGCATTCCTCGCCCTGTGGAAGAGAGACCTGTGGAGTGAACAAGATCCACCATGAAGTCTGCAGCAGCTGAGGGGAAGTCTGATTCCACTGTCAGCCATGAAGTCACAGAAGTGACAACACAGCAAGCAGGTACAGTGTGTGTGCAGGATGGTGGTGTGAACTTTATTAGTGGCAATGGGCTTTCTGAGGGTTGTAGTCCTCCAGGCAGTCAGCCCAGACCCATAGACAATGCACAGTCTGATTTACCTGCTAGAAACAAAACCTCAGATTTAAATGTTACTGGTGAGAATAATTGTCAACTTCTGGGGGAAGAGTCTGCAGAGAGGTCCATGGACAATACAGAGACATCGCCTGGACCAGACACAGCAGCCGTTCCTGTGAATGGTGGAGGAGATGCTGGGTGCAGTAGTGCTACAACTCTCCCGGAGTCTGCAGTGGACAGGATTGCGATTGATTCCAGAAGAGAAGCCGAGTGTTCAGAGCAGGGGGAGGGGGTGGGTCCTGCCTCTGTAATCAGAAGACTGCTATCCCAGCTGATTCAGACTCTCTGCCAGCAGGTATGAATGTGTCTAAGGACAAGACTGCAAATGCTGGTGGTGTAATAAAAACTTATGTTGGTGTTGCTGCTACAGGATCTGGAAAGGGAGAGCAAGCGGGGAAGGAGCATGAAAATGGTTTATGGTGGATAAGATTCTGCAAATTGGGTTCAGACCCACAGATATCTTCGCCCTGATCGGTCTGGCAGGTTCCTATGAGTATGATTTGTCTTTTATCCTTTCCGGAGTCTTTGGACATATTTTGGGAGAAGTATGAACACGTGTGTAGGGGCCTGATGGACTGGAAAGGGCTCATCCCCAAGCTTATATCACGCCAGCCCCTCATTAAAATGGTGACAATTCTTGTCCGCAATGAGTCTACACCCCAAGGGGATTTAACTGTATGGTTGAGGGGGTATGGAGACGTCCTGAGCCCCAAAAAAGAGATTTTGGACAATCAGGGAATATGGACGGGGGGATGGTCTGTGCAGTTAAAGTTAAGTCATTGATAATGTCGTCCAGCATCTGCCATCTTCAGCTTTCCTGGGGAGGGACAGGCTGACCATCTTTTATCCGGGCCAGCCAAAGCTCTGCAACAAGTGTGGAGATAAAGGGCATCTTGCATCCTCCTGTCCAGTGATGAAGTGCTCTCTGTGTCAGGGTATAGGACATTTGGCAAAGGACTGTAATATCATCAGGTGTAATCTGTGCAATGCAGTGGGACATCCTTACAGTCAATGTCCTGAGGCAATGCACAACAAGCCTGAGCTTTTGGGAGAGTTCTTCCGCCTGGACATGCAGGATGCTCAGAGCTCAGCAGCTGGAGTGCCTGTTAGTCCATCTGAGTCTGTGCCAATACCCAATGTGTCTGTGTCTATCCTGTCTCTGGTGCCCCAGTCTGTGCGTTTACCTAGTGTGCCCATGTCTTCCCAGTCTGTATGTAAGATTTCAGTTACTGAGACTGTTTTCAATCCTCCTGTGTCTTCTAAAATTGCAGAGGCAGTGAGAGGTGCTGAGGCAGGTACATCAAGTGCGGTGCCAGCCCCCCTCCCTCGACGCTGCAGGGTCTCTGTTAAGGATCATGGGGTGCAGAGGAGTGGGGAGGATGGTGAAGAGGCTGGCCTAGTGGTAGATAAGGGAAGGAAGTGTGTGGGGGGGGGAGGATAGGTTTGTCCAAGGATGATATGGAGTGGTTGGAGGATAAAAGGAGGAGGGGCAAAAGGAAGAAAAAAAAAAGTACAGTTACCTTAAGTCCTAAGGTTTTGCCTTTGGAAAATACATTTAAGGTCCTGTCAGATGATAATGATGATGACAATGAATGGGACTCATTGAGTTCTGCATCCTCTATGGATGATGAGTGCCAGGGTGCAACTAAGCACGCTGGCTCTCCAGAGAGAGGGAGTAGTCAGGCTAAGAAACGGCTGCCTCAACTACCCTAATGGCATTTCCCACTCTGTTAAAAGTGACAACAATTAATGTTGCCAGCTTAAGATCAGTAAACGCTCGTCATATGGCCTTATTTTTGCTCAGCGAGTTTGATGCTGACATTTTGTTTTTGCAAGAGACCCATATGAGTAGTCTGGCCAATATACATCTGGAAAAGGAGTGGAGACGTGGTCCCTCATTTTGGTTTCTTACGGCCGAGATGTACAGCGGGGTTGCAGTCCTTTTTTCTGGTATGGTAACGTGCTGGTGGGTATTTGTGGTAGAGATTGGGAGATGCATGGTCTTGGACGTCTCTGTGAGGGGGCAGGACCTGCACCTGATTAACATCTATGGTCCCCAGACAAAGTGGGACAGGAAATGCCTCTTTACAAAGATTAAGCCTTTTCTTTTTATGGCCCAGCAGGTTATCTTTGGAGGTGATTTTAACACCATTACTAGGTCTAAAGACAGGAGAGGTTTCAGAGATGAGCTGGGCTATGACACCCTTTTTCTCAATGCGATGGTTGGGGAAGCAGGTCTGGTAGATGTGCACATTAGGCGTTGCCCAGACAGCACGGGGTTCACTTTTCAGAGAGGTAGTAGTAAGAGTAGGATAGATAGTTTTTTTATTTTTTATTTTTAAAGGGAGACTCTGCTTTTTCGGCACCTGTGTGTCGGGCAGTGGAGTTTTCTGACCACTGTATTTTATCTGTGACTCTGAATGCCTCAGACATGTCACCTAGGGGGAGGGGTACCTGGAGATTGAATTCGGCCCTCCTGGAAGACGAGAGAGTAAGACAATCCTTTGTGGATTTTTTTCAAGCACAGGTAACTATCCTAGACTTTTGCAACAGCAAGTCAGAATGGTGGGAGCTTGTAAAACAGGGGACTGTTGGGCTTTTCAAGGCCATAGGAAGAAGGAAGCAGCAAGATAAGTATATCACCTACCAGCGTTTCTGGAGGAAACTTGATCTCCTTGTTTGGAATGGAGGAGATTCTGGGGTGATCTCTGAGATGAAGCTCCTCCTTAGGAGACATGAATATGACCGGCACGCCTCTTTGGTTCAGGAGAGGGATTACGGGAAATACCATTCGCCTGACCCTTACCAGAACTGTAAACAGAGTGTAGCAGTTAAGACGGTCCATGGCCTGAAGGACAGTACGGGCTCTCTGACGAAGTCTAGGTCAGGGATCCTGGAGGTTGTCAGGTCATACTATGCCGATCTCCTGGGGGGAAGGAACCTTGATCGGAAAAGGATGTTGAGTTTTTTGGACTCTACACCAGGACTGGAAAGTAATGTTCCTTTGATGAATTTGACAGATGAAATCACTGCAGATGAGGTAGTCCAGGCTATTGATAAACTGTCCATCAAGAAAACGCCAGGGCCAGATGGGTTGACAGCCAAATTTTAAAAATGTTTTAAGAGGATCCTGGCTCCCTACCTTGCGGAGGTTTTTATGGCTGTTTGTATGAGGGTTCTCTCCCTCCCTCCATGAGGCAATCTGCAGTGATCCTTCTGTCAAAGGGTAAAGATCCTTCGATGATTGAGAATTGGCGCCCCATTAGCCTTCTTAATGTCGATAGAAAGATACTGGCAAAGATTTTTTTCTGGCGATTATCACCAGTGGCAGGCAGTTTGTTATCCCACCACCAGCACTGTTCGGTCCAAGGTAGAAGCACTTTGTCAGCAGTGTTAGCTGTCCGGGAGGCCTTGGAGCGTTGTAGGGCTGCTGGTTGGGGTCAATTTTTGCTGACATTGGATCAGGCTAAGGCCTTTGATCGGGTTAATCATGAGTACTTATGGATCCTTCTTGGCAAATATGGCCTGGAGAGATGTTTCGTTGATTGGCTCAAGATTTTGTACAAAGGAGCTGAAAGCTTTCCTCTTGTTGGGTTGGGCAGACCTTTGTGGTCGGTTTGGGTGTGCTTCAGGGGTGCCCATTGAGTCCTCTGGTATATGTGTTTGCAATCGACCCCTTCATTAGAAGGCTAGAGAGTGGACCATTGTGTGGGGTACCTTTGGGCATAGTTAGTGAGCCTCCTTTGAAAGTTGTGGCCTATGCTGATGATGTTTCTGTTTTTGTCTCTGGGACTGGGGAGGCGCAGGAGGTGGTCTCAGTGATAACGCAGTATTCAGAGGCATCAGGTTCAAAGGTCAACCAGAACAAGTGTGAAGCTTTCTGGATGGGCGTGGAAGGTGAGAGCTTTGTTCTTCCGGATGACTTCCCGGAGCCCCAGCAAAAATTAGAGTTCTAGGCATTGAATTTGGCCCAGGTGACTATGGTCATGCAAATTGGGTGAACAGGCTGGAGAATGCCAATGCCAAGGTGGCAAGCTGGAAAGGTTGGCGGCTTTCCTTGAGGGAAAAGGTTGATCTGATCAAGACTTACCTGATTCAGATTTTTCTATATGTCAGTTTTGTTTGCGTTTTGCCAGCTTCTCTCTATACCAGGGTCTATACTTGTTTCTTCCAGCTGTTATGGGGGAACAGAATAAACCTTGTCAAAAGGAATGTGACTTGCCTTTCTAGGCGGGAGGGTGGTCTAGGAATGATCAACCCTGTAGTCTTTTTCTCTCTGATGTTTGTGAAGTACAATCTTGGTAACATGTTGGCAGAGAGACCGCCTGGGTGGGATGGTATTTTCCAGTACTGGTTTAGGCCCTTTCTGCGAGACTTGGAAAATGGTGGGCCAGTGTAAAGCCTGAGGGGCAAGCATGATAAGCTCCTTATATTGCCCCGTGTTTGAACATGCTTTGACAGTGGCAAGTAACAGCAGGAGAAGTCAGATCTCTTCCAAGGAAACCTCTTGAGAAGCGGATCATGAGCTTTGCTTTTTTAAGACACTGGCCTTAATGGATTGCCCAAGCCTGGTTTTGGGGGTGGGTTTGCGATTGATTAATTTGGAGAGAATCCCAATGAAGTTTAGGGATCAGGCTTGGCTTGCCTTTCATGGAAAACTATATGTGAAGGGCAACTTGAAGTTTCTTTCCATGAGTGATCAGGGCTGCCCGAGAGTGGAGTGCGGAGGAGTGGTTGAGTCCATGGATCACTTTCTACTTCAGTGCCCTTTTAATATAGATGTGTACAAGAGGGTGGGGAGGGCTCTGAGTATACCCTTCCTCCCCCATATGAGTTATGCAGAGTGGGTGTATGGGGCTTTTCAGACTCGTCGGGATTATGATTTGGAAACACTTTTTTTAGTTAGTTTAGTAGTCCGTTATTTCACGTGGAGTGCACGGTGTCAGGTATCCTTACGGAGTAAAATCCTCCCTGTGGAAGTGGTGATGCAGAACATTCTGGGTGAGGTTGGGAAGATTCGGGGTCTTGAGAAAGACAGGTGGCAGCAGGAGGCCTGGATAAAGGCGTGGAGGAATATCAGGGCTCTGTAGCTGCTGCCTGTTGATCTCGGGGTGTGCGGCTTTCTTTGTATTCTTCTTTCACTCCCTTAGATTTTCAGATCCAATATAATTTTGATAAAAGGCTCCATGCATGGTGACGGTGATGTTCCTTAGTCTGGCTCTCCCATAGGGATTATGTAATGCGCAATTTGTTTTGCACTGTTTATTTTGTTCTCGTTCTTTCTGTTTTTTTATGATTATATTCAATTATTTTGTAAATATGTTTTATTTATTTATTATGGTCTTATTGTATATAAGTTGTTGTTTGTAAGATTTTCAATAAACAAAATTAACCCCTCATAATGGGCACAGCGGGTGTACAGACCCGGGAACTCAGCACAGGGATGGTGGGAACCCCTCATAATTGGCACAGCGGGTTTACAGACCCGGGAACTCAGCACAGGGATGGTGGGGAACCCCTCATAATGGGCACAGAAGGTGTACAGACCCGGGAACTCAGCACAGGGATGGTGGGGAACCCCTCATAATGGGCACAGCGGGTGTACAGACCCGGGAACTCAGCACAGGGATGGTGGGGAACCCCTCATAATGGGCACAGCGGGTGTACAGACCTGGGAACTCGGCACAGGGATGGTGAGAACCCCTCACAATGGGCACAGAAGGTGTACAGACCCGGGAACTCTGCACAGGGATGGTGGGAACTCCTCATAATGGGCACAGCGGGTGTACAGACCCGGGAACTCAGCACAGGGATGGTGGGAACCCCTCCTAATGGGCACAGCGGGTGTACAGACCCGGGAACTCAGTACAGGGATAGTGGGAACCCCTCATAATGGGCACAGTGGGTGTACAGACCCGGGAACTCAGCACAGGGATGGTGGGAACCCCTCCTAATGGGCACAGCGGGTGTACAGACCCGGGAACTCAGTACAGGGATAGTGGGAACCCCTCATAATGGGCACAGTGGGTGTACAGACCTGGGAACTCAGCACAGGGATGGTGGGAACACCTCATAATGATCACAGCGGGTGTACTGACCCGGGAACTCAGCACAGGGATGTTGAGAACCCCTCATAATGGGCACAGCGGGTGTACAGACCTGGGAACTCAGCACAGGGATGTTGGGAACCCCTCATAATGGGCACAGCGGGTGTACAGACCCGAGAACTCAACACAGGGATGGTGGGAACCCCTCATAATGGGCACAGCGGGTGTACAGACCCGGGAACTCGGCACAGGGCTGGTGGGAACCCCTCATAATGGGCACAGCGGGTGTACAGACCCGGGAACTCAGCACAGGGATGGTGGGAACCCCTCATAATGGGCACAGCGGGTGTACAGACCCGGGAACTCAGCACAGGGATGGTGGGAACCCCTCATAATGGGCACAGCGGGTGTGCAGACCTGATAACTGAATGCTGATATCTTATTATTAGAGCTCTTGAGAGATGGAAGAGACTGCCATACAGTTTATCTCTCCTGAATAATGTACCAAACACTAAAATCTGTCTGATTTATCATTCAGTGTGATGTGACTTGGAAGTCTGATGTGGTTCATCAGGGATTTTTTTTTTCCTTCAGTTGGTTCCTTTTTTGTTTTTACTGTGTTAAGCAATACATTTAAAGAGCAACTTCACCCCAAACACTTCTTTTTAGTTTTGGAAAGAACCTCTCTCTCTCTTTCTCTCTCTCTCTGGTTTCTATTACTACGTCTGTCCCACAATGAAGAGATTTCTCCTCGCTGAGACGGGAAGCGTGGGAGGAACATTTTCAAACGGGAAGCCAAGACCCGTCCGGGAAGGTTAGAACCTCTGTCAGGGTTTTTGGTTTTGTCTGTGGTCCCATTAGAGAAAGTTCCTATTTTTGCTGAATTTCTAGTAAACGCTAAATATGTAATGACCGGTTCCCAGGCGGAGAAATGTTTTGTGACATAAGTGATGGCTGCAGTGTTGGGATGGTTGCCCAATCTGACCGTTTTCTGCTGTCTTGGTGTCAATCTTATGTCTTTGGTTGGCTGCCGTGTCTGTGGGGTTACATAGACATAGACAGGGCCGGGACAAGGGGCGGGCAGGAGGGACAGCTGCCCTGGGTGCGGTCAAGCAAGGGGGCAAAGAATAGACGCATTACATATAAAAACAGTGAGGAAGAGGGGTGCAGTTCTGGATCATTGCCCTGGGTTCTGGATGACCCAGTCCGGGTACTGGACATAGAACGCAAGAAAGAAATTCTATAGGTGATACCTCTGGAGGAGCAACAAAACTACATCTCTATGCTATTGCAAGCAAATATTTATTAATATATCTTTATACAAAACAAGCAGTTAATTGCAATATAAAACATGTTTTTTTAATAAATCAAATATCCCTGGAAGGAAAAAAGTCCCTAAATCAGTGGTGTCACTAGACGGAAAACGTATCTATGTATTGGTGGTGTCAGTGGAAGGAAATGGCTATGTATTGGTGGTGTCAATGGAAGGAAATAGCTATGTATTGGTGGTGTCAGTGGAAGGAAATGTCTATGTATTGGTGGTGTCAGTGGAAGGAAATGTCTATGTATTGGTGGTGTCAATGGAAGGAAATAGCTATGCATTGGTGGTGTCAGTGGAAGGAAATGTCTATGTATTGGTGGTGTCAGTGGAAGGAAATGTCTATGTATTGGTGGTGTCAGTGGAAGGAAATGTCTACGTATTGGTGGTGTCAATGGAATGAAATGTCTATGTATTGGTGGTGTCAATGGAAGGAAATGGCTACGTATTGGTGGTGTCAATGGAAGGAAATGGCTACGTATTGGTGGTGTCAGTGGAAGGAAATGTCTACGTATTGGTGGTGTCAGTGGAAGGAAATGGCTACGTATTGGTGGTGTCAGTGGAAGGAAATGTCTACGTATTGGTGGTGTCAATGGAAGGAAATGGCTATGCATTGGTGGTGTCAATGGAAGGCAATGGCTATGCATTGGTGGTGTCAATGGAAGGAAATGGCTATGCATTGGTGTCAATGGAAGGCAATGTATATGCATTTGTGGTGTCAATGGAAGGAAATGTCTATGTATTGGTGGTGTCAATGGAAGGAAATGTATATGTATTGGTGGTGTCAATGGAAGGAAATGGCTATGCATTGGTGGTGTCAATGGAAGGCAATGGCTATGCATTGGTGGTGTCAATGGAAGGAAATGGCTATGTATTGGTGGTGTCAATGGAAGGAAATGGCTATGCATTGGTGTCAATGGAAGGCAATGTCTATGCATTTGTGGTGTCAATGGAAGGAAATGTATATGTATTGGTGGTGTCAATGGAAGGAAATGTATATGTATTGGTGGTGTCAATGGAAGGAAATGGCTATGCATTGGTGGTGTCAATTGAAGGAAATGGCTATGCATTGGTGGTGTCAATTGAAGGAAATGTCTATGTATTGGTGGTGTCAGTGGAAGGAAATGTCTATGTATTGGTGGTGTCAGTGGAAGGAAATGTCTATGTATTGGTGGTGTCAGTGGAAGGAAATGTCTATGTATTGGTGGTGTCAGTGGAAGGAAATGTCTATGCATTGGTGGTGTCAGTGGAAGGAAATGTCTATGCATTGGTGGTGTCAATGGAAGGCAATGTCTATGCATTGATGGTGTCAATAGAAGGAAACAGTACCCCTGCATCGGTGGTGTCAGTCTGAGGAGGACAGCTTTGATATCTGTCAGTTGGACACCTCTATCCTCCCTTTCCCTACAGCCTATACTTGCCCCTGCCCCCTGCCCCCCCCCCCTCTAAAACCACACCTCGCCTTACCTTGCTACTAAAACACCAATCCCCTACAGAATTACCCACTCCTTGGCAAACAAACTCTGACTTAACCATGCCCGGAAATACTACCTTAGAATTACAGAAAGGAGCGTCAGACCAAAACTGGATGAAAGACTCTAAGATTATTTTAATTGTTGGTAAAAAGAAAAGAAGAAAGAGTCATAGAAAAAGGGCCAACGCGTTTCAGAGCAGCATCACTTCCCCTTCGTCAAGGCTCGACATGGCATACAACTTGGAAGGACCTCAGAGATCTATATTCGAACAAGCATTGGACTTATGGAGAAACAACTGGACCACCACCTGACCAGCTGATGAATTCTGTTCTCCTCCCTCGCCCTCCTGTACTTACCTTAGCAAGACCATCCATGCACTTATAGCAAACCCAGCTGCCCATCTGGAGTCATTATGTTGGTTTCCATACAACTGTATCTGGTATTGTCTGGTATGCTTGTTGTCCACCTGTGTCCAACTATTAGAGCTAGCCTCATAGAACGCTGTTCTGTCTGTACATTCGGTGTCCTCCCATTAGAAAATAAAAGAACTGTTTGGAAATTTAGCCCCTTGGTGCCGGTCTTACTATATGCAGCCTCTCGGTGGGTGGGCTTTAACACAGAGTGGCCGTATATATATATATATATATATATAATGTATGTATATGTGGCCCTGTGTAAACAACTTACCATGCATGCTCCCAGCAGTGTAACCAGCAGGGATTGGTATGCTCCCAATGCATACTTGCGATGCAGAGCTTTCCGATCATGCGACTGCTGTGACATCCAATCACAGCGGTCACATGGCCCAAATGTCCGCCTCTGCCTCACGGCTTTTAGAACTCTTAAAGGGCCGGGAGTCGGTCGGGAAGGAAAGGGGTTAAACATATCAGTGCACAGGGAATAGTTTAGTGTCCCATCAGACTTCATTCACATTTGTGTGACTTTTCATGCAACTTTGGACATCACATGGTAAATGATATGTTGGAATTTAAAAGTCTTTATTTACAATTTTGTAAAAACAAGTTTTTTTCTTTCTGTCAGAAAATTTGTAAAGAGGTAATTTTTCTCATTCACCGATGGGCACCAATGAGGTGGCACTGATAGGCATTGATGAGGCAGCACTGATATGTAGCATTGATGGGCACTGATGAGGTGGCACTGAAGGGCATTGATGAGGGGGCACTGATATGCAGCACTGGTAGGCACTGATGAGGCTGCACTGAAGGGCATTGATGAGGTGGCACTTATATGCAGCACTGGTAGGCACTGATGAGGTTGCACTGAAGGGCATTGATGAGGTGGCACTGATATGCAGCACTGGTAGGCACTGATGAGGCTGCACTGAAGGGCATTGATGAGGTGGCACTGATGGGCACTGTTGAGGCTGCACTGAAGGGCATTGATGAGGTGGCACTGATATGCAGCACTGGTAGGCACTGATGAGGCTGCACTGAAGGGCATTGATGAGATGGTACTGATGTGCAGCACTGAAGGGTATTGATGAGGCGGCCCTGATATGTAGCATTGATGGGCATTGATGAGGTGGCACTGAAGGGCATTGATGAGGGGGCACTGATATGCAGCACTGGTAGGCACTTATGAGGCTTCACTGAAGGGCATTGATGAGGGGGCACTGATATGCAGCACTGGTAGGCACTGATGAGGCTGCACTGAAGGGCATTGATGAGGTGGC
This sequence comes from Lithobates pipiens, assembly GCF_037356315.1. NCBI lineage: Eukaryota > Metazoa > Chordata > Amphibia > Anura > Ranidae > Lithobates > Lithobates pipiens. The sequence continues at coordinate 226,942,880 of NW_027507788.1, forward strand.
ACTGATATGCAGCACTGGTAGGCACTGATGAGGCTGCACTGAAGGGCATTGATGAGGTGGCACTGATGGGCACTGTTGAGGCTGCACTGAAGGGCATTGATGAGGTGGCACTGATATGCAGCACTGGTAGGCACTGATGAGGCTGCACTGAAGGGCATTGATGAGATGGTACTGATGTGCAGCACTGAAGGGTATTGATGAGGTGTCACTGATATGCAGCACTGATAGGTGGCACTGAAATGCAGCAGTGATGGGCACTGATGAGGTGGCACTGAAGGGCATTGATGAGGTGGCATTGATATGCAGCACTGAAGGGTATTGATGAGGTGGCACTGATATGCAGCACTGATGGGCACTGATGAGGCAGCACTGAAGGGTATTGATGAGGTGGCATTGATATGCAGCACTGAAGGGTATTGATGAGGTGGCACTGATATGCAGCACTGATGGGCACTGATAGGCGGCACTGATATGCAGCACTGATGAGCACTGATAGGTGGCACGAATAGACAGCACTGATGGACGACACTGATTAGCAGGCACTGGTGGGCACAGAATGGCCTCACTGATGGGCACTGATTGGTGTCACTGTTGGGCACTGTTGGGGTTGCACTGATCATCAGGACACTGTCAGTGTGAGGCGAGGAGAGTCGATTACCGGCACTTCCGTGTTCACATGTGATCGGCTGTGATTGGACACAGCTGATCACATGGGTAAAGAGCCGCATCATCAGCTCGATCGGAGTCACGCCGTGTCCCAGGCACACAGCGCTCCTGCAATTGCAGCGTAGCGTGCCCCCGAGGTGAGACTGGGTGGCATTATATGACATCGGCCCAGAACGAGAGGGGATCCTGCCCGCCATCATTTTTCTATGCTGCAGGCGAGATGCGGTTAATGGAAGTCTCCTCCATGTCGGATCCTCATCTATATTGATGTGATTTGGATCCAACCTTACAGGAAGATTCCTCCCTCGCTTCAAAGTCGCATCAAATTAGTGCTCACGTCGCCAGGAAGTCACCTGGCAAAGTCGCACCATAAGTCGTGCGACTTTCAGGTCGCAGTAGTGTGAACCGAGTTTTAGAGCCCTATCACCCAAACTCAAGACCCGTGTCATGTTTCCAGCACTGACCGCGCTCTTCGGTTATTTTCCAGACACACCGTCTGTTAGGATTCTAGGACCTCCTCTAGTGACACATTAGCTGGGAACCTTAAAGGAAAACCTGAAACCTCGCCGGGCATTTAAATAGGGATTATTTCCTCAATAGAGAAAACCTTCTAATGATACTTAATTCTAGAGAGCAAGAATGAATTCTTCAGGCCCTGTGCTGGAAATAAATGTACATTGAAGAGCCGGCACCCCTGGAAATTCAGTCTTCAATTGTTGTCGTATGACCATGGTAAAAGAACACGCAGAGCTGGAAATAATCACGAGTTCTTTAGGTGTGACGGTATTTGTTTCTCACTGATATACCACTTTTTTTTTTATTATACTTCCTGTATATAAATGTAATGTCATCAAAAGTTCACAAATGTAAATGTAAAGCCCGTCATCGTGCAAAACGAAACCTATTCCACCTCCCCATCACTCTCAGTGATGTCCCCTGAGGCTGCGGTCACATGTCCATCACCAGTGCCTCCTCTGGGAGTAGAGACCAGCCATCCAGCGATGCGGTCCAGGCCAACCACTGACCAGTCATGTTGTCGTGACCTAATCACGCCGCTTCAGTCTTCTGGAGCCTGAGAGACCCACTGCTGGACAGCCATTAGGAAATGTCTACAAACCAGGTCTCAAACTGGGCGCTGGAAGAAAGACCAGAACATAGAAGACCCCAGATATCATGTGACCAATTTACGATTCCCCATTGGCTGTCCACTGGCTGAACAGCCAATAGGAAATGACCACACCCAGCAGTGACCTGGGCCCTTGAAGAAGTACCAGAAAATATAAGACCCTCTACATCACATGACCAGCAGACCTTTCCCATTGGCTGTCCAGTGGCTGAGTAGTCAATGGGCAATGTTTAAAACCAGGTACTGACCTGGGCCCTTGAAGAAGGACCAGAAAATAGAAGACCCTCTTCATCACATGACCAGTAGATAGTTACATAGTTAGTCAGGTTTAAAAAAGACACAAGTACATCCAGTTCAACCTTAAAAACAAGAAATAAAAAATATCGTACAATCCAATATACCCAATTTTATGCCCACAGTTGATCCAGAGGAAGGCAAGAAAAAAAAAAACCCAGCAGAGCATGCTCCAATTTGCTACAGCAGGGGAAAAAAAATCCTTCCTGATCCCCCAAGAGGCAATCGCATTCTCCCTGGATCAACTTTACCTATAAATGTCAGTACCCAGTTATATTCTGTACATTCAGGAAAGTATCCAGGCCTTTCTTAAAGCAATCCACTGAGCCGGCCATAACCACCTCTGCAGGGAGTCTATTCCACATTTTCACAGCTCTTACTGTGAAAAAACCTTTCCGTATTTGAAAATAAAATCTCTTCTCCTCTAGACGTAAAGAGTGCCCCCGTGTCCTCTGGGTTGACCATTGGCTGTCTAGTGACTGAATAGTCAATGGGCAATGTCCAAACCCAGGCACTGACCTGGGCACTTGAAGAAGGACCAGAAAATAGAAGACCCTCTTCATCACATGACCAGTAGACCTTTCTTTCCTATTGGCTGTCCAGTGGCTGAGTAGTCAATGGGCAATGTTCAAAACCAGGCACCGACCTGGGCACTTGAAGAAGGACCAGAAAATAGAAGACCCTCTTCATCACATGACCAGTAGATCTTTAACCATTGGCTGTCCAGTGACTGAATAGTCAATGGGCAATGTCCAAACCCAGGCACCGACCTAGGCGCTTGAAGAAGGACGAGAAAAGAGAAGACCCGCCACATAATGTGACCAATGGACAGTTCCCATTAGCTCTCAAGGGGCTGAACAGCCAACTAGAAATGTCCACACCCAGGTACCAACTTGGGCACGCAATGAAGGACCAGAAAATAGAAGTCCCTCTGTATCACCTAACCAATCGCTAAACAGCCAGTGGGGAATGTCCACACCCGGGCATTGACCTGGGCTCTTAAGACCAAAATTTTGACGACCCTGCACATCACCTGGTCATTTTGGGTAAGTTAAAGGGGCATTTTGATTCTTTTAAATTGCTGCAGTTACTAGCTACAAAGAGGTGGGGGTATTTCTTGAATCTCAGGTTACACACATAGCTGAAGGATCAGAGGAGGGACATCCCCTCCTCCCAAACGTGAATACAGGCCTAATATCTGGATATCAGGTAATACACTCAGCTGATGAGTCAGAGAAAGGACATTCCTCCTCCAAACAGATCTAGTAGCTCCTATCAGGTTGCACAAAGACATACACAGCTTAATGAGTCAGCTAAATGACTCTGAGGAAGGACACCCCTCCCCTCCTAATAGAAATGCCGCCATGTCGATCGTTAGTTTGTGGGACCAGCCAACAAGTGCAAAGCTAATGCTGGGCTTTCTTATTAGAAACCCCCAGACTGCACAAAACATTCTGTAATAAATGTCTTATTTTTTTAAAAAGTATTATCTTATTTTATTTTATTATTTAAAAATCAGAACAAATTCAGATCAAACAAAAAAACAACGTATAAAGATTTGGGGATAATCCCATAACGTAACGTAATCAAATGTCAATCTTACATCTTAATATATACTAGAAATTAGGGATGCACCAATACCACTTTTTTTTTTTTTACGAGTACCGAAATTTTTTTATTTAGTAGTCATCCACTACCAATTACGGTACATACTGCAACTGTTTTGTTTATACTTCAGCTGTCAACAATGGTACAAAGCATTGAAAAGTTATTTTAAATTTTTTTTTAATTTTTTTTTGTAATTTTGCGCTTTTTTTTATGTGAAACATCTACATGTATGTATGTTAAAGGTATAAAAAAAATATTAATGATCAAAGCAAACTAAAAACAAGTTTGAATTAATAATAGTTTATTAAATAGAAGTGAACAAAAATAAATCAGCAGGAAAATAATTAAATGGAGAGGGAGAATAAGGAGTTACCGTATTTATCGGCGTATAACGCGCACTTTTTTCCCCTTAAAATCAGGGGAAAATCGCGGGTGCTTGTTATACGCCGATCCTCCACAGTTTTGAGCCTCTGGGCGGCTTTCGGCCTTTCTTGGCGGCTTTCGGCCTCCTTTGGCCATTTTCAGCCACCTCCGGCCGAAAGCTGGCGAGAATGGCTGAAGGCGGCTGAGAACTACCAAGCGCCGCTGAGATACACAGGACTTCCGGCTCTGTATCTCGGCGGCGCCATTTAAAAAAAAAAAAAAAAAAGCTGCATATAAAACTGACAAGGCTGCAATTGACACTGACGAGGGTACAACGATGGACAAGGCTGCATGACAAAGATGCAAATGATGGGCTAGGCTTCAGATGGACACTGATAAGGCTGCAGATGGACACTGATAAGGCTGCATTGATGGGCATTTAAATGTAAGTTTTTTTTTTTTTTCCTTAAACATCCCTCCTAAAAGTTTTTTTCCTTAAAATTCCCTCCTAATCTTGGGGTGCGTGTTATACACCAGTGCGTGTTATGCGCCGATAAATACGGTAATTAAGGCTGATTAGAGTAAATTAAGGGGTAATAAGGAATTAAACAGAGGAACATTTAATAAAAAATAAAATAAATAAAAAACATTTTACTTGACAGGTTGCTTTGAACTGACTTCATCTGCAGATCGAAGTTCATCCCTCTGATCTGTAGATGTATAAACAGAAAGATTCCAAAAAGAAACAATGTTATCTTTCAGTGGCTGAGCAATGTTGTTGACAAACATTGCCCAGGTGCTTTTTTTTTTTGGCAACTCCAATTGTCAGGACTTAGTTTACACTTCAGCTGTCAATAGCGGAACCCCACTGACAGCTGAATGAGTCATGGGTTGTTTAGGGACGTGGTGGCCCCACTCCTTAACAACCAATATTTGCTGGCTTTTTTGTAACATTTCAGCCGTCAGTGGGGGAATCCCGCTGACATCTGAAAGAACCAAGCCCGAGAGTATCAGTTTCAGGTGTCTGAGCATTTGCACGAGGACCAATATTTGTGTAAATGCTTAGTGGTGCGACCCTATTATAAGTCATAGGGAACCCCAGGACCCCACGATGCTCATGCCAGAATCTCATAGAAAGTAATATAAACAACAGATGAGCTTGACTGAACCTTATGTCAAAAACCTGTGCAAAAGCATAACTGGAATAAGGAAAGAAAGAAAACTTAAAAAAGTAAAAAAAAAAGAAGATAAAAAGAAAAATAATTTTTTTTAAGAGATTTTATACAAATAATAAAAATGATATAAAATATTTTATACAAATGTAAAAACAGATGCAATATTAGTTGACAAAAAGCCATTATAGCTTCCCGTTAAATGCTTGAAGCTGGCAGCGAGCCCAGTGGATTTGCAAAGGAAGGACATTTGGCCGAACACCCAACCTTGAACTTTCTTAGGAACTCATAATTCTAATATTTTAGGAGGGGTAATCTGTTAACCCTGGAAGTTCTCTCTTTTTGCCTGTTCATGACCCACCCATGTATTCTTCAATCCTTAAACTGGTATCAAACCCAAAAACAAAAATTTTATATATGGCAGCTTACCACTCCTTGGATGTGGTGGCTGCAATCATTTTCCTTTCTTAGTTTTTTTTTTCCCTTTATTTTCACCTGGTAATATAGTCAGCACCTCCTGTCTTTGGGCATCTCCTCTGTCTGTGGAGGAGCGCCGGAGCCACCCTCGGAAAGCAGCATTGTTTGGAGAGGGTAATGTTAGATGGACAAGTAGGTAGACACCTCATCTGTGTCCTATGGGAGATAGGAGGCTACAGCCAGGGTCGGTATGGACCAACATATGAGAAGGACACTGCACATAAAATCCCTCATGCATTTGCGAGTGCTTATCCTTTCCCCAACCGTGAGCTCCGAATTTACCTCTAATTTATCTCTCAAAAAGTATAGGCTTTGCTTGAGGACAATTTCTCCTCTCTAGCTGCAATATTGCCAATATGCCTCCTTGGGCTGGCTGCTCCTTCTTTTTCCCATTATGCTGTGGATCGGTTACTCCGCGTCTCTCACTTCGGCTTAGCACCAGGAGGATCTCCTGAGGAAGCCGCTTTGGCGAAACGCGTAGTTGTCCATATTGGTGATGGTACATTGAACCTTCGATTGGCCGGGCATATGGAATATTATCATATATGAATAACTAAAGTTGTTCATTATTGATGGGCCATCACAACAGGTTTCTCTGTATAGTCATACATTTACATTTGGGAGAATGTTGTATCCAGTTGATTTGACAATCCACTTCGATATGTTTTTAATGATTATTTTAATCATGTTTACACAATATATTTTGTATTTTATTCTTTCATGAGTACTCTTCTTTCTTATTTTGGGATTACCATTGGCAACCTTTAAAGTCCTATAGATTTTTAGCTTTTCATATTTAATTGGATGTGGTGCCATATATTGTGGGTTATGTCTCTGTATTGTTCTATATCAGGGGGTCTCAAACTGGCGGCCCTCCAGCTGCTGTGGAACTACAAGTCCCATCATGCCTCTGCCTGTGGGAGCCATGCTTGTAACTGTCAGCCTTGCAATGCCTCATGGGACTTGTAGTTTTTCAGCAGCTGGAGGGCCGGCAGTTTGAGACCCCCTCCTCTATATAGACTACTATAGTAGATGGACCAATAGATTTAGCCAGACTGTAGTCAAATTAAAGCTGAACTCCAGCTAACACTTTTTAAGAAGTATCAGAAACCTTTTTTTGTTGCTTTTGGCATAAAAGTTTTAATAAAAAAGAATAAAAGCTGATGTTGCCTTAAGTACCACTTTAATCACAAAAATGTTCATTTTAATATATTCCTCAATAATCAAAAAGAAAATAAAGTCCACTTTTTGTGCACAAATGCCTTTGCAAATTTAAATATTACCTTGCAAAAGTAGCAGTGACATCATCACTGCACTGCACCTAGTCTGTACAGAGAGCAGAGCTGTGGGAGGGGCCCAGCAGAAAACGACAGGAGGGGGCGGAGACAAGACCAGTCACCCCGCACGGGGAGAAGGAGCAGAGGTGTGGGAGGGGCCCAGCAGGCCCCACCCACCACAGGCTCCCCGCAGAAAACTACAGGAGGGGGGCGGAGACAAGACCAGTCATCCCGCACAAAGAGAAGGAGCAGAGCTGTGGGAGGGGCTCAGTAGTCACCACCCACTACAGGCCGCCTGCAGAAAACGACAGGAGGGGGGTGGAGACAAGACCAGTCACCCTGCAGGAGGAGAGGGAGCAGAGCTCTGGGAGGGGCTCAGCAGTCCCCACCCACTACAGGCTGCCTGCAGAAAACTACAGGAGGGGGCGGAGACAAGACCAGCCACCCTGTACAAGGGGAGAAAGCAGAACTGTGGGAGGGGTCCAACAGTCCCCACCCACTACAGAAAACTACAGGAGGGGGCGGAGACAAGACCAGTCCTCCTGCACAAGCAGGGAGAGGTCTTTATTACAGGAAGTCTCACGCCGGATTACTGCACAGATCTGGAAGAAATACACAAAGATCTTCGATATTCCAGAAGAAGACACGTGACTCTTTTATGTAGACAATATTTGCTTATCCCTGGAGTTCTGCTTTAAGTCTTTAGCAAACCCGGACACTTTATGTTGCACCATTATCAACAAATACAAAAAAAAATGTATAGACCAGGGACCGGCTTAGCCCACCAGACCCCGTCTACTGTATAACGAAAGTCTCATTTTTGGGCGGACTGACCGCTTTAGAAATAATTTTCATTGGCGTTGCACTTGGACAACACCCTCGCTGTACCGTCAGGTTTTTGAGCCGCTCTGTCGGCGCACATATAACTTTTAAGCTAGAAAATCCCATTAGGAATAAAACCCGTATTAAGTTATTACTGCCTAATTATTTTTTACAGAATGTTTTGCGCTAAGCTGAGGCGTTGATGAACGAAGTGATAAAGCCCCTTGTCTGGTAATTGGCGAGAAGCAAACTCCAGCTCTCGATATTTTAGCTGAGCTGTTAAGCCTGAGAAATATGCAAAAAGTAGATTTTACATGCCTGCCAGAAAACTTCTCATTTACTTAATTCAACAAACGCCTTTAATGGGCTATTTACCTAGAAGACTCTAATTATTGTGTACGTCACGTGGCTTTCCAAGCTGTTAACTGCACCCGTGCCGGGCGGAAGAGCACCGCGACCCTGTGAAGGTTCTCCTGTGTCCAGGTCATGGTGGAGCTTGTGGTCCATGTTAGAGGTGCGCGATTAATCGCGAAACGATCGCGATCTCGATTCACCCCCCATGATTTTTGCTGCCGATCCACGTAAACAGCGCGGAACGCAAATGGCGGATATCGGAACTGACTTCAGTCATTGGTGCGTGAGATGTGGCGTGCTGATGCCTGGTTGTGGGCGGGTACAGTGGCCAGGAAACGGCACGCTCTTTACACTGTAATCGCCCAGACGGAGACATGACATGACGACGGTTCCTCTCTCCCCCTCTGTACTAATCTGTACAGTGGAGGGGAGAGATCCAGAGATGGAAGCAGCCATCCGTCCTTACCCTGCCAATACCCTGCCAATACCCTGCCAATACCCTGCCAATACCCTAGCAATACCCTAGCAATACCCTAGCAATACCCTAGCAATACCCTAGCAATACTCTAGCAATACTCTAGCAATACCCTGCCAATACTCTAGCAATACCCTGCAATACCCTGCCAATACTCTGCAATACCCTGCCAATACTCTGCAATACCCTGCCAATACTCTGCAATACCCTGCCAATACTCTAGCAATACTCTAGCAATACTCTGCAATACCCTGCCAATACTCTAGCAATACCCTGCAATACTCTGCAATACCCTGCCAATACTCTGCAATACCCTGCCAATACTCTAGCAATACTCTGCGATACCCTGCCAATACTCTGCGATACCCTGCCAATACTCTGCGATACCCTGCCAATACTCTGCGATACCCTGCCAATACTCTGCGATACCCTGCCAATACTCCAGCAATACCCTGCAATACCCTGCCAATACTCTGCAATACCCTGCCAATACTCTAGCAATACTCTGCGATACCCTGCCAATACTCTGCGATACCCTGCCAATACCCTGCCAATACTCTGCGAGACCCTGCCAATACTCTGCGAGACCCTGCCAATACTCTAGCAATACCCTGCCAATACTCTAGCAATACCCTGCCAATACTCTAGCAATACCCTGCCAATACTCTAGCAATACTCTGCGATACCCTGCCAATACTCTGCGATACCCTGCCAATACTCTAGCAATACCCTGCCAATACTCTAGCAATACCCTGCCAATACTCTAGCAATACCCTGCTCACTGCGCTCGGCTCTTTTTTATATTCCAACTCTATGTCCACTTGGATGATGGGGATAGAACCTGGACTCACGGCGCAGGCGCCGTTCATCTTCGGGTATTTTCAGAATCTGTGTGTGCTGTGTACTGCGCATGCGCAGTACGCAGCGGACACTATCAGATGGAGGACCTTATATGATGTAAGTTTTTTTTTAAACTGGGTTTACTCACGCTTTAAGTAGTGAAACGTCTTAGCCCTTGTACACACGGGTCTGACATTGCGACAACAAAATCCGTTGGATTTTGTCCGAAACTTGTGTTGCATACACACGGTCGGACAAAGTTGTCGGAAAATCCGATCGTTCATAACGTGATGACGTTATTTCGTTAGGACGGGACTACGTTCAGGCTACTAGCCAATAGCTTTGATGTAGGAATTTGATCTGAGCATGCGTGGCACTTTGTCCGATTGGAATTCTCTACAAACGATAGGGCAAAGTATGTTTATAGCCCGGCTCTAAAACTTTGTCGGTCGGATATTCCGATGGAAACAGTCCGATGGAGCCCACACACAGTCGGATTATCCGACAACACTGTCCGATCGGACATTTTCCGTCAGAGTGTCCAACCGTGTGTACAACGGCTTAAAGATTACAGAACAAGTCCAATTGAACTTGCTGAGGATTTCTCAACCAGGGTTCCTCCAGAGGTTGTAGGGGTTCCTTGAGCAATGAGCAGTTTCTGCCTCTCAGATAAGTTCCCACGGACACTATTGTTCTTTTTAGCTATCTGTAAGGAGGTAGGTCCCCCCCCCCCCTCCCCCCATGACAGCAAGTGTAAGGAGTATTCTTCACTCTAAACATGTGCATGCCGGAGATCAATCATTTTCAGATCAATTATTAGCTAAGCTAAGGAAGCAGCAGCTGCTTGTGTCTTTACCAACCACTGGGGTCACCCAGCCCATGCACTTATATGGCTGGGAATCACCGGTCACGTAAACAAATGGGCGGGGAATAGAAGATTACATTGTTGCCTAAATGTGACCACGTGGCCAAATATGGGCACTGATGTCACCACTATCCCCGCCCCTTTTCTTTATATAGCCATGGCAGCTCAGGGCGCTGTCATTTGGCTAGTGTTGCCATCGGGAAGTTGTGTGCGGTGGGCTGTCAGGGTTTTGTTTTGTTTTTGCCGATTAATTTACAATGAGGCTCATATATTGGGTGTGTTTTTTATTTTATTTTTTAACATTGGATTTGTCATATGTTTGTCTTTTTTTTTTTTTTTCTAGGTTTTATATATAATTATTTTTTTGAGTACCCCATACTCATTAACATCTGGGGGCCCCCTCATTAATAAGGGGGGCTTCTAGATTCTGAGACCCCCACAAACACCAGGCAAGGGTTGTGGGAATGAGATCCTGCCTCAACATGGGGACAAGGCGCTTTGCCAGAGGAGACCCCCATGTTAAGGACATGTGGGCCTTCAGGAGAGGTAGGGGCATGCACTCATCCACCCCCATCCCCCTTTCTTGGCAATTTATACATGTTTCAACTGCAGGCAAGAGCCTCATAAATAAAATAAAAACGTTTTTTTACCTTCCCTGACTGAGGCCAAATTCTCCGTCATTTGTGTCTCACACGCTCCCCCTCCCAGGCACTGCAGCTCACAGTGGGAGGGGTTCAGCAACAGCGGCAGTGCTGCCAATCTGGAAAGCAGTGGGCGGGACTAGGTGTGGTCAGGTTCTGATTGGCAAGCTACAGGCTGAATCAGGGGTGACAATACCGGTAGCCACACCCCTACAACTTTTCCTCTGACTCTAGCGCAAGCAGGCACAAGAAGGTGACAACTTTGCTTTGAATTTTAGAAGCAGTGCAGCATTGTTGTCATCCCATCATTGGAAGCTGCATTAGGTGGGCTTCCCTGGCAGGATCAACGGGTATTTGTGAGATTTTGCAGGGGGATTAAAGAAATGCTGTAAGTGAAATTTGCTAATTTGTTTACACCCAGTGGCATCGCTAGGGGGTGGCTTTTGGGGCTATAGCCCGGAATCTGGGGCCCATAGCTCCAAGTATCTCCAGGGGTCCCTAAGGGTAGGGGAGGCTCTCTAGGGACTCTGATGTAAGGGGAGCTCTCTGGGGATTCTGATTTAAGGGGGAGGCCCTCTGGGGACTATGATGTAAGGGGAGGGGCTCTCTGGGGACCCTAATGTAAGGGGGATGCTCTCTGGGGACCCTGATGTAAGGGGGGACTCTATGGGGACCCTGATGTAAGGGGGAGGCTCTCTGGGGACCCTGATGTAAGGGGGGTGCTCTCTGGGGACCCTGATGTAAGGGGGGTGCTCTCTGGGAACCCTGATGTAAGGGGGGTGCTCTCTGGGAACCCTGATGTAAGGGGGGTGCTCTCTGGGGACCCTGGTGTAAGGGGGAGGCTCTCTGGGGACCCTAATGTAAGGGGGAGGCTCTCTGGGGACTCTGATGTAAGGGGGAGGCTCTCTGGGGACTCTGGTGTAAGGGGGAGGCTCTCTGGGGACTCTGATGTAAGGGGGGGGCTCTCTGGGGACTCTGATGTAAGGGGGAGGCTCTCTGGGGACCCTGGTGTAAGGGGGAGGCTCTCTGGGGACCCTGATGTAAGGGGGAGGCTCTCTGGGGATTCTGATGTAAGGGAGATGCTCTCTGGAGACCCTGATGTAAGGGGCAGGCTCTCTGGAGACCCTGATGTAAGGGGCAGGCTCTCTGGAGACCCTGATGTAAGGGAGATGCTCTCTGGAGACCCTGATGTAAGGGGGGTGCTTTCTGGAGACCCTGATGTAAGGGGGAGGCTCTCTGGGGACTCTGATGTAAGGGGGAGGCTCTCTGGGGACTCTGGTGTAAGGGGGAGGCTCTCTGGGGACTCTGATGTAAGGGGGGGGCTCTCTGGGGACTCTGATGTAAGGGGGAGGCTCTCTGGGGACTCTGATGTAAGGGGGAGGCTCTCTGGGGACTCTGATTTAAGGGGGAGGCTCTCTGGGGACTCTGATGTAAGGGGGGGCTCTCTGGGGACTCTGATGTAAGGGGGGGGGGGGCTCTCTGGGGACTCTGATGTAAGGGGGAGGCTCTCTGGGGACTCTGATGTAAGGGGGAGGTTCTCTGGGGACTCTGATTTAAGGGGGAGGCTCTCTGGGGACTCTGATGTAAGGGGGAGGCTCTCTGGGGACTCTGATGTAAGGGGGAGGCTCTCTGGGGACTCTGATTTAAGGGGGAGGCTCTCTGGGGACTCTGATGTAAGGGGGAGGCTCTCTTGGGACTCTGATGTAAGGGGGAGGCTCTCTGGGGACTCTGATGTAAGGGGGAGGTTCTCTGGGGACTCTGATGTAAGGGGGAGGCTCTCTGGGGACTCTGATGTAAGGGGGAGGTTCTCTGGGGACTGTGATGTAAGGGGGGGGGACTCTCTGGGGATACATACATACACATACACACACGTATATTACTGTATATACATGTGTATGCCCGCCCAAGAGTATGACTTTCTGTACTACGCTGCTATGGGCTCTGGCCCCAAATCTTTTGTTGACCCAGCAACACCTGTTTACAACTAAAGCTCAAGTTATACATTTTATTGTAGTCACATTGGTTCAGCGTGCCGATCCCCGTGGTAGCTGTAAATCGCTGTAGCGGTCACTGACAGTGATTGCCGCAGTCTTCCAGGTCCTTATGCGGATCGGCTGCCCTTTTGCATTGTAACCACGGTGCTAGCTCACTTGGCGCTGCTGCTATTCACTGAACGCATTGTTTTTCTCTGATTGGACGAGGTAGAGATGTTGGGGACACACCCCACATGATACCACAGTGCCCGGGGCATCCGACCCTCTTGCCCACCCCTTGTCCCGGCCCTGATTAACACTGCTGCTTGTAGTCTCTCCATCAGAAGCTAGGGGGACAATAACCGGAATTGCCTAATCTAGAACCTTGGTGGCGGAGTCACCGGTTAGTATTTTAATGAAAGATGCTTCCAAACTGTGTTACATTGGAAGTGATATGATGTCACCGAGGACAAGGGTTCAGGCAGAGATGACAGCGCTCTTTCCAGCCTCTCCGTGCAGCAATAGGTTATTGGTACAGAGGTCTATTGCTGGCTAATTGTGGACAGCCTGCAGCAGCTAATTATTATGCCGCAGACACGCGATCGGAATTCCAGGCAGAAAAAGAGCGATGAGAGCTTTTCATCAGAAACTGCGACCGTGCGTACGCTCCATCGGAATTTAGCTGTCTGAATTCCCGCCGGGCAAAAATTTGATAGCGTGTTCTCAATTTTCCCCGACGGAAAAACGTTCTATCGGAAATTCCGATCGTGTGTATGCAATTCCGACACGCCAAAAATCACGCATGCTCAGATTCAACTACGAGACGGAAGCTATTGGCTACTGACTATTGAACTGCCTTTTTCTAGTCCCGTCGTACGTGTTGTACGTCACCGCGTTATAAACGGAATTCCATCGGGAAAAACCATCAAAGCTTTTTCCAATGCAAATTCCGATCGTGTGTACGCGGCATTAGAAATGATCTGTTGCTGCAGAGAATGTAGCCACCCTGCCTTCGTCCCACTGTACAGTGCCTTGAAAAAGTATTCATACCCCTTGAAATTTCCCACATTGTGTCATGTTACATCCAAAAACATGAATGTATTTTATTGGGATTTTATGTGATGGACCAACACAAAGTGGCACATAATTGTGAGGTGGAAGGAAAATGATAAATGATACAAATATGTGAAAAGTGGGGGGGGGGGGGGGGGGATTTGTATTCAGCCCCCTTTACGCAGATACCCCTAACTAAAATCTAGAGGAACCAATTTCCTTCAGAAGTCACCTAATTAGTAAATAGAGTCCACCTGTGTGTCATTTAATCTCACTATAAATACAGATGTTCTGTGAAGCCCTCGGGGGTTTGTTAGAGAATCTTAGTGGACAAACGGCATCATGAAGGCCAAGGAACACACCAGACAGGTCAGGCATGAAGTTGTGGAGAAGTATAAAGCAGGGTTGGGTTATAAAAGAATCTCCCAAGTTTTGAACATCTCACGGAGCTCTGTTCAATCCATCATCGGAAAATGGAAAGAGTATGGGCACAACTACATACCTACCAAGACATGGCCGTCCACCTAAACTGACCGGGCCGGGCAAGAAGAGCATTCATCAGAGAAGCAGCCAAGAGGCCCATGGTAACTCTGGCAAAGCGAGAAGGGTAGAAAAGGAAGCGCCACCTAAGTGCAGCCTTAGAAGATACTTTAATGACACAGAGTAAGATTACACTTACAGGATCGTCTGTATACAAATACAGATCGTCTGAACCCCCAAAATAATTTTCAAGTCTCGAGGAACCCTTCCTAAAACCAATTTATCAGGGGTCAATGGGAACAATGCCCCTTATACTGATAGCCGATATGAAGAATTTCCCACTTAAAGTGGTGCTCAGAATGCCAACCTTAAAGCAGGACTGTACTTGGGGAAAAAAATATTAAAAGCCAGCAGCTATAAATACTGCAGCTGCTGACTTTTAATAAATGGACACTCACCTGTCCCGGGGTCCAGCGATGCCGAGGCCGATCGATCGCTCAGCTCTTGGCTGCTGCCGCCACCATTCTAGGTGAGGGAATCAGGAAGTGAAGCGAATCTGCTTCACTTCCCGGTTCCCTACTGCGCATGCGCGAGCCGCGCAACGCAATAGGAATTGTCCTCGCTGTCTCTGGGACCCATGTGTGTCCCAGCAGACAGCGCGGCAGGACAGGAAGAGGCATAGACTCCCGTGGGAGTCTATGCCCCGGAAGTGGGTGTAAATACCTGTCTTTGACAGGTATCTGCACCCCCCCTCCCCCCTGAAAGGTGCCAATTGTGACATCGGAGGGGGGGAGGGTTCCAATCAGCGGAGGTTCCACTTTAGGGTGGAATCCCGCTTAGAAGACAGCTAAAAAAAAATATTTGGTGTCACGCCGGTGGCTTTGCTAAGTGATGCTGAACCTTGAACTCTGTTGGCACCATCAAAAAGGTGGTTCATCAGCCGCAGCTCAAGGAAGCCATAGCAACCTCTGGAGGAACCCCGAGTTGAGAATGGCTGCTCTATCACATAAAATCCCAATAAAATACATTTATGCTTTTGGTTGTAACATGAGAAAATGTGGGGAATTTCAAGGGTATGAATACTTTTTCCAGGCACTGTATGTAGGAACGTAGCCATCCTCTCTTGCATACTCCTAAGATGGACTATGGGATTTGTAGTGTGTGTAGGAGGCAGAAAAACAACGTGAGAAACAATTTTTATGAAAAATCACATACAGGGTCATTGCGTAGTGGATATGTATGGATCGTTTTCTAGAGAATAAGGATATCCTTTGGTGTCACTTTAAGGCTGGGTTCACACTGCTGCGATGTCCGAAATCGGATGTGATTCGCACTGCAGTGCAAATGATATGCGATCTCTGTAAGATGCGATTTCAGCCATACAGATAGTATGGCTGAATTTGCATCGCATCCGGCCCAAATTCGCACAGGACCCTTTTTTTTGGTCCGCAGCAGAATCGGATCGCATGGGTGTGAACACCATGTGATCCGATTCCTGTCCGAGTTTGCAGATCGCACTGCCATATGCGAACTGATTTGGAGGTGTCATTAACTTTTAACTGACACTCCCAGCAGTTCGCATAGGGCAGTGTGAACTGCCGCCGGGAGACATGCGATGCGGGAACCCGCCGCGGATTCGCAGCATTCCCGCATCGCAGCAGTGTGAACCCAGCCTAATTATGAACTATTTTCAGATGCTCTTTTTTTATGTGATATAAATTATTATATTTCTTTATATGATCATTCGGTCTCACGCTGTGCCTTGTTTGTGTGTTTGTAGTTGACATCGCGAGAAAGCAGTCCCGAGGGGCTACGACGAGCCGACTCCTGCCGAAAGTCAAGGAACTTCAATAAGCAGCCCAGCACTGGGGATTACTACAAATACCTGGGACAGAACTCCGCAGAGTCTCCGGAGGGCAGGAAGATGGCACACAGCGAGGAGGTAGGCCGGTCAACTGATCAAAAGTCCATCTCAACCAGTGTCATCACCCACTCATTTCTTATATTATTTGAAAGCCAATTATTTGGCTCGGAACCTAGCCAGGAATGCCTAGAATGATCCCCAAGCCAATCCTGACACTTCTCACAGTCTTGTAAAAATCATTTTTTGCTAGAAAATTACTTACAAACCCCTAAGCATTATTTATGTTTTTTTTTTTTTTTTTTTTTTTAAAGCAGAGATACTGGAGATTAAAATGGTGGTTGTTGCGAATGGTGGTTGTTGCGAATGTTTTATGTTGCGTCATATTTGCGCAGACATGTTTAAATTAAGCTCATTTGGCTGGACTTCTCCTATGGATCACCAGAGTGCAATTCGTTTTTTGCACCCCTGTGATCTGGGCTGAAGTCCGCTCTCTGCTGACGTCACAGAGTCGGGGGGGGCAGGCTCGGGCATCATCACGACCATGGAGTCGGGATCCGCCCAGATCCCTGGACTGGGTGGATCGGGCACACGTCTCAGCCTCCCAGTGAGCCGCTGAGAGGCTGAGCCTCCTCCACAGCCCAGTGCTCCAGGAGGAGGGGGCAGAGCAGAGAGCCGGTGACTGGCAGTCAGCAGCTCTCTGCTCGGGGAGCTGTGAGAACCGAGTGATCGGCGATGTTTGATCGTTCGGGTCTCATATGTGTTGTCAATAGAACCTTTTTTTGGCGACGCTCAAGAACAATCAAGACATAGGAGGAGTAAGGAGTATGTAAGGAGTAAGCCCTTGTACACACGGTCGGACATTCCGACGGAAAATGTCCGATTGGACCGTGTTGTCGGATAATCCGACCGTGTGTGGGGCTTCATCTGACTTTTTCCGTCGGAATGTCCGACCAACAAAGTTTGAGAAGCTGGATATAAAAATTTTCAGACCACACCATCCGATCGGACTTTGTCCAATCGTTTGTAGAGAATTTCGGTCGGACAACGTGCCACGCATGCTCAGCTTAAATTACAAGACCAAAGCTATTGGCTACTAGCCTGAACGTAGTCCCGTCATAACGAAATAACGTCATCACGTTATGAATGATCGGATTTTCCAACAACTTTGTCCGGCCGTGTGTATGCAACATCAGTTTCGGACAAAATCCGTCGGAAAAAATCCAACGGATTTTGTTGCCGAAATGTCCGACCCGTGTGTACAAGGGCTAAGAGTTGGAAGAAAGGACCATAAAATCGCGGCATACGCGGATGATATTCTAATGTATGCATCTAACCCAAGAGTGACTTTGCTAAATATATTGAAGGAGGTAAAAGAGTATGGGGAACTCCCAAACGTCAAAATAAATCCAATAAAAACAGAGATATTAAATATCGGAATAGAAGAAAGGGAAGCCCAGACCCTTCAAAGAGAATTTCCATTCACATGGGTAAAAGATGAGTTAAAGTACTTGGGAATCAAATTAACATCAACGGTAGAAAAAATATACTCTGCAAATTATATTCCGTTAATTAACGAGATTGAGGAACATATTAAAAAACTGAGCAAACAACCAATTTCATGGACCGGAAGAGTAAATATGTTTAAAATGACGATATTGCGAAAAATAATATACACATTTCAGATGCTGCCAATTGAGATCCCACAGAGTTTTTTTTCAAGATAATAAAAAAAAGTTAACAAAATACATCTGGCAAAATGAAAAGCCAAGAATTAAAGTGGAGGTCCACCCTAAAGTGGAGCTTCCGCTCATTGGAACCCCCCCCCCTCCGGCGCCACAATTGGCACCTTTCAGGGGGGAGGGGGGTGCAGATACCTGTACAGTACAGGTAATTGCAGCCACTTCCGGCGTAGATTCTGCAGAAGTTACGCCCCTTTCCAAAGGTCCCCCCGCTGCCTGCTGGGAAACACACGGATCCCAGAGAAGGCGGGGACCATCCTTATTGCGCAGCACGACTCGCGCATGCACAGTAGGGAACCGGGAAATGAAGCCGCAAGGCTCCACTTCCTGATTCCCATATCCAAGATGGCGGCAGCAGCATCCGAGAGACGATCGAGAGATCGGCTTCGGGTGCCGACATCGCGGGCGCGCTGGGCGGGTAAGTGTCATTATTTTAAAAGTCAGCAGCTGCAGTATTTGTAGCTGCTGGCTTTTAAAAAAAAAAAAAAACGGCGGCAGAGAAGGAGGATTGGCAACACCAGACATAAATCGATAATACAAAGCAGTAGTATTAACACGAATGATTGAGTGGATAACCGGAAACAGCGAAAAAAATGGGTGGAAAACACAAGTAGGACCACGTTGCACAAAAATATATATGGATACCACCAAAGTTTAAAGTGATTACATTTGGTATGTATCGACCACAGGGTGGTCCTGGGGATACATTACAAAAAAAACATGCCACGTCCCGATATTTAGATTTACTAGAAAACACAAAAAATAGTGTTGAAAATTATGGACTTTTTAGGCATATATATATATATATATATATATATATATATATATATATATATATATATATATATATATATACAGTGCCTTGCGAAAGTATTCGGCCCCCTTGAACTTTTCAACCTTTTGCCACATTTCAGGCTTCAAACATAAAGATATAAAATTTTAATTTTTTGTGAAGAATCACCAACAAGTGGGACACAATTGTGAAGTGGAACGAAATTTATTGGATATTTTAAACTTTTTTAGCAAATAAAAAACTGAAAAGTGGTGCGTGCAAAATGATTCGGCCCCTTTACTTTCAGTGCAGCAAACTCCCTCCAGAAGTTCAGCGAGGATCTCTGAATGATCCAATGTTGTCCTAAATGACTGATGGTGATAAATAGAATCCACCTGTGTGTAATCAAGTCTCTGTATAAATGCACCTGCTCTGTGATAGTCTCAGGGTTCTGTTGAAAGCGCAGAGAGCATCATGAAGACCAAGGAACACACCAGGCAGGTCCGTAATACTGTTGTGGAGAAGTTTAAAGCCGGATTTGGATACAAAAAGATTTCCCAAGCTTTAAACATCCCAAGGAGCACTGTGCAAGCGATCATTTTGAAATGGAAGGAGTATCAGACCACTGCAAATCTACCAAGACCTGGCCGTCCCTCTAAACTTTCAGCTCAGACAAGGAGAAGACTGATCAGAGATGCAGCCAAGAGGCCCATGATCACTCTGGATGAACTGCAGAGGACTACAGCTGAGATGGGAGAGTCTGTCCATAGGACAACAATCAGTCGTACACTGCACAAATCTGCCCTTTATGGAAGAGTGGCAAGAAGAAAGCCATTTCTCAAAGATATCCATAAAAAGTCTCGTCTAAAGTTTGCCACAAGCCACCTGGGAGACACACCAAACATGTGGAAGAAGGTGCTCTGGTCAGATGAAACCAAAATCCAACTTTTTGCCCACAATGCAAAACGATATGTTTGGCGTAAAAGCAACACAGCTCATCACCCTCAACACACCATCCCCACTGTCACACATGGTGGTGGCAGCATCATGGTTTGGGCCTGCTTTTCTTCAGCAGGGACAGGGAAGATGGTTAAAATTGAGGGGAAGATGAATGCAGCCAAATACAGGACCATTCTGGATGAAAACCTGTTGGAGTCTGCAAAAGACCTGAAACTGGGACGGAGATTTATCTTCCAACAAGACAATGATCCCAAACATACAGCAAAATCTACAAAGGAATGGTTCACAAATAAACGTATCCAGGTGTTAGAATGGCCAAGTCAAAGTCCAGACCTGAATCCAATCGAGAATCTGTGGAAAGAGCTGAAAACTGCTGTTCACAAACGCTCTCCATCCAACCTCACTGAGCTCCAGCTGTTTTGCAAGGAAGAATGGGCAAGAATTTCAGTCTCTCGATGTGCAAAACTGATAGAGACACCCCAAGCGACTTGCAGCTGTAATCGCAGCAAAAGGTGGCTCTACAAAGTATTAACGCAAGGGGGCCGAATCATTTTGCACGCCCCACTTTTCATTTTTTTATTAGTTAAAAAAGTTTCAAAAATCCAATAGATTTCGTTCCACTTCACAATTGTGTCCCACTTGTTGGTGATTCTTCACAAAAAATAAACATTTTATATCTTTATGTTTGAAGCCTGAAATGTGGCAAAAGGTTGAAAAGTTCAAGGGGGTGAATACTTTCGCAAGGCACTGTAGATATATGCCTAAAAAGTCCATCATTTTCAACACTATTTTTTTAAAAAAATAATGATTTTAAACAAATTTTATTTCTAAAAACAGATTTTCAATGCCTCAGAGCACAATAGTTTCACTGTCTAGTATGATATAAATGCATCACATTCTACATACATTCCCATCTGCATCCAACATGGGGACACTGAGAAAAAAAACATCAATACAAAGAATACAATTTATACAGACAGTGTATCATGGACGACTCAGCCCAGAGATGCTCTACATGTTACGCGTTCTCTATAACGCTTCATCAGGAGCCTATAACTTTTTGTTCCCTATGGATAGCCAGAGAGAAAAAAAAAAGCGTCTCTACAGAGGTCAGGCAGTAGTGTAGCCCATATATTGTGTAAAAAAGGCACAAAAGGAAACAAAGACTCCAAAAAGATAGGACAAGGAAAGGGTTGTAGAAACCGTGATCTTCCAATGTGTAAAGGAGCTGTTTCCTAATAAAGTTTCGACTTGGCCTTGAGGGAGAAGGGAAAAGGAGAACCACCCCTCAGTACCTCCGTAGCCACACACCGTTTTTTTTCGCAGTGCTGTGAAAAAGTATGTGCCCCCCCTAAAAAAAAATGTTTGCGTTTTTGTCACACTTAAATGCTTTTGATCATCAAACTAATTTTAACCACTTCAATACCGGGGGGGGGGGACTTAAACACCTTCCTGCCCAGACCAATTTTGAGCTTTCAGCGCTGTCGCACTTTGAATGACAATTGCGCGGTCCTGCTACACTGTACCCAAATGAAATTTGTATCATTTTTTCCCCACAAATAGAGATTTCTTTTGGTGGTATTTGATCACCTCTACGGTTTTTATTTTTTGCTAAACAAATAAAAAAATACCGAAAATTTTGAAAAAAAACGTTTTTTTTTTTTGTTTCAGTTTCAAAACTTTGCAAATAAGTAAGTTTTCTCCTTCACTGATGGGCACTGATGGGGTTACACTGATGGGCAATGATAAGGCGGCACTGATGGGCACCAATGAGGTGGCACCAATGAAGTGGCACTGATGAGGTGGCATTGATAGACACTGATATGTGGCACTGATAGGCGGCACTGATGGGTGGCACTGATGGGCGACACGGATGGGCACTGATAGGTGGCACAAATTGGCACGGATTGGCATGGATGGGCATGGATAAGTGGCACAGGTGGGCATGGGTTAGGCGGCACAGGTGGGCATGGGTTAGGCGGCACAGGTGGGCATGGGTTAGGCGGCACAGGTGGGCATGGGTAGGCACTGATAGGCGGCACCTATGGGAACTGATAGGCGGCATTGTATTATAATATATTGCACTAATGGATGCCAATCAGTGCCAATCAATAATGCATGCCAATCAGTGATGCCCATTGTGGGCACTGATTGGCATCCATTATGGGCACTGATTGGCATCCATTGTGGCACTGACTAGAATCCCTGGTGGTCTAGGGTGGCATACCTTGTCCTTGGCATCCCTGGTGGTCTGGTGGCGTCCCTGGTGGTCCAGTGTGGGCATCTTTGGGGGGGCTGTGCTGATAGTCGATCAGCACAGACCCCCCCTGTCAGAGGAGCAGCCGATCGGCTCTCCTCTACTCGTGTCTGACAGACGCGAGTGAGGAAAAGCCGATCACCGGCTTTTCCTATTTACACTGTGATCAGCCGTGATTGGACACGGCTGATCACGTGGTAAAGAGCCTCCGTCGGAGACTCTTTACCGAGATCGTAGTTGCCGGGTGTCAGACTGACACCCCGCAACAACGATCTCCGCGATGCGCACCCCCGGGGGCGCGCAGCGGCTCATAATCCTGATCACGTCATATGACGTCCGGTCAGGATTATGAAACCACTTTGCCGCCGTCCATTTGCTATAGGGCGGGCGGCAAGTGGTTAATATTACACAAAGATAACCCAAGTAAATACACAATACAGTATTTAAATCCCATTTATTAAGGGAAAAAAGCTGTCCAAACCTGCTCTAGCCCTATGTGAAAAAAGTAATTGCCCCCCAAACCTAATAACTGGTTGTGCCACCCTTGGTGGCAACAACTGCAATCAAGCGTTAGCGATAGCTGACAATGAGTCTTTTCACATCGCCGTGGAGGAATTTTGGCCTGCTCTTCTTTGCAGAATTGTTTTAATTCAGCCACAGCAAGAACGGCCTGTGTAAGGTCATGCCACAGCATCTCAATCGTATTTAAGTCTGGACTTTGACTAGGCTGCACCAAAACCTTCAATTTTTTTTGAGCCATTCAGAGGTGGACTTGCTGGTGTTTTTTGGATTATTGTCTTGCTGCATAACCCAAGCGTGCTTAAAGTGGTGTGCCCATTAAAAAAAAAAAATTAAAATTAAAAGTCAGCAGCTAAAAATACTGCAGCTGCTGACTTTTAATAATCGGACAATTACCTGTCCCAGGGTCAGGCGATGCGGGAGATTGAAGCCCTGCTCATCCCCCCCTCCATTCGGCGGCGCCGGCATTGTAACTGTGGGCACCCGGCTGTGGCTTCACAGCCGGGCACCCACTGTGCATGCGCGAGCGGTGCCGCGCGCCGTGAGAGGCCACGCAATCATCTGGGACCTGTCCCGTGTCCCAGATGATTGACAGGAGGAAGGGGGCGGAGCTGAGCCCTTCCTGTGCCGAGGGGAAGGGATGTCACCAGCCCAGGCACTGAAGGAGGCAGTACGAGGGACCCCCTAGCAACAACTATTTAGAAGTGAGCTAAAAAAATAAAAAATTCCAAATTTTTTTTTTGTTTTTTTTAGGAACAGTAAAAAAAAAATCCAAATGTTCAACATTCATGATTTTTTTTTTGGGGGGGGGGGGGGGCGCAACTCCACTTTAAAGTCAGGAACTGATGGCCGGACATTCTCCTTCAGGATTTTCTGGTAGAGTGCACCATTCATAGTTCCATCCTTGATAGCAAGTAGCCCAGGTCCTGAGGCTGCCCCAGACCAGCACACTACCATCACCATGTCTGACTGTTGGTATGATGTTCTTTTTATGAAAGGCTGTGTTAGCTTTACACCAGATGTAACGGGACGGACACCTTCGAAAAAGTTCAACTTTTGTCTCATAAGTCCACAGAATATTAGCCCAAAAGTCTTGGGGATAATCAAGAAGGTTTTTGGCAAATGTGAGGTGAGCCTTTGTGTTCTGTTGGTCAGCAGTGGCTTTGTCCTTGGAACTCTCCCATGGACGCCATGTTTGCCCGGTCTGTTTCTTATTGTTGAATCATCAACACTGATCTTACCTGAGGCAAGTGAGGCCTGCAGGTCTTTAGATGTTGTTCTGGGTTCTTTTATGACCTCCTGGATGAGTCTCCGTTGTGCTCCTGGAGTAATTTTGGTCATCACTGCTCCAAGTTATCTCCATTTGTGGATAATGTCTCTCATCGTGGTTTGTTAGAGTCCCCCCAAAGCCTTATGCCGTGTACACACGATCAAGCAATCCGGTGGAAAAGTCCGGCGGACTCGAGTCTGCTGGACAATCTGCCCATGTGTGCGCTCCGGCTCACTTTTTTTTACCCAAAAGTCTAGCGGACTTAGAAATTCGTTTTGCACCAAAATATGTCCGCCGGACTCGCAGTCCGGTGGACAATACGGCCGTGTGTGTGGTAGTCTGCCGTACTTTTGAAATGAACGGACTTTTCCCGCACAGAGAAAAGTCCGTTCATTTTGAGCGCGGCTCCAGGTAGCTGGGACTAGCGAAGGAAGCGTAGCTGGCCTCGTCCCCTGGTATGGACTTAAAGGGGAAGCCCTACGCCGAAAAAGTGGCATAGGGGTCCCCCCTAGGTCCACATCAGACCCTTGTCCAAGCACGCTACCTGGCCGGTCAGGAAAGGGGGTGGGGACGAGCGAGCCCCCCCTTCTGAGCCGTACCAGGCCACGTGCCCTCAACAACCCCAAAGCACTTTGTCCCCATGTTGATGAGGACAAGGGCCTCTTCCCGACAACCCTGGCTGTTGGTTGTCGGGGTCTGCAAGCGGGGGGGCTTATCGGAATCCAGGCCCCCGGATCACGGCCCGCCACCCTATGTGAATGAGTATGGGGTACAATGTACCCCTACCCATTCACCTGTGAAAAAAAAAGTAAAAAAAAAAAACACAACACACAAGGGTTAAAAATTTATTGCACAGCTCCGGTGGTCTTCTTCTTCAGTCTTGGGGATCTTCTCGCCAGACTACGCTATCTTCTGCTCTTTTACTAGTGGAGGAGCCTGGCTTTCTTCTTCATCGCCGCCGCCCGGGGTCTTCTTCCGACTTCGGGTGTCTTGTCCCCCTCTTCGGTTCTTCTTGCCGGGCCTCCGCGCCTTCTTCTAGCTCTTTTACAAGCGGCGGCCCGGTCTTCTATCGCCGCTGTCGCCACTGTCTTCGCCGCCTTCCGCTCGCTCGTCCCCACCCCCTTTCCTGACCGGCCGGGTAGCGTGCTTGGATAAGGGTCTGATATGGACCTAGGGGGTACCCCCACACCGTTTTTTCGGCGTAGGGCTTCCCCTTTAAGTCCATACCAGGTGACGGGGCCAGCGACGTGTTAATCTCGCCGCGGTGACATTGACTTCCTTCGCTAGTCCCGTGTACCTGGAGCCGCGTTCAAAATGAACGGACTTTCCTCCGTGTGTGTGTGTGGGTCATTTCAAAAGTACGGTGGATAGTCCGCCGCAAAAGTACCGCATGTGGGCAGGTACGCTCGTTCGGACAGGTTTGTCCACCAGACTAAGTCCGCCGGATAGTCTGTTTGTGTGTATGCGGCATTAGAAACGGCTGATACATGGACATTACTTTGTTTCTCTTCTGTCCTTCAATTTCTTTAGATCGTGGCATGGTGTGTTGCTTTTTGTGATTGGTTAGAGTGCTTCACTTTGTCAGACAGCTTCTATTTATGTGATTTTCAGATTCAACAGGTCTGGCAGTAATCAGGCCTGGGTGTGGCTAGTGAAATTTAACTCAGCTTTCCAATAAATGTGGTTAATCACAGTTCATTCGTGATTCAGCAAGGGGGTGGGGCAATTCGTTTTTTCACATAGAGCCAGGCCGGTTGGGACTGCTTTTTTTCCCTTAATAAATGAAATCATCATTTAACCACTTCCCGACCAGCGCACGACGATGTACGTCGACAGAATGGCACGGGCAGGCAATATTGGCGTACATGTACGTCCAATATTCGATGCCGCCCTGCCATCGGGAGCGCGCCGCCGCCGGCGCGCTCCCACGCTGGTCGGGACCCCTGTGAGTCCGGTCTCGGGACCCGCGGACTCGATCGCAGCGGGCATCCCCGCGATCGTCTCACGGAGCGGCCGAATGGAGGAAATGCCGTGTAAACAACATTTTTCCATTCTGCCTAGCAACTAGTGACGCTGATCTCTGCTCCATGTGATTGGAGCAGAGATCAGTGTACACTAAATGAAAGCCCAACCCCCCCACAGTTAGTAACACACCCCTAGGAACACTTAACCCCTACACTGCCACCCACTGGTTAACCCTTTCACTGCCAGTGTCATTTACACAGGAATCACTGCATTAATATAGCAGTGATTACTGTATAAATGACTGGTCCCAAAAATGTGTCAAAAATGTCCGATGGGTCCCCGACAATGTCGCAGTCACAATAAAAATCGCAGATCGCCGCCATTACTAGTAAAAAAAAAATAATAATAAAAAATTATTAATAAAAATGCTATAAAACTATCCCCTATTTTGTAAAAGCTATAACTTTTGCGCAAACCAATCAATAATCGCTTATTGCGATTTTTTTTTACCAAAAATATGTAGAAGAATACGTATCGGCCTAAACTGAGGGAAAAAAATGTTTTTTTATATATTTTTGGGGGATATTTATTATAACAAAAAGTAAAAAATAATGTGTTTTTTTTCAAAATTGTCGCTCTATTTTTGTTTATAGCGCAAAAAATAAAAACCGCAGAGGTGATCAAATACCACCAAAAGAAAGCTCTATTTGTAGGGAAAAAAAGGACGCCAATTTTGTTTGGGAGCCACGTCGCACGACCGGGCAATTGTCAATTAAAGCGACGCAGTGCCGAATCGCAAAAAGTGGTCTGGTCTTTGACCAGCAAATTGGTCCGGGGCTGAAAGTGGTTAAATACTGCATTTTGTATTTACTTGGGTTACCTTTGTGTAATATTAAAATTTGATGATCTGAATCACTTAAGTGTGACGAATATGCAAAAAAAAATAAAAAGGAAGGGGGCAAATACTTTTTCACATCACTGTATATACCATACCTGCGGGATCCCTTTAGAAGCTGTAAATCACTGTAGTAGACACCACAACTACAGCGCTACTACGGGGATCCTCCGCTAGCTCCTGGGTCCTGTGCTGAGTGGCCGCTACATTGTAAACACAGGAGGCCAACCGCGGGCCATGAGCGCCATTCCGAGATCACTTTGAGTCTTTTCAATAAATGCAAAACGTTTCTGATTGGATGAGGTGGAGGGGGCGGGACGGTGACATCACACTCTACCTCGTACAAATCATTTTTTTGGGGATTCGGCACTGCATCGCTTTAACTGACAATTGCGCGGTCGTGCGATGTGGCACCCTAACAAAATTGACGCCCTTTTTTTCCCACAAATAGAGCTTTCTTTTGGTGGTATTTGATCACCTTCGCGGTTTTTATTTTTTGCACTATAAACAAAAAAAAGAGTGTCAATTTTGAAGAGAACATTTTTTTTTTTTTTTTTTTACTATAATGCATATCACCTAAAAAAAAAAATATTTTAGGTCGATATATATTCTTATATATTTTTTTGGGTAAAAAAAAATCGCAATAAGTGTATATTGATTGGTTTGCACAAAAGTTATCGCATCTACAAACTATGGGATATAATTAGGGACTTTTATATTAATTGTTTTTACTGTTAATGCCGGCGATCTGTGATTTTTAGCGGGACTACGACATTGCAGCGGACAAATCTGACCCTAAATTACACTTTTTGGGGACTGATGACATTAGTACATTGATCAGTGCTATAAAAATGCACTGATCAATGAATAAATGTCACTGGCTGGGAAGGGGTTAACACTAGGGGGGGGGCGATAAAGCGGGTTAAATGTGTTCCCTGGACGTGTTCTAACTGTAGGGGGGGTGGGCTGCCTGGGACAGAGATCACTGTTCCAGATCACTGGGAACAGCAGATCTCTAAGATGTCCCCTGTCAAAATGGAGATCTGCCTTGTTTGCACTGGCAGATCCCCGTTCTGCCTCTCTGTATTGCAATCGCGTAAATCAGACCCGCGTGCGCGCTCCCAAGGCGCATGCACAGACCGACGTATGGGTACATTGGTTCGCGCAGAAGAGCCAACCTGCCACAGTATAAGTGCGGCGGCTGATCTGCAAGTAGTTAACTAGAAGCATGCACAGTTTACATCATCCACTGTTGCAATTTTGATCTTTAAGGGCTCGTTTACACCACGATCCCCGCGTTCACCGTGCTTTTATATGCATTTGCAATGTGTTTTCAGCACATTTTATGTATTTACTAAGCTGCATCTGCATGCATTCACGTGGGTTTAAATACGCACGCCCTAAAACAATGTCTATCACTCAACTTGTAGGCAAGTACAGTTAGCTACTTTGCCACTAGGTGGCTCTGTACCCAAAATAGTGTCTGGTTAGAGCA
This sequence comes from Lithobates pipiens, assembly GCF_037356315.1. NCBI lineage: Eukaryota > Metazoa > Chordata > Amphibia > Anura > Ranidae > Lithobates > Lithobates pipiens. The sequence continues at coordinate 226,971,102 of NW_027507788.1, forward strand.
GACAGTGTAATCAGGTGCTAGACTCCTTTTAGGAAGAGCCCTCCTGCAGTGATGTTGAGGAGTCAGCACATATAAGTCAGGTAGGGAGGAGCACACACACACATGTAGTTGGGGGCATGGGAGCTAAACACGCCACATCTATGTGGATGTAACCAGCACATTTACCGTACTGTTGACCCCAAAATAGGAGTTCAACAAGACTCATGATCACTCATTAAGATTAGAAGAAAAGAGGTTTAACCTTAACCACTTCCGGACCGCCGCACGCCATATACGTCCTATGATTGAAGAGGTATATCGTTGTTATGGGAAAAATTATACCGCGCTAAGAAAAAAGCATAAATACAAATAAACTATATGTGAAACAGGCTGCAGAAATAGATGTGATATAACACCCAACAGATATGCAAAAATAGAAAACTGCGCCAACCCTATACTAATGAAAATAATAATAATAAAAAAGATATATAATAAAAAAATTGTAAATAAAAAATAAAAATAAAAATAAAAAATATGAAATATATTATCAAAATGTGTAGGTGATTATCACAAATGATTATAACAATAAAAACACCTTAAGTGCAAAATAAAACACAGAAATGCATCAAGAAATAGTGTCATAAACAAAAACAAAAGTCCAATCATAAAAAGTTCATATGTGAATCTGGATAAACGTTTGTGACACCACAGTGATTCAACACGATCCAAAAGCGCATAAAAGTGCCCGTCACCGTATATTGGATGCGCTTACCAGAAATTAGGCAAGTTAGGGCGTTTATATATACTCAATGGGTCCCATCAGAAGATATCCTCCTCTTTAGTGGGTCAACTCTTCATCTCATAATAGTGCCCTCCAGATAATAATGATACTCCGTGATCCCAAATGGGGAGCTCAGTAATACCATAAATGTCCCCTGATCTTGTTTGCCTAGAGTTACAGCCGCCTACCTATTGACTGCTGTAGTCACTGTTATATGTCTCCAACCTGGCTCACGTCTTCCGGCCAGCTAACTCCAACGTCTGACGTCACCGGGTCTGTCTCTCAACACTGCGCATGCACGAACACTCACGCACGCATGCGTGCGTGAGTGTTCGTGCATGCGCAGTGTTGAGAGACAGACCCGGTGACGTCAGACGTTGGAGTTAGCTGGCCGGAAGACGTGAGCCAGGTTGGAGACATATAACAGTGACTACAGCAGTCAATAGGTAGGCGGCTGTAACTCTAGGCAAACAAGATCAGGGGACATTTATGGTATTACTGAGCTCCCCATTTGGGATCACGGAGTATCATTATTATCTGGAGGGCACTATTATGAGATGAAGAGTTGACCCACTAAAGAGGAGGATATCTTCTGATGGGACCCATTGAGTATATATAAACGCCCTAACTTGCCTAATTTCTGGTAAGCGCATCCAATATACGGTGACGGGCACTTTTATGCGCTTTTGGATCGTGTTGAATCACTGTGGTGTCACAAACGTTTATCCAGATTCACATATGAACTTTTTATGATTGGACTTTTGTTTTTGTTTATGACACTATTTCTTGATGCATTTCTGTGTTTTATTTTGCACTTAAGGTGTTTTTATTGTTATAATCATTTGTGATAATCACCTACACATTTTGATAATATATTTCATATTTTTTATTTTTATTTTTATTTTTTATTTACAATTTTTTTATTATATATCTTTTTTATTATTATTATTTTCATTAGTATAGGGTTGGCGCAGTTTTCTATTTTTGCATATCGTTGTTATGACAGCAGCTAGCTGCCATAACTCCGGTATCCTTTTTTTCCTTCGGCCGGCAGTCTGGTTTCTGATGATAGTGGTCTCTGCGGGGGATTCGCCGCAAGATCACTTTTATCGGCGGCGGGAGAGGGGCTCCAGCTACGCTCCGGAGCCGTCGGCAGCGGCAGAGGCGATCGGTTGTTCATCCATGCTGGGTGGACGAGTGAGGGGAAGATGGCCCCCACCCGCCTCCATACCATTGCTGGGCGGAAGTGATGTCAGAACGTCACTTCCGCCCATAGCTCTTAAAGGGCCATTTAAAAAAAAAATTAGAAATGACAACATTTTTTTTTTTTTCATTTTTTTTATTGCATTTTAGTGTAAATATGAGATGTGAGGTCTTTTTGACCCCCCAGATCTCATATTAAAGAGGTCCTGTCTTGCTTTTTTTTCTATTACAAGGGATTTTTACATTCCTTGTAATAGGAATAAAAGTGACACAATTTTTTTTTTTTAAAGAACAGTGTAAAAATAAAAGGTAAAATAAATAAGAAAACAACAAAAAAAATGTTTTAAACGTGCCCTGTCATCGAACGCATACGTCTAACTCAAAACGTGCAACCTGTAGAATTTTTTAAGCGTCGCCTATGGAGATTTTTTAAGGTTAAAAGTTTGTCGCCGTTCCCACAAGCGGGCGCAATTTTGAAGCGTTACATGTTGGGTATCAATTTACTTGGCGTAACATCATCTTTCACAGAATAAAACAAAAATTGGGCCAACTTTACTGTTGTCTTATTATTTAATTTAAAAAAAAAAAAGTATTTTTTCCAAAAAAGGTGCACTTTTAAGACCGCTGCGCAAATACGGCGTGACAGAAAGTATTGCAACGACCGCCATTTTGTTCTCTAGGGTGTTAGAAAAATCATTTAGAATGTTTGGGGGATTTTCTAGCAAAAAAAAAAATGTTTTTAACTTATAAACAATGAATCTCAAAAAGAGTCTCGATCCTTAAGTGGTTAAACTGCTTAGAAGGTTCTTTTACTGTAAGAGTGGCAAGGATGTGGAATTCCCTTCCACAGGCGGTGGTCTCAGTGGGGAGAATCGATAGTTTCAAAAAACTATTAGATAATCACCTGAACGACTGCAACATACATGATATACAATGTAACACTGACATATAATCACACAACATACAGAGATATACAATGTAATACTGACATATAATCACACAGCATACAGAGATATACAATGTAATACTGACACATAATCACACAACATACATGATATACAATGTAATACTGACACATAATCACACAACATACATGATATACAATGTAATACTGACATATAATCACACAGCATACATGATATACAATGTAATACTGACATATAATCACACAGCATACAGAGATATACAATGTAATACTGACACATAATCACACAACATACAGAGATATACAATGTAATACTGACACATAATCACACAACATACAGAGATATACAATGTAATACTGACACATAATCACACAACATACATGATATACAATGTAATACTGACACATAATCACACAACATACATGATATACAATGTAATACTGACATATAATCACACAACATACAGAGATATACAATGTAATACTGACATATAATCACACAGCATACAGAGATATACAATGTAATACTGACATATAATCACACAGCATACAGAGATATACAATGTAATACTGACACATAATCACACAACATACATGATATACAATGTAATACTGACACATAATCACACAACATACAGAGATATACAATGTAATACTGACATATAATCACACAACATACAGAGATATACAATGTAACACTGACATATAATCACACAACATACAGAGATATACAATGTAACACTGACATATAATCACACAACATACAGAGATATACAATGTAACACTGACATATAATCACACAACATACAGAGATATACAATGTAACACTGACATATAATCACACAACATACAGAGATATACAATGTAACACTGACATATAATCACACAACATACAGAGATATACAATGTAACACTGACATATAATCACACAACATACAGAGATATACAATTTAATACTGACATATAATCACACAACATACAGAGATATACAATGTAACACTGACATATAATCACAGAACATACAGAGATATACAATGTAACACTGACATATAATCACACAACATACAGAGATATACAATGTAATACTGACACATAATCACACAACATACATGATATACAATGTAATACTGACATATAATCACATAACATACAGGATATACAAAGTAACACTGACATATAATCACATAACATACAGAGATATACAATGTAATACTGACACATAATCACACAACATACATGATATACAATGTAATACTGACATATAATCACACAACATACAGAGATATACAATGTAATACTGACATATAATCACACACATAGGTTGGACTTGATGGACTTGTGTCTTTTTTCAACCTCACCTACTATGTAACTATGTAGGCCCTGGGCAGGAGGCCAGGAGGAGTATTTCTGCACAAAGGAAGAGCCGGCTGCAGACTTTGTCTTTTATGGAGGTGGGGGGTATAGCAGATTACAAAAGGCCTTTCAGGCCAGACCAAGAGTTCCCTGAGTGAGGCTGCTTCCCTGGAGGGTCCCGGGTGAGGTGTACCTAAGAAATAGGGAACTACAGAGAGCACAGTCCTGTAAGTACTAAAGTACTAAGTCCCCCTGGTGAGGGGGGGGGCGAGGGGAGGTGGCTACCAGGCTGCTGTATACAGTGGTGTGAAAAAGTGTTTGCCCCCTTCCTCATTTCCTGTTCCTTTGCATGTTTGTCACACTTAAGTGTTTCGGAACATCAAACCAATTTAAACAATAGTCAAGGACAACACAAGTAAACACAAAATGCAATTTGTAAATGAAGGTGTTTATTATTAAAGGTGAAAAAAAATCCAAACCATCATGGCCCTGTGTGAAAAAGTGATTGCCCCCTAAACCTAATAACTGGTTGGGCCACCCTTAGCAGCAACAACTGCAACCAAGCGTTTGCGATAACGTGCAATGAGGCTTTTACAGCGTCCTGGAGGAATTTTGGCCCACTCATCTTTGCAGAATTGTCCTAATTCAGTTACATTAGAGGGTTTTCGAGCATGAACGGCCTTTTTAAGGTCATACCACAACATCTCAATAGGATTCAGGTCAGGACTTTGGCTAGGCCACTCCAAAGTCTTCATTTTGTTTTTCTTCAGCCATTCGGTGGTGGACTTGCTGGTGTGTTTAGGATCATTGTCCTGCTGCAGAACCCAAGTTGGTTTCAGCTTGAGTACACGAACAGATGGTCGGACATTCTCCTTCAGGATCTCTTGGTAGACAGCAGAATTCATAGTTCCTTTTATCACGGCAAGTCTTCCAGGTCCTGAAGCAGCAAAACAGCCCCAGACCATCACACTACCACCACCATATTTTACTGTTGGTATAATGTTCTTTTTATGAAATGCAGTGTTCCTTCTACGCCAGATATACTTGGACACACACCTTCCAAAGAGTTCCACTTTTGTCTCATCGGTCCACAGAATGTTGTCCCAAAAGTCTTGGGGATCATCAAGATGTGTTGTGGAGAAATTGAGACGAGCTTTGATGTTCTTTTTGCTCAGCAGTGGTTTTCTCCTTGGAACTCTGCCATGCAGGCCATTTTTGCCCAGTCTTTTCCTGATGGTGGAGGCATGAACGCTGACCTTAACTGAGGCAAGTGAGGCCTGCAGTTCCTTGGACGTTGTTGTGGGGTCTTTTGTGACCTCTTGGATGAGTCGTCGCTGCGCTCTTGGGGTAATTTTGGGCGGCCGGCCACTCCTGGGAAGGTTCACCACTGTTCCATGTCTTCGCCATTTGTGGATAATGGCTCTCACTGTGGTTCGCTGGATTCCCAAAGCTTTGGAAATGGCTTTATAACCCTTTCCAGACTGATAGATCTCAATTACTTTCTTTCTCAATTGTTCCTGAATTTCTTTGGGTCTCGGCATGATGTGTAGCTTTTAAGGATCTTCTGGTGGACCTTACTGTGTCAAGCAGCTCCTATTTAAGTGATGCCTTGATTGTGAACAGGTGTGGCAATAATCAGGCCTGGGTGTGGCTAGAGAAATTGAACTCAGGTGTGGACAACCACAGTTATAGTATGTTTTAACAAGGGGGGCAATCACTTTTTCACACAGGGCCATGATGGTTTGGATTTTTTTTCACCTTTAATAATAAACACCTTCATTTACAAATTGCATTTTGTGTTTACTTGTGTTGTCCTTGACTATTGTTTAAATTGGTTTGATGTTCCGAAACACTTAAGTGTGACAAACATGCAAAGGAACAGGAAATGAGGAAGGGGGCAAACACTTTTTCACACCACTGTATGCTTTCACATGTGACTATTGCGGACCGTCCACTAAATGTGATTGACTGTGTAATGTTAAGTAGACATATGCACTGTTGAAAAATTCTTTAGTTTTTCGCTTCATTTCTTTTTTTCTTTTTTTTTTTCGTTTTTCGGGTCATTCGTTGTGATCGCAATTCAGAAATTCGTAGATTCGAAAATCCAAAAACGAGAAAGGAAAATCCGAAGAAATAACTAACTAATAATAACGAACCATTAAATTATAGGTATTGGAATTTCCTTTCAAATTTGGTTTTTAGTGAACATAACGAATGCAAATCTATCCGAAATTGTCTGAAATAACGAATGCGGCATCAGAACGAATAAATAATAAGAAAAGTTTTTATTATTATTATTGTTATTTATTATTATTAATTTGTTACGTCCATTCGTTTAGATGCGGCATTCCTTATTTTTGGATAATTAGTAACTTCGGGTTAATTTGTATTCGTTACATTCACTGACATCCAAATTTGAAAGGAAATTCCAATATCTATAATTTAATAGTCAGTAATAGTTAAGTTATTATTAGTTAGTTATTTCAGATTTTCAAATTTTCGGAATTTCAAATTGATGAATTTCCAAATATTTCGGAAAAATTTGTTAAACAGGTTTTTGTTAATTCGGATATTTCTGAATTAACGAATTTGTCGAAATTTGAAAAAAACGAATTTGAAACAAATTGCGCATGTCTAATGTTATGTGACTCTGGAATGTTGGTATGTCGATGTGATGTGACTGTTAATGTCATTTCCTGTTTTCCATCAGTAAAGTGCAGAAAACGACTTTTATGTTTGCACATTTCTTCCTTTGGGGATATAAAGGTCAATGGCCAAGAATGTGTGGATGCCTCTGGCATGGAGTGGGGCACAAGATGGCAGCAGGTTTCGGCCTTCGCAGGAGGTTCAGCGGGGGTGGGAACCTGTGCTCTTGGCACCAATTCCAGCTAATGACAGAGCTCCTCTTGAATGCCGCCATGCCCAGACAGGAATGTAACAGTTTACACTACAGAAGCTCTTCACAGAGGCAAAGTTCCTCATTTCTGGTTAGAGCACTCGGAGATTCAGCTTAACACGTTTTATTTTATTTTTAATGGAATTAAATATTTATAGAAAAGTTATTACAAAACAGACATAATCAATGGTAAAATAAAAAAAGGGTTTTAAAACTAAAAAACACTTTAAGAAACCTCTTGGGAGAAAATTGCCGCTCCAGAAGCTCCAGACCTTTTGGAAACACCCGCCTAATTGTGAACTTGCAGATGCTGGCTCTGCACAAACTTAGAAGGAAAGACAAAATCCTGGATGGCGGAACACTGCTGGAGGCATCTTTATTGATCATTTAAAATCCAATACAGTCACTTCATATGCAAAAAGGACAGGGAGAAGCAGCTAACACGTTTCACACCATGAACACATGGTGTGAAACAAAGTAACGAACCAATCATGACGGTTAATCAGTGAAATGAAACAAAAAAAATGAGTAAAAAAAAAAAAATGCATTTTTCGGTCGTACCCATGTCTAGTGTCTGTCACTATCTTTGGTAGTTTCGGTGGTAAAAATCAAAAGCTCAAAATTGCTAATGCAACAGCTTTTTTTCATCCTAGAGAGGGTGCCAGATCTAATGCCACCGAATCAATTGGTCCTCCGAAAGCGCTGCCTGTGCATTCCAATGGGCAGGGGTGGTTTAGTAGGGTTGTATACAGTGCTCCCAAACCCACCCCAAAGATGCTGCTTGCAAGACTTTTTTACAGGGGTGGTTTAGCAGGGTTGTGTACAGTGCTCCCAAACCCGCCCCTATGATGCTGCTTGCAAGACTTTTTTTCCCGTCCCGCAAGCGCACCGCCCCATTTGAAAGCACTCGGGCTTTCACACTGGGGTGGCGTTCAGATGCTTTACAGGCACTAAAACACCTGAAAAACGCCTTCGGTGTGAAAGTGGCCTTTGTGTCAACTATCCTGGGTACATCTGTATTTCTGAATGACAAGGTTTCCGAATCCTGCAACCATCATAATACTTACCAGAAGGAAATTACAATTTGCTAGATACCAAATATGATATGGATTCATGTATGGTTCTTTTAGGAGGACTAATGTATCTTCTGGACCATGTAAATTAGGTGTGTTTGGTGTCTTACTAATTCGGTATCTTCTTCTACATTGGTGTAGACACTTTTTAAAGGTAACTTCATTACTGTAGGACTTATGGAATGTGAGTTAGGACTGAAGATTCGAGATGTATGAACGTTCAGATCTAGTCAACATAACAGACTCTATAGGAGTTATGGAATGTGAGTATTAGAGTTGAAGAGTTAAGATGTGTGAAAGTTCAGTTCTAGGTCAACGTTCCAGACTCGTAACTCAACCACTTATGTCAGGACCTTATCAGAAGTCTTTTGAAGACCCTTGGCTAGTAAAGGTTTCTGATGCCCTGCATACATTCTAGCTTGTCTGTTTTTTGTAAAATGTCTTAAGCAGGTCTGTGGTTTGTCCAATATGTTTTCTTCTCTGGCTGCCTAACTAGACATGGGATTTAAATCTGAATGTTTTTATTACCATCTTGTAAATTCTGGAGAAAATTAGGTTGGCAAGGGGTTCACAGTGCCACACCCCCATTCCCTTCATGCAGTTTATGGTTCATCAGTCCCCACTATCACAGGGCATGCTTTGAAAATAGTGTCATGGAGGCACCCGTGTGAAATGTTCGTGAAAAAAAGCGATACTTTATTCAAACACATTGAAATTGTAAATGTATTGACGAATAAAGAAATGACTGAAACGCATGGCTTTTTAAAAACAAAATGTTGCATTCATAATCTTTTCTTTTCAAGGGTTCTCTTCTGTCAAACGAGAGCGTCCCTAATGGCAGTACTGCAGACAAGACGCCTGCAGGAAACGTTCCGCCTCCCCCGATTCCTCCTCCTCTTCCAGGCAACCTGTGTTACCCACCGCCCCCTCCTCCGCTGCCAACAGAGGCTTCAGTCTCCTGCTCCATGCAACGACGCTCATCCAACTCTACTGGAAGTGAGTATATGGGTTCTCTGTTTAGCGTATACTCGTGCTGACTCAGACAGGTCCACTTGGGGTGGCTTATGGAAGTAACATATATCACACAGCAATTACTGCTAAAGATCCCTACACAAGGTCCCAAAGACCCAAATGGTTTGTTGGGACCCATGAGACTCAACCATGTAAACCTTACATCCTGATTTTATAAATTTGATCCAGAACACAAGAGGTTTCAGAAAGGTTCCGGGCATCATATTGATGAAGTTCTATTTCTATAAATCTCCTTGATGCCCAGCTGGTGTAGTGCATGCATAAGCAGAAATACTAGGGCTGTACTGAAAGTAATTGAAAAGTGGGCATAACATTTTTTTTATTAACTCACATAGGTCGTTGAAATGTTAGATGTTGAAGGCAGCTCTTTTACTGTAATGCTGCGTACACACTATAGTTTTTTTCCGACAACAGATGTTGGATGTGAGCTTGTTGGCAGAAAGTCCGACCGTGTGTACGCTCCATCGAACATTTGTTGTCAGACTTTCCGCCAACAAGTGTTGGCTAGCAGGTTCTCAAATTTTCCACCAACAAATGATTGTTGTCGGACTTTCCGATCGTGTGTACACAAGTACGTCGGACAAAAGTCCATGCATGCTTGGAATCAAGTACGAGACGGAGATATAACTAGTGTTTGTAATGGAGATCTACATTCGTAATTGTTGGCCAACATTTGTGTGACCGTGTGTATGCAAGACAAGTTGGAGCCAACATCCTTTGAGAAAAAATCCACGGTTTTGTTGTTGGAAAGTCCGGTCGTGTGTACGGGGCATTAGAATTATGGAATGTGAGTTAGGGTTGAAGATTTGAGATGTACTGTAGTAACTTCTTCCTTTCTTCTCTCTTTTGTCTTTCTTTCTTCTTCTTCTTCTTCTTCTTCTTCTTCTTCCTCCTCTTCTTTCTTCTTCTTCCGCCTCTTATTTCTTGTTCCTTTTCCTCCTTCTGCCATCTTCTTGGTGCTTCCTTCTTCTTCTTTCTCCTTATTAATTCTTCCTCTTCTTTTTTCTTCTTCCTCTTCTTCTTTCTTCTCATTCCACCTCCTTTTTCCTCCTCCTCCTTCTTTTCCTCCTTCTACTCCATCCCCTTCTTCCTCCTCCCTTCTTCCTCCTACTCCTCCTTCTTCCTCTACTCCATCCCCTTCTTCCTCCTCCTTTTCTTCTTCCTCCTCCATCCCCTTCTTCCTCCTCCTTCTTCTTCTTCCTCCTCCTCCTTCTACTTCTGCTTCTTCCTCCTCCTCCTTCTACCTCTGCTTCTTCCTCCTCCTTCTCCTTCTTCTTCTCCTTCTCCTTCTTCTCCGTCTCCTTCTCCTTCTCCTCCTCCTCCTTCTCCCTTCTCCCTCTCCCTCTCCCTCTCCTTCTCCTTCTCCCTCTCCTCCGCCCTCTCCTCCTCCTCCCTCGCCTCCTTCTTCTTCTCCTCTCCTTCTTCTAATCTCCTTCTTCTCCCTCTCCTCTCCTCCTCCTCCTCCACCTTCTCCTTCTTCTCCTTCTCCTTCTCCTCCTTCTCCTTCTCCTTCTCCTCCTTCTCCTCCTTCTCCTTCTCCTTCTCCTCCTTCTCCTTCTCCTTCTCCTTCTCCTTCTCCTTCTCCTTCTCCTTCTCCTTCTCCTTCTCCTTCTCCTTCTCCTTCTCCTTCTCCTTCTCCTTCTCCTTCTCCTTCTCCTTCTCCTTCTCCTTCTCCTTCTCCTTCTCCTTCTCCCTCTCCTTCTCCTTCTCCTTCTCCCTCTCCTCCGCCCTCTCCTCCTCCTCCCTTGCCTCCGCCCTCTCCTCCTCCTCCCTCACCTCCTTCTTCTTCTCCTCTCCTTCTTCTAATCTCCTTCTTCTAATCTCCTTCTTCTAATCTCCTTCTTCTCCCTCTCCTCTCCTTCTTCTCCTTCTCATCTCCTTCTTCTCCTTCTAGACATGTGCGATTAGTTTCGTACGAATCAAAAATTCGCACAAATTTCCGGAAATTCGTACATTCGCACGAATCGGAAATACGAATTTTTATGCATAGGAATTCTGTACGAAATTTTGTTTACGAATTTCGGATCCAAATTCATAACAAAAATTCGTAATTGTTACAAAAAGTTTTTACGAAAGGTTAAAAACCCAGGAAGTCAGCACAGCACAGGGGATGGTGGGAACCCCTCATAATGATAAATTCATCATGACGAACTTTCGTTATTTTAACGAAAAATTTACGAATCTAACGAAAATTCATATTTTGTAAAAATCCGAATTGAATTTTGGACACTAATTTCTTTTAATATGAAACTAAACAAATTTTTTGACTCCGCCCATGTCTATCTCCTTCTTCTCCTCTCCTTCAACAATGTGCCACCATTGAGTTCTTGATGAAGGAGGGGTGCAGGCTGCCTCACATCCACAGAAGATTTACAGAGATGACACCATTGAAAAGAGCAATGTCTTGTCATTGGTGACCGGTCAATGGCGTCATCTTCATAAACATTCTGTGGCCTTCTAAGGATGTTGGATAGTTTGCACCCCTCCTTCATCAGGAACTCATGGATGGCACATTGTTTATGAAGAATAAGAAGAAGGAGGAGGAGGAAAAAGAGAAAAGAGTTACTATAGAGTGACCTTTGAATGACCTATGACCTACAGAAGTTCATAAAAATGTTCTGCACACCGTTTTTAAGGCAGGGCAAAAGGGGCAGCTGCCCTGGGCCCTGTCATTGTTGTGGGGCCTAAAGCAGCTGCCTCATACTTGCCAACTATCCAGGTTTAAATTCCCTCGTCCCTTGAGGATTTAGTCCTGTGCTGTGTCCTGATACCTCAATGTGAAGTGCTGCTACTAATGCTGCCCAGCTCTGCCCCATTGTTGTGTACAGACGACTCACCTGCAGACTCTGTGTTTACATGTAAATTACCGGCATTCATATGTAAATAGCAGTGGCCGGCGACATTGATATGTATATCATGCCCCCCTGAGGTCATATCCACAGTAATCTCTAGCAACCAATCAGCAAGCAGAAATCATGGGCTGTAACCTCTAGCAACTAATCAGTGAGCGGTAATGATACACTGTAACCTCTGGCAACCAATCACAATAGTTGCCTGATCTGATTTAGTAAACTGATTTTGAGTCTAGCTGCTATTTATTGTATGTCTCAGAGCAGGTGGAGAGCAAAACTGCATGGGGGGGGGGGGGCCCCAAGAAAAGTTTTGCCCGGGGTCCAATCAATATTAAAGATGGCCCTGCTGCACACTTTTGCATTCCTTTTAGCACAGCCCTCTTATATTGTTTTTTTTTATTTAAATCAAATCCTTTTTATTATTTTATATGAAAACAACATTAACACAATAAAGACAAAACCACAAAAATAGAAATCACACCAAACCAAAAAAACCCCCCAAAAAAGTAAAATAAAAACAAAAGCCCCCCCCCCCCCCCCCCCGAGACCACCCCCTTCAATAAACCCCATCATCCATTTGATTTTTATTTGTTTCTCGGTCTGTTTAATGAAGTACTTGGAAACCACAGTTCTAATTTTGTTTTTAAATGAGTGTCAGCTCTTCTCCACCCCCTTTTTTGAGGCGTGATTGGACTAGCTATGTACACATTGAAGCTCAACTCCAGGCAAATGGCTAAATAAACAGATTAAATACACATAGGTTTACCTGCTAATGGATTTCTGTCCATCCACTTCTGATACTTACACAGCCCTATCACACTGGGTAGGAGATCTCATTTTTTTTTCTCTGCCGCAGTTCAATAGCACTTGCAGATCTTGCCCGTCCCCTAGCCAGTGACTGGACAGTGAAAGGAGAAGCAGCAGACTGATGAGCTCATCTCCCTGTCACTCGGCTCTCTCCTTCTATCAGCATGTCCCTTTGTTAGCACATGAACACTGCACCACAACTGATTAGCTCCTTGTGCTGCTTCTCCTTCTCCCTGCCTAGGCTTAGGGATGTCAAGAGGCTGATTCCAAATAAAGTTCAGTTACTTAATTTGTGTCTTTTATATCTGCCTGGAGTTCAGCTTTAATAATGTTTATTTGCTGCGATTGGCAATATCATGCCTGTAAATAAAAAATATTATACAGAAAAGCTTTTAGAAACGGCAACATCATCTATAGCGGCTCTTCTGCACAGCATTCGAATTTGCTTGCTAAAGTACACTAACTGAGAGAGAAGCTCAGAATGAACACGCTGCATGTAATCTGATCCTGGGGAAGTTTCCTTCTGCAGGCTGTGCCTCTTGTCTCTTCAACAAGACTGTTCATGGAATTAGTTCAGTATTGTAATGTTAATTAGGTACAATTATAGCCCAATACACCTTGCTGCAGGGGCTTAGTTAGTGCCCCACACTACCCCACTGTTTTTTACCCCTTCCTGAACCACCTTCATTAGAACATAAGAAAATATAATGGACTTTTGAATCTGATTAGTTGTGCACTGAGCAGAAGGTGAATGCTATGGTCAGTGAGCAGCATGCACAGATTGAGGATTAAGGAAGGCAGAGGCTGCCTATGAACTCCACTTCTCCACCTGATGTAGGAGGGACTCTTAATATAAGGGATAGGGCCCTGATGGGGACTCTAATGGGGACCCTGATGTAAGGGGGGGACTCTAATGGGGACCCTGATGTAAGGGGAGATTCTGATGGGGATCCTGATGTAAGGGGGATGCTGATAGGTATCCTGATGTAAGGGGGACTCCCATGAAGATTGACTCTGATGTAAGGGTGGAGGGGCACTGATGGGGACCCTGATTTAAGGGGGGGGACTCTGATGTGGACCATGATGTACAGGTTTTTTTTTAAAGGGACCCTGATGGGCACCCCAATGTTAGGAGGGACTCTGGGGGTTATGCTAATTGAGCACCTGAAGGTTAACTCTTGTGGGTATCTTGATGTAAGGGGGCCCTTGTTTGTAAGGGGGCTACGATGGTAACCTTGATGTAAGGGGGCTGTGATGAGGCCCTTGATATAAAAGGGCTATGATGGGGACATTGCTGTAAGGAGCTACGATGGGGATCTTGACGTAAGGGGGCTCTAATGGGGCCCTTTATGTAAGGTTGACTCTTATGGGGATCTTGATGTAAGGGGGTCTCTGATGGGGCCCTTGATGTAAGGGGGTCTCTGGTGGGGATCTTGATGTAAGGGGGCTATGATGGGGGCCTTGATGTAAAGCAGACTCTGACGGGTACCTTGATGTAAGGGGGCTATGATGTTCATCTTGATGCAAGGGGTCTATGACGGGCATCTTGATGTAAAGGGGCTCTGATGTGGCCCTTGATGTAAGATAAAGACAGAAGAAGAGCAGCGCCATCTAAGCTTAGATCAACCTTACCTTGATGTAAGGGGGCTCTGATGGGGATCTTGATGTAAAGTGGAAGACTGATAGATGCCCTAAAGTAAAGGAGACTTTCATGGGGATGGACCCTGATTTAAGGGGGGACTTTCCTGGGGACCTTGATGTAAGGTGAGGTGCTGATAGATACCTTGAAGTAAGGGGGACTCTGATGGAGATGGACTTTGGTGTAAGGGGGGGGCCTGATGGGGACCCTGATGTAAGAGGGACCTTGATGGGGACGGGACCCCAGTGTAAGGTGGTACTCTAATGGGGACCCAGATGTAAGGGGCATGCTGATGGGTTTCTTGATGTAAGGGGCACTCAGATGGGGACCTTGATAAATGGATGACTCTGATGGGGGACCTTGATGTATGGATGACTCTGATGGGGGACCTTGATGTATGGGTGACTCTGATGGGGGACCTTGATGTATGGGTGACTCTGATGGGGGACCTTGATGTATGGGTGACTCTGATGGGGGACCTTGATGTATGGATGACTTATGGGGGACCTTGATGTATGGGTGACTCTGATGGGGGACCTTGATGTATGGGTGACTCTGATGGGGGACCTTGATGTATGGGTGACTCTGATGGGGGACCTTGATGTATGGATGACTTATGGGGGACCTTGATGTATGGGTGACTCTGATGGGGGACCTTGATGTATGGGTGACTCTGATGGGGGACCTTGATGTATGGATGACTTATGGGGGACCTTGATGTATGGGTGCCTGTGATGGGGACCTTGATGTATGGATGACTTATGGGGGTCCTTGATGTATGGGTGACTCTGATGGGGGACCTTGATGTATGGGTGACTCTGATAGATACCCAGATGTAAGGGGGAAATGTTGATGGGGACCCTCATTTTTGGAGAGACTCTAATGGAGACCCTGATGTAAGGGAGGGGAAATGCTGAATCCTTACACCTCTGTGATTTTAGGTATATTCTGTTCTGATAAGTTCCCCATGAAGAGATCTATTGTCTTATGATCCATACAATGCTCTTCTCCTCTAGCTCTCCTGATTGGCTGTGAACAGGCGCTGGTCCCTATTGAGGTCACCAGTGTAATACAAGCCTCTTCAAAACTTTTCTTCTTCTTATAATGTTCATGTTAATTCTTTTTTCCTTCTTTTTTTAGACTTTTCTAACAAACTTTGTCCTATTGTTAATTTTATGATTTCTTTTTATTTGATTTGTAATGATGGTTTCTCATTTTTTTTCTTCTTCTCCTCACTTGCCGACACCGTGTGATTTGTTTTGTCCTGTCTCTGTCCGCCCTTTGTCTATTCTCAAAACCAACTCAATCATGCTTGCCTGCATCTGCTGCTTGCCCGGGACGCTGGCTGACCTGCATGCCAATTCTGCCCTCCATTCCCCTCTGTGTGCCTCCTTTGTGCACCCCTCACTCGGGCTCCTCTCCCCCTCTCCTCTATCTTCATTCTAGAAGTGATAGCACTCAGGCAAAGGAAGAGTAAGTACTTCTGTTTTCATTCATATCTGACTTTCATAAATTTCCTCTTCCTCTTTCTCACTCTTGTTTCCTGGCAGTGCCGGTCTGGGAGCCCCGAGACTCTTCCAGTACTTTGGAGGATGTATGATAAAACTAGTTCTTAATGGTTTGTTGGGGGCGTGAAGATGTAAAATACTTGATTTCAATGCATTGTTGGAGCGTATCGCAAACCAAAACTCTCAAGAAGCCTTTGAGAGAATTATTCTTGAAGGGCCAGTCCATCCAAAAGGAAACTTTTAATGGAAAGAAAAGAAAACGATGCAAGAAATACTTACAGAAAAAGTTATTACAAAACAGATACAATTAATAGTAAAATAATAAGGGTTTTAAAACTGAAAAATACTTTGGTTGAGTTCAGAGTTCAAACCATTTGCAGAGTAAGTCAAACTGATGTTCGTAGAAGTCTAATTCCCGCAGAAGAGTGGCCGTCACTATCTTTGGTAGTTTCGGTGGTAAAAATGAGAGCTCAAAACTGCTAATGCAACAGTTTTATTTTTTTTCCACCCTAGAGAGGGTTCTACATATAATGCCACCAACTCAAAAGACGTATGAAAGTTCAGATCTAGGTCAACATGGCAGACGCATACATTTCATACTGTTTATAACTCAACCACTTATTGCAGGGCTTTATCCGAAATTCTTTGACTTCAGTGGTAGTGCCACCTGAGAGCCCAGATACTCTTCCAGTACTTTAGAGCGGGGGTCAGCAACCAGTAGATCGTGGACGGGTGACCAGTAGATCGTGGACGGGTGACCGGTAGATCGTGATCTACCAGTAGATCGTGGACGGGTGACCAGTAGATCGTGGAAGGGTGACCAGTAGATCGTGGAAGGGTGACCAGTAGATCGTGATCTACCAGTAGATCGTGGACGGGTGACCGGTAGATCATGGTCTGGGTTTGCTGACCCGTCATTCCAGAGCATCAAACAGAGTGCAGTGCAGGGGGATTACCTGTAAAGTTGGAGCTGTAGTAGGCAACAAGAGCTGCATAATCCGATGCCTCCTCTGTAGCGCTGGCTCCTGTCTCGTGGAGTGCTAGTACTTCTTTTGGGCGCCCCGCGATTCTGTTGGCGCGATTTTACCACGATTGGTCAGAGCGACAATCGGCAGCAGCAGAAGCGCACCAGGATTTGGTGACATTCAAAGGAATGAGGATCGCAAGGGCGTCCCGCAATCTGCGGCGGTTCTGCCCGCAAAAAACGGAACGCCATGATATGAATGGAGCCATGTACACACGGCCGGACTTTCTGACGGAAAATGTGCAATTGGATCTTGTTGTCTGGGAAATCCGATCGTGTGTGGGGCTCCATCTGGACTTTTTCTGTCGGAATTTCCGACGCACAAAGTTTGAGATCTGGATCTAAAATTTTCCGACAACAAAATCCGATCGTTTCAATTCCGACGGGCAAAGTGCCACGCATGCTCAGAATAAATGACAAGATGAAAGCTATTGGCTACTGGCCCTTTTTATAGTCCCGTCGTACGTGTTGTATGTCACTGTGTTCTGAACGATCGGATTTTCCGACAACTTTGTGCGACCGTGTGTATGCAAGACAAGTTTAGGCCAAAATCCGTTGGAAAAAAATGTTGTTGTCGGAATGTCCGACTGTGTGTACAGGGCATTAGAGGTTTATATCCGCACTGTGACCGGTGATCTTCGACTTCTCCCATGTTGTTCTCCACCTCTCTAAGCCCTTGTACACACGGTCGGACATTCTGATGGACAATGTCCAATCGGACCATGTTGTTGGATAATCCGACAGTGTGTGGGCTCCATCGGACTGGTTCCGTCGGAGTATCCCACGGACCAAGTTTTCCAGCTGGGCTATAAAATTTTCCGACAACACAATCCTATCGGACTTTGTCCGATCATGTGTAGAGAATTTCGATCGGACAAAGTGCCACGCATGCTCAGATCAAATTCCTAGACCAAAGCTATTGGCTACTAGCCTGAACGTAGTCCCGTCATAATGAAACAACATCATCACGTTACGTACGATCGGATTTTCCGACAACTTTGTCCGACTGTGTGTATGCAACAGTTTCGGACAAAATCCGTCGGACAAAATCCGACGGATTTGGTTGTCGGAATGTGCGACGGTGTGTACAAGGGCTAAGAATGCTTACCCCCTGCTTTAGAGGATGTATGGGAAAACCAGTTCTTATTGGTTTGTTGGGGCGTGAAGATGTAAAATACTTTATTTGAATGCATAGCTGGAACATATTGCAACTCAAAACTCTCAAAAAAGCCTTTGAGAAATGTTATTCTTAAAGGGCCAGTCCATCCAAAAACAACTTTTTAATGGAAGGAAAAGAAAGCGATGCAAGAATACAGAAAAGTTATTATGAAACAGATATAATTGTAAAATAAAAAGGGTTTTAAAACTGAAAAATTCTTTATTGACATCTTGCCCGGTCTTTGGTTCAGAGTTCAAATCACTTGCAGAGTAAGCCCTTGTACACACCATCGGAGATTCCGACGGAATGTGTCCGATCGGAGCGTTTTGTCAGATATTCCGACTCTTTGTGGTCTGCATCGGACTGTTTCCGTCGGAATATCCGTTGGACCAAATTTTCCAACTTGTTGGAAATATTTTCCGACAAAATGCTCCGATCGGACATACTCCGATCATGTGTAGATAATTCCGATCGGACAAAGTGCCACGCATGCTCAGATCAAATTCCTACATCTAAGCTATTGGCTACTAGCCTGAACGTAGTCCCATCGTAACGAAATAACGTCATCACGTTCTGAAAGATCGGATTTTCCGACAACTTTGTCCGACCGTGTGTATGCAACAGTTTCGGACAAAATCCGACGGATTTGGTTGTCGGAATCTCCGACCGTGTGTACAAGGGCTAAGAGTCCATTCACACAGGGGCAACTTTGGATCCGACTTGAAGTCGTCCCAAGTTGCCTCAAGTCGCACAACATGATAAAAATCAATGTAAGTGAATGAGAGCCGTCTTAATGCATACTACTGAAGTCGCTCCGACTTCAGAAAAGGTTCCTATACTACTTCAATCCGACTTCTAGGCAACTTGTACCCATTGATTTCAAGCCTCCAAGTCGGATCCCCTGTCTTAACTGAAGCAACTTTCCAAGAAGTAAAAATGGTTTTCTAGGCAAACCCCTCCCTCCCACGGAGCGGATTATTATGTGATTGTCCACTGGCAAAGTCCCCTGTCCTGGAGGCAACTTCAAGTTGCCTCAAGTCGCGTTGTGATTCATACTCAAGTCGTGTCCAAGCTGCCTCCCAAAGTCTCGCTGGAAGTTGCCTTGCCCCTGTGTGAAAGGACCCTAATGCCGCGTACACACGAGCGAATTGTCCGGCGTACTTAGTCCAGCAAACAATCCGGCGGATAGTCCGGCGGACTTTCTACCGAACGGACTTGGCCACACACAGAAAGTCCGGCGTTTGCTAGCGCGATGACGTACAGCACGTACGACGGGACTAGAAAAAGGAAGTTCAATAGCCAGTAGCCAATAGCTTCCGTCTCGTACTTGCTTCTGAGCATGCGTCATTCTTAGTCCGCCGGACTAGCATACTGACGAACGGATTGTCCGCTGAAACCCCAAAAAATACTTGCTAAGTCTGCCGGACTTTACGCCGAGAAAGTCTGCTGAAGCCCACATACGATCGGATTGTCTGGTGAAATGCGTTTCAGCGGACTAAGTACGCCGGACAATTTGATCGTGTGTACGCGGCATAAGTCACACTGATGTTTACAAATGTCTCATTCCATCAGAAGCGTGGCTGTCACTATCTTTTTGGTAGTTTTGGTGGAAAAAAAAATCTGCGCTCAAAACTGCTAATGCAATAGCTTTATTTTTTTTCATGCTGGATCTCATGCCACGAATCAATGGGTCTTAAGCCTCATACACATGATCAGATCATTGGAGGAATATTCGTCCGCTTTTTTGTTCCATGCTAGTCTCATATTGAAAGTGAAGAGATTACTCAACCTCTGAAAATGTTCGTACGACAGACTAAAATGACAGAGGTGTTGAATTGTTTTGTATGTATTTTGTTTCTGAGCATGCGTAGTCTTGCGTAGGATTTTTTTATTTTTGTCAGACGAAAACTGTAGTAATTAAACAAAAATTGGACGTTATGATCACGTACTATAAAAATTTTATAGCCAGCACCTTCAGCTTTTCTTGTCCGAAAAGTTGGAGTTGGCTGTCGAAAAAGCACTATACGAACGGTCAGAAAATCGGCAGATCGTTCGGCGTTCAAAATTTGACTTTAGCGCTTTTCTTATCGCGTGTACGGGCCTTTAAGGGTGTGTGCGGGAGCATTTTTTTAATGCTCCAGTTGACACATTCTTACTGACAACTATCCTGGGTACATCTGCGTTTCTGAATGACAAGGTTTCACAATCCAGCAACCGTCATAATATTTGCCAGAATGAAATTACAACTTGTTAGATACCAAATATGATATAGATTTGATGTATTGTTCTTTTCAGGGGACTAATGTGTCTTATTAGCCTTCTGGACCATGTAAATTAGGTGTGTTTGGTGTCTAACTTATTGGTATCTTGTTATACATTAGTGTTCTTTTAAAGGTAACTTTATTACTGTAGGAGTTATGGAATGTGAGTTAGAATTGAAGATTTGAGATGTAAGAAAGTTTAGTTCTAGGTCAAGTTCCCAGACTCATAAACTCAACGACTTATGACAGAGTGAATTAGAACTCTTTTGAAGACTTCCGTGGCAGTGCCAGCCTGGAGCCCAGATACTGTTCCAGTATTTTAGAGGATGTATGGGAAAACTTGTCTTTATTGGTTTGTTGGGGTGTAAAGATTTATCCACTTGCCTACCAGCTGCCGTCATTATACTGCTGCAGGTTGGCTCATTCCCGCAAATCTCCGTAGGTGTACGTCGGCTCCTTTAAGAGCTATAGCAGGCGTGTTGTCCATTGGCCACCCACGATCGCTCCAGAGAGAGCCAGAACGGGGATCTGTCAATGTAAACAAACAGATCCCCGCTCTGACAGGGGACTAGAGAGAGAGAAATCTGCTGTTCCTAGTGATCAGGCCCCTCCCCCCACTGTTAGAAACACCTCTCAGGGAACACATTTAACCCCTTGATCACCATTAGTGATAACCCCTTCCCTGTCACTGTCATTTATACAGTAATCATCACAATATAATTGTCACTGGTCCCAAAAAAGTGTCAAAAGTGTCTGATCTGTCTGCCACAATGTCGCAGTCCTGCTAAAAATCACTGATCACCGTCGTTACTAGTAAAAAATGAATTTATAATAAAAATGCCATAAATGTAGCCCCTCTTTTGTAGATGCTATAACTTTTGCGCAAACCAATCAAAATCCAATATTGGCCTAAACTGATGAAGAAATTCCTTATTTTTATTTTATTTTTTGGAATATTTATTATAGCAAAAAGTAAAAAATATTGTTTTTTTTTAAATTGTTTGTCTTTTTTTTTTTTGTTTGTTTATAACACCGAAAATAAAAACCGCAGAGGTGATCAAATACCACCAAAAGAAAGCTCTATTTGTGGAAAAAAAAAATGGACATAAATTTTGTTTGGGTACAGCGTTGTAAAAACTGATGTCCTTTTTTTTTTCCATAAATAGAGCTTTCTTTTGGGGGTATTTGATCACCTCTGCGGTTCAAATTTTTTGCGCGATAAACAAAAAAAAGAGCGACAATTTTGGAAAAAAACCCACAATATTTCTTACGTTCTGCTATAAAACATACTCAATAAAAAAAAAAAAAAATGAAAAAAATAAAAAATTCATCGTTTTAGGCCAATATGTATTCTACATATTTTTTTAAAGTGTATATTGATTAGTTTGTTTAAATGTGTCCCTAGGGAGTGCTTTCTAACTGTGCGGGGAGGTGCTTGTACCATAAGAAGACAGAGATCCGTGTTCCTGCATGGCAGAAACACAAGATCTCTGTCTTCTCCTGCAATCTGCCTTGTTTACGTATGCAGACCGCTGTTCTGTCTGCCACGGGAATGATCGGCGAGTACCAGTGGACATCAGGTCCAGCGGACCTGCTGATTGGCTCCCGCAATCGCAGCGGGAGTGGGTCACCGGCGGCGTGCGTGCGTGCATGCCCCAGACCCTGTCTTCTCCTGTCATTGAACAGCGATCTGCCTTGTTTACATATGCAGACCGCCATTCTGTCTGAAACGGGAACGATAGACGAGTACCGGCGGACATCAGATCCACCGGACCCGCTGATTGGCTCCCGCTGTGTGCAATGGCAGCGGGAGTGGGTCACCGGCGGCGTGCGTGCATGCCCCAGACCCTGTCTTCTCCTGTCACAGAACCGCGATCTGCCTTGTTTACATATGCAGACCACCGTTCTGTCTGAAACGGGAATGATAGACGAGTACCGGCTGACATCGGGGCCGCCGGACCCGTTGATTGGCTCCCGCTGTGTGAAATCACAGCAGTAGCGGGTCACCGGCGGTGCGTGTGCATGCCCCAGACCCTGTCTTCTCCTGTCACAGAACAGAGCTCTGCCTTGTTTACATATGCAGACCGCCGTTCTGTTTGAAACAGGAACGATAGACGAGTACCGGTGGACATCGGATCCACCGGACCCACTGATTGGCTCCAGCTGTGTCGAATCACAGAGGGAGCGGGTCACCGGCGGCACGCGTGCACGCCCCAAACCCTGTCTTCTCCTGTCACAGAACAGAGATCTGCCTTGTTTACATATGCAGACCACCATTCTGTCTGAAACGGGAACGATCAACAAGTACTGGTGGACATCGGGTCCACCAGGCTCGCTGATTGGCTAATGCTGTGGGGGAGCGGGTCACCGGCGGCGCGTGTGTGCGTGCCCCAGACTCTGCTTTTGAAATCATGTACAGGTATGCAATTTCGCTGTAAAAGACCGCCCTGCCGCAGTATATGTACGTGGGGCGGTCCTTAGACAGTTACTATAAAGAATATATAAATAGCTGTGCAATAAGAACAATAATTGTACACTGAATACTATCATCACTATGACCTCAGTAACATTACAAGAATACAATGTTTCTCCCTGTAATGGTTCTTTAAATGTTTTATTAGCTGAGCC
This sequence comes from Lithobates pipiens, assembly GCF_037356315.1. Lineage (NCBI taxonomy): Eukaryota > Metazoa > Chordata > Amphibia > Anura > Ranidae > Lithobates > Lithobates pipiens. Next base: position 226,994,222 of record NW_027507788.1, read on the forward strand.
TCCACCTGTCACGTTGCCAGTAAACAGGTAAAAACATTGGCCGTTGCCGGCTGTACATAATTTAGAATGTCTCGGCTGGCGTGTTCACATTTACAGATGTCTGAGTGGCCCGCGGCCCCCGGTCAAAATGAGGATGACAAGAGAGGAGCTTAGCGGTTAGCAGGCGCACCTGGCGGGCACATCTGACACAATGGCACCGATCGGTTTTTGTTGATGTGCTTTTTAATGAGAAACAGGACTGGTTGCTAAGAGTAACAGATAAACAGAAGTAGTCTTGTGAAGTAGAATTGTGTATTAGGTTTGTAGTGTTTGGATTTATTTTTTTTACCTGCCAGTGTTCACATTTTACCCCCGGGAGTGTTCACATTTTACCCCCGGGAGTGTTCACATTTTACCCCCGGGAGTGTTCACATTTTACCCCCGGGAGTGTTCACATTTTACCCCCGGGAGTGTTCACATTTTACCCCCGGGAGTGTTCACATTTTACCCCCGGGAGTGTTCACATTTTACCCCCGGGAGTGTTCACATTTTACCCCCGGGAGTGTTCACATTTTACCCCCGGGGAGGACAGCCAGTTAGTCAAAGCCCCATCTAGGAAGCGCCTTCCGCCGTGCATCCTCCTCCTAGGCGTCCAATAGGATCGCCTGACCTTTCAGCCAATTGGGAAACGGGTATCAGACCCGTGCTTCCTGATTGGTCGGAGAGGTGATTCAGTTTTAGAAAAGTGAATATTCATTTGCTTTTCTACCTCACCTGGGTGGGCTCCGAGTGCAATGCTCTGCACTCCGAGTCCACCCTATTTTGAAGCCTATTGGAGCGTATGGCTCTAATCAGGTGCTTAAATAAAAAATAAAAAACCATGAATAGGGGGTGGCGGCCGCGGATAGATTCATGCTATGGGATGGCGTGGATAGAGGGGCTGGCGCCCATGTACGCTTAATTGACGGGCCATAAGGACCCGGCATCTTCAATGCCTCTGAGCCGCCTCTTGCCACTCTTCGATCGGTCACACCATCAGCTCAGCGGCCGAGGATTTTGAAGACTGGTGGGTGGAGCCTGATGGGGATTGAGATACAAGTTCCCCATCAGGTCTGCTCCCCTTGTGATGGGAGTGGACGGATCCGTTGCCCATAGACATCCTCCCACTACCTGCTGTAGAGAGCCGACCTGATGGGAAACGTGCCTCCCAGATTCCACGCCAGGCTCCGCCCACTGTCAGCATCACTGGTTGCTAGGAGGCTGCCAGCTGTGAAGCTTGGGGTAAGGGGGGGTTAAGGTAGGGGCAAATATGCCAATTCAGAGGCATAACTAGAACCTTCAGGGACCCGGTGCAGGAAACCATAGAGCAGTGATGGTGAACCTTGGCACCCCGGATGTTTTGGAACTACATTTCCCATGATGCTCCACTACACTGCAGAGTGCATGAGCATCATTGGAAATGTAGTTCCAAAACATCCGGGGTGCCAAGGTTCGCCATCACTGGCATAGAGTCTCCACCTGACCCCCAGTGGTGCCCCCCTCGGGGTGGTGAAATGTCAGGGCTCAGTCGCTATTGCTACCTTTGCGACCTTGGTAGTTCCGCCACTGGTATCAGTATTTTTGTTATTTTATTTTTTTATTACTTTTTTAACATTCTATTTGATTTTTTGTACTATTTTATTTGTTCTTATCTTTTAGGAAGGGGGAGGGGGAGATTGGTGAGATATCAGGGGTCTAAACCGACCTCTGATGTTCCACCTTCGAGACAAAGAAATGAGATTAAGGACAAAGTCTTTCATCTCCATCTCTGCAGCCTCAGCTGCACAGAATGAATGGGCAGGAATAGCTCTGTATATTCACAAACTGAAGCATAGTAAACAGTTTACTACGTCTCAGTTATGAATGGACAGAGTCAGTGATTTGTACGGATCACTGACTCCATTTATTACCTCCTTCACGCTGACATATATATGCGGCCTCATGGAGGTTGTTTTATTTTCCCCCGTGGGGCTGCAGCATATATTCCTACCTCCCTTTGTGCTGGGAGCACTGCCGCACCACGTGCTCCCAGCAGAGAGATCGGGGTCTCTACTAATTCTGATTATTCTAAAGCTGATTCCGGGTCACCTGATCGCCGTGATAGCCTGTCATTGGCTACCACAGTGATCAGTCACTTTAAAACCAGCCCCTGTTGTTTTTTTTTTTTTTTTTTTTTTTTTTTTTTCTTTCTTTCTGTGAATGGAGAGATGAATACAATGTATCTTTCTTTTTCCATGCAGAAAGAAAAAAAAAAAGAGTTTGTAAAAAAAATAAAAATAAAGAAATAATAAACTAAATAATAAGGAAAAAATACCTAGATCAAGGCTTGATCTAGGTCAGTGCCAGGGTTAGTGCTTGGGTCAAAGGTCAGGGTCAGTAAATTTTGGGCAGGATTTTGTTAGTTAGTGTCGGTGTGTTTTCAGTAGGAAAGAAACGGGAAAAAAAATGCGCACTATTGTTTCTGCGCTGTACTACGGGTATAAACAACAAATAACACACACATATGTGGTGTCACTGCGATCGTCCGGTGCAGGAGAATTTATTTTGGGTTGTTCTTTGGGGGTGGATTATGGCAGTAACAAGATATGTATAGCTAAATTTAAAAAGAATCATTTTTTTATTTGGATTTTTTTTTACTATTTTTTTCTACAGGAGGAAATGGATGGTATCGGGTCCTCTATATGCTGCCCCTCCTATGCAGGTGTACAGGGAGCCACATGGGCCCCCCCCCCCCCCCCCCCCCCCCGGAGCATGGGGCTGGGTTGCAATTGTGACCCCTGTCATGCCTCCCAATATTTTGAGATGAGAATGAGGGACACCTACTAACAAACGTATGTAGGTATAGGACACGCCCCCTTAAAGGAGAATTAACCAAAAAAAATAAAATAAAGTTAATTAAATCCAGAAGGGCTTTTTTTTTTTTACCACTACTATTCCTTTATATCGGCTTTTAAAATGTACAAATGCAGCAATTTAGAAATCAGATGAAAGGTTTCGCGCTGGGAGACACTTTTTGAAAGATAAAAAGTGCATTTTATATGCAGGGGCGGACTGACAACTCATGGGGCCCCATGGGCAATAGGAGATTATGGGGCCCCCCCAGGCAATCAGAGATTATGGGGCCACACAGTATACAATCGCACAGTATACACAGACATGTTTCTATTGGCTGAGAAGGTACTGGAGAGGTGGGGCAGCTATAATCTCTGGATTTTTAGACCAAAAGGATGTCGGTAAGGGACATTTCAGAGACAGATGTAAAGAAAAAACACAAATTTTTACATATTGTCTCTGGTTTTACTGAGGCTGGTAACCCTGATGGGGCCCCCTAGTGGCCCGGGGCCCAAATGGTCAGTCCACCCCTGTTTATATGCAACTATATAGATCAGACCAAAATGAGGGACAAATGAGGAGGAATGAGGGACAGAGGGACATTGCTCCAAATCAGGGACAGTGCCTCGAAATCAGGGACAGTGCCTCGAAATCAGGGACAGTGCCTCGAAATCAGGGACAGTTGGGAGCTATGCCCTGTATGTACACTCCTGTGCCAATTGCACAGCTCCCAACTGTCCCTGATTTGGAGCAATGTCCCTGTTTCCCTCTCATCTGTCCCTCATTTTGGTCTGATCTATATAGATGTATATAAAATGAACTTTTTATCTATCAAAAAGTGTTTTCCAGCGCTAAACCTTTCATCCGGTTTCTAATTTGCTGCATTTGTAAATTCCAAAAGCCAATATAAAGGAATAGTAGTGGTAAAAAAAAAAAAGCACTTGTGGGTTTTACCAATCTTGTTTTTTTTTTTTTTTTTTTTTTTACAATTCTACTTTAAGGGGGCGTGGCAAGGGGTGTGTCCTATGCCTGCATACGTTTGCTGATAGGTGTCCCTCATTCCTATCTCAAAAAAGTTGGGAGGTATGCAGTTGTGCTACACAGCGTACAGAGACGGGCACTCTATAAATGCTAATCTGATTACATTTTTCCATCTGACTTATTTGACATCCAAATGAATATTTATGAGTAAAGAAAGTTGAGAATATAAATTGGTCCATGGTAGAATGGTAGTAAAATGTAAGGCTTTGACGCGTTTCGTGGCCTTATAGCCGCTCATCAGAAGCATAAACCATGGAAAATATCTAAAAACAAAAAAATATATCAATACTAAATGGTCAAAAGGATAATTGATTTTGGTTAGGCAAGTAGAAGAAAAATAAATTGTATATAAAGCCTTGTTACCAGGTTGCATATTAAACCTACATCTGCGCCAAGCGGCAGTGCAGCATCGAAAGTCGCCAAAAAAAACGCAAGGTCTCATCTCCAGGCACCGCGGTCGCCAAAATGGTGATAGCAACCAGCATAGACAATTTGCGTGTATGTGTAGCTTTAAAGGAGATGTAAACCCCGATCCCTGAAGTCTTATACAGCTGTCACATGGGCTTCCCATTGAGACTATTTCAACACACACATTCCGCAGTCCACTGCTGTCACCATCAAGAAGCCCGTCCATAGAACCCCCCATGCAGCCATTGCTGAAGAGCATGAAGACAGGAAGTGGCTGCATGGGGAGGCTGCATGGGGTAGTTTGTAGAGCCAAACATACATGAGTGGATGGACACCCTTCCACGGGTCATTATAGTCAGGATCCCTCTCTGTTGGTTGATTGTGAAATGTACTCATGAAAAAAATAAATAAAATGATAGCTGTATAAAAGGACACAATTTCTGTGAAATCTAACACCGATTTTCCTTCCTATAGGCACAAAGTCCTTCAACATGATGTCCCCAACTGGTGACAACTCGGAGCTGCTGGCAGAAATTAAAGCTGGGAAAAGCTTAAAACCCACCCCACATAGCAAAAGCCTCACCACCATCTTCTCGGGCAGCGGGCAGCAAGGAACAAATGTACGGTGATCTCATTCTCTTGATGGTATATCATTTAATAGGCCAGGGGTCTCCAAACTAAGGCCTGCGGGCCACATTCAGCACCCCCCAAACAAGATTGTATCTGGCCCACCTAGCTAGGGCCGTAGGCTTCTCCTCAATGTGCACTGATTAAAGAGGAAGTAAACCCTGATGGGTGTTACTTCCTCTTTGATTCCCTGCAAAGGTAAAGCATAATGGACTACTATGCATCGCATCGCATCACATAGTAGCCCATTATGTGTCACTTACCTGACACAGGAGCCAGCGAAGTCACCGCTGTCCCCTGTAGTCCGGCTCATCCATCTTCTCGGTGGGTCTCGCCGCTCCGCCGCTGTGATTCGCCGGGGCCGCAATGAGGTCGCTCCCGCGTATGCGCACGGGAGCCGCCACTCGCGGCATATCGCCGTTGACCGCGGCGCGCTCAGTGCGCCTGTGCGCCGTAGACAGCGGTGCCAGCTTTCGGCAAATATCTCCTAAACCTTAATCTAGGCTTACCTGTAGGTCAAAGTTGGTTGTAAGGGTTTACAACCACTTTAAGGTCAGCAGAAGCTGCCTATGGTTTCTGCTTTTGATGCAAAGGGGGGCTTTGATGGGGGCTCTGATATAAGTGGGGGTTCTGATGGGAAACCTAATGTAAGGGGGTACTTTTCAGTCAAAGAATGTCCAGTGGCAGGTTGGTGAAAGGGCCACCTACGAAGCAAATTGTGTCCAGTTCTTCAGGGGCAAGCCGAAATTCACATAATGTATAGCCAGCTTAAAGTGGTTGTATAGTCCTTTTAGGTACTTTTACCTACAGGAAAACCTATAATAAGGCTTACCTGTAGGTAAAAAAAAATATCTCCTAAACCTGTACGGTTTAGGAGATATTCCCCTCGCAATGCGGCGCTGCAGTCAGGGGGTTCTCGGCTGAAATCTCCCGCGCACACGTGCGGGAGCGAGGATATTGCGGCTCCAGCCACTCACAGCGCCGGAGCCACGATACCCGGAAGAAACGCCGAAGGAACATGTCAGCTTCCTCGGCGTGGATCGGACCAGATGTCGGGGCCTCGTTCTAAGGTCTAAGTATTTCATAATGAGCTAGTATGCGGTGCATACTAGCTCATTATGCCTTTTCCTTTGCAGGTAGAAAAGAAAAAAAAAAAACACATCAGCGGGTTTACAACCGCTTTAAGAGCTTGGAGGGGCCTGTACTCTGAGCCAATCAGGGAACATACTGATAGAAAAAGGAGAGCAGAGAGATAACCTCGTCAGTATGCTGCTGCTACATCATTGAGCATTCGCCCAGCTGGCAGTGGGGCTTTGTTCTATTCTTTAAGGCTCCATGCACACTGAAGCTCATAAACGGCATTTTTGGGAGTTTGGGAGTTTTTTTTAACAGCCCATAAACTCCTCTCTATGTTATCCTTTGTGTCCGTGCACACGCGGAAGTTTTTGGGCGTTTATGGGCTGTTAAAAAAAAAACAAAAACGTCCAAACTCCCCAAAAATGTCCGTTTATGAGCTTCAGTCAGTAGAAGCTGTTAAACGCGGGTTAATGCCTGTAAACAGAACGTCAGGCATTTCTCTGCCCATTGATTTGAATAGAAGTCGCACCAGAAGTCGGATCATGATCAATGTACCCCATACTCATTCACATAGGATGGGGGGGCAGGAGCTGGGGGTCCCCTTGTTAAAGGGGGCTTCCATATTCCAATAAGCCCCCCCGCCCGCAGACTAGGACAACCACCGGCCAGGGTTGTTGAGAAGAGGCCCTTGTCCTCATCAACATGGGGACAAGGTGCTTTGGGGTGGGGGCCCCAAAGCACCCACCCCCCCATGTTGAGGGCATGTGGCCTGATTTGGACCGGGGGGGTCACTCGCTTGTCGTAGTCCCCCCCCCCCCCCCTCCATCCTGACCTGTGTGCTCGGATAAGGGTTTGGTATGGATTTTGGGGGACCCCATGCAATTATTTTGGGCGTGGGAGTTCCCATTAAAATCCATACCAGACTAAAAGGTCTGGTATCATCCGAGGGGGGGGGACCCCATGGCAATTTTTTTTCATTTCGGTGGGGGTTCCTCTTCATCCTCAGCACACAAGTCCCACCGCAAGTTGGATCATCATGATCCGACTTCTGGTGTGACTTTTATTCAAATCAATGGGCTCCCATAAGGAACCAATGATTTTTAATAGAGGCAGAGAAACGCATCTAAAAGCTTGCGTGGCTAAACGCACATTGACGCCAACGTAAAACGCTGGTAAAATAATTTTTTTTTTAAAGCAGCATTTTTCTGACGGAAAACCAAGGCCCAGAATTTTTTTGAGTGTCCTGTGTGCATGGAGCCCAATTGTAACGGAGATTAGGAAATAAAAATGATGAAACCTAGCAGTATTACTACTACTACTTGAAAACATTACACCATAAAGATTCTGCACATTTCTAGTAGTAGTGACAATATTCTTGCTTTAAAAATGGTTGATAATATTATTTTGTATTATTATTATTATTATTATTATTAATAATCTGTTACTACTACAAAAAAATAAAACAACAATTGTATAATAATACTTTATTATTATTATTTTTATTATTATTAATAATAATAATAATAATAATAATAAAAATAACAATAACAAATACATAATACTACATTGTTATTATTATTAGTAGTATTGATATTATTATTATTTTTTTAGTAATAGTAGTAAGGTAGTAATAGTATTAGTGTTGTAGAATTAATAATTAATATTATTAGTAGTAGTATCATTAGTATTAGTAATATTATTTTGTAATATTATTACTATAATGCTATTACAATATTGATATTACTGTATTATTATTTGTATTATTAGTATTGATTTATGATTATTATAATTAGTAGAATTAATATTCTTATTAGTCTTATGATTATTATTATTAATGTGTTGTTATTATTATAATTAGTAGTAGTAGTAATATATTTTTCTTATTATTAGTCTTAAGATTATTATTATTCATGTATAATTAGTAGTAGTAGTATTAATATATTCTTATTATTAGTCTTATGATTATTAATATTCACGTATTATTATTAGTAGTATAAATATGTTTTTATTATTCTTATTATTATGATCATTATTGTTCCTTTTTACAGTCCGAGGTTCAGTCTTTATCGACCCCTCCTCCGACCTCGCCAGTCACGCCCCCCGAGAACTCCACCATCTTGCCCAGTAATGCTACAAGAAAGCCATCGGAGCCCATAGTAAACGGGAACTCCGCCCCGCCAGCTCCATCGCAGAGCAGCCAGCTGGATATTGAGTCTCTCATCCCCACCCATGATGAGCAGGGGAGACCCATCCCGGAGTGGAAGCGTCAGGTGATGGTGAGGAAGCTGCAGCTGAAGATCCAGGAAGAGGAGGAGAAGAAACGCACGGTAGGGGTCGTCTCATGCACTGCGTTTTTTTTTGGGGGGGGGGGGGGGGTTTGTGCAGATTGAGTTGCTGTGGTTTGGTTTGGCGTTGACTTGGAAGTTTGTATGGGCATGCCTTGCAATCTGTTACTATTACCTTCTGCTGTTTACCTTCAGACTATTACCTCCCTTCTATTTCTTGTACTGATAGAGCAGCAACATATCTACAGGACCCTACACAGTCCAATAAACCAACCGCCTCGCACTCTGCCCCGCTGTAGTCATACAGTGCCTTAAAGTATTCATACCCCTTAAAATGTTCCACATTGTGTCATGTTACAACCAAAGAAATAAAATGTATTTTATTGGGATTTTTTTGTGATAGACCAACACAAAGTGTCACATAATTGTGAAGTGGAAGGAAAATGATAAATGGTTTTCAATATTTTTTACAAATAAATATGTGAAAAGTGTGTGGGGAGGGGGGGCATTTGTATGGCGCCCCCTTTACTCTGATACCCCTAACTAAAATCTAGAGGAACCAATTGCCTTCAGAAGTCACCTAATTAGTAAATAGAGTCTACCTGTGTGTATTTTATTCTCAGTATAAATACAGCTGTTCTGTGAAGCCCTCAGAGGTTTTTCTAGAGAACCTTAGTGAACAAAACAACATCATGAAGGCCAAGGAACACACCAGACAGGTCAGGGATAAAGTTGTGGAGAAGTATAAAGCAGGGTTGGGTTATAATAAAATCTCTCAAGCTTTGACCATCTCACGGAGCTCTGTTCAATCCATCATCGGAAAATGGAAAGAGTATGGCACAACTGCAAACCTACCAAGACATGGCCGTCCACCTAAACTGACCGGGCCGGGCAAGGAGAGCATTCATCAGAGAAGAGCCAAGAGGTCCATGGTAACTCTGGAGGAGCTGCAGAGATCCACAGCTCAGGGGGGAGAATCTGTCCACAGGACAACTATTAGTCGTCTCTCCACAAATCTGCCCTTTATGGAAGAGTGACAAGAAGAAAGACATTGGAGGAAGAAAGTCATAAGAAGTCCTGTTTGTAGTTTGTGAGAAGCCATGTGGGGGAGGGGGCAGCAAACATGTGGAAGAAGGTGATCTGGTCAGATGAGACCAAAATTCTACTTTATGGCCTAAAAGCAAAACGCTATGTGTGGGGGAAACTAACATTGCCCATCCCCCGAACACACCATCCCCACCGTGAGACATGGTGGTGGCAGCACCATGTGGTGGGGATGGTTTTCTTCAGCAGGGACAGGGAAGCTGGTCATAGTTGATGGGAAGATGGATGGAGACAAATACAGGACAATCTTAGAAGAAAACCTGTTAGAGTCGGCAAAAGACTTGAGACCGGGGCGGAGGTTCACCTTCCAGCAGGACAACGACCCGAAACATCCAGCCAGAGCTACAATGGAATGGTTTACATCAAAGCATATTCATGTGTTAGAATGGCCCAGTCACAGTCCAGACCTAAATCCAATTGAGAATCTGTGGCAAGACTTGAAAATTGCTGATCACAGACGCTCTCCATCCAATCTGACAGAGCTTGAGATATTTTACAAAGAAGGAGAATGGGCAGAAATGTCCTCTCTAGACGGGCAAAGCTGGTAGAGACACCCCCAAAAAGACTTGTAGAGAAAGGGGGTTCTACAAAGTATTGACTCCGGGGGGCGCCATACAAATGCCCCTCCCCCCACACGTTTCACATATTTATTTGTAAAAGAATGTTGAAAACCATTTATCATTTTCCTTCCACTTCACAATTATGTGACACTTTGTGTTGGTCTATCTCAGGGATCTGCAATTAGAGGACCTCCAGCTGTTGCAAAACTACAAGTCCCATCATGCCTCTGGGTGTCATGCTTGTGGCTGTCAGAGTCTTGCTATGCCTGATGGGAGTTGTAGTTCTGCAACAGCTGGAGGTCCACTAATTGCATATCCCTGGTATATTCCATAAAATCCCAATAAAATACATTTACGTTTTTTGGTTGTATCATGACAAAATGTGGAAAATTTTGAGGGGTATGAATACTTTTTCAAGGCACTGTATATTGGATTTAATGGGTTTTAGGATGTATGTTGATGCATTTGTGAAATACAGCTGGACATTTTAGGTGCGCTGAGAGGAGAGTAATACCGTTATAGTAGCCGCCACAAAGCACAGCAGATTCTGAAGGGATATAGTCAATGGTTGCCATACATGCTTCAAAAAATGATCAATTTATTTTCCAATCAATCCCCCTGGATAGGCATAATTGATCTTTTTTTCAAACCGTAAAAAAACGTTATTAAAATTTCAAAGTTACAATGTAACAGAGGCATAATCAACCTTTAGTCGGCAACCCATTTGATCGATTTGAGGCACACAGGTAATTCGATTTTCGATGGTAAATTATTCATTCTGTCCGGTTTTCACCATGAAAATCCAAATGAAAGCCCAATTCATCCTGAAAAAAACACGGTATAATCTACCTGGATGCACAAAGTAGTTGTGATGAGATGTACAGTTTTACTAACGCATGTCAGCTTTGCAAAATTGGGCTTAGGCATTAAAATTAGTTTTACCCTTAGGCGCTGGGGGGGGGGGGGGGGGTTAAAGCTGAAGTTTAATTAAAAGTATAAAAAAAAAATCCTACAGCTTTAACCACATCACTTACCTGTAATAAAGTACGTCTCGCGTTGTCCAGGCAGCTGGATCCTGGAGAAATCTTCACTGCAAGGGGATGCCCTGTCCTCTTCCTGTCTCTGGACCTGGCCCATCCTCCAGGTCACCCTTCCGATCTATTTAAAGCTGAAGTTCAGCTAGAAAAAAAAAAAAAAATATATATATATATATATATATATATATATATATATATATATATATATATATATTCCTACAGCTTTAGTCACATCACTTGATATACAAAAAAGGCATGGAAATCAAACTGGAGAAATAATATGGTAATACCGCCAGACACTTATCCATTCACCCCAATTGGAGGTGGGGCTCAATGGCTGGCAGCATATAGAGAAAACACAGCACTATACCAAGGAGAGAGATGGGGAAAAATACCACATATAGAGCCTCAGAGATATAGTGTCCGATAGAATTCAAATCAAGTATCAAAAAATGAAAATTTATTGAAAATTTAATAAATGAACAAATTCAAAAATCCATAAATGATCAAATCCTCCATCATTCACCATCTAAAGACAACGTTGTCTATTGGACAAACAAACAGAGCGTCTTCACTACACGTGCATCAACAATGGGAACCATAAGCCCTTGTACACACGGTCGGACATTCCGATGGACAATGTCCAATCGGACCGTGTTGTCGGATAATCCGACCGTGTGTGGGCTCCATCGGACTGTTTTCGTCGGAGTATCCGACAGACCAAGTTTTCCAGCTTGGCTATAAAATTTTCCGACAACATGATCCGATGGGACTTTGTCCGATCATGTGTAGAGAATTCCGATCGGACAAAGTGCCACGCATGCTCAGATCAAATTCCTAGACCAAAGCTATTGGCTACCAGCCTGAACGTAGTCCCGTCCTAACGAAATAACGTCATTACGTTAGGTACGATCAGATTTTCTGACAACTTTGTCCGAACGTGTGTATGCAACAGTTTCGGACAAAATCCGACGGATTTGGTTGTCGGAATGTCCGACCCGTGTGTACAAGGGCCTAGAGTGCACTGCATGAGCAATGTGCATTATTGAAATGACACCGCCAGGGCCAGGCGGTCCTTATTGGGCCCCTTCACTTCCTGAATGAACACAGTGAGTGCTTGGTACCAGTCACTCCTGTGTCCAGCCATCACTGAGGCTCTGTGTTTACTATGCTTCAGCTTGTGAATGCGCAAGAAGCTTCAGAGCGCTTCCAATTCATTCATCTTTGCAATGGAGGCTGCAAAGAAAAGGACTGATACATCTATGTCCTCAGTCACTTCCGGCCGGGAGGGGCCCTGTCAGGTCGGCTGTATGGTGCCCCCCGTGATTTCTAACAGCAGCCCTGGTTATTGGCATTCCTTTCCTCACACGCCGTCACTGTGTGAGGAAAGGAGAGCCGATAACCAGCATGGCTGACGGGGTACATTTTTACTGATAATCGGGGCACTGATCACGGTAGCTCTGCCGAGACCTTCCGCAACACACCAAGTTCAACAGCCAAAATAGTATCTTGACACCATAGGGCTAAGGAATTCTAGAGAAACCCAAAAAAAATCCCCACAGAAGTGGAAGCCATCAATACTCAACCAGGACTGGAATATTAAGTCCATGCTGCCCTCTTAAGATTGGGGAATGTTGGAACTTGGAATCAGGTGTCTGTTGAACTTGACAAAGAAAACAAAAAGGATAAGAGAGTACATACTCGCAAGAGCACATAGCAAACCAGCATTGTACATGAACCCAGGAACCAAAAGGTCCGAAACTCTTGAGGCTTGCATGATCATAATACCAGCTGACCCTCTTCAGGGGGTATGCCCCCTTCTTCAAAGCCAAACTAAGTTTAGCTGAGTTTTGCACTGAAGAAGGGGGCATATCCCCAGAAACCCGTCAACTGGTATTATGATGGTGATGCAGTCCACATGAGCTCCATCGTGCGAAAGTCCTTTTGGTTCCTGTACAACTCTTGTGAGTATGTACTCTTCTTTTTTTTTTTCCTTTAATAAAGTGTTGTTGGTGATGCACTACTAGGCCTTTGCACACTTTTGTTTTGTTTGTCAAGTTCCATGTCCACCTTACCGCAAAGGCTAAAGTTATAGGTTGGGGTGGTTGCCACTTTTTTGTACAAGTTCAACAACCGCCTGAATACTCCGTAGAGGATCGAGGATTGAAACCCTCATGGCATCGAAAGCAACCTTTTTTTTTTTTTTTTTTATCCTGATTTTCTCCACCTGTGCCTCTATCCCCATAGGTTGATTGAAGCCAATGGCGGTGCGTCTATAAAGGGCACAGGAGTGCCGCCCCCCCTCTCTAATCATCATAGATAGATACATGCAATGCATGAATCTATCTATGGTTGCTGCTGACACCCCCTATTCAGGTGCCCGGCCCCTTTTCGGTCACCGGGCACCTGAATTACAGCGGTGGGGGTGTTTTTTGGAATCGCCTGATTAGAGCTGTAGGCTCTAATAGGCGTCCAAAACAGTGAGAAGCGGGCACAATGCTGTGCGTTCCTTGTCACTCAGCTCAATGTTAGCAAAGCCGAGGGAATTCGCTTTGCTAACATTGACCCGCCTCTCAGCCAATCAGATGGCCGGGTCTGTTACTGGTCGCCTGATTGGCTGAAACGTCAGGCGCTGTGATTGGATGCCTATCAGGCATCCAATCATAGGAGAGGACTGAAGGAGAGGAGGACGGGAGAAGACACATGGAGGGGAGAAGACGCGTCACCAGCTGCCCCGCTGAGACAGGGTAAGTGCCCAGCAGGGGCGAAGGGGGATCACAGTGGCAGCATTGGATGGCATGGTGGCAGTGTTTGATGGTTACAGTGGCTGCAACTGAGCGGCACAGTGGCTGTGTTTGATGGCATTTGATGGCACAGTGGTACCGTTTGATGGGCACAGGCACAGTGGCGGTATTTGATGGCACAGTTGGCGGTATTTGATGGCACAGTTGGCGGTATTTGATGGCACAGTGGCGGTATTTGATGGCACAGTTGGTGGTATTTGATGGCACAGTGGCGGTATTTGATGGCACGGTGGTGGTATTTGATGGCACAGTGGCTGCATTTGATGGCACAGTGGTACCGTTTGATGGGCACAGGCACAGTGGCGGTATTTGATGGCACAGTTGGCGGTATTTGATGGCACAGTGGCGGTATTTGATGGCACAGTGGCGGTATTTGATGGCACGGTAGCGGTATTTGATGGCACAGTGAGGCTGCAATTGAGGTTTTTTTTTTTTTAGAATTTTTTTCATTTGTTTTGCACCCCCCCCAAAATTTTGAGCACCAACTGCCACTGATTGAAGCCTTAAAGAGGGAAGTAAACTTCCTCGGCTGACATTTACCTATAGGTAAGCCTATACTAAGGCTTACTTATAGGTAGTGAAAATATCTCCTAAACCTGTAGAGTTTAGGAGATATTTACATTGCATGCAGCCGGTGACATCACTGGGGCATGGGCTCTGAAGGAATGACCACTGTGCCGTGAACGGCAGCTCCTGCTTGCCAGCCAGTCACCCTATTTAAGTCAACTAACTACACTATAATGGGCTCTCCCACCTCCTTCCTTCCGGTGGACTCTGAGCTGCTCCTGGGGGCCGATAGCTGGTCTATTGCAACAAACCTCTCAGACCTCTGTGGTCCACCACCGCTTCAATAACAGTGATTGGGGTTCTCGTTTGAGAAGGCCCATTCACACCTAAAATGTTTTAAATACATTTGAACGACCTCCGCCATGCCATGAAGTATCTTTAGAAATCTGAAGTATCTTTTCTTTGAGAACTCTTTTGTCTTGTTGAAGAACAGTGTGTGTCACGATGACTTCGAGAGGTCAATGCAAATTCCAACTAAGTAGGACATAAGCAAATCCAGGACATTTGCATGCAGTGAGATGACTCTACGTGTTTGCAGACATCCTTGTTCCTTCACACCTCTCAGACTACAGCAGAACACATTTTATTGTCCAGATATTTCCATATTTTAGGACTATAGCGCTTGGTGTGATTATCGAAAAGATCTCAGCGTTTCAGAGCACCGACACCACCAGCAGGAAGGTCCTTACACATCATGCTGACCTAGGTACACCTGAATGACTTGGGCACATATTTCAAGCACAAGGCCGGAATCCAGCCCGCCAGGCTTTGTCATGTGGCCCTCGTGACCCAGTTTTGTAGCCAGGAGTTGTGGTTGCACACTGTACATGACACACCCTGAACCCTGCTTTCTGTACGTAGTGTACTCCTGAAGTCCACACTCTGTACATGACGCAACCCTGAACCCTGCACTCTGTATGTAGCGCAACCCTGAACCCTGCACTCTGTATGTAGCGCAACCCTGAACCCTGCACTCTGTATGTAGCGCAACCCTGAACCCTGCACTCTGTATGTAGCGCAACCCTGAACCCTGCACTCTGTATGTATGTAGTTATAAGGAATATATTGAGTTATATTATTCAGGCTCCCCACACATCCTCAAACACACCACAAGCCGTGTAGGTGGCCCCACTCTGCCCTATCCCTGTGTGCGATCTTCCAGAGCGTCATCCTTGGCCCCGGCTTCACCCCATCACTCTTAGTAGTAATTATGAAGCTCATTTTCTTTTCTAGGAATCTGTGTCTATTTTGACGTAGGAGTTGGAGACTGCGGCACATTTCCATAATCACTCTGCAGCTTCTGTTTGTTCCTCTCATAGAGAAGGACATTACCAGTCCACAAACCCAGAGCACACAATGGATGGTTGTTCTAGAAGTCTTCTCTTCTTCCCCTGCCTGCTACCTAATAAAGAGCACCTGTCACTTGGGGACTCCCCATCTCCGACTTGTTTATGAGGTTACAAAATCCAAGGCTTACATCTTCCTTGCATTTGACATCATTTAGTATTAATCTAAAGCAGCATTTCTTCACATTTTTCGGTCACGGCATCCTTTAAAAGTATGCAAAATCTCGAGGCACCCTTAAAGTAAATGGTACTTACCATCAATTGGGAACCTGAACCTGAGACCGTGCATAGCTTATGAAACAAACAGGACCCCCAATCACATCCCCAGATCCCCCCATCACATCAGAGGTCCCCCCATCACATCAGAGGTCCCCCCATCACAAAACAGGTCCCCCCATCACAAAACAGGTCCCCCCATCACAAAACAGGTCCCCCCATCACATCGCAGGTCCCCCCATCAGATCAGAGGACCCCCATCACATCACAGAACCCCCATCACATCGCAGGTCCCCCCATCAGATCAGAGGACCCACATCACAGAACCCTCATCACATCGCAGGTCCCCCCATCAGATCAGAGGACCCCCATCACATCACAGAACCCCCATCACATCAGAGGCCCCCCATCACATCACATGTTCCCCCATCACATCAGAGGTCCACCCTTCACATTACAGGTCCCCCCATCACATCAGAGGACTCCCCACCAGTTCAGAGGACCCCCATCACATCACAGGTCCCCCCATCACATCAGAGGGCCCCCGATCACATCAGAGGTTCCTCCATTGCATTACTGGTCCCTGCATTGCATCACTGGTCCCCCTCATCACATTGAAGACATGTTGAAAAATGAGTCCCCTCCACCCACATCACATCAGAGGTCCACCCTTCACATTACAGGACCCCCCATCACATCGCAGGTCCCCCCATCACATCGCAGGTCCCCCCATCACATCGCAGGTCCCCCCATCACATCGCAGGTCCCCCCATCACATTAGAGGACTCCCCATCAGATCAGAGGACTCCCCATCAGATCACATGTCCCCCCATCACATCACATGTCCCCCCATCACATGTCCCCCCATCACATCAGAGGTTCCCCCATCACATCAGAGGTTCCCCCATCACATCAGAGGTTCCCCCTTCACATGACAGGTCCCCCCCATCACATCAGAGGACTCCCCACCAGTTCAGAGGACCCCCATCACATCACAGAACCCCCATCACATCAGAGGACTCCCCATCAGATCACAGAACCCCCATCACATCAGAGGACTCCCCATCAGATCAGAGGACCCCTATCACATCACATGTCCCCCCATCACATCACATGTCCCCCCATCACATGTCCCCCCATCACATCAGAGGTTCCCCCATCACATCAGAGGTTCCCCCTTCACATGACAGGTCCCCCCCATCACATCAGAGGACTCCCCACCAGTTCAGAGGACCCCCATCACATCACAGAACCCCCATCACATCAGAGGACTCCCCATCACATCGCAGGTCCCCCCATCACATTAGAGGACTCCCCATCAGATCAGAGGACTCCCCATCAGATCACATGTCCCCCCATCACATCACATGTCCCCCCATCACATGTCCCCCCATCACATCAGAGGTTCCCCCATCACATCAGAGGTTCCCCCTTCACATGACAGGTCCCCCCCATCACATCAGAGGACTCCCCACCAGTTCAGAGGACCCCCATCACATCACAGAACCCCCATCACATCAGAGGACTCCCCATCACATCGCAGGTCCCCCCATCACATTAGAGGACTCCCCATCAGATCAGAGGACTCCCCATCAGATCACATGTCCCCCCATCACATCAGAGGTTCCCCCATCACATCAGAGGTTCCCCCTTCACATGACAGGTCCCCCCCATCACATCAGAGGACTCCCCACCAGTTCAGAGGACCCCCATCACATCACAGAACCCCCATCACATCAGAGGACTCCCCATCACATCGCAGGTCCCCCCATCACATTAGAGGACTCCCCATCAGATCAGAGGACTCCCCATCAGATCACATGTCCCCCCATCACATCACATGTCCCCCCCATCACATGTCCCCCCATCACATCAGAGGTTCCCCCATCACATCAGAGGTTCCCCCTTCACATGACAGGTCCCCCCCATCACATCAGAGGACTCCCCACCAGTTCAGAGGACCCCCATCACATCACAGAACCCCCATCACATCAGAGGACTCCCCATCACATCGCAGGTCCCCCCATCACATTAGAGGACTCCCCATCAGATCAGAGGACTCCCCATCAGATCACATGTCCCCCCATCACATCAGAGGTTCCCCCATCACATCAGAGGTTCCCCCTTCACATGACAGGTCCCCCCCATCACATCAGAGGACTCCCCACCAGTTCAGAGGACCCCCATCACATCACAGAACCCCCATCACATCAGAGGACTCCCCATCAGATCACAGAACCCCCATCACATCAGAGGACTCCCCATCAGATCAGAGGACCCCTATCACATCTCAGGTCCCTCCATCACATCAGAGGCCCCCATCACATCACAGAACCCCCGATCGCATCAGAGGGCCCCCGATCGCATCAGAGGGCCCCCGATCGCATCAGAGGGCCCCCGATCGCATCAGAGGGCCCTCCATTGCATCACTGGTCCCTCCATTGCATCACTGGTCCCTCCATTGCATTACTGGTCCCCCATTGCACCAGAGGTCCCCCCATTGCACCAGAGGTCCCCCGTCACATCGGAGGTCCCCCTCATCACATTGAAGACATGTTGAAAAATGAGTCCCCTCAACCCCCATCACATCACATGTCCCCCCATCACATCAGAGGACTACCCATCAAATCAGAGGTTCCCCATCACATCAGAGGTCCACCCTTCACATTACAGGTCCCCCCATCACATCGCAGGTCCCCCCATCACATCGCAGGTCCCCCCATCACATCGCAGGTCCCCCCATCACATCGCAGGTCCCCCCATCACATCGCAGGTCCCCCCATCACATCGCAGGTCCCCCCCATCACATCGCAGGTCCCCCCCATCACATCGCAGGTCCCCCCATCAGATCAGAGGACTCCCCATCAGATCAGAGGACCCCCATCACATCACATGTCCCCCCATCACATCACATGTCCCCCCATCACATCACATGTTCCCCCATCACATCAGAGGTTCCCCCATCACATCAGAGGTTCCCCCTTCACATGACAGGTCCCCCCCATCACATCAGAGGACTCCCCACCAGTTCAGAGGACCCCCATCACATTACAGAACCCCCATCACATCAGAGGACTCCCCATCAGATCAGAGGACCCCCATCACAGAGGACTCCCCATCAGATCAGAGGACCCCCATCACATCACAGGTCCCTCCATCACATCAGAGGCCCCCATCACATCACAGAACCCCCATCGCATCAGAGGGCCCCCGATCGCATCAGAGGGCCCCCGATCACATCACTGGTCCCTCCATTGCATCACTGGTCCCTCCATTGCATCACTGGTCCCTCCATTGCATCACTGGTCCCTCCATTGCATTACTGGTCCCCCATTGCACCAGAGGTCCCCCCATTGCACCAGAGGTCCCCCGTCACATCGGAGGTCCCCCTCATCACATTGAAGACATGTTGAAAAATGAGTCCCCTCCACCCCCATCACATCACATGTCCCCCCATCACATCAGAGGACTACCCATCAAATCAGAGGTTCCCCATCACATCAGAGGTCCACCTTTCACATTACAGGACTCCCCACCAGATCAGAGGACACCCATCACATCATAGTTCCCCCCATCGCATCACTGGTCCCCCCCATCGAATCACTGGTCCCCCCATCGAATCACTGGTCCCCCCCATCGCATCACTGGTCGCCCCCATCGCATCACTGGTCCCCCCCATCGCATCACTGGTCCCCCCCATCGCATCACTGGTCCCCCCCATCGCACTAGAGGTCCCCCCATCGCACCAGAGGTTCCCGTCACATCGAAGACATGTTGAAAAATGACTCCCCTCCACCCACATCACATCAACAATATCTCTCTATCATATCCTCTCATGACATCAGTGTTCCCCTCTATACATCAGAGTTCCCCCATCTTTCTCCTCTTACCATGAGAGTCTTCCCTTACAGTAGCCTGCCAGAAGGTGGGAGGCAGAGCAGGGCTGGACAGAAGTACACTGTTGACTCCATTTTCTCCTGAATGTTGACTGTCCTGGATCAGTGGCATGCGTTGTCACACAGTGTACACAGTGCATTCTGGCCCTAGAGCAGAGGTGACAAACTCAATTTCATTGTGGGCCACATTAACAGTATAGTTGCCCTCAAGGGGCCAGTGGTATCTGGGGTATGCTACTTACAGAGCCTAGGGTTCAGGAGTGTTCTATGTACAGAGTTCAGAAGTGCATTATGTACAGAGTTCAGGGGTGCACTGTATGCAGAGTGCATTTGCAGGGGTGCACAAAGTGCAGAGTTTCCCCCATTACATCATAGGTCCTTCCATCACATCAGAGGTCCCCCATTATATCAGATGTTCCCCCATCACATCAGAGGTCCCCCATTATATCAGATGTTCCCCCATCACATCAGAGGTCCTTCCATTACATCGGAGGTTCCCCCATCACATCAGAGGTTCCCCCCATCACTCCAGAGGACCCCCATCACTCCAGAGGACCCCCATCACTCCAGAGGACCCCCATCACTCCAGAGGACCCCCATCACTCCAGAGGTTCCCACCATCACATCAGAGGTCTCCCCCATCACTCCAGAGATCCCTCCATCACATCAGAGGTTTCCCCATCACATGTACAGAGTGCAGGGTTCAGGAGTGTGTCACATACAGGGTGCAAAGTTCAGGGGTGTGCTGTGTACAGAGTGCAGGGCTTAGGGGTGCGCTATGTACAATGTGCAACTCAAACCCCCCCCACAAAGCTTCAACGCATCTCTCTCTCCTATCTGGCTTGGCTCTAGTACTTCCCTCCCAGCAACACCCACCATGAATGCGTGCAGGGATCTATTAGATCCGGGAACTGCTAAAAGAAAAGGCTTCTGTGTTTACAAGTGACAGCGGGGAGTAGGAGCAGAGGATGAGAGTCTGAGGTAGCGGGATGGAGTTCTGCCACGGTCAGGCTGCAGAACTGTGTGTGAGGGCCACATGACAAGGCCTGGTGGACCAGATTTGGCCCGCGGGCCTTGTGTTTGACATATGTGCCCTAGAACGTCATTCTCTTGTTATGGTGTTGGTGGCCGGCTCACGCCATGGCAGAGCATGATGCTGATCCAAGTCAAACTGCATCCCATGTTCATGACACCCCAGGGGAACCCTAACAGCCACATTGCAAGAAGGCAACATTTGCCGTTTCTTACAACAAAAAATCACACTGAATTCAGATTGGAAAATTAAAGTAATTTTAATAATAGTAAACTGCAACCTGTCTTATGCAGGAAATAGACAGCTATTGTTTTTAGTGAAAGTGGCAATTTCCTTTAATAATCTGTTTGCATGGTGTTGGTGTGCAGTTTGTATTTCTCTCCTTTTTGTGGTACATTTAAACTGCAGTATCTTGTATAGAGAGATGGAAGGAGGTCGGGGATGCAGCAATTGGCACCATTATTGCATCATAGTAAAGTCCTATTAATATAGATTTCTAAACTTATACAAATTTGTAGCTGCTACACATGTATACTCTATACTGCGGGTTTAAATGTTGTACATGGTCATTTAGTGGTGTAATGAGTGATCTATCCTCTACCGTGACATCTTTATCATTAGTCATCATAATGCTAATTGATATTATGTTACTTTTAACATAAACTAATCAAACGCATGCTTGAGTAATGGGATTGTGGACTGTATATTCAGCCAGTACTGTAATGTTCTTTGCTGTTATTTGCTGGGTTGGTTAGCCAAGCGAGAGCACCAAGCGTTGCCCCGTTAAAGCCATTACACCACTAAAAACATGTAAATGTTGAAAAGAGTGCAGAGAAAGGACAGTTGTGTCTCTGTATCCTGAGGGATGTTTTCCCTCTTTTTTTTTTTTTTACATTAGTGTGAGGCTGGTAGTTACTACCACCCAGAAGGCTGGAGATATTCTCACGCTCACAATGCAATTTTGGGACCCTTCGGGGAACTGATGACCGAAGACGATATCAATCGCATTGAGAAACAGATTGAGAACCTACAAGTGATGCATAAAGTCCAGAAAGTTGAAACTGAACTGGAGCAGCTGGAGCACGAGCTTCAACAGCTCCTTCCCGTGTCTGCTGCTCTATCACAAGAACACTTCACGGTCAACCCGAAACAGATGCAAGGGAGGGCGGATGACCTGCCCGCTTGGTGTTCCAAAATTTCCACGCTTTTGAAAAGCATGGCCATCCTCCTGGCAACGCTTGGCGGGAAGGAGGTCGACCTGGAAGACTTGGTGACCAGAGATACGTCTGAGAAGTCAATTAATGGATCCAAAGAAGCTAGTGCGAACATCGGTAGATCTCAGTCCTTCAGTTCCACTCGAGAGGAAGTTGAGAAGGAGATCAAGCAGTTCGGCGTTTCGGTCAAAAACCTAAAAGCCAATTACGAGCTGTACACACAGCCTCAAAGTGCTTTTGAAACATCAAGCAGGATTTATAAAAGGAAAAGATCGTTACCCGTTGGAACAATGGCTTATAGCGGAAGGGAACCCATCTTGGAGGAAGACTACATATCGAGCAATGACCACTTCAATATTTTAAACGATGGCCTATCTAGGCAACACGAGGAGCCACCCATCACACTTTCGCATACTCCGCTTACCTACCATGATGAAGATGGTTTTCCAAGAGAAATAGACAATAGTAACCAAAGCAACATCATTGATGCATTGGGAGAACCATTATTTAGTCCAGATCAGATGACAAGAAGTCTCCCCGTGCAGACAGAACTTAGTTGTGTTCAGGACTATATTGACATGAGAAAAGAAAGGATTGTGTATCTTTTCCTTGACCACTGGAGGAAGTGGACATTCACTGAGTCTGTCAAAAGTCCTAAGAAGAAGCCAGTTGGTGATTCAGTTAGTGAAGACCAGGACTTTGAAAGAAGGAAGAGTGACAGCAATGACAGTAGTGTCAAGATAGCCAAAGGGCCAAGTGATGACGACCGGCTTTTATACTTCATGAAGCAAAGGCAAGTTGTAGGCAAGTTGCTTAGCCATTGGAGAAGTATCATCTGCCAGGTGCCTACTAGGCAAATCCGTCGGTTGAGTAGAGCAAACATGCTTTACTGGCCAGAGCATTTCCTGCCACACGTGAATGGCGCCCCTGTGGAGTACTCCAGCCTGACGTTGGACCTTTTCATGCTGGGTTACTTTCAATTGCTAGAAATGACCATGTCACGGGAAGAAAGAAAATTCCGACACATTCTGTGCTACGAAATGTTCGACCGGCTTGGCAGCCACAATTGGGAAATCATTCGCGACTTCCACAAGGTTATCATGGAGGAGATTGAATCTGGAAAAAGAGATTGGACAGACGGCTTTGAGGATATCAAGCAACAGTTCTTCGGAGAAAGCATACAGGGAGATGTAGCTGGTGTCACTGACCAGGTCGAGGACACGGTAACCCAGTTCATTTCTAACGATGAGCCCAAGGTTACCCTGGACACTAAAGAGAAGGACAACATACCACCCAGCGATGAACTGATGCCCCTCCCGAAAACTAGAAAGGACTCTATACAGCTAATTTCAGAACTGGGAGAATTTACTAACGATGATATATGTCGTTATATCGATCGCAGTTTTTCATTTTGGAAAGAGAAAGAAGCAGAACTGTTTGATATATGATAATTGCTATTCACACTTGCTGTGCTACCTAGAAATCCCAATGGTAAATTCCATTTTACCAAGACGATCACGGCAACTTGAAGCAGCTGCTTTTGATTTGTAGCCGTAAAACCACAAAGTACAAATCGATTGTCACAAGAGCGGGTGCACATTGGTTTGGTAGTGAGAACAAGCGATCAATCAAGAATGGTTTAATAAGCGTATAGCTTATATTTTGTATTTATTAATTCTTTGCAGTATTTTAAAATGAGTCCACACACATGGATAAAGTAACCACGCCTACAATTTTAATGTTTAAATGGGTCTATAAAGGCGTGGCATGGAATTTTTAAATTTTTTTTTCCCAAAAATTGTAGCCAACTCATAATACACTGCTCAAAAAAATTTAAGGAACACTTTTTAATCAGAGTTTAGCATCAATTCAATTCCTGGACTATTGATCTGGTCAGGTAAGTATCAGAGGGGGGTTGTTAATCAGTTTCAGCTTCTTTGGTGTTAATGAATTGAGCAACAGGTGCACTAGATGGGCAACAATGGGACAACCTCCAAAACAGGAATGGTTTTACAGGTGGAGGCCACTTTTTTTTTTACCTGCTCATCTTTCTGTTTTTCACTAGTTTTGGCTAGGGTCAGTGTCAATACTGGTAGCATGAGGCCATACCTGGACCCTATAGAGCAGGGGTAGGGAACCCCGGCTCTCCAGCTGTTTTGAAACTACCAGTCCATACCAGTATAGATCCTAACACATTACCCAGTCCATACCAGTATAGATCCTAACCCATTATCCAGTCCATACCAGTATAGATCCCAACACATTACCCAACACATTACCCAGTCCATACCAGTATAGCGCCTAACACATTACCCAGTCCGTACCAGTATAGCGCCTAACACATTACCCAGTCCATACCAGTATAGATCCTAATACATTACCCAGTCTGTACCAGTATAGATCCTAACACATTACCCAGTCTGTACCAGTATAGATCCTAATACATTACCCAGTCCATACCAGTATAGAGCCTAACACATTGCCCAGTCCGTACCAGTATAGATCCTAATACATTACCAAGTCCATACCAGTATAGATCCTAACACATTACCCAGTCCATACCAGTATAGGTCCTAACACATTACCCAGTCCATGCCAGTATAGAGCCTAACACATTGCCCAGTCCGTACCAGTATAGATCCTAATACATTACCCAGTCCATACCAGTATAGATCCTAATGCATTACCCAGTCTATACCAGTATAGATCCTAACACATTACCCAGTCCGTACCAGTATAGATCCTAACACATTGCCCAGTCTGTACCAGTATAGAAACAAAAAAGTAGTGTAGCACTAATTTAAATGATGATATATTCACAAGGGAAAATATCCGTGTGTAAACAATCGTAAATACTAAGGAAACAGGAAATGAAGTCCTCTATAATGTGATTAATACACATGGAAATGAAATACACTTGAAATGGGATATCTGGGTGAAAACAATCATGTATAAAAAACAGAGAATAAAGTCCTCTATCGTGTGACTAATACACGTGAAGTGAGATAAAAGGCATTCTTCAGATGAAATAGACGTTTCACTGATCAGGTGTATCGACTTGTCTGAAGTAATCTAGAAAGTAGATGGAATACTCTTACCAGATGAGGTGGACTCCCCAGTCTTACGACAGTAGAGTCAGGAACGCTTGGGGTCTACACATGAGACCAGATGGTGGATTGAAAGTAGTCAAACCGGATTCCCAGAAGACTCCAAATGATGGAACAGCCTTGGCGGGCGTCTCTCAGGGGGTCCCTCAAGTTGTCCGGATCAGGTGTGGCCCATTTAAATTTCAGACCCCAAATGTAGAGAGGGTTTGACAAGGATGGTGATAAAGAAAAAAGAAAGCTCCAAATGGTGCAGGTCAAAAAAAGTTTACCATGAGGTATTTATTAAAAAGTCATAAAAAAGGACATGAATTATGACAAGTGATCACAAAACGGAAGAAATAATAAAAGCAATGTGGGGTGCTAGATGCGAGCCCGACGCGTTTCGACAAAGAATGTCTTCAACAGGGGCATGTACCAGTATAGATCCTAACACATTACCCAGTCCATACCAGTATAGATCCTAACACATTACCCAGTCCGTACCAGTATAGATCCTAACACATTACCCAGTCCGTACCAGTATAGATCCTAACACATTGCCCAGTCCGTACCAGTATAGATCCTAACACATTGCCCAGTCCGTACCAGTATAGATCCTAACACATTGCCCAGTCCGTAGCAGTATAGATCCTAACACATTGCCCAGTCCGTACCAGTATAGATCCTAACACATTGCCCAGTCCGTACCAGTATAGATCCTAACACATTGCCCAGTCCGTACCAGTATAGATCCTAACACATTACCCAGTCCGTACCAGTATAGATCCTAACACATTGCCCAGTCCGTACCAGTATAGATCCTAACACATTGCCCAGTCCATACCAGTATAGATCCTAACATATTGCCCAGTCCATACCAGTATAGATCCTACCACATTACCCAGTCCATACCAGTATAGATCCTACCACATTACCCAGTCCATACCAGTATAGATCCTAACACATTACCCAGTCCATACCAGTATAGATCCTAACACATTGCCCAGTCCATACCAGTATAGATCCTAACACATTACCCAGTCCATACCAGTATAGATCCTAACACATTACCCAGTCCATACCAGTATAGATCCTAACACATTACCCAGTCCATACCAGTATAGAGCCTACCACATTACCCAGTCCATACCAGTATAGATCCTACCACATTACCCAGTCCATACCAGTATAGATCCTAACACATTACCCAGTCCATACCAGTATAGATCCTAACACATTGCCCAGTCCATACCAGTATAGATCCTAACACATTACCCAGTCCATACCAGTATAGATATCCAGCATGAGATTTTTCCCCATTGAGATTTGATGTGTTTTCAAAGTGTTCCTTTCATTTTTTTTCGAGCAGTGTACATAACTCACATCATCTTAGAAGAATTGTTTCCTTTATTAAAAGCTTTATTCATTTAGCTTGCATCTCTAGAAATCAAAAAAAAAATTGTCACAAAACATTTTTAAGATGTTTATTATTTTCTTATACCAGTTTATTTCATTTGAAATACTCTAATGAGGTTAACATTGAAAAGTGGGGAACTATTTTTCTCTGTTGTAGTTTGTATTATTAATTTCGATTCAAAATTAGATGCTAGAAACTAACGTGTGGGGTCTGAAATATCTTGATTAAAAAACGTTCTTTTCTTTTTTTTTCCTAAACTTTTATACTAGTTGCTTCTTAAACATAAATCTTTTAAACATGAGTATTCATAGAATCTGTATAATAAAAAGTAAGCTTAGGAAATTCGTAGAAGCCAGATGGGCAACAAAAAAAAAAAGATAAAGACCACGGGCAACATTGCTTCACATCTTTGGTCCTTTCTTTATGCGTTCCTAAATTCTAATTTTACCAAGTCATGAGTTGCTTAGTTCTTTTTATTGGGGAACAGCACTGCAGTATGGATTTATTGTTTATTTTATTTTATTTTTTATGGCTGTGTATTTGCCATTTCCTGTCAAATACTTAAAATTGAAAAATAGTTAACAATTTTCTTTAACTGTTATTATAATTTTAAGTTTTTTTTTTGCCTCAAAATTAGACACTTAAAAGTGATGTTTGGGGCTTGGAAGCCAGATATTGCAAAAAAAAAAAAAAAAAAAACTCTTTAAAGAGTACAGGCAACAGTGCTTAACATCTTGTTAAAAAGTGTTTTTTTTTTTTTTTTTCCTTAATTTTATGTAGTATATTATTTAAATGTTGGTTCTTAGACATAGATCTTTTTAACACGAATATTCATAGAACCTATATAATAAAAAATAAGCTTAAACAATTGCTGCAAGCCAGATAATGAAAAAAAATAAAATAAAAACAAAACTGATGAGTATGGGCAACAGTGCTTAACATCTATGGCCCATTATTTATCGGTTCCTGAATTCTACCTTATTTTACCAAGATATGATTTTGATCAGTTTTTATTTTTATAGGGAACACAGTAGGAAGGATTCTTCTTTTCTTTTTTTTTTTTTGTCCTTTATGATTGTATGTTTGCAATTTCCTAAATTAGGTTAAAATTGAAAAAATGGGTGACTATTTTGGGGGCTTGAATCAACTTGTTAAAAAATGTTTTATTTTTATTTTTCTAAACTTTTGTAGTATATTATTTAATGTTGGCCCTTAGTAGCAATGCACCGAAATTTTGGCCTCTGAAAATTATTGGCAAAAATAGCGTTTTCAGCTTTGTGCCAGAAGTTAAAAAAAAAAATGTTGATACTGGTTGTCGAAACAACTTGCGCTTATGGTATGTTTTTCATAGGTCATGTGACTCAAAAAATGCATCAGAAATGCAACACAGAAATGCGTTCTTGCTGCATTTTCAGTGAATTTCAATAGGGAGGTGTGTTTTTGGCACTTTTTTTTTTTTAAACTGACTAAAATATGTACCAAAAATTCAGCAAACAGGATTTTTAACACCGCTTCAAAAGGTCCCGGTAATGGCTGACAGTAAATGTGTATTCATTTAATATCACGATATTACCGTAATTAAAAAGTAAAATATACAATTATTTATATAGAAAAAAAGATATATGTTCTTTTAAAACCGTCAATTTCAATTTTGGCCAAGTGCGTCCTGAATTTTCGGTTTCTGCACTGGAATTTTCATTTCGGTGCACCACTAGTTTTTAGACATAAATCTTTCAAACAACACGAGTCTTTATAGAACCTATATAATAAAAAAATAAGCTTAAACAATTCCTAGAAGGCATACATTGCAAAAAATGTATAAAGAGTACAGGCAACAGTGCTTAATCTCTTTAGCCCATTATTTATTGGTTCCTGAATTCTACCAAGTCATGATTTGGTTAGTTTTTTATGGGACAGTAGGAAGGATTTTTTTCTTTTTTTTATATATATATATGGTTGTAGGTTTGCCATTTCCTTTGAAATACTCTAATTAGGTTAAAATTGAAAAATGGGTAACTATTTTTCTTAACTGTTATACGACTCAAAATTAGACACAGATGGAAACAGATGTATACAACTTAACAATTCTTGATAAAAAGTGTTTTTTTTTCTTATTTTTTTATATCATTTTATTTAATATTGGTTCTTACATATTTTAAACATGGCAATTCATAGATTCTACCTGTATATAATAAAAAAAGTAAGCTTAACCATTTCCTAGAAGCCAGAAAAACAAAACTGATACGAGTATGGGCAACACTGTTTAACATCTGTGGCCCAATATTTATCAGTTCCTGAATTTTACTCAATTTTACAAAGTTAAGATTTGGTCATTTTTTTTTTTTTATCGGGGTCAGTAGGAAGATTGTATGTTTGCCATTTCCTTTAAAATACTCTAATTTGGTTAAAATTGAAACATTTTAATTGGGACCGGTAAGAAGTATTTTTAACATTTGTGGCCCAATATTTATCAGTTCCTGAATTTTACTTAATTTTACAAAGTCAAGATTTGGTGTTTTTTTTTTTTTTTTTTTTTATAGGGATCAGTAGGAAGGTTGTTTGTTTGTCATTTCCTTTAAAATATTCTAATTAGGTTAAAATGTAAATATTTTAATTGGGACCGGTAAGGAGCAATTTTTTTTTTTTTTATGTTTGTATGTGCTTGCCATTATTGTTTTCTGCAGTTTTAAAACTGTTGGGGGTGTTAGTTTTTGATGCCACCAACCAATCTCCTAAATCTGGAACGTTACCATGTTGATAGTTGATCCACGACTTTATTTTAAGTAAATTATTTTTTTTTTTTTTTATTATTATTAATAATGGGGAAAAATAGGTAACAGCAGTTGGTTAGCTCATGCATGGGTGCCCAAAGGCTATTAGGCCAGACATTTGCATTGGATGCCTAAAGGGGTTAAAGGAGAGAAACAAGATAAAGGAGATAGAAAGTAACAAATAATTCCCAGTTTTTAACTACTCATTGACAAATCCAAACTGAGGAGCCAGTTAAAAACATGAAAAGTTCATGATGATAAAATGGCTTCTAAACACTAAATATGTTTGTATATATTTTGCTAATTTATTTGTGACCGTAGGGAATTTCTGCCTCCATTTTCTTTTTTATATTTCTTTTAAAAAAAGGGGAAAAACTGAAATGGAATATCAATTTTCTTAAATTTTGCTATTTTAATTTCAGATATTCAATAATCTATTCAGCTTTGCCAGGAAGGGAGGGGGATATGAGTCATAAGAGGGCCAATGAGAGCTGCAGAGCTGGAGGGGGGGGGGAGTCATAAGAGGGCCAATGAGAGCTTCAGAGCTGGAGGTGTGCCGTGTGTGTGTGTGTGTGTGTGTGTGTGTGTGTATGAATCCAGGAAGTGAACAGGTAGTAGCTTCAGCTGCCCACAGTTAAAATGGCTGCAGCCAGATACAGTGGAGGGAGATTTCTGCAGCCTATTTGGCATGTACAGAATCACAGTATATATAAAATAATATGCAAAGTGGTTGGAGGGAAGCTTCATAATGGCCAAGATTGTTTTATTTCAAATTATGTGAGCGGACTGCAGTACCTCTTTAACAGGCTGAACTTAGAAGCTGATTGGCTGCCATGCACGGCGGCACCAGATTTTGCACGCTCCAGTTTTAGTAAATCTCCCCCATAGTGTCCCCTGATTGGACTAAGATCCAGTAATTAATAACGTTCACATGTGTTTTATCTTAAATTCAAAAATGAATCGTTTTATTAAACATTATTAAAATTCATCAAAAATAAATAAAAATTTTGTGAAGAATTAAAATTCTTGCTTTATGGGGTTCTTCTTTAAAATATCCTAAATGACAATATAAATGTAAAATGTGAGATTTTTTTTTATTATTATTTGGCATGGAGCTGTTTTATTTTCTTTTCTTTTTGTGTGTCAATATTTTTTATTTCTTTTTTTCTTCCTTCAATATTTTTGTTATTTTTTTTCTGTGCAGTGTTTTCTATTTATTGGGGAGTTAGCAGGATTCTGTCATTGAAATGCAGATCTGTTGTCTGTCGTTTGTTCAAGTATATCTGTGTGCAGTTTCAACTGTTTTAGCTGCATAATAAAGTTCTATAGGACTAACATTCTTGTGTTTTTTTTTTTTTTTTTCTCAATAATCTGATTTAAGATTTTAAGTGCTAAACTGTTAATAAAATACCATGATGACCAACGTCGTATCTATTTGTAATATATAAGGGGATCCAACCTTTGCACACTTTATGTAAACGTGATAAGAAAAGGGTTTGGCTGGAGTTCCACTTAAAAGTAGTTCTAAAGTCGAAACTTTTTTTCTTTTTTTTTTTTACTTTAGTGAATTCTCTGCATTAAAAATGGTTGTAAATAGACATGCGCACCGCCAAAAAATTTGTTCGTTTTTGTTTCATTTTTATAAATTTTTTTCCGGGTCTCTTTATGATCGAAATTAGTTATTTTGAATAAATTCGTAACTTCGAAAAAAAATTTAATTCCTTATGTTCCATTCGTTTAAATGCGTTTTTTGCGTAAATTCGAACATTCGCAAATTCCTAAGTTTGAAACTTCAAAAGTTCCGAAGTTCGGAAATCCAAAATAAATAATAACTAACTAATAATAATTATTAGATTTATAGGTATTGGAATTTCCTTTCAAATTTGGCCGTTTATGAATGGAACGAATATAAATTTAACCAAAGTTATGAATTATCCAAAATAAGGAATGCCGCATCCAAACAAATGGAACTAATAAATATTAATAAATAATAATACGTTTTTATTATTATTTTTATTTATTAAACCAATGGAATTGAACTAATAAATATGAATAATAATAATAATAATACGTTTTTATTATTATTTATTAATATTTTTTGTTACATTCTATTCGTTTAGATGCGGCATTCATTATTTCAGATAATTCATAACTTCAGCCAAATTTGAAAGGAAATACCAATAATTTACCTAATAATCTACCTTCCAATACCTATAATTTAATAGTTAGTAATAGTTATTATTAGTTAGTTGTTATTTCGGATTTTTGTTCTTATTTTGGAATTTACAAAACTTCAAATTTTACAAATTTTGGGAAAAATTCGTTAAATGGGTTTTCGTTAATTAGAATATTTCCGAATTAACTATTTTTATTTTTTTTAATTTGTCAAAAAACAAATTCGGAACGGAACGAAATTGCACATGTCTAGTTGTAAAGTCTCCTTTTTTTTTTCTCTCTATAAAAATAACACTGCTCGGTTGCAGTGGATTTGCACAGAGCAGCCCTGATCCTCCTCTTCTTGGGTCCCATGGCTGGAGCCCCTGGCCCCTCCCACCTGTTGGATGCCCCCACAGTAAGCAGCTTGCTATGGGGACACCCGAGCTGAGTCACCGCTCCCAGTGCCCATTCAGACTGCTGTTCCGCCCCCGCCCCCTCTCTCTCTCTCTCCTGGTTGGCTAACTGACTTTGACAGCAGCTGTATCTCAGCCAATCCAGGAGGGAGTGTCCCGGATGGCTGAGACACTCGTGGACAGAGATGGGGCTCAGGTAAGTATTGGGGGGGGCTGCTGCACACAGAAGGATTTTTATCTTAACCACTTAAGGACCGCCGCATGCCGATGTAGGTCCCTACTTTGAGGACGGATATCGTTGTTATGGCAGCAGCTAGATGCCATAACCCCGGTATCCCTGCGTTCGGCTGGCGGTCCGGTACATGATAAAAGTGTTCTCTGCAGCAGATTTGCCGCAAGATCACTTTTCTCAGCGGCGGGAGAAGGCTCTCCCCCACGCGATCCAGTGCCCTCCATCGCTTACTGGAGCCGTCGGCAGCGGCGGAGGCGATCGAATCCTTCCTGTGGCTGTGCATGGAGAGGAGGGAGGGGAAGATGCCCCCCCCCCCCTCCCGTCTCCATGACACTGCAGGGCGGAAGCCACGTCAAAACTTCATTTCCCCCCCCCCCCATACCTCTTAAAGGGCCTTTTTTTTCTTTTCTTTTTTTTATGTTTTTTTTTTTTTTTTTTTTTATTGCATTTTAGTGTAAATATGAGAGGTGAGGTCTTTTTGACCCCCCAGATCTCATATTTAAGAGGACCTGTCATGCTTTTTTTCTATTACAAGGGATGTTTACATTCCTTGTAATAGGAATAAAAGTGACACAATTTTTTTTTTTTTTTTAAACGGTGTAAAAAAAATAAATAAAAGGTAAAATAAATAAGAAAAAAAATATATATTTTTTTAAAGGCGCCCCGTCCTGCCAAGCTTGCGTGTAGAAGCGAGCGCCTACGTGAGCAGCGCCCGCATATGAAAGTGGTGTTCAAACCAGAGAGCAATAATTCTAGCCCTAGACATCCTCTATAACTCAAAACTGGTAATCTGTATAATTTTTTAAATGTCGCCTATGGAGATTTTTAAGGGTAAATCTTTGTCGCCATTTCACCAGCGGGCGCAATTTTGAAGCGTGACATGTTGGGTATCAATTTACGCGGCATAACATCATCTTTTACAATATAAAAAAAAATTGGTCCAACTTTACTGTTGCCCTATTTTTTAATTCAAAAAAGTGTATTTAAAAAAAAAAAAAGTGTGCTTGCAAGACCGCTGGTCAAATACGGTGTGGCAGAAATTATTGCAACGACCGCCATTTTATTCTCTAGGGTGTTAGAAAATTTTTTTTATAATGTTTGGGGGTTCTAAGTAATTTTCTAGGCAAAAAAACTATTTTTAACTTGTAAACAACACATCTAAAAAATGCATTAAGATAAAAAAAAAAAAAAAAAACCTTCTGACTTTGTAAAAAAAAAAAACCTTACAATAGCAGTGCTCCCCTCCCCCACACTTACGTAGAACCTGTATGGATCCGGCAAAGTTCTTATCCCCCCTCTCTGTGCTCTCACATGCTTGGCTGAAAGCAATTCAAGCCATTGGCTCCTGCTGCTGTCAATCAAATCATAAAAGAGGAGGGTGCGGGGGGGGGGGGGGGGGGCGAGGCTGAGCCACGCTGTGAACGTCTATGAGCACACACAGCCCGGATCTGGATTGAGCTCGCACATGTGCCCCTTAGCAAACAGCTGGCTATGGGGGAGGGGGGGCACACAAAAAAAGAGGAGGAGCCAAGTGTGCCTGTGGGAGGAGGGGGGTCCCAAAAAAAGAGGCTTAGGGTCACTCTGTGCAAAAACATGAAAAAAAAAAGCCCTTTAAGTGATTGTAAAGGACATTTTATTTTTTATTTTTATTAGCAAACATCTCTATACTTACCTGCTCTGTGGAATGGAATTGCACAGAGCAGCCCCGAATCTCCACTTCCTGGGTCCCCCACCGACGCTCCCAGCTGCTTTCCGTGGGGAGGCACTCGTGTTTGCTCGCTCCCGAGGGCTGCAGCTGCATCCCTGGATCCCATGTCACTGGAGTTGATTGACAGTGTTGGGAGCCAACGGCTCCCGCTGCTATCAATCTGTCCAATGAGGAGGGAGACATCAGCGAGAGCCGCTGCACTTGTGCACGTCACGGGATCGGATCGGGCTCAGGTAAGCATAAAGGGGGGGGGGGGGGGTAATCCTGCAGCAGAGAAGGTTTTTTTTTTTTACCTTAATGTATAGAATGCATGTAATGGGTATTGCTGTGTATTTATGAGATGTTCCTCTCGCATAGGAGCAGGAGGAGGCGGCACGGTTGTCCACCATGCCGGCATGGCGGAGAGAGATCCTGAGGAAGAAGCTGGAGGAAGAGAAGTAAGAAGTCATTGCAATGGAATTTCACACTGAGAATTTTTTTATTTTTTTTCCATTCTCTACAGTATTTAACAATTATTTTTTTCTCTCTCTTTCCTTCAACGTTGCGTGCGACAGAGAACATAAGCGGTGAGTGCCAATCAACTGGCTGGAAGTCAGTCCAATGTGTTTTCAGGCACTGGGGGGGGGGGGGGTCGAAGGTGTCAAAAGGCTTGGTGTGGGAGTATTGGGGCAGCCATTCATGCTATCCTCCTACAACCCAAACCATACTATACCGGTACTTTTTATAGAAAATAAAAAACAAAGAAGGAAAAAGATCAAATTGAAAATTTACCAATGTTTAATAAATACAAAAAAAAGAAAGAAAAAAAAAAAAAGGACAATACACAAGACATCAATAATAAAATCATAATACACCCCAGAGTGTTTGGCATTTACAAATACTCAAAAAAGAGTTTAGTTTCTGGTGGCGTACAAAGGGCTCCTCTACTAGTTTCGCACACCAACCGCTTCTTCAGGAGGATATCTAAATAGATTGTAACAAACAATATACAAGTCATTAGCAATCAACCAATTGATGTATAGAAAAAAATGGAAACATCGTTTAAGCAAAAATGCATTATCACATAAAGAGAATATGGAAATCAACTCACCCAAAATTCAAAGAGAGGCAAAATTAGAGAGATAGCAGGTAGATGGAACCCTATATTCCCCCTACGGCTGACATGGGGGATTGGTAAACATAGCTCTGGTAAAAATAGAATAAATACTCAAGCGAAGGTAAGAAAAAAAAAAAAATCTTTTAAATTATCACCCCTGCCAGTTAGCAAGGACTTACCAATTCTCATAAATAAATAAATAAATATATATATATATATATATATATCCGATGGCAATGTATATCACTCAAATGGATTCAATAGCGTAAAGTTGTGGGTAAATCAATCAGTGTAGTAGTAAGGGGCAAAGCACCATTGCATCTAGGGATAAATAAATAAAAAAATAGCCAATTCATAAGGCGATAGTAATAAAATGATGTGTCTGGAAAGGAATCTCTCAAGTAGTATATTACCTGGTAGGATTTGAGTATGCTTTGCAGCCACAAGAGCTATTCGTTCACCCTGCCCAGATGCATCGGGCGAATGACCGCTGTTATATGGGCTCCCCGACATGCGTCACGTCAGGCACGCCCGCCGGCGGGAAGTCGGTGGCGTCTGACGTCACGCAGTCAGCGCCTCCACACTGCGCAAGTGCAGTGTAGGGAGACACTGCAGCGGAAGTGCGCAGGACAGAATGGGAAAAAAAAAGGCACCGGAACTAACCCTAGAAGCTGTGGGAAAGGAACAACTCCATCCCAAAGCCAGGAGGAGCACATGTCCGCCGAAGGGGGGAAATCAACCGAGGGGTTCCAATGGGGGTCGAAAGTGTGATGAAATAGAGTCATAGATATATACACATGGGCCGTCTTTCACAAGCGGTAAAAGGGCCCAGCCATTGTTGTGGGGCCCAAAGCAGCTGAGCTGCCCCTTAAACCCACGCTGCCCACATGTAGTTGATAATTGGATTTGGCTATCACTTGGGAGATGAGGGCGGAATTGAATGTTGGGGGGGCACTGGTGACTGGTTGGGTGTTGTGTCTGAAGCCTGCGTGGTGATCGGCCACCTCGGTAAGGTAAACCTTGTCTAGGGAGAGAGCGCCTGTCAGTCCCGGGGCACAGTCACCCCAACCCCTCATCCTCATTATGTCCACCAAGCCATCGGCCCACTAAAGAACTTCTTGGCTGGAGGGTCCGGCGGGTCTGCCTGGTGTTTGCCCGACATCCTCTGGACACTATCCTAGGGAGGCAACTGGAGGGGGGGGGGCGCAGGGGTTCTGTGGAGGGAGGGGTCCTGTGTAATGAATGGGTAGGATGGGGGGGTCCTATGTAATGATGGGAGTAGTATGGGGTAGGGGTCCTGTGTAATGATGGGGATAATATGTGATTGGGGGGGGGGGTCTGTGTAATGATGGGAATAATATGTGGTGGGGGGTCTGTGCAATGATGGGAGTACTATGGAGGAAGGGATCCTGTGTAATGATGGGGGTAGTATGGGGTAGGGGTCCTGTGTAATGAAGGGGTAGGATGGGGGGGGGGGTCCTATGTAATGATTGGAGTAGTATGGGGTAGGGGTCCTGTGTAATGATGGGGACAATATGTGATGGGGGGGGTCTGTGTAATGATGGGAATAATATGTGGTGGGGGGTCTGTGTAATGATGGGAGTAGTATGGGGGAAGGGGTCCTTTGTAATAATAGGGGTAGTAGGGGGGAGGGTCCCTGTGTAGTGAAGGGGTAGTATAGGGGAGGGGGGCCTGTGTAATGATGGAGAAGGGGGGTCCTGTGTTATGATGGGGATAGTATGGGGTGGGGGGGGCTGCGTAATGATGGGGCTAGTATGGGGATGGAGGCCTATGTAATTATGGGGTACTATGGAGGAAGGGGGTCCTGTGTAATGATGGGAGTACTATGGAGGAGGGGGGTCCATTGTAAAAATGGGGGTAGTAGGGGGGAGGGGTCCTGTGCAGTGAAGGGGTAATATAGGGGAGGGGGTCCTGTATAAATTATGGGAGTTTGTTTTTTGTTTTTTAAGTCTGTGTGTGGGATTTATTTTTGGGGGGGGGGATGTTGCGGTGGAGAGTGAATGTTTGCCCAGAGTCAAATCAATATGAAAGACGGCCCTGGATATACATGTAATAGAGATCTGTTTGTTAATAATTTTATCAGTAGGAGTTCAGGAACGTTCTAAGTTTGGATTATTGTAGTGCCAAGGGTCTAGTCAATGATTTACCGTCACTAATGTACACTGATCACTATTTGCACAATACCAATATTGCCACAAATGATGAGGATAAACAAAAAACATGAATTGTGGGACTCGTAACGTAGATGATCTCTCCAAGAAATGTCATTTATACAAATATCGGTAAAAACCAATCCAGTACCCAGAGGGGGGGGGGGGTTGTTTGTTTTCTTCTCAGAAAAGCGGAATTACTCTTTAATTGAATTCCCAGTTGTATTTTGTCATCTTTGCCGTCACAATTTTACCAGCTCCCCTTCTTTTTGCTGTATTTCAGGAAAGAACAAGAAAAGGTAAAGAAAGAAGAGGCGGCTCGAGAGAAAGAGCAGTCGGAAAAGCTGAGGACTTTGGGTTACGATGAGACCAAGTTGGCACCATGGCAAAGGCAAATTATCCTGAAGAAAGGGGACATAGCAAAACATTAGACAAAACCGATTTCTGCCCTTCGCCTCCTTCTATCTGCGTTTAGATTGTCAGCTGTTCAATAAGCGCTGCTCGCCGTTACATTTCACCGTAACGCGGCCCACTAAGGACACCATAGGTCATTGGGCTACAAGGTACCATGGTTACTCCAGATGTTACTAAGCCTTTGGAGAGTGTTTTGGCATTTCACCATCTTCCAGCTTGGGGGGGGGTATCTCTAGTCATTTGAGTATTTATAACTGTTTACATTCCAATTGTAACTTCTTTTATTATTTATTAGCTTTTGCCCCATTTTAAATGCGTTCTTGAAGGCCCACGTGGACCCCAATGGGACAAGCTTCCAATCACGTGATTGCTATAACAATGATAGTGATCACCTGATCGGGAGGCCGACTTCGCCTCCCGGAGTTAATACGTAAACTTTTATGGAAAATCTTAACTTTTTTTTAATATAAAAGAACGCATTTTACTCAAGAAGACCTCTCTGTCCCGGTGAGAAAATGGGATTAGTCTGGAAAAGTAAAAAAAACAAATTCACCCCCCCCCCCCCCACCTATTGTTGTCTCCCCGATACTAATCTGTTCCTGTGAAGCCCTCCCCCCATTTATGTAGGCACTCATGTGCTCCTGTAATTTTCTTCCAAACTTGAGACTGAGAAATGAAGTAGGACGTCTCACTTCCAGGCCCAGATTGGAAGCTTTACGTTTATGTTTTTCGTAAACTGAAAGAGAACTTTTAACGCTCCACCATCTTGTGTTTAGATCTAGTGGCCCTTCAAGTTTCAGAAAATTCATTTCCAAGCTTTGTGGATTTATTATTGCTTTCATGTCGCCCATTTTCAAAATGTACTACGTGTTAAAACCGATACATAGTATACACCCAACGCACATTCCCTGGCAAAGGACTATAGAGGTAAAAACATTGTAGGCATCTATTGCAGAATTTGTAAGCATGCAAATTAGTGGAAAGGCCGTTACCACCATTAGACGAATCCGAGGACATTAATGATTTTCACAATGTAGCCAATTATGGAGAGGACTCTGATGAAACTAGCAAACCCTCTACCCTCACCTAGTAACAAATATGGACTCCAGGCCAGCTTTTTTTCTCCAAAGGTTGCTTGGGGTTCCTTTAGCTGTGGATAGTTGACCTTCCATCTGATGGTGCCTTGCCTGCAAAGATCCGGAACCAACACCACTTACCAACATGGCCAGGCCATGTTCCAGTGTTATTTCATCAACCACTAAGACCCCTTTCACACTGGGGCGTTTTTCAGGCGCTTTAGCTTAAAAAAA
Source organism: Lithobates pipiens (assembly GCF_037356315.1). Lineage (NCBI taxonomy): Eukaryota > Metazoa > Chordata > Amphibia > Anura > Ranidae > Lithobates > Lithobates pipiens. The sequence goes on from NW_027507788.1 coordinate 227,033,062, forward strand.
AGCACCCGAAAGAAGCCTCATCTGCAATCCCAATGTAAAAGCCCCGAGTGCTTTCACACTGAGGCGCTGCGCTGGCAGGGCAGAAAAAAAAAAGTCCTGCAAGCAGCTTCTTTGCAGCGATTTTGGAGCGGTGAATACAACACTCCTAAAGCACCCCTTCCCATTGAAATCAATAGGATGGGATGCGCCTGCAAAACGCCTGAAAAGCGTCTTTGGCAGCGACGCTTTGTGGGCGCTTTTAACCCTTTATTTGGCCAATAGCAGGGGTTAAAAGCGCCCCACTAGCGCTTAAAAAACGCTGGTAAAGCACCGCTAGTTTAAGCGGCGCTTAACAAGCGTTTTTCGGGCGCTGGCAATGTGAAAGGGCTCTTAAAGCACTCGGGGCTTTCACATTGGGATTGCAGATAAGGCTTCTTTCAAGCGCTTTACAGGGGCTTTTTTTTAATGCTAAAACACCTAAAAAACGCCTGAAAAATGCCCCTGTGTGAAAGGGGTCTAAGAGAGGCATTCTGACCACCACTGTAAGGGGGCAGTATTCTATCTGATCACCAATGGAAGGAGCATTCGTCCCACTGGCCACTAATGTAAGGAACATTCTTTCCAGTGGCCACCAATGTAAAGGGCATTCTTCCCACTTGCTTCTAATGTAAAGGGCATTCTTCCCACTGTCCACCAATGTAAGGAACATTCCTCCCACTGGCCACCAATCTAAGAAGCGTTCTTCCCGCTGACCACCAATGTAAGGGGCATTCTTCCCGCTGACCACCAATGTAAGGGGCATTCTTCCCGCTGACCACCAATGTAAGGGGCATTCTTCCCGCTGACCACCAATGTAAGGGGCATTCTTCCCGCTGACCACCAATGTAAGGGGCATTCTTCCCGCTGACCACCAATGTAAGGGGCATTCTTCCCACTGACCTAATTATTTTAACAGGGGTTCCCCGAGACCTGAATATTCTTTCAAGGGTTTCCTGAGGGATTAAAGGGTGAGAGAGGCTGATCTATACCAAGCTTTTTCATCATTCTTATCCCATAGATAATTTTCAGGTCCTTACTAAAACCAAATTAATTGGGGGGTTAATGAGAAAAATGTCTCTTAAATTGGTGGTCAGTGAGAAGAATGTAACCCTTGTAGTGATGGTCAGAATGCCCTTTTATAGACAGCAAAAAATGACTATTGGTGTCTTGCGGCTGGCTCTGCCAAGTGTCAGCCAAACTAAATTCAAGGTATGGATATTTTACATATTTACATTGGTCCAGCTTTGTTGGGGGAAATGCAAAGCGATCTGTGAATGGTGCCAGCGCCAAGCGCCAACGGCCTCCCGTATTCAGAATGCAGCAGGGCAGATACTTGAAATGGGACCCAGGAGCTGGTAGAGATCACTAGAGTAGCAGTAAAGTAGCAGTGTCTACCTCAGTGATTTCCAGCTTCCAGCATCCTCATTGTCGACATTGATCCAATGTAACTCTGTAAAAATATCCATACCTGGAATTCAGCTTCAAGGAACCCCTAGCAACCTGTAGAGCAGGTTTAGGCAACCTCGGCACTCCAGCTGTGGTGAAACTACAAATCCCATCATGCCTCTGCCTATAGGAGTCATGCCTGTGATTGTCAGGGTCTTGCAATGTCTCATGGGACTTGTAGTGTAACCAAAGCTGGAGGGCTGAGATTGCTTACCCTGCTTCAGAGAGAACCCTAGACTTCTAAGGAACTCCGCTTGAGAATGGCTGTTCTAGACACATCTGGCTCTATCGCAGTGGACAGTCCACCCAGCTCTCTTCTTTTGCTAAGCGAGCGTCTCTAAGATCTGCAGCACTATACCTAGCAGTGTTCTACTGCCTTGTGTCACAGAGATATCATCAGTTACAGGCGGAAAGCCAAAACACGTTGTGCCCGCTGATACTTGTGCTTATCGTGAGAGCTTTTTTTTATCTTGCTGAGTACCACTGGTAACATGGTACGAGCTTCCTGTATGTTGGTTTCCTTACCTTCACCGCAGGCTGACTTATTGCTGCTTTGCACAATGGAAAAAACTGACTTCTGAAACTGGACAGGATCACTTACATTAGAGGCACGCAGTAGGCGAGAGTTGGGGGGAATGGGTTGGACCTGGTTATCTCTTCTGGCTGTGATATCTTCAGCAGTGGGTGAGCTTTTCGCTTGATGCCCCATGTATTGACTTGCCATTATAATTCTGCCGCCCTAAAAAAATAAATAAAAAAATAAATAAAGAAATCACTGTCTGGTGCAATAGTGCCAGATTTTTTTTTTTTTTCTATTGACCAACTATGTTGTCCTGGCTGATGACCACCACACTTGCAGAAATGATCCAGCGGTCACCCAAGAAAGGGTGTCTTGGTCTGAGGCTTATCTTGGAGCAAACAGTAGTAATCAAATATTTCTTTTTCCCATGGATGGCTGGTCACTATTAGCCACGCATTGAATGCTAGGGTGTTTAGGAATACTGCCCATCCATTTCCATATATAGGACTATGGAGGCTTAGGGTGATACGATTCTGACATCAGCTTAAAGCTGACCTCCAGCCTTCCCTTCAGTCTTGCACAGTTGTACAGACGCCAGCCCTTTACTAAAACAGCTTACTCTGATTTTACTGCACAATGTGCATTAGAAGCTGCAGCAAGTCAGATAGAGCCAGCCTCATTTCCTGGCTGGAGGATGTCCAGCATCATCTAGCCCAGTCTTTCTCAACCTTTTATACCATGGATGAACCCTTTTAATAGTTTTTAGCAGAGTTCCCCAAGACCTAAATAGTATTTCAGCTATAGCTTATGGTACATTAGCCACACAATGACCACCAATGGTCAATGAGAAAAGAGCTTCCTTGCTTTGGTGGTCAGCGTAGGGCTCCCATCTATTGAGGGACAGTGGAAGGAATGCCCTTTTACATTGGTGGTCAGTCGGAAAAATCTTCTCCTTTATGGAGAGTAAACATGACTACTGGTATCAATGGTTATTGACCTGAGAAAGGAGACTCCACTGGTCCCATTTTGGTGGTTCTGCTGAGTGGTGTTCATGCCCCAACTCTGGGGGCATCATCAGATAAAAGATTTATCCATGACTGCTCAAAGTAACCCTAGCAGCCTGTGGAGGAACCCTGGTTGAGAAAGGCTGATCTAGCCCTTTCTTCTTCCGTCCTGACCCCACTGGTTCCATTGTGGTGGTTCTGCTGAGCGATGTTGGTGCCACAACTCTGAGGGCACCATAAGGCAAAAGGTTTATCCATTACTGCTCAAGAAACCCCTAGCAAGCCTCTGCAGGAACCATGGTTGAGAAAGGCTGACCTAGCCCTTTCTTCCACTGGTACCATTGTGGTGGTTCTGCTGAGTGGTGTTGGTGCCACAACTCTGGGGGCACCATCAGGCAAAAGGTTTATCCATTACTGCTCAAGAAACCCCTAACAACATCTGCAGGAACACTGGTTAAGAAAGGCTGATCTAGCCGTTTTCTCCCCCAGTCTGCTGAGTGGTGTTGGTGCCTAAATATGGAGGCACCATCTGGCAAGAGATTTATAAGTTACTGCTTAACTTAAGGAACCCCTTCCAACCTTCAGAGGTTAAGAAAGGCTGATCTAGCTGTTTTCTCCCCAGCCTAACTCCACTGGTCCCATTTTAGTGGCTTTGCTGAGTGGTGTTGGGGCCCCAACTCTGGGCACACCATCAGTCAAGAAATTTAACCATTACTGCTTAAGGAACCCCTAGCAACCTCTGGAGGAACCCTGGTTAAGAAAGGCTGATCTAGCCACTTCCTGCCCCAGCTTGACTGTCCCTGGCCCTCACCTTTTATTTATTGGATTTTAGTTCTTTCAATCGTGTGGGCTTGTGTAGCATATCTAGGCAGTCTGCTTGTAAATGCAGCCTCCTAGGAATGCCCACTCTTCCAGATTGACATCCACCCATTGAGACATTTTGATATTTGCATTCCTCCTCCCAAGAGCCAACCCACTGCCTGCATCAGGGAATGGTGAAAACCCATCATTTTTTTTTTGCGGTCTGTGTTGCATTAGGGAGAATTTCCTTCACCTTCTATCTTACACACACACCAGGAAGTGAGAGAAAATCTCTACAATGAAGGGGATCGGGCTCTTAGACAGTTTTCGCTTGGCGTACTTCAAGCTATAAAGGAGCTGTTTGTGGCCCAAGGGTTGCATTTGATAAGGGTTGTCTGACAAGTGCTCAGAGGTGGGTAGGGGGAGGAACCAGGAAACGGTGCCCAGAGGTGGGTAGGGGGAGGAACCAGGGAACGGTGCCCAGAGGTGGGTAGGGGGAGGAACCAGGGAACGGTGCCCAGAGGTGGGTAGGGGGAGGAACCAGGGAACGGTGCCCAGAGGTGGGTAGGGGGAGGAACCAGGGAACGGTGCCCAGAGGTGGGTAGGGGGAGGAACCAGGGAACGGTGCCCAGAGGTGGGTAGGGGGAGGAACCAGGGAACGGTGCCCAGAGGTGGGTAGGGGGAGGAACCAGGGAACGGTGCCCAGAGGTGGGTAGGGGGAGGAACCAGGGAACGGTGCCCAGAGGTGGGTAGGGGGAGGAACCAGGGAACGGTGCCCAGAGGTGGGTAGGGGGAGGAACCAGGAAACGGTGCCCAGAGGTGGGTAAGGGGAGGAACCAGGGAACGGTGCCCAGAGGTGGGTAGGGGGGGGGGAGAACCAGGGAACGGTGCTCAGATATTGGTAGGGGGGGGACCAGGGAACGGTGCTCAGATGTTGGTAGGGGGAGGAACCAGGGAATGGTGCTGAAAAAATGGTGGGTAGGGGGAGGAACCAAGGAACGGTGCTCAGAGGTGGGTAGGGGGGGAACCAAGGAACGGTGCTCAGAGGTGGGTAGGGGGAGGAACCAAGGAACGGTGCTCAGAGGTGGGTAGGGGGAGGAACCAGGGAACGGTGCCCAGAGGTGGGTAAGGGGAGGAACCAGGGAACGGTGCCCAGAGGTGGGTAGGGGGAGGAACCAGGGAACGGTGCCCAGAGGTGGGTAAGGGGAAGAACCAGGGAACGGTGCCCAGAGGTGGGTAGGGGGGGGGAACCAGGGAACGGTGCTCAGATGTTGGTAGGGGGGGGAACCAGGGAACGGTGCTCAGATGTTGGTAGGGGGAGGAACCAGGGAACGGTGCTCAAAGGTGGGTAGGGGGAGGAACCAAGGAACGGTGCTCAGAGGTGGGTAGGGGGAGGAACCAAGGAACGGTGCTCAGAGGTGGGTAGGGGGAGGAACCAAGGAACGGTGCTCAGAGGTGGGTAGGGGGAGGAACCAAGGAACGGTGCTCAGAGGTGGGTAGGGGGAGGAACCGAGGAACGGTGCTCAGAGGTGGGTAGGGGGAGGAACCGAGGAACGGTGCTCAGAGGTGGGTAGGGAGCGGAAACAAAGGGTAACTCAGAAAAGGGGGCTGGGTATCGGCACCTATTCTTTGTGAAAATAAAAAGCCCTGTGAATTCCTATCGCTGTTGTTACTTAGAGAGGAGGGGGAGGGGAAATCTCCCATCAGGCACTACTCCTAAAGATTTATATAAATGGGCTTTGGGGTCCATTCACATCATTTGTGGTGTGTTACTACATCAGCACTCTGCAGTTCCATTCATTTTCAAGTCCCCCCCCCCTCCCCCCATACATCATGGTGACTTATATGCATTATGAGGTGCCATTGTCCGAAAAATGGCGCTTGTCAATTGGTGGCCAGTTCAAAAAAAAATATATAATCCCTGTAGGATAACAGCACAGGTTAGCGTGACACAACGTGGGCCATTAAAGTGTATTTCCACTGAGATAACACCGACTTTATTTGTTATATGTTCTCATTCACATTGCATGACTTAAGGAAAAAAAAAAAATTAAAAATTTCTGCTTACCTTTTTTTTATACTTGCTCCAGTGTAGACTAGAATTGACCCCATTTCTAACAACTGGGTTAAAGTGTCTAGAAACTGGTCTTCATCTTCTGTTAAGGAGGGGGGGGGGGGGGGCGCTGGGCGTGTCCCTCTGTCATTGGGGACAGATTGAGTTTCCTCTCCTTCCGTATTATTCAGAAAAGCTTGGCGTCTGCCCAAGGCCTGCTCCAAAAGAACTAGAAAAGGTATCAAAAATTATATTTTTAGGTATCATTTCCGAATAGGAAGAAATAACAAAAGTGGTTTTCTTGAATTTGACTTCAAAAAGTGCAGATCTCTATTGGTTATAGTGTGGGTGCTTCTAATTAGAGAAAAGTGCAAATACACTTTAAAAAAAAAATATATAAAATAAAATATGATAGCTGATTGATGTAAACAATGCTCCAACTTCCTTCCCTAAAAAAAAAAAAAAAAAAAAAAAAAAATAAGAATTTGGATCGCCTTTACTAACTGTGCATTTCATTTAATGTCTATGGAAATATGTAGGAATTTTTTGAATACTGTATATAAAGACAGCATACATCAATGTTTAATGAATGTTAGGTATTAGATAGTATCCGATGTGCTGGGTGTATGATCTCTTTTTTTTTTTAAAACATGTATTTTAAACTTGAGAGAAAACATGGAGACAAATGATAAAAAAATATATATAAATATATATATATATATATATATATATATATATATATATATATATATATATATATATATATATATAAGATATTTGCTTTATAAACTATATATCTAACACACACAGATGCCATACTTGTCATTGCCATGTTAGCAAATATTTTCTATACATTGTCATGTTTTTCCTGCATCCTTCTAGCACAGTTTGGCATAAATATACATAAATATATATATAAAATATAAAACAGATCTATATTGTTTAAAAAGCTACAGAAATAAATCTATATAGTATGTTTTCAAATGTATGATGTGTGCCTTACTTTCAAGTGCATTTACTTATTATTACACATAGAAAACATTTTTTTTTCTGTGTTGGCTGAAGGTTAGGCTCAAATGACAGCTTTTATCACTGCTCTGGGATCCTCGTGGGAGGGGCTCCTAAGCTATTGTTATTACTCACATGAACATATTCTTCATATATTCCTATTGAGCAGGGGGTAGGGAACTTCAGCTCTCCAGCTGTTTTGAAACTACAAATCCCATCATGCCTCTGCCTCTAGGAGTCATGCCTGTGATTGTTAGGGTCTTGCAATGTCTCATGGGACTTGTAGTTTCAAAACAGCTGGAGAGCCGAGGTTCCCTACCCCCGCATGGAGGCTGCAATAGAGGCTGCAGAACACAGCAATGGTGCATTGTACATCATTGGATTGTCCATATTATATATACACTGTATATTGAGAACTCACCTATAGTAAAGGTCTCCAAACTTTTCAGTAGGAGGGCCACATTGTATATTTTACCATTATTTGCAGGCTGAAAAAACACTTTATATTGGGGTCCCTATTGGGTCATCTTTTAAAATAGGGTCCCCATCATAGTCCCTTATGAATCAGGGTCCCCGTTAGAGTCCCTCCCTTAATCAGGGTCACCATCATAGTTCCTCATGCATCAGGGTCCCATTCGCAAGAGTCTACAAACTTTTCCTTATGAGGGCAAACTTTTACCATTATTTGTGGGCTGAATAAAATCTTTACGTTGGGGTCTCCATCATAGTTCCCCATACATCAGGGTCCCCGTCATAGTGCCTCATACATCAAGGTCCCCATTAGAGTCACTACCTTACATCAGGCTCTCCAATCATAGTCCCTCATACAGCAGGCTCTCCATTAGAGTCCCTCTAAATACATCATGGTCCTCATCATAGTCCCTCACGCATCAGGGTCCCCATTAGCAAGAGTCTACAAACTTTTCAGTATGAGGGCCAAATTGTATATTTTACCATTATTTGTGGGTTGAAAAAAATCTTTATATTGGGGTCCCCATCATAGTCCCTCATACATCAGTGTCCCATCTTACACTAGGGGCCCAACTCTTGCTTGAAAGTCCCAATCATAGTGTCCATTACATTGGGGTCCCCATCCAATTTTCCCCTTGGGGGAGAGGTTGAAGCAGAGCCCAAAGACAGCTTCTGCTGAACTTTATCCTCCATTTGTATACATTGGGGATATGCCACGGACTTTAGCTGTTGGCTGGATGTGGCCTGCTAGCCATGGTTTGGAGACCCTGCTTAGACTATAGAATTTTCAGACAGGCTCCAAAAAAGTTTTAGGGGAATTATCCCCCCATCTAATGTGGTGCAGGACAGGGGTAAGGAGAGGGTGAAGTGGCAATTTCCCCCATGGTGATCCTGGACAGTTCTCTTCTGTTTTGGTTGGAGTTGCACTCTAAAGTGACTGTCGCAAAGGTAAAAAATGTTAAAAAGCACCACCTAGCAGGACTTGCCTGTCCCACCACCCACCCCGATGATCTCTGCTCTGTTTAAAGCAACAGCCTCTAGTAGGATCCTCGCATCTGACACTTCTAGGAGCGTCTGATGCCTGTGGCTCCTTCCACTGAACTCTGTCACTGATAGGTCCTTTGAGGGTGATGGGAAGAACCACAGGGCTCAGCGGGGGGGGGGGGGGGACTAGGCACACACCTAGATGTATAGCTCTCTAAGCCCTCGTACACACGGTCGGACATTCTGACGGAAAATGTCCGATTGGACCGCGTTGTCGAATAATCCGACTGTGTGTGGGCTCCATTGGACTGTTTCCGTCCGAATATCCGACCGACAGTTTTAGAGCTGGGCTATACAATTTTCCGACAACATGATCCGATCGGACTTTGTTCCGATCCTTTGTAGAGAATTCCGATCGGACAAAGTGCCACGCATGGTCAGATCAAATTAAGAGACCAAAGCTATTGGCTACTAGCCTGAACGTAGTCCCGTCGTAATGAAATAGTGTCATCACGTTACGAACGATCGGATATTCCGACAACTTTGTCCGACCGTGTGTATGCAACACCGGTTTCAGACAAAATCCGATGGATTTTGTTGTCGGGGGCTAAGAGTGCAGATTGGAGAAACATTTTTTAACTGAGGCATAGTCACCATAAAGGAATTATAAACCTTCCTACCTGCGCCTTTGTGTTTTTCACCTCCATGAGATGTGCGTTGATCATGTAAGTTCCTGATGTCACTTGTTGCCCTGTGCAGAAGTCAGAAGTTTTGATTTGGGTTCAAACATGAGGCACATGGCACAGATTTATATACAGTGGGGGAAATAATGATTTGAGCTCCTGCAGATTGGGTAAGTTTGCCCACTAACATAGAAATGAAGGGTCTATCATTTTTATCAGAGGTGTATTTTATATGATAGAGATAGAATATCAACCAAAAATCCAGAAAAAAAAAACAAAAAAATATGATACAAATGTTATAAATGGAGTTGCAGTTCAGTGAGTATATTAAGTATTTGATCCCCAAGTAAAACATGACTTTAGTAGTCGGTGGAGAAATCCTTGTTGGTGATCACAGAGGTCAGATGTTTCTTGTAGGTGGTGATGAGGTTCGCACATCTCAGGAGGGATTTTGGTCCTCTCTTCTCTACAGATCTTCTGTAAATCCTGAAGGTTTCTTGGCTGTCACTTGGCAACTCGAAGTTTCAGCTCCTCCATACATTTTCTATAGGATTAAGTCCTAGAGACTGGCTAGGCACTCCATGACCTTCTTCTTGAGCCACTTCTTTGTTGCCTTGGTGGTATGTTTTGGGTCATTGTCATGCTGGAAGACCCATCCACGACCCATCTCCGGTGTTCTGCCTGAGAGAAGAAGGCTCTCATCCAAGATCTTACAATACATGGCCCCGTCCATTGGCCCCTAAATGCAGCAAAGTCAGCCTGTACCTTTAGCAGAGAAACAGTCCCAAAGCATCATGTTCCCCCCTCCGTGTGTGACTGTATGGATGGTGTTCTTGGAGTCATAGTCAGCATTTTTATTCCTCCAAATTACGGCGAGTCGAGCTAATGCCAAAGACCTCGATTTTGGCCTCATCTGACCACAGAACTTTCTCCCAATCCTTCTCTGAATCAGTTAGATGTTCATTAGCAAACTTCAGACAGTCCTGTACATGTGCCTTCTTGAGGAGGAGGATCTTGCGTGTGCTGCAAGATTTGAATCCATGGCGGAATATGGTGCTACCAATGGTTTGTTTGATGACTGGGGTCCCAACTGCCTTGAGATCCTTCACAAGCTCCTCCCTGTGTAGTTATGGGCTGACCCCTCACTTTTCTCATGACCATCCTCACCCCATGAGGAGAAATCTTGCTTGGAGCTCCAGACTGAGGGCAATTGATGGTTATTTTGTAATTCTTCCATTTGCGACAGTTGTCTCCTTATCACCAAGCTTCTTGCTAATTGTCTCCCAGCCCGTTCCAGCTTTGTGCAGGTCTACAATCTTGTCCCCGATGTCCTTTGACCGCTCTTTGGTCTTCCCCATGATGATGAGGTTTGAATGGAATAAAGACATTCTGTGGACAGGCGTCTTTTATACACGAGTTGTCGTTAGGAGCACCTTCTTACATTGACAGGACTGATCTGTGTACCACATGAGCACCTACTGTAGCCAGTCTGTCGGAGCCATAATTATTGATGGTCGGTAGGGAATCAAATACTTATTTTACTCACTGAACTGCAACTCGATTTCTAACAGTTGTATTGTGTTTTTTCAGGATTTTTGATGATATTCTGTTTCTATCATTTAAAATACACCTATGATAAAAAATTATAGTATAGACCCTTCATTTCCTTGTAAGTGGGAAAACTTACAAAATCTTCAGGGTATCAAATACTTATTTTCCCCACTGTATGACTTCTGTCTATAGTGTGAGAACTGACTCTTTCTGTAAAGAAACTATATATATCCCACAATCCCCAGGTCTCTCATTCTAATCCTGGTGAGAGCTGCACAGTAATAAGATCTGACTCAGACACAAATAGGCAGAGCAATGAACAGAGAGATCATCAGGCAGTCTTTCATCACATTATCACTCCCACATTTGTGATGCAGCACAGAGCCAATAGAGAGGCATCGGTTGGATGTTGTGTGACCTAGAACGAGAAGTTGCCTGTCCCTTTAGCAAAGAGGGACAAGCTAAGTGAATGAATACATGGACATAGGGGAGATCGATCAGCCATGATCCTACAAACTGCAAACACAACATGTGAACCAACACTACAAGGTAAGGCAAACAGACAACATAAGGAATAGATAGAACGCCACCAAGGCCCCGTTCACATCTGGGCGAAGCTTGATAAGAATAGCTACTTACCGTTGTGTGTGCTGGGCAGAGAAGCTGATGATCAGTCTTGGGTAGCAGCTTAAAGCAGAATAACTGGTGCAGAGGTCAGTTCTGTACGATAGAAAATTAGTTCTCTGTACACCCAAGTTTTCTCATAGAGTTTTATTTGCATTTGACACATAAAAAGCACCAAAGCTACTACAATCAGCCTTCATATCAAATGAAATATATGCGAGTGACCCACCCGCCTCTGTACAATATAAATAATATAAATCGAATTCAGCTTTATAAAAGGTACGCTTTACAACCAAAACAGGTTCCGCAGTGTGTGAAATGCCACTGCCAACTCGGAAAGGGTCTATGATCCCTGCGTAGAACAATGGAAACATGGTTGCCACCATGGCTGACCTCCAGCTGAAAATTCAAGTGCCTGGGTAGCATGCTGATCTCTCTGGCGTCGATGCCAGACAACTGGCATCTTCAGGAGATGAGTTCTGTTATGGCAGCTCTTATGTTTCCCTTATTACAGGAATACTTTAAAGTAGCCTTTCTCAACAAGGGTTCCATGGAACCCTGGGGTTCCTTCAGGGTTGCTAGGGGTTCCTTGAGCAATGAGCAACTTCTTTCAGATAAACAGTGATCTTTGGCTATCTGTAAGGGGGAGAGTTCTCAATGGTCACAAATGTAGGAAGCATTCTTCTTAGTCAGTGGTCTCCAAACTGTGGCCCTTGGGGAATTATTTCCATGCATTAGTCCTCTCACTAACACCAACTGGCACAACATTCCTCCCATTAATACCAACAATTGGACACTAAAAGCCCCACTGACACCAATGATTGGGCATTATTCCTCCCATTGATAGCAATGATGGGGTACTATTCCTCCCACTGTCACCAATGATGGGTCATTGACACCAATAATGAGGCAATATTCCTCCCATTGACACCAATGGTGGGGCACTGCTCATCCCACTGATGGGGAACTGACACCAATGATGTGGCACGATCTCTCCAATTGATACCAATGATGGGGCAGTATACCTACCACTGATACCAACAATGGGTTACCATTCTTCTCACTAAAACCAACAACTATTCTTGCCACTGACGCCAACAATGGAGCACTATTCCTCCCACTGACACCCACAATCAAGCACTATTCCTCCCACTGACACCCACAATCAAGCATTATTCCTCCCACTGACAACAAGGATGGCACACTACTACATCCCCCATTTGCAATTATGGGGCGTTGTTTTTTCCCACTGACACTGGGACATTTTCTACCTCCAATGGCCACAGTCCAACCCCCCTAAAACCTAAAACACAGTAAACTGGACCTTTGTTTAGAAAGTTTGGAGACCCCCTGCTCTAGGTCAACACCACACCAATTTACTGTGAACTTTTCATACAGTAATTATTAGCAGGGATACCCCGAACCCATAAAGTTACTTTAAGGGTTCCTCCATGTTGAAAAGCTTGAGAAAGGCTGCTTTAAAATATGCTGTGCAGCTGGGAAAATGTGAAAAAAACAAACTGTACAGCCCTGCAATACACAGGCATTTCCCCATATTTTGTTTTCATGAAAACATAGCAGGTACAGATATGTACCTGTTGCTCCTGCCAGAAATCCAGTGAGCTCTCAACCTTAGACAATATTACTTCTGTTGTGCCAAAATCCAAAGCCCTGCCCTAGTTCTCCCCTGCTGAACTACAAAACTCACCCCTCATGTTATGTAGATGATGAGAGGTAGAGGAGTTTCTACAGCCCAACAGTGAAGAACAGGGCTTACTACAGGAAGTGAGACGCTTACTGGATTTCCAGCCAATCAACACGTATTCTGTTCTAGCAGAATCTGTAGAAGAGGCTAAACATGGGGCAACGTGAAAGTATTGAAGAGATACACTCCATGTTTTTTTTTTTTTTTCCCCATTTTGCCCAGACATGCACTTTAAATCTACACAGGTCTCTGGTCCCATGATCAAAAGTTAAAGGACTAACTGTTCGAGTAGCCCATAGTAACCAGATTCCTCTTCCGCTCCTCCATACTGCACAAGAACCATAGAAGGAGGATCCGGGTATTATGGCTACAATGAATCCTTCCTTCAGAGAATTTCTGTCATGAGATCCTCTAAAGACTAAAAAAAATATCAGAGAAACAATTTCCAATTGCCACCTATCACAAAAGAAACGTCCACTTTATGGGACGTCTACTAGCATTGAGATTTTCGTAGCGTTGCACAAAACAATAACCGCTTCCCACCAAAACACTGGCCTGAGGGGCCAGAAAACCGTACATTCAAAAAGGTAAAGTTCCTTATTAGTGATGTCATACACATAATGGGCTTTATCCGGTATATCGGCCATCTCCCGACCAATCTACTGTACAAGGAAATGTAAAGGACTGTACAGAAAGTAATACGAAAAAGTGGGCATCATTTTTTATTAACTTTCATAGCTTGTTCAAATTTTACATATTGGTAGAGTAACTCTTCCTCTACGGTAACTCTTCCTCTACGGTAACTCTTCCTCTACGGTAACTCTTCCTCTACGGTAACTCTTCGTTTTGTTGTTTTTTATCACAGGTGAGTAATGAACTCCAAGCAGAAGCAATGTGAAGTCATTGAGTTCTGGATGAAGGAGGTCCTGTCCAACATCACACCAGATGACACCAGTGACAAGAGTCACCAATGAGAAGACGTTGCTCTTGTCAATGGTGTCATCTCTGTAAACATTCTGTAGCCTTTTGTGGATGTCGGAAAGGTTGCTCCCCTACTTCATCATGAACTCAGTGATGGCATATTGGATGGAAGCCATTATTTACATGCAATGAAAAAAGAACTGTTACTATAGAGCAGAGGTCTCCAAACTGCGGCCTGGGGGGGCGGATATAGCCCTTTATCCAGCCCTTGGGACACTTTTCCTTACACTAATGCAAGGCACTATTCCTCTCATTGACACCAACAATGGGACACTATTCCTTCCACTGACACCAATGATGTAAATTATTCTTCCCACTAATACCAATGATAGAGAACTGTTCCTCCCTCTAATACCAATGATGGGGCACTATTCCTCCCACTGACACCAATGATGGGACACTGTTCCTCCCACTGACAACAATGATGGGGCACTATTCCTCCCACTGACACCAATGATGGGACACTGTTCCTCCCACTGACAACAATTATGCAAATTATTCCCCCCACTGACACCAATGATGGGACACTGTTCCCCCCACTGACACCAATGATGGGACACTATTCCTCCCACTGATACCAAAGACAGGGCACTATTCCTCCCACTGATACCAAAGACAGGGCACTATTCCACTATTCCTTCCATGGACACCAATGATGCATATTATTCTTCCCACTGACACCAATGATGGGGCACTATTCCTCCCACTGACACCAACGATGGGGCACTATTTCTTCCACTGACACCAATGAAGCACATTATTCTTCCCACTGACACCAATGATGAGGCACTATTCCTCCCACTGATACCAAGGATGGAGTACTCTTTCTTCCAGTAACACCAATGATGGGGCACTATTCCTCCCATTAATACCAATGATGGGGCACTATTCCTCCCATTGACACCAACAATTGGGCACTTATCCTTCCAACAACACTGCCACCAATGATACAAATTATTCTTCCCAATAATACCAATGGTAGGGCACTGTTCCTTCCACTAATACCAATGATGGGGCTCTATTCCTCCCACTGATACCAATCATGGAGTACTATTCCTCCCATTGACACCAACAACGGGGCACTATTCCTTCCAACAACAATGATGGGACACTATTCCTCCCACTGCCATCAATGATACAAATTATTCTTCCCACTAATACCAATGGTAGGCTCTATTTCTCCCATTGACACCAACAATGAGGTGCTAGTCTTTCCACTAACACTATAGATGGGGCACTATTCCTACCACTGATAGGGCACTATTCCTTGCAATAATACCAATGATGGGGCACTATTCCTCCCACTGATACCAATGATAGGGCACTATCCCTCCCACTGATACAAATGATAGGGCACTATCCCTCCCACTGATACCAATGATAGGGCACTATCCCTCCCACGGACACCAATAATGGAGATTATTCTTTACACTAATACCAATTATTTTAACCCCACTGACCACCAAGCCTGAGGCGTTTTCTATCACCACTGGCCTCAAGCCAGCTCTGCTAAAGTCTGAAGGTCAGTAAACCACCTGCGTAACTTAATAAAGTTTTGCCCACATTTGTATCATTTTCGGTACAGCCCTTGCATTATTTCTATGGGTGTACTGTATTGTGGACACCGGTGCCGTTCCTAATTATTTTCACTTGATCTTTTCGACATTTGGGTTCACGAAGCCTCAGTTGTTTAAAGCTATGAACCATTCATTAGTCCATTTTTGATGGCTGTTGGAGCCGCCTCTTACACATCCGATCCTTCAGGACAACACTGGGCTAGTCCAACCTCTGTCATTTCATGTCTGTGGATTATATTGACCCAATCGCCTTAACCACATCAATGGGTTCCCACCAGCCCACTGTGATGAGCCCAGCCACAACAGATATATACTCATTGCATTAAGAAAACAAAAAATTCTTCAATGTAACTTTTTGTATATTGGACCAGCGAAGGCAGAAGAGTTGGCAGACCCCCCGTGTAGTGCTTAATTCCACTTTTCATTGGTCTTGAGAAACATCTCCTTAGCATTAACAATATCGTTCTATCTTCGATTTAAGTTTTTCCAAACAGCCCGATAGGTTCATGCGGTCCAGAGCCTCATAAACAGACTCCATGGAGGCCGTTTTTAGCTGACACCATCTCCTTAGCATCTCGTACTGCTGGTCTCGAAAGTTTCCGACCTCTATTTCAACCCGCTCGATCTCATTGTCTGGAAGCTCGAGGTTCCTCATCAACTCCTTCCACCGTTTCACTGGAACGCAGTCGATAATGTCATACAAGGCACAACCTTTCTGAAGGACCGACGGAACCTGACCTGCCCGGGGAGTACAAAGTATCACTGTGTCAGTGTTTATCTGCTTTGGTACAGTCACGGTTTACACCTCTGAATATTTCATGAGGTCATTCAGTTGGGTTCTTTTGTGGCAACAGGTTCAGCAGACAAAGATGAAAAAAAAAATATATACATTCATAATTGATGCATTACAGGGGATGATGGAGTGGTTTTGTCCGTAACGAGCTAGGCATTACAGATTAGCCATTTTGTCTATTATTTAGCAATATCAAAAAAAAAGAGAGAAACCGATCCTTAAAAGCAGATTCAGCACGGCTTCTCTTACAGAACTCAGATACTGCTATTTGCATCTAAAGTGAGAAAAATGCAGCTTTAAAAAAAAAAAAAAAATTAAACCCTTAGGCCTTGAAGTGGTTCTAAAGAATTTATAGTAAATGGATAATGGCTTAGTGTATTTTCTTTATTATGGTATTTTAGAGTTCGGTATACGTTTTTAGACCCCTTTCACACTGGGGCATTTTTTTCAAGTGCTTTAGCGTTAAAAAAAGCGTCTGTAAAGCGCTTGAAAGAAGCCTCATCTGCAGTCCCAATGTGAAAGCCCCGAGTGCTTTAAGAGCCCTTTCACAATGTCAGCGCCAGAAAAACGCTCGTAAAGCGACCCTTAAACTAGCAGCGCTTTACCAGCGTTTTTCGAGCGTTATTGGGGGGCGCTTTTAACCCCTGCTAGTGGCCAAATAAAGGGTTAAAAGCGCCCACAAAACGGTGCCGCCAATATCGCTTCTCAGGCCTTTTACAGGCGCTTCCCATTGATTTCAATGGGAGGGGGCGCTTTAGGAGCCGTGTATTCACCGCTCCAAAAGCGCTGCAAAGAAGCTGCTTGCAGGACGCCCTGCCAGTGCAGCGCCTCAGTGTGAAAGCACTCCGGCTTTTACATTGGGATTGCAGTTGCGGCTTCTTTCAAGCACTTTATAGGCGCTTTTTTTTTTACCGCTAAAGCGCCTGAAAAACGCCCCAGTGTGAAAGGGATCTCAGTGTAAAAGCACTTGGGCTTTTACATTGGGATTGCAGATGAGGCTTCTTTCAAGCACTTTACAGGCGCTTTTTTAACGCTAAAGCACCCAAAAAACACCCCAGTGTGAAAGTGGTCTTACAGTCTACTCCAGCCATTCTCAACTAGGGTTCCTCCAGAGGTTGCTAGGGGTTCCTTGACCTCCCATCTCATTGTGTGTGCATAGAGCTGGAGCCAACAAGCTGTAGGCCTTGTTAGATGTTTGTAAGGATCATTCATTCTACTGGTCACCAATGTAAGGGGAATTTTTTGACCCCTCCCCCTTTTTTCAGAAGGGATTCCTGAGACCCAACAATTATTTCAAGGGTTCCTCTGGGGCAGAGCTCTCTAAACAAAGGACCAGTTTAATGTTCTTCAAGCTTTAAAAGGGGGGGGCAGAGCAGTGTCGACCAGTCCATAGGGGGTGCACGGGTGTCACCCCCCCCCCCATCCATGCGTCCAGCCCCCTGATCTACATGCAGGGCGCTGGACACATGGATTCCAATCAGTTTATTTTTTTAAGCATGTGATTAGAGCCAGAGGCTCTAATAGGCTTCCAAAAAAAGGCAGGCTCGGGGTGCAGAGCACTGCGCAAGAAGCCCATCCTGTTGTGTGACAATAGCGAATGAATGTTCACTATTGTAACACCGATTCTCCTCCTGTTGGCTAATCAGGAAGTGGGTACTGAGACTCACCCCCGATTGGCCGAAAGGAGATCCGATCAGATTGGACGCCAGGAGGAGGAGTAGGAGGCAGGAGACGTTGGGATGCAAGGAAGCAGCCACCCGCAGCCTGGAGCACTGCCCACGAGAGGGGGTAAATGAATCGCGGGGGGGGGGGGGGCATCCATTGACGTACTGACTGACTGGGGGGTGGGTACATTGTTTGAAACCCCCCCCAAAAAACAAAAAACGCCAACCGCCACTGTAAAAAACATCCCAGTGTCAATAAGAGCAAACCATCATTAGTTTTAGTAGGATAAATAGTGCCCCATTGTTGGTGTCAGTGGGAGGAATAGTGTCCCATATTTGGTGTACAAGGGAGGAAGAGTGCCCCATCTTGGTATCAGTGGGAGAAATAGTACCCCTTCATTGGTGTCAATGGGAGAAATAGTGTCCCATCATTGGTGTCAGTGGTGAAAATAGTGCCCCATTATTGGTATCAGTGGGAGGAATAGTGCCCTATTATTGGTATCAGTGGGAGGAATAGTGCCCCATTGTTGGTGTCAGTGGGAGGAATAAAGCCCCATTGTTGGTATTAGTCGGAAGAATAGCACCCCAAGATAAAGACAGGCAAATGAGCCGCATATGGCCCCTAGGCTGCAGTTTGGAGACCACTGGTCTGGGGTAAAAAGGCTGGCCTGGTCCGTACATTGAAAGATTACTTTTTATCTAGCCAGAGGGAGCTCCAGTTTCCTTTTCCCATATCTGATTATTTTAGTTATGCTGAAACTGGTCTGGAACTGAAGTGAGACATTGTAACAGTGACTGATTCCTTTAGCTGTGTTATCGTATTTGGACAGCGGGATTCGTGCTGTCAGAATACACTGATCAGTGCTGCAGCTGATTAGCTGCATGTGATAACTGAAGAAAATTTTTCCAACAAGCCGGTTCATCAAGTCTTGCGATAGATCGATTCCTCATGATCGCAAACAGCCATACATGGAGAGAATTTCGGCTGGTTCCTACTGAACTGGCAGAATTCTGATGCATGTATGGCCAGCTTTAGATGGCTTCCCACCAGACAAAGAAAGGTGCAAAAGCAAGTTTTGTCTGCTGTGCCGTCTCTTTATCTAACCCATAGTGCTTTCGGAATTAAGTGTTTATTTGTAAAACATATTCATACTGTACATAACTGGAATTCTCTTTTAACGTATAAAAACTTTAAAAATAAAAAATGTATCCAGGACCATCACTAGAATATATTTTAATAATTACCTTGAGAATTACTGGCAGAGCACAGCTCCGGAACAGGGGATTCATCAAATGTAAGCAAAATACTTTCTTCTGGATGTGTCTTTGATGAAATAGGCGCCTCTGTCTGACAATGGAAACAAGAAAAAAAAATTAAAAATATATCATAAGATAATAGTGTATTTTTATTTTTTTGGACATGTTAAAAAAAAAAAAAATTTAAAAGAGTTGTTTGGGACTGTAAAAAAAAAAAAAAAACAGTCATACTCAACTTGGTGGATGCAGCAATTGGTCCAATGCTGTATCTGTGCCCTGCTGCTTCCAAGACCAAGAAAAGAGCAATCAAAGACCGCTGACCACTCAGTCTTCAGTGAGCAGAGAGCAGGTGCCCGTCAGCAACTGCTCTGTGCTCTGCCCCTCCATCGTTCCCTGGTGCGCCGGTTTGTAGAGTGGGCAGGAGCGGCTGGCTCAGGGTCTAACCGGCATGCTGAGAGACTGAGCCAGCTGCCGATCAGGTATCTGGGTGGATCCCGACATTAGAGTTGGGATCTCTCCAAATATATAAATAGTGGAAACCACGCAAATGAGATAAGAAATATTCCTTTGTTTGTAAGCATCAAAACAATAGAGGTTATCCCATCTAACAGGGTTGCGCCGATACCGACACCGGTATTGGAATCGGTGCCGAAACTAAGCATCTGCATGAGTATCAGTATCAAATGCACCGATACCTTAAACTGATACTTCGAGGTTTGTTTCCCCTTAGCTGTCAGCGGGATTAAAAAAAAAAAAGTCAGCAATTATTGGTTGTTAAGGAGCGGGGCCGCCACTTCCTTAACAACGGGTGACTCATTCAGCTGTCAGTGGGGTTCTCCTGTTGACAGCTGAAGTGTTAGGCCCCTTTCACACGTGCGGACCGTATGTCCGTATTTCATCCATCCGTTTTCGGATGAAATACGGACATGCATGCATCCCTATGGGATAGCGGGTGTCTGCGGATGAGCATCCGATATCGTCCTTCCCCGTTATGGTCCGATTCTGCAGACGGAGGAAAATCCTATTTTTCTATCTGTCTGCAGAGCAGATCAGAGGAACATCATGGACAGACGGTCCGTGTTCATCCGATCCCCCCATAGGGGAGAGCGGAGATCTGACAGTTCGATCCCTGCGCACTGTGCAGGGACTGCCCTGTCATCCGCCGGCTCGCCGGGGATCAACGGAGCGATCCCCGCTGAGCAAGCGGATGTTCACGGGGCGGATCATCACGGATCCGTCCTATGTGTGAAAGGGGCCTAAAGAAGTCCCGGTGTTCTATCATAAAAGTGTCCGGCCATCGGATAGTGTCCGCCCCGTACTGCGCAGGCGCAGCGCTTGTGCAGTACGGAGGAGAAGGAGACTCCGAAAGTCTCCGAAGATCAACGGCGCCTGCGCACTGAGTCCAGGTGCAAGCCCCACCATCCAAGTGGACATACGGAAGCACATAATAACAGGGCCCCTCGCGGGCTCACTTCACTCGCCTCGCTCGGCTATTTTTTATTCTAACTCTATGTCCACTTGGATGGCGGGGCTTGTACCTGGACTCACGGCGCAGGCGCTGTTCATCTTCGGAGACGTTCGGTGTCTCCTTGTCCTCCGTGCTGCGCAAGGGCAGTACAGGGCGGACACTATCCGATGGGGGACAGTATTTGACACATCACCGGCAGTTGGATCTGTCAAAAAAAAAAAAAAGCAGCCGGGCAATGTTTATCAACAACATTGCTCAGACACCAAAAACATAATCTTCAGCTTTTTCAATTAAGCTTTGGCAAAAAAAAACTGGAAGCTGATTGGCTGCCATACACAGCCGCACCGGGTTTTCCACTCACCAGTGTGAATAGATCTCCCCCATTGAGTTAAGGCTCATGCATTTAATCAATATGGGTTGGGGCGGGGGTGGGGGTGTACGAGTCCCCCCCCTGGGCTCTTTCTTGGCTGTGCAGTTTGTTTTAGGAAGGGGCGTTGGGGGCGCAGATGGCTGCGTTTCGGGTGCGGCTCAGGCAAACCTTTGCAGAGCTCCTTTGTTAGTTCAGTGTGAGTCATAGAGAAAGCAGAGGCCATACACTATTCATGAAGCCCATATTTAATGCATATAAGCACTAAGGGTTTCATCTGTCCTCGGTACTCTGTTGCTGGGACAACCCCGGGAACACAAGGACACAAAACAGGTTTTCACTCTACGGAAGGGGAACTAGCGACGCGATTAGGGAAAACACATTTTATGGCGGCTGTAGACAATGCGCAGCGGGTGGTTACGGACAAACGCTCGCTTAAAAAAAAAAAAAACGACAAAACATCAAAAGCAGCCTTCAAGTGCGTCCAGCTTAGTCTTCAATCGAGTGGGGAAGGATCAGAACTCCTGGGGAACTTTTGCTGCAATCCAGGATGGATATTTAAAAAAAAAAAGAAAAAAAAAAAAGCCCAACAGAGGCGCTAACACCTCCCCACTGTATCCAAAACATAACAATATATTTGCAATGGAGTTGGGCTTTAATCCATCATTGGCTAGCAATTGCTGGTGGACCTTCCTACCAAACATCAAGACCCCGCTGTGCATCTGACTGCAGCCTGCTAGCCCCTTTATATGCAGCCCTAGTGTCCATTTAAAGCGGAGGTCCACCCTAAAGTGGACCTTCCGCTCATTGGAACCCTCCCCCCCTCCGGCGCCACAATCGGCACCTTTCAGAGGGGAGGGGGGTGCAGATACCTGTACAGTACAGGTATTCTGCACCCACTTCCGGCGTAGATATCTGCAGAAGGTACGCCCCTTTCCACAGAATCCACGCCCCTTTCCGAAGGTCCCCCGCTGCCTGCTGGGAAACACACGGATCCCAGAGACAGCGAGGACCATCCTTATTGCGCAGCGCGACTCACGCATGCGCAGTAGGGAACCAGGAAATGAAGCCGAAAGGCTCCACTTCCTGATTCCCATACCCAAGATGGCGGCGGCAGCACCCGACAAGACGATCGAGAGATCGGCTTCGGGTGCCGACATCGCGGGCGCGCTGGGTGGGTAAGTGTCATTATTTTAAAAGTCAGCAGCTGCAGTATTTGTAGCTGCTGGCTTAAAAAAAATTAAAAAAAAAAAAACGGCGGACTCCCGCTTTAAGTAAGTGTTTACTCCTAGGGGGCAGGGAAGACTTCCTGATCACATGACCACTGTAATTGTAGACACATGACCCCGCAGCCACAGGGGTCACATGACTGGCGAGCCCAATCACGATTAGAGAGATGAAGGCTGTCTGACCGCTCAGTACCAGTACTGGGAGGGTGCTGTGAGCGTGCTAAACCTTGGGCACCCGTGGGTGCATATGTACAGCTTTAAAGCCCCCCCCCCCCCCCATTTGTTGCCACACATATGCATTACGGGGCTGGCAAGAATTGGACCACGGAACAAGGTGACCTGGTCTGAGGAATTCAAGAACGCCTTGAGGAACACAACGAGTTCAGGGTGTTGACTTGGCCTCCAAATTCTCCAGATGTCAAGCCAATCAAGCATCTGTGGGATGTGCTGGAAAAACAAGTCTGATCCCATGGAGGTCCCACCTCCCAACTTACAGGACATAAAGGATCTGCTAATGACGGCTCGGTGCCGGATACCACAGCGTACCTTCAGGAGGTCCATGCCTCAACTGATCAGGACATTATGGTGGCAAAAGGGGGACCTACTCAATATTAGATGGGTGGTCATTATGTTAAGGCTGTATACACATACACTATATTGTCAAAAGTATTGGGACGCCTGCCTTTACACACACACGGACTTTAATGACATCCCAGTCTTAGTGCGGAGGGTTCAATATTGAGTTGGCCCTTTACAGCTATAAAAGCTTCAACTCTTCTGGGAAGGCCGTCCACAAGGTTTAGGAGATGTGTCTATGGGAAGGTTTGACCGTTCTTCCAGAAGAGCATTTGTGGGGTCAGGCACTGATGTTGGACGAGAAGGCCTGGTTTACAGTCTCCACTCTAATTTATCCCAAAGGTGTTCTATCGGGTTTAGGTCATCCCAGTCAAGTTCCTCCACCCCAAACTCGCTCATCCATGTCTTGATGGACCTTGCTTTGTGCACTGGTCCAAGTCATTTGGTGGAGGGGGGGATTATGATGGGGGGTCATTTTTCAGGGGTTGGGTTTGGCCCCTTAGTTCCAGTGAAGGGAACTCTTAAGGCGTCAACATGCCAAGACATTTTGGAAAATTTCATGCCCCAAAATTTGTGGGAAGAGTTTGGGGGGCGGCCCCTTCCTGTTCCAACATGACTGCGCACCAGTGTACAGAGCAAGGTCCATAAAGACACAGATGAGCGAGTTTGGGGCGGAGGAACTTGACTGACCTGCACAGAGTCCTGACCTCAACCCCCCATAGATTGAGGCTGAATTAGAGCGGAGACTGTCAGTCAGCCATTAGTGCCTGACCTGGAAGAATGGGTCAAACATTCCCCATAGACACCCTCCTAAACCTTGTGGACGGCCTTCCCAGAAGAGGTGAAGCTGTTATAGCTACAAAGGGCGGAGCCAACGCAATATTGAACCCTCCGGACTAAGACTGGGATGTCATTAAAGTCCATGTGTGTGTAAAGGCAGGTGTCCCAATACTTTTGGGAATATACACGATATATAAAAACCCTATAGAGGTTCTAATCCCTTTCCACTCTCCAAAGCTTAAAAAAAAAAAAAAAAAAAAAAAAAAAAGTTCTCACTTTAGTTACAGTGTAACACTCGGAGGTTTACGAGTTCCAAAAATTCCCCAAAATGTAGTAAATTCCTTATGGCACCATTCATATAAGACATAGCACTGTGCACTGGAGACGTGTTTACTTACATTTTCCTGGAGTTCCCTTTTAGGTAGAACCCTCCATGCCCCCCACCCAGCCTTCCTTTTTTTTTTAATTTCACGTTTTTCTTTATGGGGGTCCTAATTTGGTCAGTGAAAAATAGATCCAGACACCCCCCCCCCCCCCCCCATGCAGCTGGGCAACTACAGATCCCTTCTGGAAGTGATCCACAGCTTTCTACAAACAGGTTGCAATAGATCACGGTTGCGGTGATCTATTGCGGCAGGGAGTTGCTTCAGGCCCGTCTCGGACTCCGGGACAAATAGCGTGGCGGATAAAACGTTGAGAGCTCTTCGGTCGAGTCCTACCAAGGCGAGGAGAAATGGGCGCCCTCTCACAGGAACACGCACGCCGTCAAAATGGACTCTAGTGCAAGATGGTTTGGGATCAAAGCCCCCAAATAATGAACCGAGCTCGGGAAAATCTTGGGAACCTCAGGGGCGGGGCTTTGTGATTAGAAGATGCAGAGTTGTATAAACACTTTATACAAAATTATACTGCTATGGTAATAAAATACATTTGTCTTACCGTGGTAAAGCTTTCTCCACCTGAAATCACAAAAGAACAGAATTACAATTCTGCCCACAGATGTGTATTTCGCACACAGATTACATCACAAAGGAATTTTTTTCCCCCTGCTGGAGCAAATTTGACAATGGTTTAACCCCTTCAATACCGAGGCACTTATATATACAACCCCCCCCCCCCCCCCCCCCACTTCCTGCCCAGACCAAATTTTCAGCTCTCAGCGCTGTCACACTTTGAATGACAATTACTCAGTCATGCAACACTGTACACTGTACACTGTACCCAAACAAAATTGTTATTTTTTTTTCACCCAAATAGAACTTTTTTTGCAAAACTCAAACCATTGAACAGTCTTTCAACTTGGGATCAGAGGGTTGGAGGGGAAGTTCAGGTTCTCTTAGTGTCAAAATCCAAATTGTTGAAGAACTTGCTTACTTTGACTGCATCCAGAGAATAGCCAATCACAGCTGGAGGATCACTCAGGTTGGACAGTCCGTCTCTCACAAGGTCTCGCAGCCAACAAGGTGCTTCCTCAGGAACAAAGTCTTAGTCACAGACGTTGTTGTAGAACACGTAGGGAAACTAAACTTGAAACACTTGTAGGATATCTGGATCATTCAGCCAGCTCGGCGATATCCCCAAGACCGGATTCTCTCGGTTACTTCAGCCCTTCCAGGCTCTTGTTAAGAAAACCAACCCGTACGTGGTCTTCTTCTGAAGAGTCCTCCCCTGGAATGCTTGAAGTACACTGGGTCTCTCCCGAACTGGAGACGGCACCCAACCACCTTGGAATCCTCCTCTAGTTTGCTTGCCTTGGACTAGCCAGCCCAGAGACATTAAAGTCGGGTGGATCCGCACCCAAGACCATAGCCATCAGGAAGACCAGGACCATGTAATCAGCACATCATACTGGACTGGAACCCAGAACCACATGACGTCCGCATCTTATGTACCCTCTCCCAGAAATCACAGCGAGAGGGCCACTCCCACTGGGCGGGCTCCGAGAAAGAGTAACTTAAGCACCTGACCACAGTTCTATGCCTGCCAGAGGAGACAGTGCCCCCTGTGGCCAGGCTGAACATCTCACAGTCCAGTCAGACTGTTGCTGAGGCCCAATTTAGATAATTACACCCGAACCAAAATGCAGTTTAGACAACTTTAATTTTAGAAAAACCACAGAGTGCTCTTCAGGAGCCGCCGCTACACATATATACACTAACACACACACACACTTACACAGTATATACACACACACAAACACACACACACACACTTACACAGTATATACACACACACACACACACACACATTTCTGCTGTGTATTTGGCCATTTTCCTAGAGTTCCAACTTACCGAGACTGTGGTCCATTTTAAACTTGTACTTGTAAATGAAAAGTCCAACAAGTGCACAGACCAGGAGCAGCACTGGGAAGATCACCAGCAGGATATTCGATTCATTTTTAACTGAAAGCAATAAAGATAAGATGATTGCACGCCTTCTATCTACTAGATTAAACACAAGCTATAACTGATTTCAGTCAATTTGAAATTAATATCTAGTATCTCACAAAAGTCAGTACACCCCTAAGTGAAAATGTCCAAATTGGGACCAATTAGCCATTTTCCCTCCCCGGTGTCATGTGACTCGTTAGTGTTACAAGGTCTCAGGTGTGAATGGGGAGCAGGTGTGGTAAATTTGGTGTTATCGCTCTCACTCTCTCATACTGGTCACTGGAAGTACAACATGGCACCTCATGGCAAAGAAGGATCTGAGGATCTGAAAAAAAGAATTGTTGCTCTACATAAAGATGGCCTAGGCTATAAGAAGATTGCCAAGACCCTGAAACTGAGCTGCAGCACGGTGGCCAAGACCATACAGCGGTATAACAGAACAGGCCTGGTCACGGTCCACCAAAGAAGTTGAGGTCACGTGCTCAGCGTCATATCCAGAGGTTGTCTTTGGGAAATAGACGTATGAGTGCTGCCAGCATTGCTGCAGAGGTTGTAGGGGTGGGTGGGGGTCAGCCTGTCAGTGCTCAGACCATACGCCGCACACTGCATCAAATTGGTCTGCATGGCTGTCGTCCCAGAAGGAAGCCTCTTCTAAAGATGATGCACAAGAAAGACCACAAACAGTTTGCTGAAGACAAGCAGACTAAGGAGATGGATTACTGGAACCATGTCCTGTGCTCTGATGAGACCAAGATAAAGGTATTTGGTGTCAGGTGGTGACAAGCGTGTGTGGGGGCAACCAGGTGAGGAGGACAAAGACAAGTGAGCAAAAATTAAAAGCAAGAAAATGTCGCACTTATTCAATGAATAAACAAATAAATAAATACCAAGTGAAGTGATGAATAAAAAAGGTCACATCAAAGAAAGTGGGGAAAAAAAAAGGCAACAAAATAAAAAGTATTAAAAAAATACACAATATAAAAGCAGAAAAGTCCAAACAAAAAACAAATTAGATGAAAAAACAAATTGATCCGCATCTTGATAGAATAAATGACATATATGAATGATGATAATACTCTCCAATGATAAAGTGAACAGACACAATGTTAAAAATGGCCTCCGGGTATGACCCAAGGGTCAAACAAAGCTCAGAGAAAGGGAGCTAAAGTTACACATCCCAGAGCTCAGTGAGGAGAACTGTGAGAGCTGATTGGAGGGAAGGGACACACCTCTCTTCACACAGCACACAGAGCTCAGACTGTCAATCAGCTGGAGCTCCTCCCATTGTCACCATTTATCTCTTGGTGTCAGGAAAACTTGTCAGAAATGAAAGGATTAATGCTGATAGCAGAGGAAGGAGGCAGCAGACAGAAATGACACTTAGTGCTCCGGACTGAGACAAGTACACACTATAGAGGGATACGCTTTGTTCATATTTCATGTCTGAGGTTTACAACCACTTTAGTATGAAGGAAGATCTCCCCTGTGGCTGCAAATCTGAACATTCCCATCAATGGATAGTATGTAGCAACCTCAGCCTGGACTCCAACCAGGCCACACCCCCAACATGTGGTTTAAGGAGCTCTTCAAGGGGCGGAGCGAAATGCTTTGGGGCCTGGCCTGTTGCAGTCCAGGCTGAAGTTGCTACATACGATCAATTGACGGGATTGTTCAGATATGAGGCCACAGGGGAGACCTTCCTTCATACTTAGTGATCACAGGAGCCAAGCTCCCTCCCAGGCCAGCACTCCTAGTGGTGGATTTGGGGACTTGAACCCCTTTTTGATAGCTTGAGCAGCGGCTCACACGTCGGGTCTTTGGGGTTACAACCACTTTAAGCCATGCACGCGCAACATGACCAAGCAAGTGCTGAAGCATTTCTTTATCTAAAATTTGGCATTTGGATATTACTTACCCCCTTCTATTGGAATGCAAACAGGTGTGCATGTTGCCGGCATTTCTATACAGTCTTTATTGGATCTGGGGGAAGAAATATCGACTGTAACTTATTGTGAGAACAACAGATGACCACAGAGAAACACACATTTCCTTCAACTGTGCCGCTAAAAGACGTATTAACCACTTCAATACCGGGGCCTATTCTGGCACTCCTCTCCTACACGTAAAAATCATAATTTGTTTGCTAGAAAATTACTCAGAACCCCCAAACAAATATTTTTTTTTTTTTTAGCAGACACCCTAGGGAATAAAATGGCGGTCATTGCAACTTTTTATCTCGCACAGTATTTGCGCAAAAAGTTTTCAAACGCATTTTTTGGGGAAAAAAAAAAAAACCAAACGTTTCACGATTTAAAAAAACAACAAAATAGTAAAGTTAGCAGAATTTTTTTATATAATGTGAAAGATGACGTTACGCCGAGTAAATAGATACCCAACATGTCACGGTTTAAAATTGCGCACACATGGAATGACGCCAAACTTCAGTACTTAAAAATCTCCATAGGGGACACTTTAAAAAGTTACATATTGAGAGTTACAGAGGAGGTCTAGAGCTAGAATTGTTTCTTGCGCTCTAACGCACGTGGCGATATCTCACATGTGTAGTTTGAATGGTGTTTACATATGTGGGCGGGACTAACATGTGCGTTCGCTTCTGAGCGCGAGCTACCAGGGACAGGGGCGTTTTAAAAAACAAATTTTTTATTTTATTTTTTATTTTACTTTATTTTTTTTTATTTTTACAACTTTTTTTTTTTTTTTATTATTCACTTTTATTCCTATCACAAGGAATGTAAACATCCCTTGTAATAGGAATCTATGTGACAGGTCCTCTTTATGGAGAGATGTGGGGTCAATAAGACCCCCACATCTCTCCTCCAGGCTGGAAAGCATGAGATCGTGAAAAAAAAACGTCACCGATCCCATGCTGACAGCCGCAATCGCGGCTTTGTTTAATTCCGGGAACACTCCGACGGTCATAGAGATGACTGGTGACCATCTGGCCACCCGGAAATCTCTATTGTCCTCATCCGGCACCGGATGATTCTTTCTCCGGGGTCCCCGATGGCACGGGAGAGCCCGGAGAAGCACCGGATGGCGGCAGGAGGAGGGGGGATGTCCCCTCCCATCACCTGTAAGAACGATCAAGCGGCGGAACTGCCGCTATGATCATTCTTATGGTGCACAGGATCGCCGGCTGATAACAAGGATATCTGAATGATGCCTGTGGCTGCTGGCATCATTCAGATATTCCCACTGAAAGTCCAGGACGTCATATGACGGCCTTGGGTGGGAAGTGGTTAAAACATGTCACATGTCCATTACACCTCTCTTGCTTCAAGTCTTCTGCCCCGTACACACGATCGGATTTTCCGACACCAAATGTTGGATGTGAGCTTGTTGGAAAGTCCGACCGTGCGTACGCTCCATCGAACATTTGTTTTTCGGACTTTCCACCAACAAATGTCTCAAATTTTCCGCCAAACAAATGTTTGTTGTTGGACTTTCCAATCGTGTGTGTGTGTGTGTGTGTGTGTGTACGCAAGTCTGTCAGACAAAAAAAAAAGTCTACGCATGCTCGGAATCAAGCACGAGCCGGAAGCGATCGGTCTTGTAAAACTAGCGTCCGTAATGGAGATATCACGCACGTCTTCTACGTCACGACGTTCGTAAATTGTTGGCCAACATTTGTGTGACCGTGTGTATGCAAGACAAGTTGGAGCCAACAACCTTCGAACCAAAAAATCCACGGTTTTGTTGTGGGAAAGTCCGATCGAGTGTACGGGGGGGGGGGGGGGGGCATTAGAAGTAATCCTTGGCAACAGTGAGAAACAGAAAAAAGTTCCAGGAGGAGCAGAACCTGGTTACGTGACTGGTCAACGTTGAGTGACCGACTTCTCCTCCAATCACAACCTTCTCACCATGAATGACCCATGAAATACCGATAGCGGTATCCACTCACCATTTATAGATTGAGGGCCATCGTTATAGGGGGCAAGTTAAAGTTTACGTTTCATGGATTGCCGAGAAGTATTAAAAGAGTTTAGAACCTGCCTACACTCTGAAGATACTGCTTCCCTGTAGACATGTGCAAAAGGAAAAAAAATTGTTTAGTTTCGTTTCGTTTTAATTCGTTAATTCATTAATTTCGTTTAGTTATATTCGTTAACTTCCTTAAATTTGTTTTTGGATTTCGTTTAGTTTTCTACCAAATTCGAAAATATTTCAACCAAATTCGAAAATAATTCTACCGGATTCGAAATGATTTCAACCGCATTCAAAAATATTTTGTGACCCGAATTTAGGGCCATGTATCTCGGGGTCACTTGGTGCTAGAAACTCCAAATTTGGATATGTTGTAGTACTAGTACTATTTTGTTTGTATACCAAATTTGGGGTTTCTAGCTATAAGTGACCCCGAGATATGGGGCCCCAAAATCCGGTCACAAAATGTCATTCTCTGCTGCAGAAAAGTGCTTGACATTTTGTGACCCAAATTTAGGGTCATGTATCTCGGGGTCACTTGGTGCTAGAAACTCCAAATTTGGATATGTTGTAGTGCTAGTACTATTGTGTTTGCAGACCAAATTTGGGGTTTTTAGCTATAAGTGACCCTGAGATATGTGGCCCCAAAGTCGGGTTGCAAAATGTCATTCTCTGCTGCAGAAAAGTACTTGACATATTTCCTATATCTATTGGACTATAAGATTTACTTTGAGTTGACCTTTTGTTTCATTAGATCCCTAAAGAATTACCGAATTCATTCCAATTCATTCGTTATATTTCTTTCGTATTCGTTGTTATTTGTTATTTTTTATTCAGATGCATCCGAATGTCCAAAAGATGCAAAATTCGGCCGAATTTCGATTCGTTACGAAACGAATTGCACAAGCCTAGTTCCCTGGCTGTCACGCTGATCCAGTAGCCGGCTTAGGTTTTAGGGATTGGGTGAGGCGAGGGTTGGGTACGAGGGTCAGGTTAAGAGAAGAAAGTCAAAGCATGTGAGGGAACATACGTTTTAACACCAGCACTATAAACTAACAACATTGGGTCTTCAGAGCTAAAAAAAACTAGCCTATAGCTGGCAAAAATTCTGCCAAATTTCACTTCATTTCCTCCATTACCATCTAAAACGGTAGTGTAGCGTCCCCCTGACCCCCGGCGAAAGGGAGGGCTGACATTTCCCCTCAGGGTGCTGGTTCTTAGGCATGGTGGGTGTGGACAGTTGCAGAAAAGATGGGCGCCGATCACTTTTAGGATGAGCAAAAAGGACCCCGATCGCCTAAATTCCTACAAATATATACTCTCCCCCAGCATGCTCAGTGGTACAAAGCTCCTCCTAATTGGCTGAAAGAGATATGCATATTTAGAACTCAGTAGTCTCACTGCAGCTCATTGGTGTGCACAGCCTATTGCATTAGTGTGTGCACCTCAGAGCACAAATACACGTGTGCGTATATCAGCAGTGCACTAGACAGTGTCAGTAGAGCAGAGATTGGTGTCAGTAGGGCAACGGACGGTGTCAGTAGGGCAACGGACGGTGTCAGTAGGGCAACGGACGGTGTCAGTAGGGCAACGGACGGTGTCAGTAGGGCAACGGACGGTGTCAGTAGGGCAACGGACGGTGTCAGTAGGGCAACGGACGGTGTCAGTAGGGCAACGGACGGTGTCAGTAGGGCAACGGACGGTGTCAGTAGGGCAACGGACGGTGTCAGTAGGGCAACGGACGGTGTCAGTAGGGCAACGGACGGTGTCAGTAGGGCAACGGACGGTGTCAGTAGGGCAACGGACGGTGTCAGTAGGGCAACGGACGATGTCAGTAGGTTTTTGTTTTTTATGTTTTTTTTTTATTATTTTTTACAATTTTATTTTTTTGAATATTTTTTTTTTTTACAAAATGTTTTTTTACAATTATTTTTAGGAGCCCTGTTGGGGGCTTTGGTGAAATATCAGGCCCCCGATGTCTCACTTTCTATAGAAAAATATTTAGCATTTCGTTTCTATTGTAAACTCTATGAGTTGTTTTACAAGGCGATTGTTTAAAATCACTTTAAAGCAGGGTGCCCCCTAAAAAAAAAAAAAACATGAAAAGTCAGCAGCTACAAATACTGCAGCTGCTGACTTTTAATAATCAGACACTTACCTGTCCCAGGGTCCAGCGATGGGGGGGGAACGAAGCCCCCCCCCCTTGTTCCCCTGCTCCGCTCGCGGCGCCGTCATTCATACTGTGGGCACCCGGCTGTGGCTTCACAGCCGGGCACCCACTGCGCAGGCGCGAGCGGCGCAGGGCGCCGTGATACGTCGGGCAGTCACCTGGGACACGTGACAGGTCCCAGGTGACTGTGCGGCACGAGGGGAAGTGACGTCACCAGCCCGGGCAAGGAAGAAGGCAGACTACAAGGGACCCCCTAGCAACAGGCATTTAGAGGTGACTAAAAAAAAGATTTTTTTTCCCCAATTATTTATTTATTTATTTTAAAGAATTTTAAACAATTTTTTATTTTTTGGTGGCAACACCACTTTTAGGGCCGGTTCACACTGCGAGCCGCGGCGAGGCGTCTCCGACTTCCTCGCCGCGACTTGCAGGGGGGGTCAGCGGCGACTTGCAGAGGACTTCTGCATAGAAGTCAATGCAAGTCGCCCCCGAAGTCGCCCCGAAGTAGTACAGGAACCTTTTTTCTGAGTCGGAGCGACTCGAGTCGCTCCTCTCAGAACGGTTCCATTGTACTCAATGGGGACGACTTGCGGGAGCGAGGCGAGGCGAGCCGTGTCGCCTCGCCTCGCGCCGCAGTGTGAACCGGCCCTAACTTTGATTCCAAGGTTGGTACTTACTGATTACAAGGCTGGCATTCATTCTTTTCCTCAAAAAAGTTGGGTAGACAATCCCCGCAAACGGTGTCTGTGATGTTTGAACCTGAAAGAAGAAATAAACTGGACAATGAAAAGTCGGAACCTCCCTTTTTTTTTTTTTTACTTTTCATACAGTGGGGGGGGGGGGATAACAATCGCCTCCCCTGCAAATTGTGTAAGTTTTGCCCACTTACATAGAAATGAGGGGTCTATCATTTTTATCATAGGTGTATTTTATATGATAGAGACAGAATATCAACCAAAAATCCAGAAAAAAACAAATGATACAAATGTTATAAATAATGGGTGCTGAACCTGTGGCCCTCCAGCTGTTGCAGAACTACAAGTCCCATGAGGCTTTGCCAGGCTGATCGTTACAAGCATGAGGCATAATGGGACTTCACCACCATTGTAGTTCCACAGCAGCTGGAGGTCCACAGGCCCATGCTATAAATGAAGTTGAAGTTTAGTGAGTAAAATAAGTATTTGATCCCCCAAGAAAAACATGACTTAGTAGTTGGTGAAGAAACCCTTGTTGGTGATCACAGAGGTCAGACGTTTCTTGTAGGTGGTGATGAGGTTTTCACATCTCAGGAGGGATTTTCTCCTCTCTTCTCTACAGATCTTCTCTAAATCCTTAATGTTTCTTGGCAACTCGAAGTTTCAGCTCCTTCCATACATTTTCTATAGGATTAAGGTCTGAAGACTGGCTAGGCCACTCCATGACCTTAATGTGCTTCTTCTTGAGCCACTCCTTTGTTGCCTTGGTGGTATGTTTTGGGTCATTGTCACTGTCCAAATGTACCCCCCCCTGTGCTGCGCTCTAATACAGGAGGTGCGTTACTGGCCAGACCACCAGGTGACACAGAGGGGGGCGAAAAGTCTTCACAAAAAGGAAAACGAATGCAGCCAGCACATCTAATGATTGATAAGCTGCAATATTTAAAAATGTTGGTTTTATTACCGATTTAAAAAGCGGAGCTCCTCTGTTGCCACATTTGGCACCTTTTTTTGGAGGGCGGGGGGGCAGGTACCTGGTTTTGACAAGTACCCGGGTGCTCTCACTTCTGGGTGAGTTTGCCGCGGCATAAACTATTGGCGTTATATAAATCCTTTATAATAATAATAAATAATAATCCAGCAACCTTGGGCACTCTTGACCTTTTTAATTACGGACTAGGCAGCGGAAATGGAGATAGGAGTGTTCAGGACCTAAATTATATATATATATATATATATATATATATATATATATATATATATATATATATACGGCCCCTTCCACACTGAGGCGCTCTGCAGGCGCTAGAGTGCTAAAAATAGCGCCTGCAAAGCGCCCTCAAACAGCCGCTGCCGTCTCTCCAGTGTGAAAGCCTAAGGGGCTTTCACACTGGAGCGGTGCGCTTGCAGGACGCTGAAAAATGTCCTGCAAGCCGCATCTTTGGAGCGCTGTAGGAGCGGTGTATTTACCGCTCCTAAAGCGCCCCTTCCCATCGAAAACAATGGGGCAACGCTCCAAACCCGCCTGCAAAGCGCCGCTGCAGCGGGCGGTTTTAACCCTTTTTCGGCTGCTAACGTGGATTAAAACTACTAAAACTAGCCACTAAAACTACAGTAAAGTGGCGCTAAATATCACGCCGCTTTACCGCCAGCGTGCCTAGTGTGAAAGTAGCCTAAAACACACGAGATAGTAAAGTGGTGTAAGTGCTTATTAAAGTGGCTGTAAACCCTTACAAAGCACTTTGACCTACAGGTAAGCCTAAATTAAGGCCTACCTGTAGGTCCAAGAAATATCTCCTAAACCTACACGGTTTAGGAGATATTTACAAAAAGACAGGCACCGCTGTCTACCTCACATGCGCCATAGACAACGGCGCGCAGACGCACTGAGCATGCCGCTGCTAACGGCGATATGCCGTTAGTGGTGGTTCCTGTGCGCATGCGCGGGAGTGATGCCATTGCTGCTCCGGCGCTGTGAGTGGCCAGAGCAGTTATACCCGGAAGTAGATGGATGCCACGTGCTACAGGGGACAGCGGTGACATCGCTGGCTCCTGTGTCAGGTAAGTGACACATAATGGGCTACTATGCGATGCGATGCGATGAGATGCGATGCGATGCGATGCATAGTAGTCCATTATGCTTTACCTTTGCAGGGAGACAAAGAGGAAGTAACACCCATCAGGGTTTACTTCCTCTTTAACTCTTACATACTCTTGCTCATAAAAAAAGGGGGATTCTTAGTTTCACATACATTTATTGCAATACATGTTCCAGCTGGACAAGCGATCCCTCTCTGGCCAGTCCCTACTCTACCCTGCAGATTGCCAAACACTTTTTTGCTAAAAGAGTGCACTCTTGGGAGTGTAGACTTCTAGTGCCAATATGGAGAAAACAGACCCAGCTGGCATACCGCCAACTTTCTGAGATGGGAACGAGGGGCACCTATCAGAAAAAGTATGCAGGCATAGGACACACCCCCTGCCACACCCCCTTAAAGGAGAACTGTACAAAAAAAATAAAAAGATTGGTTAAACCCACAAGTGCTTGTTTTTTACCACTACGATTCCTTTATATTGGCTTTTGCACTTTTGTAAGTAAAGTTTGAAACTGTTCCCGCCTGGTCTGAAGTTACAAAAAGGAGTGTAATGCAAGTAACCAGCAAATCTATTCTTTGGTTCGGGTCATTATACATGTTGGGGTGTGAAGACAGCTTCGCAAGAGTCAATAAAGTGTGCAGTACAAGCAAGTAGTAACCTAGTGTAAGGGAAGTCTAGGAAGTCAAAGGCCAGTGTGCCTTTGAATACCCCTATTGTGACCCCCGCTTGCTCGCCGCCTGCCCGGCACTTACCCTGTCTTGTTGGGGCAGCAGGTGATGGCAACGAGCGGGGTCATTCGTGCTTCTACTGCCATCCTCATCTCCCATCCTCTCCTCCTGATAGGCACCCAATAGCAGCGCCTGACGTTTTAGCCAATCAGGTGACAGTCAACAGACCCGAGCACCTGATTGGCGGAGAGGCGTTTAGTATTAGGCAAGCGAATATTCATTCGCTTTTCTAACACAGCTGAGTGACCTTCGAGTGCCCAGCAGGTCACCTTTCTTAATGCCTATTAGAGCCTATGGCTCTAATCAGGTGCTTCAAAAACACCCCCCACTGCTGTAATTCAGGCACCCAAAAAGGGGCCGGATGACTGCATAGGGGGGTGACAGCGGCAGCCACAGATAGATTCATGCAATGCATGAATCTATTAGTGATAGAGGAGGGTGGCAGGAGAGAGGGGGCGGCGCCCGTGCGCCCTTAATGCACGGGCCGCCACTGCTACAATCACTTGTTTTCAGCGAGTTCTCTTTGGGGTAAAGAGGAATTATATAAATGTTTAAACATCTTAAGAGTTTCTAGTTTGATTATAGTATTTTATGGTAACTTACATTAAGCATTTCTCCTTTATTTTGGAACCCTATATAGGTATTTCTATGGCTACGCTGTTTCAATATGTAACTGGAATATTCTTGTTTTACTTTTGAAAATTCAATAATAATCTTTATTGAAAAAAAAAAAAAAAGGGGGTGTAATGCAAGTAACCAGCAAATATATTCTTTGATTTGGGTCATTCTACAAGTTGGGGTATGAAGACAGCTTTGCCAGAGTCTTGAATGCCGACAACATCTCCTTCCTGCTAGAGGCTACCCCACCTATCTCAGGCACACATCTAGCAGCAAGCTGCTTGCTAGACTTCCCTTACACTGGGTAACTACTTGCTTGTACTTCACACTTTATTGACTCTTGCGAAGCTGTCTTCACACCCAAACATGTATAATGCCCCGAACCAAAGAATAGATTTGCTGGTTACTTGCATTACATTCTTTTCAGTACAAAAGTGCAAAAGGTATTACAAAGTCCAACATTTAAAGACATACCGCTTCCTTAAATCCCTAATACTAACTACAGGCTTGTGTGCTGCCCCGGCATACCTGCAAAGGTAGAGTCCGTGTGATAAAGAGTCTGTCAAAGGCATTCTCCAGCAGCTGGTGTCTTCGGGAGGGGGGAAAACCCCAAGTTCTCCTGACTATACATCCAGGTAGTAAGTGGCATTCTTCAGATCCTCATGGGTGTTATTCTCCGTCTCTTCCCCTTACGAGCACCGGGTCTCTCTTTCTCTCTCTCCTACTACAGGCCCCTTAACCCCCATATTCTCATTTTGGATCACTGTCCCTCTTTTATAAACACAGGATTAGTGGGCCAGACCCAGGGAAGAGCCCCCCACAAGACCAAAAAAAAAAAAAAAAAGGGAAACCATTTACCCCCTACACTTCCAGGCCAGGGCAGCAACAAGATGGCTACTTTTCAACCTGCTGACGTGTTCACTTCCATGTCGAAGTGTCTTGAGAAATATGGACTGAGCTTCATGGAAACATGGACAAGAAAAATGCTGATGTTTTTTCTCTATCTCCTCTGCTAGACCTGCGATTGCCTCTAATGCCGCGTACACACGTACCGGTATGTCCGATGTACTTAGTCTGGCGGACTTCCCGCCAGACTGTCCGTCGGACTTTCCGAATGGGCTACTTCCCACACACGGCACTTTTTCAGCGGACTAATACGGCGTACTAAGTCCGCCGTACTATCCGCCCTACTTTTGAAATGAACGGACTCACCCACACACGCTGAGGAAAGTCCGCTCATTTCGAGCGTGTCTCCAGGTAGGCGGGGCCCGCAAAGGAGACGTCACTGGCCCCGCCACCTGGTATGGACTTAAAGGTGAACCCCAATGCTGAAAAAAAATCGGCATGGGGGCCCCCCCCCCCAAGGTCCACATCAGACCCTTGTCCGAGCACGCTACCCAGCCGGCCAGGAAAGGAGGGGATGAGCGAGCGCCCCCCCCCCCGAGCCAACGGCCAGGGTTGTCGGGAAGAGGCCCTTGTCCTCATCAACATGGGGACAAGGTGCTTTGGGGTGGGGGCGCCGCGCGGCCCCCTCCTGAGCTATACCAGGCCGCGTGCCCTCAACATGGGGGGTGCCTTGGGGAAGCGGGGGCCACGCGGCCCCCCCACCCCAAAGCACCTTGTCCCCATGTTGATGAGGACAAGGGCCTCTTCCCGACAACCCTGGCCCTTGGCTCGGGAGGGGGGGCCGGCCAGGTAGCGTGCTCGGACAAGGGTCTGATGTGGACCTGGGGGGCCCCACACGCCGATTTTTTTTTCGGCGTTGGGGTTCCCCTTTAAGTCCATACCAGGTGGCGGGGCCAGCGACGTCTCCTTCGCGGGCCCCGCCTACCTGGAGACCCGCTGGAAATGAGCGGACTTTCCTCCGGGCGGGAAAAGTCCGTTCATTTCAAAAGTACGGCGGACTGGCGCACACACGGCCGGATTGTCCGCCGAAATGCGAGTCCGGCGGGAAGATTGGAGTGCAAAACTACTTTCTAAGTCCGCCGTACTTTCGGGTCAAAAAAGTACGCCGGAGGCTACACACGGGGGGATTGTCCGGCGGGCTTGAGTTTGCCGGACTTTTCCACCCGCTTGTTTGATCGTGTGTACGCGCAATTAACCAGTTTTGTATTTGAATGCAAGGAATATATAGACCAGACAGGGGACTTGGCACATATGAAGCTAAAATACATTTCTTTCCCCTCTTCTCAGTGCGGTTATACTACCGAAAGGTTTTCTTTTTTCCAGCTTACTTACATATTTCTTTGATGTCTCTGTTAGGACAACTCGTACACGGGTAGCATTCTTCTCCGTTTACATAAAAGCCCTCTTTGCATTTACATTCTCGGTTGGTGCTCGATGTACACGGGGCCACCTCAACCTGTTTTTCTGAAGAGAAAGGCACGTTATTCATTTTTTTGTCCCCCCCCCCCCCCCCCAATTTTCCAGGAGCCACCACCAAGTCGTATGCACAAGGTCAATGCCAGCCATTAAATACAGCTAGATCTAGAAATGAGAAGAGAGTTCTCCACCTTTTCGAAGGCAGTAGATGGGACTGGAACTACGTGGGCTGACATTATTAAGGCGGGTCACCTAAAATAGTTACATAGTTAGTAAGGTTGAATAAAGACACCAGTCCATCCAGTTCAACCTGAGTGTCTACAATTGTCCCTATCCCTGTACATTGCACACTCACATCGGTCCCTACCCTCAAGGAGCCACAATCCAAGGTCCCCATTCATATACTAGGGCCAATTTTGGACAGAAGCCAATTAACCACTTTCAGACCGGACCATTTTGCTGGTCAAAGACCAGACCACTTTTTGTGATTCGGCACTGCGTCGCTTTAACTGACAATTGCGCGGTCGTGCGACGTGGCTCCCAAACAAAATTGACGTCCTTTTTTTCCCACAAATAGAGCTTTCTTTTGGTGGTATTTGATCACCTCTGCGGTTTTTATTTTTTGCGCTATAAACAAAAATAGAGCGACAATTTTGAAAAAAACGCATTATTTTTTACTTTTTGTTATAATAAATATCCCCCAAAAATATCTAAAAAAACATTTTTTTCCCTCAGTTTAGGCCGATACGTATTCTTCTACATATTTTTGGTAAAAAAAAAAAATCGCAATAAGCGATTATTGATTGGTTTGCGCAAAAGTTATAGCGTTTACAAAATAGGGATAGTTTTATAGCATTTTCATTAATTATTTATTTATTTTATTTTTTTACTAGTAATGGCGGCGATCAGCAATTTTTATTGTGACTGCGACATTGTGGGGGACCCATCGGACATTTTTGACACATTTTTGGGACCATTGTCATTTATACAGCAATCAGTGCTATATAAATGCAGTGATTCCTGTGTAAATGACACTGGCAGTGAAAGGGTTAACCAGTGGGTGGCAGTGTAGGGGTTAAGTGTTCCTAGGGGTGTGTTACTAACTGTGGGGGGGTTGGGCTTTCATTTAGTGAACACTGATCTCTGCTCCAATCACCTGGAGAGGTCAGCGTCACTAGTTGCTAGGCAGAATGGAGAAATGTTTACACGGCATTTCCTCCATTCAGCCGTCCCGTGAGACGATCGCGGGGATGCCCGCGGCGATCGAGTCCGCGGGTCCCGCGACCGGACTCACGGGGGTCCCGACCAGTGCGGGAGCGCGCCGCCGGCGGCGCACTCCCGATGGCAGGGCGGCATTGAATATTGGACGTACCTGTACGCCAATATGCCTGCCCGTGCCATTCTGTCGACGTACATCGTCGTGCGCTGGTCGGGAAGTGGTTAACCTACCTGCATGTCTTTGGAGTGTGGGAGGAAACTGGAGTACCCGGAGGAAACCCACGCAGGCACAGGGAGAACATGCAAACTCCAGGCAGGTAGTGTCGTGGTTGGGATTGGAACCAGCGACCCTTCTTACTGCTAGGTGAGAGTGCTAACCACTACACCACTGTGCCGCCCAACCAATGTGATGGATGCTAACCTATCAATGGCCAGCCCTCACACACAGTATCCCTTTATAGGCTCAATCCAGGTAAAGGGTCAGGCTCAGACATAAAGAACATAAAAGCTAAATATGGTGGAAATGAAAATCTTCCAAATGCCACTGCATGGAAAACTTTCATTTTTCGGAGTTAGTCTGTGCTTATTGCCATTTCTGTGGTCATTGGAGAGACTTTCTCGTATTTCCTGTGTGGTCACCAAAACCTGAACCCAATGAGGGCAAAAACAATAACTTTTATTTTTACTTATTGTTAAGGTTTTCTTTTTTTTTTTTTCTTTTTTAATTGCCGTCTTTGTCCCCACCAGGGAGGTTTTCCTCGTCTCCTCCTGTGTGGTATCTAGAGCGTGAAGAGCAGGGGATGGACTGACCATTGGGCCACTCGGGCACTGCCCGAGGGCCCCATGCCACAAGGGGCCCCCATCAGGGTTGCCAGCCTCAGTAAAACAAGGGACAGTATGTAAAAATGTGGGGTTTTTTTGTTTTGTTTTTTGCATCGGTCTCTGAAATGTCCCTTACCGACATCCTTTTGGTCTAAAAATCCAGAGATTATAGCTGCCCCACCTCTCCAGTACCTTCTCAGCCAATAGAAACGTGTGTGTGTACTGTGTGATTGTATACTGTGTGTGTGAGAGTGTGTGTGAGAGTGTGTGTGAGAGCAGGGTCGGTGCTACCACTAGGCAAACTAGGCAGCCGCCTAGGGTGCACTGCTTCCTAGGGGCGCCCGACCACTGGTTTCCCTCCGTGTCTGCAGGCTGCAGCTTGTAACTAACTCAGTCTCAGGCAGTTGCTTCATCTAACCGATAGTGTAATTGGAGGTGCAGTGCAGCACTGGAGCCAGCGCTAGAGGAAGCAGAGCCGATGCTTCCTGTAAAGCACCACCTCCTGTCACATGAGCACGGCAAAGGGGGTGGAGTGAGGGGTGGAGCCAATGGGGGCGGCAAAATTAGGTTTCGCCTAGGGTGTCAAAAATCCTTGTACCAGCCCTGTGTGAGAGTGTGTGTGAGAGTGTGTGTGAGTGTACACTGTGTGGCCCCATAATCTCTGATTGCCCGGGGGCCCCATAATCTCTGATTGCCCGGGGGCCCCATAATCTCTGATTGCCCGGGGGCCCCATAATCTCCTATTGCCCGGGGGCCCCATGAGTTGTCAGTCTGCCCCTGGGGAAGAGAGGTATCATCTCTCAGAAAAAAAAAACGGTTTATCTTGATTGGAGTTGGGATTTAGGTCTAAATAATCGAAATCCACGATAAACCCGATCATAAACTCTCTCTTTGCCCGGACAACCATAAGTGCTCATGCACACGGACGTTTTAAAAAACTGGCTGCAAAGCTAGCTCCGACGCCTGGAAAAATCGGCGTTAAAAACTTGATTTTTACCACGTTTTGCATTGCCGTTTTTGTGCGTTTTTTTAGCGTTAGCGTTAAGTAGCGTTTTTTAAAGAAACACATCTCTTGGCTATAGCACTCAGAAAACAAAGAAAATATGTTGTGCGTTTATGCGCGCTTTCCCGCGATTCACGTTTTTACAGCTCTAGCTCCGCGCCACGGAATGCACTGGTCCTGGGTTTTTTTTACAGCTTAAAAAACGCCTATGCCATTTGCAGCTCAAAAAAGCCTAGATGGGCATGAAGCCATAGACTAACATGGACAGGCCTTTTTAAGCTGCAAAAAACGCTCAAAAAAGCGGCTGTAAAAACGTCCGTGTGCATGAGGCTTTAGCCTGATAAACACATTATGAAAATGGTAATTCTCTGAAGGCCTTGACAATTAATTTTTTTTTCTGAAAGCAAACAAAAGTAAAAGACATATATTTTTTTTTTTTGGGGGGGGATCCCACAATGATTGTAAGCAGGGCTCTCTGATTCCTCCTGTATTGATTTGTATTGTACTGTCTGCGCTCCTGTTGTAAAGCGCTGCGCAAACTGTTGGCGCTATATAAATCTTGTATAATAATGTATGTATGTATTATATATACATCTACTGTATATATACTCACACACATAACAGCTTCACCTCTTCTGCGAAGGCCGTCCACAAGGTTTAGGAGGGTGTCTATGGGAACGTTTGACCATTTTGCTTTGTACACTGGTGGGCAGTCATGTTGGAACAGGAAGGGGCCGTCCCCAAACTGTTCAGTTGGGAGCACGAAATTGTCCAAAATGTCTTGGTATGCTGACGCCTTAAGAGTTACTTTCCCTGAAACTAAGGGGCTGAGCCCAACCCCACATCATAATCCCCCCCTCCCCCCGACACCATAGTCCCCCCTCCACCAAATGATTTGGACCAGTGCACAAAGCAAGGTCCATAAAGACATGGATGAGTAGGTTTGGGGTGGAGGAACTTGACTGGCCTGCACAGAGTCCTGACCTCAACCCGAACACCTTTGGGATGAATTAGAGAGGAGACTGTGAGCCAGGCCTTCTCGCCCAACATCAGTGCCTGACCTCGCAAATGCTCTTCTGGAAGAACAGTCAAACATTCCCATAGACACCCTCCTAAACCTTGTGGACGGCCTTCCCAGAAGAGGTGAAGCTGTTATAGCTGCAAAGGGCCAACTCAATATTCAACCCTCCGGACTAAGACTTTTGACTAATATAAATATATATATATATTATACAAATAGTCACTCTTGCTGTGCTCAAGTTTATTACCGCACCAAGAGATAGAGATAGAGCTGATAGAGATGATAGAGATAGAAGATGATAGAGATAGAAGATGATAGAGACAGAGATGATAGAGACAGAGATGGATAGAGACAGAGATAGATAGAGACAGAGATAGATAGAGACAGAGATAGATAGAGATGATAGAGAATAGAGATAATAAAGATAGAGATGGTAGAGATGATAAAGATGATAGAGATGATGGAGATAGAGATGATAGAGATAGAGATAGATATTCACCAACCAACTCTACAGCTACCTTTTACTTCATATAAAGTCCCGACCCTTGTTCTCCTCCTTCTCCATAATAGAGATAGAGGTGATAGAGATAGAGATGATAGAGATAGAGATGATGGAGATAGAGATGATGGAGATAGAGATGATGGAGATAGAGATGATGGAGATAGAGATGATGGAGATAGAGATGATGGAGATAGAGATGATGGAGATTATAGAGATGGAGGCGATAGAGATGGAGGCGATAGAGATGATAGAGATAGAGATGATAGAGAGAGATGATGGAGATAGAGATGATAGAGATAGAGGAGATAGAGGCGATAGAGGAGATAGAGGCGATAGAGATAGAGGCGATAGAGATAGAGGCGATAGAGATGATAGATGATAGCGATGGTGGAGATAGGAGATAGAGATGATAGAGATGATGGATATAGAGATAGAGATGATAGAGAGAGATGATGGAGATAGAGATGATAGAGATAGAGATAGAGAAAGAGATGATAGAGACAATAAAGATATAGAGATGATAAAGATAGAGACGATGGAGATGATAGAGATAGATATTTGTGTATATATATATATATATATATATATATATATATATATATATATATATATATATATATATATATATACACACACACACACATAAAACTGTATATACACATACATGCACACACATGTATATAGCGTACACTGTATATATACACACAAACTACTTATTTTTAAAAATGACATTTCCATTACTTACCATGGTCACAGATTTTGCATCTTAGGCAATTTAGTTTGTAGTTGGGCATTTTAAGATATGTATTTTCCTCACAGACTGCGCATGCAGGACGCTCCCCGGAACTATTACACGACTTTTGAACATATTGCCCTAAAATAAAAGGAAAATGGTGATTCTTTTTTCAGTGGATACTCACTGCAAATTTGTTCTAAAAACAATTCATTACTATATGA
Organism: Lithobates pipiens; assembly: GCF_037356315.1. Lineage (NCBI taxonomy): Eukaryota > Metazoa > Chordata > Amphibia > Anura > Ranidae > Lithobates > Lithobates pipiens. Next base: position 227,077,110 of record NW_027507788.1, read on the forward strand.
CCCGAGGATCCCAACATGCTCAGTTCAGAGTTGTCTTTTCTACATTTCATTCCCCCCCCCCCATTTCCCAATACATGACTTAGCCCTGGTCGCCCCCCCACCCCCCCCCCCCCACCAGGCAAGTGTGCAGGTGTGAAATATGGGTTGGGCTCACATTGCAATATCATTTTATAGCGGTCATTAGATTGGGTTGTTGGATTGGAATAAATGGGATTGTTCGGGGGGGGGGGGGGGGGGGGCCTCACACCACATATTTGCAAGTAAATCTGAAGGATATTATATATAGAGATTGATAAAAGTGCGGTCACACTCCGTGTTTAGGAGGTCATGTAGCTCATCAGATGCAACAAAACCCTAAACAAGAATTGAAATTCCTCTAAAGCAGTAGTTCTCAACCTAGGGTAGGTACCTCTGGGGGCGCTTTGACGTACCACCCAAGGGTGCCATGAAATAACCATGTAGGTTGTACTTCATGGACCATTTCCAATACATTGGATCATTACGATGTTCCACAACTAGCACAAGGACCATACTGTGGTTGGTAGACCACGTTCTCCATAAAACATCATGACATGGACACAGCATATTGTAAATTGCAAATCCTTTGTGGTTATTAAGTGGTTAGAGTAGAACTCCATATTTGAAATTCCACCATGTTGGTCTTGGCTTAAAGTGGAAGAAGTAAACCCCTCCTATCGTCTTCAGTCAAGGAAGCTGCCATCTTGGCCTTTGTTTAATCTACAACTGCCATGATGCCGCACATGTGACCAGTTATGACCCCAGCCATTGGATGGTTTGACAGTTTGGTTGAGAGCACAACCAATGGGAGTGTTACGTGCCGGAAATGTACATTTTTTTTTGGAACGGTTAATGGATGGGTTTACTTCCGCTTTAAAGTGTTACTTACTAAACCCAAGAGCCTGCATTTATTATATCTGGTCTCCTACAGTACACAGAACATGGAAATGCAAATATTTTAGTAAATATAAACTGCTAAATACCTTTCCTCATCAGTAGTATATAGCAGTCTTGTGACTTCTATCAGTGTCCAGCCAAGCACTGGTTAAAGCTTGTAGGAGGAGTTTTCATTCTCCTCTGACAGTCCTATCAGGCTGCATGACCGCTAAGCCCCAGTCTGGACAGTGTCGATTGGTCCTGTGCTGATCACATGCACCCTCCCAAAAAATAAAACAACAACTCTCTAGCAATACACACAGGGGCCCCCAGGAAATAGGAGATTATAGGACCCCCAGGCAATCAGAGATTATGGGGCCACACAGTATACAATCACACAGTATACACAGACATGAGGCTGAAAAGGTACTGGAGAGGCGGGGCAGCTATAATCTCTGGATTTCTACACCAAAAGGATGTCAGTAAGGGACATTTCAGAGACAGATATAAAAATACATACTGTCCCTGGTTTTACTGAGGCTGGCAACCCTGATTGGGCCCCCTAGTGGCCCGAGGCTCGAATGGTCAGTCCACCCCTGAATACACACCAAACTGAGCATGTGCAGAGTGCCCCCAAAGTTCTGTTCCATCAGCAGACTGGGGATTATGGAAGAAGGGGAGGATGGGAGAAGACGGGATCACAATGCAGATGATTAACCCTCTTAGGTTCCACAGTGAGTATAACAGGCATGCTTTACTGCATACACAGACTGATTTCACTATTGTGGGTTTAGTAATAATTTAAAAGGTATAATACTGCAGAGTTGTCAGAGATGCTCATTAAAAGGTGGCCACCAGCACTGCAGGGCACAGAGACATAAGAATAGAGGACGATATGTGACCAGCCAGAAGTAGCGATGGACGAACTTCCGACGGGACGTTTCGTGAACGCAGACCGCGAACACGGCTGATAGCTCGCGAACTGTAACGTTTACGGCGGGCCCCATTGACTTCAATGGGAGGTGAACTTTGCAAACCTACAGGTCAAATTTGCAGCCACAAAATAATTACTAGCTGTGCAAACATAGTCCCACCACATGGCCAATGACATAACACATGTATGAGGTGAATCTGGGATCAACAACTACAAGGATTCTTTTTTTATATGTGAAATTGTTGTGACAATTCAGGACTGTGGAGCGCATGAAGGCAATGGAGGAGAGGGAAGGTCAGGGTAGGCAAAGAAGGTGCAGGAGATGATCACCAGCAGCGTGACATACAGCAATGACACCTGCACCGTGATAGAGTCATCTGACACCAGCACCGTGATAGAGAGCACTGACATCAGCAGCGTGACATACAGCACTAACACCAGCACCGTGATATACAGCACTGACACCTGCACCGTGATAGAGTGATCTGACACCAGCACCGTGATAGAGAATACTGACATCAGCAGCCTGACATACAGCAATGACACTTGCACCGTGATAGAGTGATCTGACACCAGCACCATGACATACAGCAATGACACCAGCACCGTGATAGAGAGCACTGACATCAGCAGCGTGACATACAGCATTCATACATACACCTCATTCATACAGCAATTTACGAAAGGCCTCCGAGTCCACCAGTTTATATGGCAGTAGTTGGCGGGCTATGAGTTCTGACAAGCCAGCCGTCAACCGTTGGGCAAGAGGGTTATCCGGCGTCATCATTTTTTTACGCTCGAACATTAGGCCCACGGAAGCCTGCCTTTTTGCAGAAAAACGTGAGCTTGGCGTGATGGAAGGTGGAGTGGAGGACAATTGTGAGGAGAGAGGAGGAGAAGGAGAAGTAGAAGACGAGGCTGGACGGTGAGAGCCTGGAGTGTGGCTTTGTGTGTTCCGTTGCTCCCACTCGGCTTGGTGATGGCTGCTCATGTGCCTTCTTAAGGCGGTCGTCCCTAGGTGAGTGTTGGGCTTACCGCGACTAATGCGTTCACTGCAAAGATTGCAGATGGCAACACTATTGTCAGCAGCGGACACGTTAAAAAAAAGTCCACACTGCGGAGCCATGTGCCGGTGTCCTGGGAGCGCCAGATGTGACCGTACATGGTCGATGACTCGCTCCTGATACATTTGCAGTCTGCTTTGTCCCTCCTGTGCAATGTAAGTTATTCCTGCTTCTCCTCCCCATCTGCTGGTCCATATCTCCCTCTGAACTCCCCTCCTCTTCCTCTCTTGTGGGCACCCACGTGACATCACTAGACACGTCATCATCAACGTCACCTTCCCCACCGCTATAAGTAGAGATCTCGGAGTAGGCAGCAACACCGGGGACCAACCTCCTCCTTGGGCTGATCTGGGTACTGTCGTCAGACTGCTGAGTAGCGGTTGTTGCTGCCTCCTCTTCCTGATCCAATACCAAGAGTGGCTGCGCATCAGAAATGTCTTGATATAGATCAGAAAATAATTCCTGTGACTCAAGCGGAAGGTATGTGGTGGTGTTGTTGGTGGTAGTGTCTTTGGGGGTGCACACAGCAGAGAGTGAAGAGGGTGCAGATCCAGAGGATGAGGAGGGTGCAGAAGAGTAAGGCTGAGTGAGCCACTCAACCAAGTCTGGTGCGTCCTTTAACCACTTTCAGACCGGACCATTTTGCTGGTCAATGACCAGAGGTCTTTTTACAATTTGGCACTGCGCTGCTTTAACTGGTAATTGCGCGGTCATGCAATGTTGTACCCAAACAAAATTTGCGTCCTTTTCTTCCCACAAATAGAGCTTTCTTTTGATGGTATTTGATTGCCTCTGCGATTTTTATTTTTTGCGATATAAACGTAAAAAGACCGCAAATTTTGAAAAAAAATGATATTTTCTACTTTTTGTTATTAGAAAAATCCAATAAACTCAATTTTAGTCATACATTTAGGCCAAAATGTATTCAGCCACATGTCTTTGGTAAAAAAAAAAGTCAATAATTGTATATTTATTGGTTTGCGCAAAAGTTGTCACATCTACAAACTAAGGTACGTTTTCTGGAATTTACGCAGCTTTTAGTTTACGACTGCCTATCTCATTTCTTGAGGTGCCAAAATGGCAGGGCAGTACAAAACCCCCCCAAATGACCCCATTTTGGAAAGTAGACCCCCTAAGGAAATTGATAAGAGGCATGTTGAGCCCATTGAATATTTTATTTTTTTGCCTCAAGCGATTGAATAATGACAAAAAAATTTTTTTTTTTTTTTTTTTTTTTACACAAAGTTGTCACTAAATGATATATTGCTCACACATGCTATGGGCATATGTGAAATGACACCCCAAAATAAATTCTGCTGCTTCTCCTGAGTACGGGGATACCACATATGTGGGACTTTTTGGGAGCCTAGCCGCGTACGGGGCCCCGAAAACCAAGAACCGCCTTCAGGCTTTCTAAGGGCGTAAATTTTTGACTTCACTCCTCACTACCTATTACAGTTTTGAAGGCCATAAAATGCCAAGATGGCACAAAACCCCCACAAATGACCCCATTTTAGAAAGTAGACACCCCAAGCTATTTGCTGAGAGGCATGTTGAGTCCATGGAATATTTTATATTTTGCCACAAGTTGCGGGAAAATTACAAACTTTTTTTTTTTTTTTTCACAAAGTTGTCACTAAATGATATATTGCTCACGCATGCCATGGGCATATGTGAAATGACACCCCAAAATAAATTCTGCTGCTTCTCCTGAGTACGGGGATACCACATATGTGGGACTTTTTGGGAGCCTAGCCGCGTACGGGGCCCCGAAAACCAAGCACCGCCTTCAGGCTTTCTAAGGGCGTTACAGTTTTGAAGGCCATAAAATGCCAAGATGGCACAAACCCCCCCCAAATGACCCCATTTTGGAAAGTAGACACCCCTAAATTTAGGGGTACACTAGTGAGACTAGGTAATAAATGGCGGGTGCCCTGAAACTATAAAAAAAATAACTAACCAACCAGCGTCACCTGTAACAGTTATATGGTGATCACTGGTGAAAGGGTTAATTAGGGGGCAATCAGGGGGCTTTATGCGGTAGTATATGGGGGTCCCTGGTGCTATAAAAAGCTGCGGCGAACCTAAATACCTACCTGCCTAACTAGCGTCACCTGTGACACTAATACAGCGATCAGAAAAACGATCGCTTATTAGGCTGGGTTCACACTGGAGCGATGCGGGAACGCCACGAATCCGCGGCGGGTTCCCGCATCGCATGCCTCCCGGCGGCAGTTCACACTGCCCTATGCGAACTGCTGGGAGTGTCAGTGAAATGTTAATGACACCCCCAGATCAGTTTGCATATCGCAGTGCGATCTGCAAACTTGGATCGCATGGTGTGAACACCCATGCGATCCGATTCTGCTGCGGACCAAAAAAAGGGTCCCGTGCGAGTTTGCGGCGGGTGCGACACGAATTCAGCCATACTATCTGTATACTATCTGTATAGCTGAACTCGAATCGCACAGAGATCGGATGTGATTTGCACTGCAGTGCGGTGCGAATCACATTCGTTCTCATAAACCGCTGCAATGTGAACCCAGCCTTAGTGACACTGGCGACGGGGGGTGATCACGGGGTTAAACCTTTATTGGGGGGGTTAGGGGGGTACATTAGAACTAAAGGGGGCTAACCCTAACTGCCCTAACAGTTATTACAGTCACAAATGACACCAATGCAAAAAAAAAAAAAAAAAACGCAATTGGTGTCACTGTGACTGGGGGGGCAGGGGTAATTGGGGGGTGATCGGGGGGTAAAGGGGGGGTGTGAGTGTGCCTGGCATGTTCTACTGTATGTGTGGTGTGTTGGTGCAACTCACCGAACCTCTCTCCTCGGTGCCGGAACGAAAAATACCGACACGGAGGAGAGAATACATCACTTCCTCTCCTGTGTTTACATTACAGGAGAGGAAGTGATGTCACGGGACATTTTCATTCGTCGGGAGCGATCGCGAGGGGGTGGCCATGAATGAATGGCCGTCCCCTCGTCCGGGATCGCTCCCGAACGAATACCGACCGCCGCAGGCACCGGGCGGGGGCCCGCTCGGGCCCCCGACCGGCGGGCAGGCAAGGATGTACATGTAAGCCCTTATGCCTGCCCGTGCCATTCTGTCGACGTACATCGTCGTGCGGCGGTCGGCAAGTGGTTAAAGTAATTGAACGCACCTTCTGCAACTTCCCACTTTCGCTCAAGCCTGTTGCTCCTGCCCTACCTCTACCACCCACTTGAATAGCAGTGCCTCAAACCTATATCCTGAACTAAACCTAACACCTATGCCATCCTTAAAAGAACTTTTGTGTACCCAATAGCTAGCGATTTGGGTCACTGCAGTCTCTCCCTGCTCCACACAGCAACCTCTCCCTATAGTGACATACGAAAGAATGTAAAATGGCCGCCGGATCGGGTGTATTTATAAAAGTTAGGGGGAATGTCCAAGTGTCCATGTGCTGTAATGTCTCAATTGGCTGTCCTGTACCACATGATGGATGTGTCATCATAGGTCAAAGTTCTTTTACACAGTAAACACGGAAGTCTGGCAGGCGAACAGTGGCAATAGTCCACTGATTGGGCGGACCGCGAACAGCCAAAATTTGCCGCGAAACGACCGCCGGGCGAACCGTTCGGCCATCCCTTGCCAGAAGACCAAAGGAAAAGGGAAGGAGGAGCGGAAAGAGCCAGTGGGGAATTCCAGAAAAGGTAAGTGACCGCCCTGTGCAATAACTTTGCAGAAAGCAGACAAGTATAAAAACTTTTTTATTGTAATAAAAAAAAGTTGCTTTAGGATTACTTTTCTTAAAGACAACATCACAATGTTGCATAGGAAGATACTTGTGCTGCACGTGGGTCTTCACTAAAGTGTTTAGTATCATAGATATACAGTATACAGGAGCATCTCATAAAATTTGAATATCAAAAAGTACATTTATTTCAGTAATTCAATGCAAAAAGTGAAACTCCCATATTTTATATAGATACACACAGAGTGAGACATTTCAAGCATTTCTTTTGCCGCGTACACACGATCGACTTGTCCGGCGTACTTAGTCCGACATACAATCCGGCGGATAGTCTGGCGGACTTTCTACCGAACGGACTTGGCCACACACGGACGCACGGAAAGTCAGGCGTTTGCTAGCGCGATGACGTACAGCGCGTACGACGGGACTAGAAAAAGGAAGTTCAACAGCCAGTAGCCAATAGCTTCCTTTTCGTACTTGCTTCTGAGCATGCGTCATTCTTAGTCAGCTTGACTAGCATACTGACGAACGTATTGTCCGCTGAAACCCAAGTCCGCCGGACTTTACCCTGAAAAAGTCAGCTGAAGCCCACACATGATCGGATTGTCCGGTGAAATGTGGTCCGGCGGACTAAGTACGCCGGACAATTTGATCGTGTGTACGCGGCATTTATTTTAATTTTGATGATTAAGGCTTACAGCTCGTGACACCCCAAAATTCAGTGTAGCCACGAGCCGGCTATTGTTGCCTGCAATTCAAGGACAGTGGCCAGTGCTGTTGATATGGAGTTGTCTTCCCCTAGTGTTGGCCTGGACTCCACATTGTCATTTCCTAAAGGTAGAGCATTGACCGGAGCAAAGCATCATGGGATGTGTAGTTCAGAATGATGGGGTTCTACTTCTAGCAGGACTTGCTTGAACTACAATGACCAGACTGCTGGGAGAGCATATAAAAAGGCTGGTCTAGGCCTAGATCGCTCTCTTGGGATCTGCCAGAAGGAACTCTGTGTCTGTGTGTGCTGCGGCCGAGTCGTGGCCTGTGCAAAAAGAGTCATCAAGCACGCATTCCGAGGGACATCTGTGGACAGCATCCCCTCCCTATCTGGCAACTGCTTGGAAGCCATTCCCGATCCTTCCATGCTACCTACACATCAGATCTGGGTGGGCCGTGGCGTGGTGCGACGGGGGGGGTCAGACGCCATCCTCTGAACCAGGACCCTGAGGGATGTCCTAAAAAGCTATTACCATCTTCGTCACCACCACCAACTTCAATTATAGTATCGGTGAGCGGGCACCTGCCCATTTAATCACATAGACACTGTATACAGACAGCATTGTCTGCTCACATCTCTGGTACCTGTAGTACCACCGGATACAAGCGGGGGGAAATGCCTCACTGCTTATGATTGACAGTGTGCAGTGATGGCTTCCTGGCAGGTTCAATCCGAATACGCCAAAGCCCATCACTATATACCAACAAACATACATACACTGTGATTACTTGTGTCCTAAGTTACGCAGGAAGAGTCCGCATCCTCTTTTGGCTAACCACATAATACCAGCTAAATTGCTCTGCTCTACCATGCAGGATTGTCTCATTCACAGTTCCTAAAAGGGGTTGTAAACCCTGGAAGTTTTTCACCTTAATGCATTCTATGCATTAAAGTGAAAAACCTTCCGTAGTGCAGCACCCCTTTTACTTACCTGAATCTGATCATTCCAGCGACAGGGGCATGCCCAGCAGCTCCAGCCGCCGTGGGCTCCTGCTGCTGTCAATCAAATCCAGTGACACGGAAGCCGGGGCCGAGTCCTGCTGTCTGTGTCAATGGACGCAGCAACAGGACTTGAGCGCGCCCACATGAGTTCCCCCAGGGAATGCAGCTCTCCGTGGGTGCAGAAGAGTAGGAGCCAGGAGTGCCGCTGGGGGGCCCAAGAAGAGGAGGATTGGGGCTGGTGTTTTTTTTGAGGGGGGGACAAACAACCACCACCAGCACCACCCCCACCCCCCCAGCCCTCTATCTCTGCTGGTCAGTGTTATACCTAAAGGGTTTCACATGTACTGCCACTTTAAGGCTGGCTCCACCCAGGAGTGATGCCAAGGGTCAAGGGGTATGGTAGCCATCTTGGACACATGTAAGAGCCTAATAAGATGTACTGTCCTGAGATGCATGTTGCAGTGTACACTGAGTACTGGAAATAAACTTCCATTGTTCCAGACCAGAGTCTTGTGTCTCTCACAACACAGAGGATATAACAGTGGCGACGAGGGTGGGATTTACAAAGTGTCTATCAGCAGGGCTGGTGCAAGGATCGTTGACACCCTAGGCGAAACCTAATTTTGCCGCCCCCCCCCCCCCCCCCCGGCTGCGCACATGACTCCACCTTACCCTGCCCTTGCTACACATGACCTATCTGACCCCTACACTGACCCCTTGACACAAACTAATCCACCTGACTCCTACTTCCTGCACTACTCACATCATGCTGACCCCTACACTGACCTACCTGATAATTACCCCGACCTACCTGGCACCTACACTAACCCACCTGACACCTACACTGCCAATTACACTGACCATCACACTGACACCTACACTGACCATCACGCTGACACCTACACTGACCATCACACTGACACCTACACTGACCATCACACTGACACCTACACTGACCATCACACTGACACCTACACTGACCATCACACTGACACCTACACTGACACCTACACTGACACCTACCCTGACACCTACCCTGACACCTACCCTGACACCTACCCTGACACCTACCCTGACACCTACCCTGAAAACACATCACACTGACACATCACACTGACACATCACACTGACACATCACACTGACACATCACACTGACACATCACACTGACACTGGCACGTACACTGGCATGACATACACTGACACATCACACTGACACATCACACTGGCACATACACGTACACTGGCATGACATACACTGACACATACCCTGACATGACACATACCCTGACATGACACATACACTGGCACTGACCATCATACTGACGCATACACTGACCATCACACTGACACATACACTGACCATCACACTGACACATACACTGACGCATACACTGACACATACACTGACACATACCCTGACATGACACATACCCTGACATGACACATACCCTGACATGACACATACCCTGACATGACACATACCCTGACATGACACATACCCTGACATGACACATACACTGGCACTGACCATCATACTGACCATCATACTGACCATCACACTGACACATACACTGACACATACACTGACACATACACTGACACATACACTGACACATACACTGACACATACACTGACACATACACTGACACATACACTGACACATACACTGACACATACACTGACACATACACTGACACATACACTGACACATCACACTGACCATCACACTGATGCATACACTGACCATCACACATACACTGACACATACACTGACACATACACTGACACATACACTGACACATACACTGACACATACACTGACCATCACACTGACGCATACACTGACCATCACACTGACGCATACACTGACCATCACACTGACGCATACACTGACACATACACTGACACATACACTGACACATACACTGACCATCACACTGACGCATACACTGACGCATACACTGACGCATACACTAACCATCACACTGACACATACACTGACCATCACACTGACACATACACTGACACATACACTGACCATCACACTGACACATACACTGACGCATACACTGACACATACACTGACACATACACTGACACATACACTGACACATACACTGACACATACACTGACACATACACTGACACATACACTGACACATACACTGACACATACACTGACACATACACTGACACATACACTGACACATACACTGACACATACCCTGACACATACCCTGACACATACCCTGACACTGACCATCACACTGACACATACACTGACGAATACACTGACCATCACACTGACACATACACATACCCTGACACTGGGATGACACATACACTTACACATACACTGGCACTGACACACATCGCACTGACACACATCGCACTGACACACATCGCACTGACCTACCTGACTCCTACTTCCTGCATTACTCACACACAAACCCCCTCCATACAGCTCAATGTAGATCGGGGATGATCCATCCTCCTCGGCTCCTCCTTACCTCTGCTCTTTGATGCTGCCTTCAGGGACCATCATCCGGGCCTCTCCGACTCCTCCGCAGAATTTTTCAGGAGTCCACGCCAGCGCCGTCCACCCGCTCCGCCGGGGCCACGCCAGCGCCATGCACCCGCTCCGCCTCCATCATATCCCCGCCGGGACCAGGCCAGCGCCGTCCACCCTCCTCCACGATGTCCCCGCCGGGCAGGAGGTCAGCTGACCGACGTCTCAATGCTCTCACCTCCGCCGAGCCCCGCCCCTCCGCTGCACTCACACAGACACACAGCGCCGCTCCAGAGGGACAGGCTGGAGCAAAGGAGTCCCGGAGGGGCGCTGTGAGATAAACACGTGTGAGCGCTCAGCGGGAAACATGGGGGATTGGTGGCGCCAGCGGCACACCACGGGGGGCGAGAGAACACTGGACAGAGGCCGTGGTTGCGCCCTAGGTGGTAGTGCGCCCTAGGCGGCTGCCTACTTCGCCTAGTGGTTGCGCCGGCCCTGTCTATCAGTCTGAGAGAGAGACAAAGACATTGTGGATTGTTACCTGGATAAAAGCAATCACAGATCCCAGCAGGAAAATGTCATTGATCGGGACATTAAGTGAATTTGATGGAGAACAGACATCCTGGAGTTCCTGGGTGGAGAGACTGGAACAGTATTTCAGTGCAAATGGCATCCCAGGTGAAAGGCAAGTAGCAGTATTTGTGACAGTGGTCGGTGCTCAGACATGTGACACTCTCAGGGATCTCCTTTCCCCTGTAAAACCAGCAACTAAGACATTGGCAGAGCTCCTGACACTGTTAGAGGGTCACTTCCAGCCTAAACCACTAGAGATTGCAGAAAGATTTCGTTTTTATCAGAGGCAGCAGCAGCCGGGTGAAGAAATTAAAGCTTATGTGCTCGCCCTTCGCAGACTAGCCTCTACCTGTTCTTTTGGGGAGTACCTACCTACTGCACTGAGAGATAAGTTTGTCATGGGACTGAATTGTGACTCTAGCCAAAAGAGACTGTTAACAGAGAAAGACCTTACCCTTGCAAAGGCAATTGATATAGCTTCAATGATGGAAATGGCTGTGAAAGATACAGAGGAATTCAACCCCCAGGGCAGAAGAGAAGAGGTGAAACAGGAAGTTTTCAGAACAGCAGTCAAGCCCACAGTCACAAACTGGAAATACAGACCTCCACCAAGCCGGGGGTCAGCTTGCTACCGTTGTGGGAATACAGACCTCCACCAAGCCGGGGGTTAGCTTGCTACCATTGTGGGAATACAGACCTCCACCAAGCCGGGGGTCAGCTTGCTACCGTTGGGGGAATACAGACCTCCACCAAGCCGGGGGTCAGCTTGCTACCGTTGTGGGAATACAGACCATGATCACAAAGTCTGCAGGTTTAAGGATCAGACCTGTCATAATTGTGGTAAAACAGGACATCTGAAACGAGTTTGCCGGAGCAAGAAGGTGCGAGATAAACAACCTCTGAACCCCAAGACAAAGACCTATATGGTGGGAAGATATACATCACCATCTGAGTCAGAGGATGAGGAAGTGCTCCACAGATTAGACATACATCATATGCATTCAGCACCCTCTGCAATGACTGTAGAGGTAACCATTGAGGGAAAGAAACTAAAGATGGATGTAGACACAGGAGCAGCAGTTTCAGTTATCACTCAGAAACAATGGAGACAACTTCAGACCCGAACAACTGTCTGCCCAACGCCAATCAAACTGCAGACATACTCAAAGCAGATACTCCACCCACTGGGTTATGCAAAAGTGCAGGTATTGTACAAGGGTCAGACAAAGAGACTGCCATTATATATACTAGAGAATGGGGGACCCCCTCTCTTTGGGAGAGACTGGATTGCTCACTTTGGTATGCCAGACATCGCCATAAATCCCTGTAACACTGTGACAATTCCATTAGGGGATAATGAGGGATGGGTGGTGTCCCTGAAGCAGCGGTTCCCAAAGATCTTTGATGACCAGTTGGGGAAAATAAAGCATGACTGTGTGAGACTCAAGCTGAAACCCAACGCCCAGCCTAAGTTCTTCAAAGCTCGCACAGTACCTTTCGCACTCCGAGCAGGAGTGGAAGCAGAACTAAGTCGGCTGGAGGAACAAGGTGTCATCTCAAAGGTAGAGCACAGCGAGTGGGCATCGCCTGTTGTACCAGTGAAGAAAGCGAATGGGGACTTGCGCATTTGTGGCGATTTCCGCATGGCACTGAACTCCCAACTGGAAATAGACCAGTACCCTCTACCCAGAGTAGATGACATTTTTGCCTCTCTTGCAGGGGGTCAAAAGTTCACCAAGCTTGATCTCAAACAAGCATATTTACAGTTTGAGGTCCATCCTCCTTCCCGCAAGTTTCTGACCATCAACACCCACAAGGGACTGTATGAGTACAATCGGATGGTGTTTGGTGTAGCCTCTGCCCCAGCCATTTGGCAACGGAAGATGGATGAGATTTTGGCGGACATTCCTTTCACTCAGTGCCTATTAGATGACATGCTCATCACGGGACGGACGGACCAGGAACACAAGCAAAACGTGGAGCTTGTGTTGGAAAGACTCCAAGAGCAGGGTCTGAAAGTGAACTTAGCAAAATGCCAATTCATGGTGCCGAAATTGGAGTTTTGTGGCCACCTTGTCGATGCAGACGGTATACACACCACAGAAGCCAAGGTTGATGCCTTAGTCAAAGCTCCTGCCCCAACCAATGTCCAGCAGCTGCGATCATACCTTGGCTTGCTGAACTATTACCACAAATTTCTGCCAGATCTGGCACACACCTTGTTTCCGTTGAACAAGCTTTTGGAGAAACACTCCAGATGGGACTGGTCGGCTGCATGCCAACGCGCTTTTGAAGTCTCTAAGCGGAAGCTGTTGGGGTCACGCATGCTTGTTCACTATGACCTCCAGAAGCCTCTGACCTTGGCTTGTGATGCCTCACCCTATGGTCTGGGGGCTGTACTGTCTCACATCTTACCTGATGGGTCAGAAAAACCAGTGGCATTTGCCTCCAGGTCTTTGACAAAAGCAGAAAGCAATTACTCTCACATTGACAAAGAGGCTCTTGCGCTGATATGGGCAATTAAGAAGTTTCATCTTTACCTGTATGGTAGGGAATTCACCATACTGACAGACCATAAACCACTCCTTCAGATCTTTAGCCCTGACAAAGGCATCTCTCAGACTACTGCGGCCCGCCTCCAACGCTATGCCCTGTTCTTGGGAGCGTACAGTTATAAAATCCAGTATCGCGGTCATGATGCCAATGCTAATGCGGACGCAATGTCCCGACTGACAGGGAGGTCAATGGACTCCTCTCCACCGGTCAAGAGTTGTCGTTACACCAGCCTGTCCTTCTTGTTTTCTGGGGAGATAGCAGCCCATACAGCCAAGGATACCTTTCTGAAAACAATACTCTCCTGGGTACGGTCCGGTTGGCCTGCAACCGTCACACAGGATTATGAACCTTATTTCCGTAGGCGTATGGAATTAACTGTGGCTGGTAACTGTGTTTTATGGGGAGACCGAGTGATCATTCCACAGACCCTCCGGAGACACATTCTGGACTTGCTACATACTGGTCATCCCGGGGGCACACGTATGAAACAAAAGGCCCGAGGCTATGTGTGGTGGCCAAACTTAGACTCGGATATCACAACATATGTGAATGCTTGTGCTGGATGTGCACAAACTGCAAGAGACCCTCCTCGAGGGTGCGTCCAGCCCTGGACTTGGCCCACGGTTCCTTGGTTTCGACTACACTTGGACTTTGCAGGTCCGATCAGAGGACACACCTTCTTGATCATAGTGGACGCCCATTCAAAGTGGCCTGAGGTAATTCCTGTTACTCAGCCAACAACTAAGGCAACAGTTTCCATACTGTTACATCTCGCTGCTACATTTGGATACCCCAGAGAAATCGTCACAGACAACGGTGCCCAATTCACCAGTCAGGAGTTTCAGCGTTTGACTGCCCACAACATCAAGCACAAGTTGACCGCACCTTACCACCCAGCTACAAATGGTCAAGCAGAGCGCTTTGTGCAGACTTTTAAACGCTATTTCAAAGCTACAGTGGCTACAAGTAAACAGCAGTCCCTGTCACCCCAGCAGCTGGACTCCTTCCTTTCTGCTTACAGAAACACACCACATGCAACCACCGGGAAAACTCCAGCAGAACTCCTTCTGGGTCGGCAGCCATGGACTGTTTTGGACATGCTCCGCCCACAAACAGTCCAGGAACATGTACTGCAGTCCCAAGACAAGATGGTCAAACACCATGAGATCCCCCGATTCACAGCCCAACAAAAGGTATGGGCCCGATCTTATGGGGCTTCCAACACCCGTTGGCTTCCTGCTGTCATTGCAGAGACTTTGGGACCCAAGATGTATAGGGTCTGCCTGGAAGATGGTTCCATTTGCAGAAGGCATGCGGACCAACTGCGCCCTCGTTTTCAACTGCATGAATCCCTGACACCGGCTGAACCACCAGTGTTGCAAGGAACTGCTCCCAGCGGATCAGGATGCATGGGAACCGATGATTGGGGGGACTCTGATCTTTTGAACTCAGCTCCAACAGAGCCCTCCAGCCCTGGTCCGGAGGTTGGTTCACCCACTGAGCTGGGGGATCCCTTCTTGGCACCGCCAGTGCCCATTCCAGTCGACCCTGTTTCCTCCGATCCCGAGTCGACGGGTGCCCGCCCTCAACGACACTGTCGTCCTCCTGACCGGTTTCAGCTTCAAGACCGGTTACGAGACTTTCGACGGGGCCGCCGAAAGTGATCCAATGACATTGTATCCCCGCAACTGTCCCTGGAATCTTGCTCTCACATCTGGATGCAGGAAAAGTCCTGTGCATCTCCTGTGTTTGGAGGACTGTTATTGGACAGTTATTAGTTAATGTTTTGTGCCTTTTCTCGTTTTGTTTTGTTTTTTTTGTTTTTTTTTTTTTATTTTTTTTTTAGGGATGGATGGAAGGTGTTATACCTAAAGGGTTTCACATGTACTGCCACTTTAAGGCTGGCTCCACCCAGGAGTGATGCCAAGGGTCAAGGGGTATAGTAGCCATCTTGGACACATGTAAGCAGCCTAATAAGATGTACTGTCCTGAGATGCATGTTGCAGTGTACATTGAGTACTGGAAATAAACTTCCGTTGTTCCAGACCAGAGTCTTGTGTCTCTCACAACACAGAGGATATAACAGTCAGTCCCCCAGCACTTGTCCCATCTAGGTGGCAGGCATCGGGAAATCGGGCTTCTGTGTCTTCTCCTCCTCCTTGCTTCCGCTGTGCATCTCCTCCCCTCCTCCTAGGCATCCAATAGGATCGCCTGTCCTTTCAGCCAATCGGGTGAGGGGTTTCAGACCCGCTTCCTGATTGACCGGGAGGAGGATCAGTGTTATGACAGCGAATATTCATTCGCTATTGAAACCCACCTGGGTGGGGGGTGGGCCCGGCCCACCCTCCTCCTTGCTAACAGAAATCCTTAGCCTGTACAATTGCCTCTATTACTAGTGATTTGTTGCTTTAGGTAAGATAGTCACATGAGTTTTAGTACAAGTTTATGTTACTCACTACTATATGCCATTCTTGCTACAGTAAACAAAGCTGAATTCTTTCATCAGTACTGTGTAAGTGTCTTATTACTGGTATCAGCAGGTAATAAGGAATGAACCCAGAGTGTCAGAGGTGTCAGAGAACTTGTAGAGTCGGAGAAACCAGTTGGGTACAGATTCTACCAGCGGCCCTCATGAGGGTAGCTCTATATCAGTATCTCAGAAAATTAGATTACATAAGACCAATAAAAAATAAATAAAAAAAAAGCTGCCCTCGAAAAATGCCAAGGATAGAAGCGACTATGACAGAGACGTCTTAATTTTGAGGATGTAACTGAATCACTTTGTCCAGAGAAAGAAAGGCTGGATTTGTTCCATGCTATAAAAAAGGTTCAACAAAGTTCTGAAGTGGAATTGAGCAAATGCAACCGCTTCGAAGGTAGATACCATAAATTCCAGCACATGAAGCTCTGTAGGAAAGTTGGGACTGAAATTGTCTCAAACTTGTTTGCGAGTAGGGATGAGCCGAACACCACCCCCCCCCCCCCCCCCGGTTCGGTTCGCACCACACCACCAGAACTTTCGAACGGACCAAGAATTCGTACAAACTTTAGAACCCTATTAAAGTCTATGGGACTCGCACGTTCAAAATCAAAAGTGCCAATTTTAAAGGCTAATATGCAAGATATGCAACAGACAACACCAGCAATAAGGGGTATCTTCAGGTGTATACTGTGCTGGAGGCACACAACACCCACTTTAACTCCTGCAGATGGCTGTATTAGAGAACACCAGCAATAAAGGGTAGATACAGGTGTATACTGCGCTGGAGGCACACAACACCCACTAACTCCTGCAGATGGCTGTATTAGAGAACACCAGCAATAAAGGGTAGATACAGGTGTATACTGTGCTGGAGGCACAACACCCACTAACTCCTGCAGATGCCTGAGAAAAGAACACCAGCAATAAAGTGTAGCTACAGGTGTATACTGTGCTGGAGGCACACAACACTCACTAACTCCTGCAGATGCCTGAGAAAAGAAAACACTCTCCTTGCCCATCTTGCTCTTTCCCTGCATGCCGGAACACACTACACAAGGCCGCCGCGCTGGTGGCTTTATATAGCGTGTGGCGTATACTAAACCCCCTGAGCTATAATTGGCCACAGGCATCCTGCCTGTGGCCAATTATGGCTCTCCTCGCTGCCGGCGCTGTGATTGGCCAAGCATGCGGGGTCACAGTGCATGCTTGGCCAATCATGAGCCAGCAATGCACTGCGATGGTGTAGTGCATTGTGGGCCGTTTGTACCACACCAATTTGGTGCGAATGGTCCACAAAGTTCTGAATTCGCCGAACAGACGAACTGCCGATGTTCAAGTCGAACACCGAGCTAATCCCTATTTCTGAGGTTTCCTCAACTTCTCACAGAGCAGGAAGGCCTTGGCCTGAAAAAGAGGGCCGGTTCTCACCAGATGCAGTTCCGTGCGCTTTTTTTCTGCACCAGTAACTGATTGGAACCGACTGCACTGGTGTGAACTAGAGCCATTGGACTACATGGAAAACACTGTGCATGCATTTTTAATGCAGAAAAAAAGCGCACAGAACTGCATCTGGTGTGAACTGGCACTCATTAGGCCTTTTCCAAGCCAAGGCCTTCCTGCTCTGGGAGAAGTTGAGGAAACTTCAGAAACAAGTTGGACATTTTCAGTCCCAACTTTCCTACAGAGCTACAGGCAAGTGCTGGGATTTATGGTATCTACCTTAGAAGCGGTTCCACTTCAGAACTTTGTGGAACTTTTTTTTTTATAGCATGGGACAAATCCAGGACCAACTAACTTCAGGATCCATCAGAAGTTCAAGGTTTAGATTGACACAATGGAGTCCAAGGTCCAGGTATCCATTGACTGGAGATCCTCCGAGATGAAACGCATCCAAAACTAATGTGGAGGACCTTTGTGAACATTCTCAGGGCCAAGGCAAGACCGAAAGGAAGGATGACTAAAGCTGAAAAGTGGTTGTTGCCTACAGCAAAATGAAAAATCGCTGATAACCTTGAAAGATAAGACTGTGAAAATATGCGTTCCTTATTTTCATAAATTGTAGACCAAATAACATGCCAAATCATATCCTTCCAAAACGTTGGAGGACATACAAGAGCCTTTAAATCCAATACCACATTTGGATTTCACGACAGTAAATACGTTTGAGTAAAAACTCTGAAACTGGTCTATGAAGGGAACGTAAAACGATAACCCCTTGGGTCAGCAAGCCCCGAATGTATGAACAAGGCAATCAAAGACCAATCCTTTAAATTATGGTTTTGGGGAATGTGCTAAAGATGTATGTGGCCTTGTAGAAAAGCACAATGTTCGTGGACAGCTGGCTGCTCTTTGCCTGGGAGGAAGAAGGTGTAGGAGGCGTTGTCAGCCAGTCATTCATCTGTTGGGTTTGCTGTGAATTTATTGGTCGGCAACTTTGGGGAAAAACAAACCTTGTGTCCTGGCTCCAGTTTGTATGGTCCTACCACCACTATGAGCTGCAGGACCCGATTACCTCCTACTACTGCCCCCTTTGCCTCTCATTTTAGACCCGCTTTTTCTCATTATTGTATTTTTTGGGGGAGGTCAATAGAACATCTGGTTTTTAACCAACTATGGCACTGGAAGGAGGGGGGTGAACAATTTGGTGCTTTTGATGCACACTGGTTACTGCACAACAATACAAAACATGATGCGAACAAAGGGCAGTGCCATTATCTGTTCAGCAAAACATGTAGGCAGCACACATCAAACTTAACAACAACAAAAAAAAAGTCCTAGCAAGGCAAAAATCTAATAAAATATCCCCCCACAAAAAAATATTTTTTATACATGTTGGAGGGAGAGCATTAAAAACACACAGCTGAGCCATGATTTTACTGCCCCCCAACCACTCCCCTTAAGTTGCAAAGGCAGGGGGTGTACACGTACTGTGACAAGAAGTAAACTGCCTGAGGCATCTGGCGGGCACTACCACCCAATGAACCCAGGTCATTCAAATTAACTGAGGCAACGCCGCTGCAATGCACACGGCTGTGACGCAGTGATGCAACATATCATCTCCTCACCACCTCTGAAAAGCAGTTCTGACCCTAGATTGCTTTTCAGAGGCATGGCAGTGAGAAGGACATGTGTAAACCCAGCCTCAAAGACAAATCACCTGACACAAAGTATAGCAAGGTATCTCTCCATATACCATTTCCATAGCACAGTGACAATATGGCTGCTGGGAGTCCACCCAGAGGCCAGCTTATCCATTTTTTCAGGCTCTCGGGGACCCATCTGAGACCGGATACATAGGTTACACTAGGAGGATCAAGCAACATTTTTACCAAAAATTGGGAATTTTGCTTAACCTTGAAAAAATGGGATCTGCCTGAAATCCAAGGTGGCTCCAAACCCAAACCTCATCCCCAATCGACATTGAAAACGTTGTGCCTAGTCTCACATAATTACATAGTAAGGTTGAATAAAGACACCAGTCCATCCAGTTCAACCTGAGTGACTTGTCTACAATTGCCCCTATCCCTGTACATTGCACACTCACATCAGTCCCTACCCTCAAGGAGCCCACAATCCAAGGTCCCCATTCATATATTAGGGCCAATTTTGGAAAGAAGCCAATTAACCTACCTGCCGGTCTTTGGAGTGTGGGAGGAAACCGGAGTACCCGGAGGAAACTCACGCAGGCACAGGGAGAACATGCAAACTCCAGGCAGGTAGTGTCGTGGTTGGGATTCGAACCAGCGCCCCTTCTTACTGCTAGGTGAGAGAAATTTAAACTAGAGCTGGTTGATTCTTACATACTCTATGATGACCCTCAAGTACTTTGGTGGTCAGTTGAATGACAGCCACTGTGCTAAATTAAATAAAGTTGTCCCATCATTTTATTCCAGTTAATATAAACATACCCTCTGGACATTTCCTGCAGCAGTGTTGTACTGCATCGTCAAAAGCTTGATCCTTTGGGCAATGCTGTGAAAATCTTTTGTAACGGGCAGGTTTGCTCCACATCGGCTGGCTTAGTCCATCTTCACCGAAGTTGAATTGGTTTGTTTTTGATGTCTGGTTCCAATCTTCTAGAGTATGAATAGGATTGCCCAATAATAAATAGACCTGTAGGAAATAGAAATGAGGAAAATATTAAATAAAACAATTCCTGATGAACCTTCTAAAAGTAGGGGTTCTTAACATTTATACAATAATAGATCGATAATGCTTTGCCTAAAATGCCCCCATACCTCCATCACCAAACAACTGGAATCATCATCAGTCCTGTTGGGTACCAGTGTGACATCAGAAGATGTCAAAAAGATTTGAATTCCCCCTGAGGAAGTCACGTGACCCAGCGACGAAACATGTAGGGGCGGGGCTTACTGGATGAAGTATTCATGCTTGGAAATACAGGAAGTAATAGTATCTGAGCTGTATGATCGGTGTTTAAAGTATAAATGCGTTTAAGGACACAGGCGATTGTATTGTGGTGCTTGTAAGCCCCTGAACAATGCAAGTGTGGTTTTATGTGGGAGTGTGTGAATAAAAGTAAATATTAAGGATAATAAACCATTTTAGTACTTTACTTTTATATGTATATGGCTGAGTGGAGGAGGAGAGGAGAGAGAGCGAGCTGGAGAGGACACCTTAAAAGGAGAAGTACCTGTAATGGTTGAGAAGAGTTTCTAACTTGTGGATAAGGGTGGAAAGAGGTGCCATACCAGCTAAGTACCACCAAAGTGACATCAAACTGTACCAGAAGTCCATTTAAAAGGGGGCATGAGCCTATTTTGACCCTACATAAGTTGGTAAGGTCTTCAGGTGAGGGCACAACTGGTTATGGTGTGAACGCCGTGGTGACAGAAGTAATAATATGAAGGATTTATGAATGGAGAGAAAAATATAACATTGGGCTCATGAGAGACCCTTGCGTTGTTGGATACCAGTGATGTCAAAAGATTTGTTCCTAGCTATCGTGATGTAAAGTAGAACAGCTGAAATAATAAGAGTTGTATGATTATTTTTATAATATAACATGTGACCTAATATGGCCGCATGGCATATTAAGTCAATGATATTGACCTAATAAGGCCACGTGGTCATACTAGGTCAATGATGTAATGGGCCCCGTCACCCCTATCTGTACATGCAGCTGAGGGATGGGGCTATCCCTGGCCGCAGTTGACTGGGTGGCAGTGGGCAAGAGTGACAACTTCCTTCTTGGGTTTGGCAGGACCCAAGTTCAGACCAAACCTGAACTCAGCCCTTGAAAGGACATACTACATACTCCTTGTGCGCTTCAATAAAGGTCATGTGCAGGCCATGTGTAGTAAGGAAATATGGCAACGGGATATCCTCTCAGACAACTGGAACTGGAATAGGTGTTCCCATTGGAAAATGTTCCTCTCTTCCCTTTCAGTGGCAGCTCTAAAATGTTGGATTTCTCATCCTCTTCTATACTGGAGAGAATGGCCACCGGGACAAATAGAGAGGGTAACTCCCAACCCAGCGAGGACACAAACAGCAATTAAAACCTGACCTGGCTTATGCAGTTCCCCACTCTATACAATACTACAATTTTGTCTTTATTTACATATTAAAAACATGGTAGATGTAAACAGGTCCTTATATTTCCCTTTTGGGTCCATTCATACCTTAAAGCGTATATCTAACCCCCCTCCATATTGCAGCTTAACCAGTCCTTAGCTGTATTGGCTACATTAAATTTCATGTGGGCTAGCAAAGGTTTCTGCAAGTACAGAAATATGCTCATTGATCCTGCCAGAAATGGGGTATCCTGGAAAGACAGCATAAGATCCTCATCTTTGTTGTGTTAACTACTAGCCCCATCAATCCAACAAGTAATGGAGATGAACAAAGGAAGACACGTTTGAAGTCCATCCTATGACCCAACCACGACTTTCCTAGAAGATATAGTGGGAAAAGGAAAGTAGCCATGAAGGACATAAAAGTTTGTTATTCCCAGGATCACCAGGTTAAAATCCATCAAAAAAGAGGTGTGACTGCTACTGTAGTCAATTATTGGGATGCCATGTAACGCCCTTAGGCTTAGTCAGGGACGCTCCTCACAAATTTACGTGCCAGGAGGAGTAGTTACCCTGGTCAATTGTTATGCCCCGTACACACGAGAGGACTTATGTCCGACAGACCTCCAAAGGAGTTCCGCCGGAGTTCCGACGGAGTTCTGGCGGACTTTTCGACCGAACGGACTTGGACACACACCATCACACCAAACTCCGACGGAGTCGAACGTGATGACGTACGACTGGATTCGAATAAGGAAGTTCATAGCCAGTAGCCAATAGCTGCCCTAGCGTCGGTTTTAGTCCGTCGGAGTAGCATACACACGAGCGGATTTTTCGAAGGGGACCGGGTCCGGCGGAGTTCCGTCGGGAAAATTTGAAGCATGCTTCATTTCTAAAGTCCGTCAGACTTTAGCGAAGCTAAAGTCCGTTGCAGCCCACACACGATCGAATAGTCTGACGGACTCAGTCCGTCGGACTTTGGATGTCGAAAAGTCCGCTCGTGTGTACGGGGCTTTAGAGATCTATTGATTTCTCCCTAAGTTTGGCCTTGTTGCACTCTTCTCTTCTACCACCAGGTGGCCAGTTACTTGGTACTAGATTACGAGAAGGGCAACCCTAAGTCAGGTTATGGGTATATGGGGTATCTCAGCCAATGGGTACAGAGGGGTGACACACCCGTGGGTAGCGGTGTAGCGCCACCGCTAACAATGCCCGCTGCACTGTCGCCGCTGTGTCCCTCAGCACGGAGCGGAACAAAGCTGCCTCCCCCTCCTCTCTGTTTACATCCACAGAGCAGGAGGAGCTGAGCTCGAAGTACACATACCGCTGTGTGTGCGTGTGTGTGTATGATTATGTGCTGTTCTGAGGTATGTAGGGGGGGGGGGGTGTCTGCACTGGGGGTGTGTGTGCACAGGGGTCTGCACTGGGGGGGGTCTGCATGGAGGAGGGTGTCTGCACTGGGTGTCTGCACGGAGGGGGGTGTCTGTATTGCTGGGGGGGGTCTGCATTGAGGTGGGGGTGTCTGCACGGATGGAGGGGTTTGCACTGAAGGGGTGTCTGTACTGAGGGGGGAGGTTTATACTGAGGGGGGGGTCTATTTTGATGGAGGGTGGTCTGTATTGAGGGAGGGGGGATCTATAATGTGGGAGGAGGGTCTGTAGTTAGTTTAAGGGGGTCTGTACTGAGTGGGGACTATAGTTGGTGGGTGGGTGACACCATTTTGTTTCGCACTGAGTGACACCAACCCTAGTGACACCACTGAGCAGGGGGGCGCTACATGTGCATTGCAGTACTGTGCTATGACAACACTGAGACCTGGAGGGTCTCTAATAAAAAATGTAACTGCAGCGAGAAGATGTGACCCTTCCATGTAGGTTAGAATGAGATCACTACTTGAATGCATGTAATGCTGTAAAAATTCACGTTTAACTGCTGGAAAATGGACAGTTGTGAATTGGCTCCAAAAGGTCTGAATAATGACATTTCTTCCCGGGTCTGTGTTTGTACTGTTCATACAGAAGGACGATTTTCTTTGAAATGTCATATAAAGACTTCCTCTATTACAGTCTCTGTGCTCTGTGCTCATGTGTCATTTCTCTGCTACACCTACTACATCTTTGGTCTCTTTCTGAGAGCTGGCCTGCCCATATATGCATGATTTGCATTAGGAGTTCAGGGAAGTGGCCCTACAGGAAAAGCTGAGCGAAGCAGAACGTTGAAAGTAGTTCAGTCAGACTCAGCACCTCCGGAAACCAGAGTGCAGAAAAAACGTACAAAAGCAAATTCTGGTAAACGCTCCTACAGATACAATGATATGAAATTCCTGGGTGCTCTCTATATACAGGGCAATGAGCAACTTGGGTTTTTGGAAGCTGAGCATCGTCGTTAACATAGTTGATGGGTCCCACAAGATGCCTGCTATTTGCCTCCTCTGATTTACTTTGATGCTGGTTTTTATTGTGTTGCTCGTTTTCACCTACATCTAGGCCAATATCCACCAACTGGTGTCCCACTGTCCAAGGTGCCTAAGTGGCAATTGAAGAAAACCTATACTTAGATAATTTTGTAGGCTGTCAAGGCTGGTTTTTGAAGGCTGTACCCAAGTGGCCATTGAAGAAGACCTGTACTTTGTGTTGCACCCTGGTCTTGAACAGGGATGCTGTCAAATCTAGTTTGCTAGGTGGTAACTAACCTAGACAATTGTTAGGCGATCTCTTGACTCTTTTACTACATCTGAGTTTGAGTCTCTCCTCTGCCACTGGGTGGCATTGTTACCTATGGCATTGGGAGGCTGCCGGATCCTACACATATGGGGATACCAAGTTGGTATGTGTACAGATCTGTGTTAAAGTCAAAATACTAGTTCAGTTGCTAATGAGAACAGTTCTTTCAGGCGCAGTTCAGCTTTAAGGCACCGGGAGCTATATAACCCATATACCAGTTACCTTTTGTGAGTCTCGGAGTCTGCGAAGCGCTTTTGCACCTGCCTAAAGGGTGTCCTTGCCCTAACCCTCTGTCCCCAATTACTTAAGAGAAAATAAATCTCTTTGTTCTGCATCGTCAAAGTGTCTGGTGTCCAACTTAATCCACACACTACTCTGCACCCACTATGCCTAGTGACCCACACTGAGAATGGATGTCAGCTCTCCCTGGCCCTGAAGTTCATTCAGCTCTTCAGAGGTCGGGGGGCAATGGCTACATTTGATAATTCTGTAGGCTGTCAAGGCTGTGTCCAAGTGGCCTCTATGACTAACTGGCCATTGAACAAGACCTATACTTAATTAGCAATTAATACTGTAGGCTATCAAGATACTTTGAAAATGTGGCAAAAAAGTGGCATTAAGATCCCCCCCTAACTAACAGGGTGCAGGCAGGTCACCAGGGCTTAAAGCCTCCACCCCCACAGTAAAAAAAATGTTTGGATCGTATACCTAAAATTCCATGGGGTCTTTTAACCAGTCACATAATGGGTGTGTGTGTGGATTCTTCCTTTTTACCACCAGCTTTGGCAGTGGGTGGCCCTCATTCCATAGTGATGTAAGCATGGTTTATTATCCGTCCATTATTGTTCATCATCGTTCAACCTGGAGAAGGACCTGTGGTCACTGGTGGAGGAGGACATGGAGACTTTGAGAGCAGCTCTGAGCCATGGAAAATGTGAATGGTGATTTTCTTTTTTTTACACTGCGGGAAACGAGGTTGATGGACTGGGGGTGCTTAAGTCCATAAAGGCAAGGCCCATCAGAGGGGTGTGCAGAGGAGACTTTGCTGGCCAATAAAGGGTAATATCAGTTGTCCTGTGGTACCTGCCTTTAGGTAGAACAGTCATGATACCATATGAAAAGGCACACAGAATTCTAGTAGACCCCATCATTACACTAATATTATTGGAAGAACCAAGTACAATTTCTACAAAAATATTTATTACTACAGGTACAATTTAAAGGGGGGGGGGGGGTATCTTTTTTACTTGGAGAAGAACACAAGTCCATATTTATATCAATATTGCAGGCCATACACTTCTAAAAGAAGAGAGTACCATCTATTCAGAAAGCACATTCCAAATAATAATATATCAGTCACTTACATATCACAGATAAGCCAGAGGAACACTTCTCTAGGAGGTGGCTATAGCATGTTCATATCGAGATCTCCAAATGTCCCTGCAGATACTTGGCTATCAGCAGGGCCGTCTTTAATATTGATTGGACCCTGGGCAAAAATTTTCTTGCCCACCCCCCCCCCCCCCTGCAGTTTTGCTCTCCACCTACTCTGAGACATACAGATCAGGCAGCGATTGCATTTGGTTGCCAGAGGTTACAGTGTATCATTACCGCTCACTGACTGGTTGCTAGAGGTTACAGTGCATCATTACCGCTCACTGACTGGTTGCTAGAGGTTACAGTGCATCATTACCGCTCACTGACTGGTTGCTAGAGGTTACAACACACATTACGGCTCACTGATTAGTTGCTAGAGGTCACAGCACATGATTTCTGCTTGTTGATTGGTTGCTAGAGATTACTGTGGATATGACCTGAGGGGCATGATATACATATCAATGCCGCTGGCTGCTCCCTATTTACATATGAATGCCAGTAATTTACATGTAAACACAGGGTCTGCAGGTGAGTTATCTGTACACAACAATAGGGCAGAGCTGGGCAGCATTAGTACCAGCACTTCACACTGATATATTGGGACACAGCACAGGACTAAAACCTCAAGGGGCGAGGGAATTGAAACCAGGATAGTTGGCAAGTATGAGGCAGCTGCTTTGGGCCCCAAAACAATGACAGGGCCCAGCGCAGCTGCCCCTTTTGCCCCGCCTTAAAAACGGCCCTGGCTATCAGTAGGAGACTGTTTGCGGGAAGCTGACACCTGATAATACGGTACCTCTCCCGAATACTATTCCTATACTCTCCCTAACCAATGGGAGCTCTGCCCCTAGCTCACTCCCAACACTCCATTCAGACCAAACGACGCAGAATTCCCCTATTTGTGCAATTCTCAGTCAAGGTGGCTGCCGTGGGATCTGGGTACCAATAGCTGAAGACAATTAGTCTTTAAAGTGGAAGTAAACCCATGGATTTAAACAGTTAAAAAAAAAAAAAAAAAAGGCATGCTGGGAAAGCTAACTGCACATTGGCTGTGCTCTCAGCCAATCTATCAAACCATCCAATGGCTGGTGTCATAACGAATCACATGTGCAGCACCATAGCAGTTGAAGATTAAACAGAGACAAAGATGCAGCTTCCTTGGCTGAAAACGATAGGGGAGTTTACTTCCACTTTAATTGGCTCCTGCCAGCCTGAAGAAACGGCATAGTGCCACCTTCAGGTTGGGGGATAGATAATGCAGCCACCACCTGCTTACAGGTCCACTATAGTAATGTTTATATGGTTTTATTACTTCCCATTGAGGTTTTCCACTTTCAGACAGAAAATAAAACACATTTTCACATTATTACTACACATAGACACATCTAAGGTGAATCTAGAATGGAGGCACTTAGCCCACCAGCCAGAGCCGTCTTTAATATAGATTGGACCCTGGGCAAAAAATTTCTTAGGGCCCCCCCCCCCATGCAATTTCCCTCTCCACCTGCTCTGAGACATACAATAAATAGCAGCTAGACTTAAAATCAGTTTTCTGTATCAGATCAGGCAGAAATTGAGATTGGTTGCCAGCAGTTACAGCATATCATTACTGCTTACTGACTGGTTGCTAGAGGTTGCAGCACACATTACGGCTCACTGATTAGTTGTTAGAGGTTACAGCACATCACCTCCTCACAGCAGGGGAGCATGATATACATAGGAATGCCGCCTTTATTTGCATATCAATGCTGCCGGTCGCAGCTATTTACTTAGTATTGTCACCGATATTTACATATGAATGCCGGTTATTTACATGTAAACACAGGGTCTGCAGGTGAGTCACCTATACACAACAATAGGGCAGAGCTGGGCAGCATTAGTACCAGCACTTCACACTGAGATATCGGGACACAGCACAGGACTAAAACTTCAAGGGACAAGGGAATTTAAACCTGGTTAGTTGGTAAAGTATGAGGCAGCTGTTTTGGGCACCACAACAATGACAGCTGCCCCTTTTGCCCTGCCTTAAAGACGGCCCTGTCACCAGCATGTTTTTTGGAGTGGGGGGGGGGGTAGATAACGCTAAAGAAACTCACAGAGCATGCAAACTCCATGAAGGTATTGTCATGGTTGGGATTCAAATCATGAAGCGCGGTTCTGCAAGGCAGGAATGCTAACCACTAAGCCACTGGCTTTCTAGCTCTGGTCTTCCACTGCTTGGTGTTCTTCAGCCTAGCCTTGAAAACCCACCTCCCACGGATTGGTGGGGTTGTGTAACAACAAAAAGGAGGTCGAGCAATGAATAGCCTTGGATCCGTTTAGTATATTTCTATTAAAAATAGTTGCTCTTCAGGTTCTTCACCGGGGGGCAGATGGGAGCTTTATGTAAAAAGTCTTGGTCTGAAGGTTGAAAATCTCTAGAAATATACACAGTATATCTCTAAAGTGGAAATAAACTATTTTTTGTAGACAGAAGAGACATGCAAAGTCCTCATCTTTCTTCTAGCAATTTATTATGTGGGCACATTTCCAGCTCCTTCATTCCTGGAGCTGGGGACGATGTCGCCCTCGTGTTACATCACCAGTGCCCGCCCCAACGAGCGGACATGCTGCAGTGATCCTCGTCAACTTAGTCAAGAATTTCTATTCAAAAATTTTCAAATAAAAAAAAAAAAAAAAAAAAAACTCTGCAGACATGGAAAGCTCTGACGCTGCCTAGGAGCTCTCCATCGAGTCAGAGTTTGGGGGGAAAAAAATAAAAATCGACTCTTACCTGAAGTGCATCTTCACTGATCAAATATTCCCATGAGCAAGAATCAAGCCTTCTGTACACGAGGCATAAGAGGAAATTGCTGAGAACCACATCAGTATCACCAGAAAGCTGAATACCGAGAAGGCCGTCTGGTGCTCACAGTCATCCTACACAGATAAAGTTATCGGAATATTGCAAAACTGAAAAATAGTTTCTTACTCCACAGATGGCGCCTTCTAAGCTAAAAACTGTCTGAAGAAGCAGAAACTTAATCACAGCAACCACATTCTTTCCTTTTTTTCCCCCATATTGCAAGACCAATAGCCTACGATACTATGACCAATAGCCTACGATACTAAGACCAATAGCCTACGATACTAAAACCAATAGCCTACGATACTAAAACCAATAGCCTACGATACTAAGACCAATAGCCTACGATACCAAGACCAATAGCCTACGATACCAAGACCAATAGCCTACGATACTAAGACCAATAGCCTACGATACTAAGACCAATAGCCTACGATACTAAGACCAATAAGCCTACGATACTAAGACCAATAGCCTACGATACTAAAACCAATAGCCTACGATACTAAGACCAATAGCCTACGATACCAAGACCAATAAGCCTACGATACTAAGACCAATAAGCCTACGATACTAAGACCAATAGCCTACGATACTAAGACCAATAGCCTACGATACTAAGACCAATAGCCTACGATACCAAGACCAATAAGCCTACGATACCAAGACCAATAGCCTACGATACCAAGACCAATAGCCTACGATACTAAGACCAATAGCCTATGTGCAACATACTCCTCACTTTTCCAAGCAAGTGGGGTGTGAGGGTGGTGGTGAAGAGCTGATATTGGTAAACCTTTAACCACTTCAATACTTTCGCACCTTCCTGCCCAAGCCCATTTTCAGCTTTCAGCTCTGTCACTTTTTTAAATGACAATTGCGTGGTCATGCTACGCTGTACCCAGACTAAAATTTTTAGAATTTTGTTACCACAAATAGAGCTTTATTTTGGTGGTATTTTATAATTTTTTGCTAAACAAATAAAAAAAAAGACTGAAATTTTTGAAAAAAAATAAAAAAAAGTTTCTTTGCTTTCATTATAAAATTTTGTAAATAAGTAAGTTTTCTCCTTCACTGATAAGCTGCACTGATGGGCACTGATAAGGTGGCACCGATGAGGCGGCACCGATGGGCACTGACGATGGGCACTAATAGGCAGCACTGATAGGTGGCACTGATGGGCACTCATAGGTGGCACTGGTAGGCACTGATGGTCATTGAAAGGCTGCACTGATGGGTTCTTGTGGGTGGCACTAATAGACGGCACTGCTGGGCACTGAAATGTGGCACTGATAGATTTAACTGTTAGGCAGCGCTGGTGTTACCGGCAGGCATTTTTCTTTGGCACTGTTTGGCAGCTGCCTGGGCACTGAATGGCATTTCCCTGGTGGTCTAGGGTGGCATACCTGGTGGTCTGGTGTGGTGGCCATCCCTGGTGGTCCTGGTAGCATCCTGGTGGTCCTGGGTGGGTATCCGAGGGGGGGGGGGCTGCGCTGATAAACAATCAGCACAGACATCCCCCCTCCCCCCAGGGGCAGACTGACCATCGGGCCACTCGGGCACTGCCCGAGGGCCTAGAGCCCCTAGGGGGCCCCATCAAGGTTGCCAGCCTCAGTAAAACCAGGCACAGTATGTAAAAATCAGTGTTTTTTTTTTTACATCTGTCTCTGAAATGTCCCTTACCGACATCCTTTTGGTCTAAAAATCCAGAGATTATAGCTGCCCCGCCTCTCCAGTACCTTCTCAGCCAATAGAAACATGTCTGTGTATAATGTGTATAATGTGTGATTGTATACTGTGTGGCCACATAATCTCCTATTGCCCGGGGGCCCCATGAGTTGTCAGTCCACCCCTGCCCCCCCCCCCCCCCCGTCAGGAGAGCCGCCGATCAGCTTTCCTCTACTCGCTTCTGACAGATGCGAGTGAGGAAAAGCCGATCAACAGCTCTTCCTGTTTACATCGGCATCAGCTGTGATTGGACACGACTGATCACGTGGTAAACAGCCTCCGTCAAAGACTCTTTGCCTAGATCGGAGTTGCGGTGTGTCAGACTGACACGCTGCAATAACGATTGCTGCGATGCGCGCCTTGATGGCCTGAAAGACGCCATATTGTTATACCTGAAGGGTTCCACATGTACTGCCACTTTAAGGCTGGCTCCACCCAGGAGTGATGCCAAGGGTCAAGGGGTATAGTAGCCATCTTGGACACATGTAAGAGCCTAATAAGATGTACTGTCCTGAGATGCTGTTGCAGTGTACAGTGAGTACTGGAAATAAACTTCCATTGTTCCAGACCAGAGTCTTGTGTCTCTCACAACACAGAGGATATAACAGTGGCGACGAGGATGGGATTTACAAAGTGTCTATCAGTCAGAGAGAGACAAAGACATTGTGGATTGTTACCTGGATAAAAGCAATCACAGATCCCAGCAGGAAAATGTCATTGATCGGGACATTAAGTGAATTTGATGGAGAACAGACATCCTGGAGTTCCTGGGTGGAGAGACTGGAACAGTATTTCAGTGCAAATGGCATCCCAGGTGAAAGGCAAGTAGCAGTATTTGTGACAGTGGTCGGTGCTCAGACATACGACACTCTCAGGGATCTCCTTTCCCCTGTAAAACCAGCAACTAAGACATTGGCAGAGCTCCTGACACTGTTAGAGGGTCACTTCCAGCCTAAACCACTAGAGATTGCAGAAAGATTTCGTTTTTATCAGAGGCAGCAGCAGCCAGGTGAAGAAATTAAAGCTTATGTGCTCGCCCTTCGCAGACTAGCCTCTACCTGTTCTTTTGGGGAGTACCTACCTACTGCACTGAGAGATAAGTTTGTCATGGGACTGAATTGTGACTCTAGCCAAAAGAGACTGTTAACAGAGAAAGACCTTACCCTTGCAAAGGAAATTGATATAGCTTCAATGATGGAAATGGCTGTGAAAGATACAGAGGAATTGAACCCCCAGGGCAGAAGAGAAGAGGTGAAACAGGAAGTTTTCAGAACAGCAGTCAAGCCCACAGTCACAAACTGGAAATACAGACCTCCACCAAGCCGGGGGTCAGCTTGCTACCGTTGTGGGAATACAGACCTCCACCAAGCCGGGGGGTCAGCTTGCTACCGTTGTGGGAATACAGACCTCCACCAAGCCGGGAGTCAGCTTGCTACCGTTGTGGGAATACAGACCTCCACCAAGCCGGGGGTCAGCTTGCTACCGTTGTGGGAATACAGACCTCCACCAAGCCGGGAGTCAGCTTGCTACCGTTGTGGGAATACAGACCTCCACCAAGCCGGGGGTCAGCTTGCTACCATTGTGGGAATACAGACCATGATCACAAAGTCTGCAGGTTTAAGGATCAGACCTGTCATAATTGTGGTAAAACAGGACATCTGAAACGAGTTTGCCGGAGCAAGAAGGTGCGAGATAAACAACCTCTGAACCCCAAGACAAAGACCTATATGGTGGGAAGATATACATCACCATCTGAGTCAGAGGATGAGGAAGTGCTCCACAGATTAGACATACATCATATGCATTCAGCACCCTCTGCAATGACTGTAGAGGTAACTATTGAGGGAAAGAAACTAAAGATGGATGTAGACACAGGAGCAGCAGTTTCAGTTATCACTCAGAAACAATGGAGACAACTTAGACCCGAACAACTGTCTGCCCAACGCCAATCAAACTGCAGACATACTCAAAGCAGATACTCCACCCACTGGGTTATGCAAAAGTGCAGGTATTGTACAAGGGTCAGACAAAGAGACTGCCATTATATATACTAGAGAATGGGGGACCCCCTCTCTTTGGGAGAGACTGGATTGCTCACTTTGGTATGCCAGACATCACCATAAATCCCTGTAACACTGTGACAATTCCATTAGGAGATAATGAGGGATGGGTGGTGTCCCTGAAGCAGCGGTTCCCAAAGATCTTTGATGACCAGTTGGGGAAAATAAAGCATGACTGTGTGAGACTCAAGCTGAAACCCAACGCCCAGCCTAAGTTCTTCAAAGCTCGCACAGTACCTTTCGCACTCCGAGCAGGAGTGGAAGCAGAACTAAGTCGGCTGGAGGAACAAGGTGTCATCTCAAAGGTAGAGCACAGCGAGTGGGCATCGCCTGTTGTACCAGTGAAGAAAGCGAATGGGGACTTGCGCATTTGTGGCGATTTCCGCATGGCACTGAACTCCCAACTGGAAATAGACCAGTATCCTCTACCCAGAGTAGATGACATTTTTGCCTCTCTTGCAGGGGGTCAAAAGTTCACCAAGCTTGATCTCAAACAAGCATATTTACAGTTTGAGGTCCATCCTCCTTCCTGCAAGTTTCTGACCATCAACACCCACAAGGCACTGTATGAGTACAATCGGATGGTGTTTGGTGTAGCCTCTGCCCCAGCCATTTGGCAACGGAAGATGGATGAGATTTTGGCGGACATTCCTTTCACTCAGTGCCTATTAGATGACATGCTCATCACGGGACGGACGGACCAGGAACACAAGCAAAACGTGGAGCTTGTGTTGGAAAGACTCCAAGAGCAGGGTCTGAAAGTGAACTTAGCAAAATGCCAATTCATGGTGCCGAAATTGGAGTTTTGTGGCCACCTTGTGGATGCAGACGGTATACACACCACAGAAGCCAAGGTTGATGCCTTAGTCAAAGCTCCTGCCCCAACCAATGTCCAGCAGCTGCGATCATACCTTGGCTTGCTGAACTATTACCACAAATTTCTGCCAGATCTGGCACACACCTTGTTTCCGTTGAACAAGCTTTTGGAGAAACACTCCAGATGGGACTGGTCGGCTGCATGCCAACGCGCTTTTGAAGTCTCTAAGCGGAAGCTGTTGGGGTCACGCATGCTTGTTCACTATGACCTCCAGAAGCCTCTGACCTTGGCTTGTGATGCCTCACCCTATGGTCTGGGGGCTGTACTGTCTCACATCTTACCTGATGGGTCAGAAAAACCAGTGGCATTTGCCTCCAGGTCTTTGACAAAAGCAGAAAGCAATTACTCTCACATTGACAAAGAGGCTCTTGCGCCGATATGGGCAATTAAGAAGTTTCATCTTTACCTGTATGGTAGGGAATTCACCATACTGACAGACCATAAACCACTCCTTCAGATCTTTAGCCCTGACAAAGGCATCTCTCAGACTACTGCGGCCCGCCTCCAACGCTATGCCCTGTTCTTGGGAGCGTACAGTTATAAAATCCAGTATCGCGGTCATGATGCCAATGCTAATGCGGACGCAATGTCCCGACTGACAGGGAGGTCAATGGACTCCTCTCCACCGGTCAAGAGTTGTCGTTACACCAGCCTGTCCTTCTTGTCTTCTGGGGAGATAGCAGCCCATACAGCCAAGGATACCTTTCTGAAAACAATACTCTCCTGGGTACGGTCCGGTTGGCCTGCAACCGTCACACAGGATTATGAACCTTATTTCCGTAGGCGTATGGAATTAACTGTGGCTGGTAACTGTGTTTTATGGGGAGACCGAGTGATCATTCCACAGACCCTCCGGAGACACATTCTGGACTTGCTACATACTGGTCATCCCGGGGGCACACGTATGAAACAAAAGGCCCGAGGCTATGTGTGGTGGCCAAACTTAGACTCGGATATCACAACATATGTGAATGCTTGTGCTGGATGTGCACAAACTGCAAGAGACCCTCCTCGAGGGTGCGTCCAGCCCTGGACTTGGCCCACGGTTCCTTGGTTTCGACTACACTTGGACTTTGCAGGTCCGATCAGAGGACACACCTTCTTGATCATAGTGGACGCCCATTCAAAGTGGCCTGAGGTCATTCCTGTTACTCAGCCAACAACTAAGGCAACAGTTTCCATACTGTTACATCTCGCTGCTACATTTGGATACCCCAGAGAAATCGTCACAGACAATGGTGCACAATTCACCAGTCAGGAGTTTCAGCGTTTCTTGACTGCCCACAACATCAAACAAGTTGACCGCACCTTACCACCCAGCTACAAATGGTCAAGCAGAGCGGTTTGTGCAGACTTTTAAACGCTATTTCAAAGCTACAGTGGCTACAAGTAAACAGCAGTCCCTGTCACCCCAGCAGCTGGACTCCTTCCTTTCTGCTTACAGAAACACACCACATGCAACCACCGGGAAAACTCCAGCAGAACTCCTTCTGGGTCGGCAGCCATGGACTGTTTTGGACATGCTCCGCCCACAAACAGTCCAGGAACATGTACTGCAGTCCCAAGACAAGATGGTCAAACACCATGAGATCCCCCGATTCACAGCCCAACAAAAGGTATGGGCCCGATCTTATGGGGCTTCCAACACCCGTTGGCTTCCTGCTGTCATTGCAGAGACTTTGGGACCCAAGATGTATAGGGTCTGCCTGGAAGATGGTTCCATTTGCAGAAGGCATGCGGACCAACTGCGCCCTCGTTTTCAACTGCATGAATCCCCGACGCCGGCTGAACCACCAGTGTTGCAAGGAACTGCTCCCAGCGGATCAGGATGCATTGGAACTGATGATTGGGGGGGGGGACTCTGAACTTTTGAACTCAGCTCCAACAGAGCCCTCCAGCCCTGGTCCGGAGGTTGGTTCACCCACTGAGCTGGGGGATCCCTTCTTGGCACCGCCAGTGCCCATTCCAGTCGACCCTGTTTCCTCCGATCCCGAGTCGACGGGTGCCCGCCCTCAACAACACTGTCACCCTCCTGACCGGTTTCAGCTTCAAGACCGGTTACGAGACTTTCAACGGGGCCGCCGAAAGTGATCCAATGACATTGTATCCCCGCAACTGTCCCTGGAATCTTCCTCTCACATCTGGATGCAGGAAAAGTCCTGTGCATCTCCTGTGTTTGGAGGACTGTTATTGGACAGTTATTAGTTAATGTTTTGTGCCTTTTCTCGTTTTGTTTTTGTTTTGTTTTTTGTTTTGTTTTTTTAGGGATGGATGGAAGGTGTTATACCTGAAGGGTTCCACATGTACTGCCACTTTAAGGCTGGCTCCACCCAGGAGTGATGCCAAGGGTCAAGGGGTATAGTAGCCATCTTGGACACATGTAAGCAGCCTAATAAGATGTACTGTCCTGAGATGCATGTTGCAGTGTACATTGAGTACTGGAAATAAACTTCCATTGTTCCAGACCAGAGTCTTGTGTCTCTCACAACACAGAGGATATAACACATATCACGTCCGGTCAGGATATCGCAACCACTTTGCCGACATCATTTTTGTTATATGGCGCCCGGCAAGTGGTTAAGGAATTATTTCGCAACCTTTTTAGCCCATCGTAACCCCTAAAGAAAAATAATATTTCAGATCTCGGAGAAACCATTACTTAAAGCATTCATTGGGGGTCAATGGCAAAATGCCTGTGAGGGGTTAGCTCGGCAGCGGGTGTGTGTGACCCCCTGGATGGGTTCACAACACAAAATCAGGCACAGCAGACAGTGTTGTAGGTAAAAAAAAAAAAAAAGATGCGGTTTATTCATGCTACATGCAGTAAAAAATATAACAACCAAAACAAAAGAAAAACATGAAAATAAATCCTGGTCAGCTTGACCTCTAAATACACACTTAGATTCCCTGTCTAACAACTGAGTGCAGCCTTGTGTTGCACCAGTCCCTGTCTCTGTTGTAGAGGTTTGCCACACAGGCGTTAACTCACCGCACAGTACAGGTGTCACACTCCCCAGTCTATACAACACAAAACTGGTTCCAGGATGGAGCATCTCCCTAAGCATGCTGGGGTTTTTTGTAGAGGTCTTAATGAGCCCACTTACTTCAGCTGGGCTCATTAACTCTTCTCCTCTAGTTGTACAAGTCTGCATAAAGCCTGAATCTAGGGCACACATATTTCCCATCCTGGATACAACCAGGTGACTTTACCTGCCTGCTGCCACAGCCCCTTACACTAGAAGTGGTCAGTAGGAACAATTCAACCCTTGGAGTGGTGGTCAGAATGTCACCATAACAGATAAAGAGATCTTTGGTCTCATGCCTTTCGTTATGTCAAGAAGTTTTGGAATCAAAATTATCCGGGCACCATCAGATGGGAGTTCAACCAGCCACAGCTCAATGAACCCTAAGCACCCTATGAAGGAACCCTCAATGAACCCTAAGCTTCCATGGAAACCACCACTTCGAGCCCAAGCCAATTCTAGCTTTTCCCTCCTACATGTAATGCCGCGTACACACGATCGTAAATTTCGGCCAGCAAAAGACCGATGAGAGCTTTTCATTGGAAAATGCGACCGTGTGTATGCTCCATCGGAATTTAGCTGTCCAAATTCCCGCCAGCAAAAATTTGATAGCGTGTTATCAATTTTCCCAGATGGAAAAACTTTCTATCAGAAATTCCGCTTGCGTGTACGCAATTCCGACGCGCAAAAACCTCATGCATGCTCAGATTCAACTACGAGGCGGAAGCTATTGGCTACTGGGTATTGAACTTCCTTTTTCTAGTCCCGTCGTACATGTTGCTGCGTTCTTGGCAGTCGGAATTTGGTGTGACCGTGTGTAGGCAAGACAGCTTGAGCGGAATTCTGTCGGGAAAACCATCAGAGCTTTTTCCGACCATAATTTCCGATCGTGTGTACGCGGCATAAGAATCATAATTTTTTTTGCTAGAAAATTGCTCCCAAAACACATATATATATATATATATATATATATATATATATATATATATATATATATATATATATATATATATATATTTTTTTTTTAGCAGAGACCCTAGAGAATGAAATGGTGGTCGTTGCAATTTTTATGTCACATGGTATTTGCACAGCGATTTTTTAAACGCATTTTTTTTTTATTTTTTTGGAATGAATACACTTTAAATGAATTTTATTGCAAAAAAACCCCCCCAAAAAAAACATTATATATAACCCGATTTTTGGTAACCTGTAAAAAGAGGATGTCACATTGAGTAAATAGATACCCAACATGTCACGCTTTAAAATTGCGCGCGCTCGTGGAACGGCGCCAAAGTCCAGTACTTCAAAAAGGTTTACAGGTTAGAATTACAGAGAAGGTCCAGCGCTAGAATTATTGCTCTAGCTCTAACATTCACGACAATAGCTCACACGTGTGGTGCGCACACCGTTCCCACATGCAGGCACGACCTACGTATGCGTTCACGTCTGCATGTGAGCATGACGGGATGAAGGCGCTTTGCAAAAAACACAATTACAGTACAATACAGAAGGTACAGGAGGGCCCGGCTCATAGAGCTTACATTCTAAAGGGAGGGGGTGGTGGTACAAAATGTAATAGATGCGGGGAATGATTTGATTTGATTTCCATGACTTTTGTTTCCAGCGGTTTAGACATTAATGGCTGTGTGTTGAGTTATTTTGAGGGGACAGGAAATTTACACTGTTATACAAGCTGTACACTAACTACTTTACATTGTAGACAAGTGTCATCTCTTCAGTGTTGTCACATGAAAAGATAGAAGAAAAGATTTACAAATATGTGAGGGGTGTACTTACTTTTGTGAGATACTGTAATGCCCGTACACACGATCGGACTATCTGGCGGACTTGGTCCGTCAGACCAGAGTGTGTGGGCTCCGGCGGACAATCTGCCCGTGTGTGGGCTCCGGCGGACTTAGAAAGAAGTTTTGACTCAAAATTGTCCGCCGGACAATCCGCCTGTCTGTGCGCTAGTCCGCCATACTTTTGAAATGAACAGACTTGCCCACACACGAAGGAAAGTCCGTTCATTTTGAACGCGGATCCAGGTAGACGGGATTAGCGAAGGAAGTCAATGTTGCCGCCTCCATCGGTGAGATTGACACCTCACTGGCCCTGTCACCTGGTATGGACTTAAAGGGGAAGCCCTACGCCGAAAAACATCGTGGGGTCCCCCCCCTCCCAAGGTCCTTATCAGAGCACGCAGCCTGGCCGGTCAGGAAAGGGGGTGGGGACAAGAGAGCACCCCCCCCCCCCTCCTGAGCCGTACCAGGCCGCGTGCCCTCAACATGGGGGGGCCCTGCCGCCCCCCCACCCCAAAGCACCTTGTCCCCATGTTGATGAGGACAAGGGCCTCTTCCCGACAACCCTGGCCGTTGGTTGTCAGGATCTGCTGGCAGGGGGCTTATCGGAATCCGGGAGCCCCCTTTAATAAGGGAGCCCCCAGATACCGGCCCCCCCACCCTACCCTACAATGTACACCTACCCATTCACCTGGTGAAAAAAGTGGAAATAAAACACAACACAAGGCTTTAAAATAATTTATTGCACAGCTCCGGTGGTCTTCCGGGGTCTTCTCCGATATCTTCTGTTAGCTCTTTTACTAGCGGAGGAGCCTGGCTTTCTTCTTCTTTGTCACCGCTGCCGCCGGGGTCTTCTTCCGACTTCTGGGGTCTTGTCCCCCTCTTTGATTCTTCTTGCCGGGCCTCTGCTTTCTTCTCCCAGCTCTAGCGGTGGCCCGGTCTTCTGTCGCCACCACCTTCTCCTCTTCTTCCTTGAGATGTTGACTCAACGCTCTCTCTGGCCGCAATGACAGGGACGCGTTGCACGGCGACTTATATAGGGACAGGGGGCAGGGTCACCAGGTAATGTCACATGGTGACACCGTCCCCTTATGTCACAATCCCAGCATCCTCCAGGACTGTGACATCATAGGGGGCGAGGTCACAATGTGACATCCCCCAGTGACCCCACCCCCTGTCCCTATATAAGTCGCTGCACATTTTGATCCCGCCCCCTTATGATGTCACAGTCCCGGAGGATGCTGGGATTGTGACATCATAAGAGGGTGGGGGTCACCATGTGACATCACCCAGTGACCCCGCCCATTGTCCCTATATAAGTCACCGCACAACGCGTCCCTGTCATTGTGGCCAGAGACAGCATTGAGTCAACATCTCAAGGAAGAAGAGGAGAAGAGGCAGCGACGACAGAAGACCGGGCCACCGCCAGTAAAAGAGCTGGAAGCAGGAGCGGAGGCCAGGCAAGAAAAAACAAAAGGGGGGACAAGACCCCCGAAGTCTAAAGAAGACGCCCGGGTGGCGGCGGCAATGAAGAAGAAGAAAGCCGGGCTCCTCCACTATTAAAAGAGCTAGCAGAAGATAGCTGAGAAGTCTGGAGAGAAGACCCCCCAAGACGGAAGAAGACCCCTGGAGCTGTGCAATAAATTATTTTAAAACCTTGTGTTGTGTTTTATTTACACTTTTTTTACCAGGTGAATGGGTAAGGGTACAAAGTACCCCATACTCATTCACATAGGGTGAGGGGCCGGTATCTGGGGCCCCTTTATTAAAGGGGGCTCCTGGATTCTGATAAGCCCCCAGAGGCCCTTGTCCTCATCAACATGGGGACAAGGTGCTTTGGGGTGGGGGGGGCGGCAGGGCCCCCCCATGTTGAGGGCACGCAGCCTGGTACGGCTCAGGACCACCACCTTTCTTGACCGGCCGGGCTGCATGCTCGGATAAGGACCTTGGGAGGGGGGGGACCCCACAATGTTTTTTGGTGTAGGGCTTCCCCTTTAAGTCCATACCAGGTGACAGGGCCAGTGAGGTGTCAATCTCCCCGATGGAGGCGGCGACATTGACTTCCTTCGCTAGTCCCGTCTACCTGGAGCCACGTTCAAAATGAACTTTCCTCCGTGTGTGGGCAAGTCCGTTCATTTCAAAAGTCCAGCGGACTCCCACCATAGTCCGGCGGTTTGTCTGGAAAAGTCCGGTCGTGTGTGGGCAGGTCCGCCCTTTCGGAAAGTCCACTTCAAAGTCCGGAGGTTTGTCCGCCGGACTAAATCCACCGGATAGTCCAATTGTGTGTATGCGGCATAAGTCTTAGCCACTAGCAAACACACACACACACACACACATACATACATTTGCTAGTGGCCAAGACTTATGCCGCGTACACACAATTGGACTATCCGGTGGATTTAGTCCGGCGGACAAACCTCCGGACTTTGAAGTGGACTTTCCGAAAGAGCGGACCTGCCCACACACGACCGGACTTTTCCAGCGGACTAGCTGTGGCGGACGAACCGCCGGACTTTTGAAATGAACGGACTTGCCCACACACGGAGGAAAGTTCATTTTGAACGTGGCTCCAGGTAGACGGGACTAGCGAAGGAAGTCAATGTCGCCGCCTCCATAATTAATGCATTATGATAGGGTGCCTCTTAAAAATAATAATTCTGTGGCCAGAACTCCGCTTTAACATCTGCCAGAGCAGGAAGTGACATTGTGACATCACGTGAAGTGGTTAAAGAGAACCTGTCACAAAGAGTTTATACTACATGCAGAGTATTAATTCCTTATGTGATATATAACGTTTTAGTGGAAGAAGAAGAAAAAAAAAAGCGTCAAGATTTTTTTTTTACACCAAGACACTTGGAACTCCCACCCAAAGCATTTTGGGGGAGCTTACATATGAGAACGTTGCTTACACTACATGTCACATATCACCGGAGCAACATCAACAATTCTAGGCCCATTGGTCACAGTCAACCGATGACCAGTAGGGGCTTTTAAAGCATCACCTATGGAAAACATTGGGTGTTACAGTTCATCATTCTATGGGGGTGCACAATTCTAAAGCTTGACATGTTGGGTGTCTATTTACTCGGCGCAAACCTCATGGATAATATATTGATTTCAGCGCTTAGTTAGCTGTTGCGCCAACATCGTGTGACATAAAAATTTGAAACTGCCGCCATTTTATTCTTCAGGGTGTCTGCTTTCAGAAAATATACACAATGCTGTGAAAAACGATTTGCCCCCGATCTGATTTTTAATATTTTTTTTTTTTTTTTTTTTTGCATATTCGTCACACTTAAATAACTCAGATCATCAAACACATTTTATTATTACACAAAGATAAGCAGAGTAAATACAAAATGCAGTTTTTAAAGGGTGGTTTAATTTAGGCAAAAAAAGACAAAAAAGCTGGCTTTATGTGAAAAAGTATTTGCCCCCCCTAAACCTAATAACTGCAGTTGTCGCCACCAAGGGTGGCACAACCAATCAAGCATTTGCGATAACTGGCAATGAGTCTTTCACATCGCTGTGGAGCAATTTTGGGCCGCTCTTTGTAGGATGGTTTTAATTCAGCCACATTGGAGGGTTTTCCAGCATGAACAGCCTGTGTAAGGTCATGATACAGCATCTCAATTGGATTTAAGTCCGGGCTTTGACTAGGCCACTCCAACACCTAAATTTTGCTTTGTTGTTGAACCATTTGGAGGTGGACTTGCTGTTGTGTTTCGGATCATTGTCCTGCTGCATAACCCAAGTGCACTTGAGCTTGAGGTCACAAACTGATGGCCGGACATTTTTCTGGTAGAGTTCAGAATTCATGGTTCCATCAATTATGGGAAGTTGTCCAGGTCCTGAAGCTGCAAAGCAGCCCCAGACCACCGCGCTACCACCACCATGTCTCACTGTTGGTATGATGTTCTTGTTATGAAATGCTGTATTCGTTTTACACCAGATGTAACGGGACGCACACCTTACAAAAAGTAAAATTTTTTTCTCATCAGTCCACAGAATATTTGCCTAAAAGTCTTGGGGATAATCAAGATATTTTGTGGTAAATGTGAGATGAGCCTTTATGTTCTTTTTGGTCAGCAGTGGCTTTGGCCTTGGAACTCTCCCCATGGACGCCATTTTTGCCCAGTCTCTTTCTTATTGTTGATCTTACCTGAGGCAAGTGAGGCCTGCAGTTCTTTAGATGATGTTCTGGGTTCTTTTATGACCTCCAGGATGAGTCCTTCTCATGCTCTTGGAGTCATTTTTGTAGGCCGGCCACTCCTGGGAAGGTTCACCACTGTTGCAACTTATCTCCATTTGTGGAGAATGGCTCTCCCCCCCCCCCCCCCCTCTCCCCCCGTGGTTCACTGGAGTTCCAAAGCCTTAGAATGGCTTTGAACCCCTTCCTAGACCAATACATGGACATTACTTTGTTTCTAATCTGTTCTTGAATTTTTGAAGATTGTGGCATGGTGTGTGGCTTTTTGTGATCGGTTAGCGTGCTTCACTTTGTCAGATAGCTTTGATTTATGCGATTTCTTGATTCAGCAGGTTTGGCAGTAATCAGGCCCTGATGTGGCAAGTGAAATTTAACTCGGCTTTCCAAAAAATTTTGGTTAATCACAGTTCATTCATGATTCAGCATGGGAGGGGGCAATTACTTTTTCACCTAGGGCCAGGCAGGTTAATAAATGACATAAAAACTGCATCTTGGATTTACTCGGGCTATCTTTGTGTAATATTAAAATTTCATGATCTGAATCATTCAACCACTTGCTGACCGGGCCATAGCCGAAATATGGCTACAGCGTGGTCGTGTTTTTCTGGGACGTCCTCCCAGAATCTTGCTCTTGCGCTCCCCCACAACCGGCACATCACAGATCAGGGTAAACGCCCGCTGGTAGCAACAGTTTACCACGTGATCGCTCCGTCACATGTCATGACGCCGATTCCTCTCTCCCCATTCTGTACTGAGCGGTACAGAGAGAGGAGAGGCGGAGAGATTGCAGCAGTGCTGTGGGCTGGATGTGTAGTGCCCACAGCGCTGCTCTGTGACAATATTCGCCCAACACTGTGCAATACATTTTAACAGAAACAAAGATTTTTTTTCTTTTTTTCTACCAAATTTTCAGTCTTTTTTGATTTATAGCGCAAAATATAAAAAAAAAAAAACAACGGTGATTAAATACCACCAAAAGAAATCTCTATTTGTGTGAAAAAAAGGACAAAGATTTCATATGGGTACAGTGTTGCATGACTGAGTAATTGCCATTCAAAGTGTGAGAGCGCTGAAAGCTGAAAATTGGTCTGGTTAGGAAGGGGGTTTAAGTGCCCAGTGGTCAAAGGGTTAAGTGTGAGAAATATGCACAAAAAGGTAAAAAAAAAAAAAAAAAAAAAAAAAAAAAAAAAAATCAGGCAGGGGGCAAATACTTTTTCACCGCACTATATAATGTTTGGGGGTGTACCCAATCTTCAGGCCCTAAAATTATTTCCTGAACGTGTGCAAAATCAGCTCTGGCAGCAAAAAGGTTAAAGTGATATCACACCCTCAGTAGGAAGCTGATTTAATCACTTTCTGAGTATGCAGATTCTTTATCTTTATGTTCCAGTTTAGGGGCTGGTACCATGACTGCTAAACCCGGCTTCCTGTGTCAGGGTGGCTCCTTACTCTTGCAGCATGTTGTTCATCCCTTGTGATAGCAATAAAGTTTAAAAAAAGAAAGGTATAGTGTAAAAAAATTAAAATAAAAATAATAATCTTTATTTCTATGTCTCAGTTGGAGATTTCCTCTCGCCCTCTATTAGACCCCAGATCTCCCAGTATAGAGGACCTGTCGTAGGCCATGATATTACAAGGGATGTTGTTCACCCCTCGTCAGACATCTCAAGTCTCCCGCGAGCTGCGGGAGTCTCCCGCATTTGGCCGGACACCCGCGAGCGCAGGGCGATCTCCCGGCTGGGTCTGTCACCCAGCCACAGACAGAGCAGCCCAAGCGGCTTTTCGGGTGCCGCTCCGCCGTGATCTCCTGTGCGACAAGTACGTGACAGTCCCTTCTATATCAATTCCCCGGCAGACCGGGCCTGTCATGTACTTGTCGCACAGGAGTTTTCTCTCTGCCTCCACCCGCCCCCTTCCTTGTCTGCTGAATCGGCCAGACCGATCCCAAAAAAAAAAAAAAATAAAAAAAAAAAATAAAAATAAAAAGTA
Source organism: Lithobates pipiens (assembly GCF_037356315.1). NCBI lineage: Eukaryota > Metazoa > Chordata > Amphibia > Anura > Ranidae > Lithobates > Lithobates pipiens. Next base: position 227,121,750 of record NW_027507788.1, read on the forward strand.
CCCATGCAGCAGGTTGGGGACAGTAGTATGGTATGTCCCCCCTATGCCTCAGCCCACCCCCTTCCTTCTGGGGAATTCTCTGACTGGGATGGTGCCCCATTGCAGCCGGACACCAGCAGCCCAGCTCCAGCAGCCAGACTCCAGGACCAGCAGCCAGACCCCTGGCTCCAGCAGCCCAGCTCCAGCAGCCAGACCACTAGTCCCAGCAGCAAAACCCCTGGCTCCAGCAGCCGGCCCCTGCAGCCAGCCCCAGCAGCCAAACCCCTGGCTCCTGCAGCCAGCCCCAGCAGCCAAACCCCTGGCTCCAGCAGCCAGCCCCAGCAGCCAAACCCCAGCAGCCAAACCCCTGGCTCCAGCAGCCGGCCCCTTGGCCCCAGCAGCCAGACCCCAACCCCAGGAGCCCAACCCCTGGCCCCAGCAGCCAGACACCTGGCCCCAGCAGCCCGGCTCCAGCAGCCAGACCCTTAGTCCCAGCAGCCAGACCCCTGGCCCCAGGAGCCAGACCCCTGGCCCCAGGAGCCAGAACCCAGGGCCAGTAGCCCAACCCCAACAGCTGTGTGATCAGGCTGCACTTCATTGGGCACTGGTATAGCTGCATTTAATTGACACTGGTAAGGCTGCATTTTATTAAAGGGGGGGGGGGGGGGCGGCGCCGGTGCGAAGCGACCCCTCCCTGAACTTTGTTTTTGCAGGTTGGGATGTCTGCCTTGTGATAGCAATAAAGTTCAACACAAAACAATAAAAAAAAAAAAAAAAAAAAAAAAAAAAAAAAAAAAAAAAAGGTACAGTATAGTGTAAAAATCTTTTTAATAAAACAAATAATAATTTTTATTTCTGCCTATGTCCCAGTTGCAGATTCCCCTCCCCCTCTATTAGACCCCAGATCTCTACATAAAGAAGACCTGTCATGGCCCACGCTATCACAAAGGATGTTGCTCAACCCTTGTGAAAGCAATAAAGTTCACAAAAAAAATTAAATTAAGGTATAGTGAAAAAAAAAAAGCTATTTTTATTTCCGTCTATGTCTCAGGTGCAGAATCCCCCTTCTGTTGTATACAATCGTTGACCTTTTTCGATTTTAGAACCCGTCAGGTTTTTATTGCTTTCTGACTGTTTGGTGCTGTGCTGTTACATTGACTGGCCAAGTGTGCATGTTTTTTGTGCTTATGGCATACACCTATAGAATATTAATCACTTAAAGACTGAGCCTCTTTTTGAGATTGGTCGTTTACAAGTTAAAATACATTTTTTTTTGGCTAGAAAATTACTTGGAACCCCTAAACATTTTATATAATTTTTTTTTTTATGACACCCTAGAGCAGGGATATGCAATTAGCGGACCTCCAGCTGTTGCAGAACTACAATTCCCATGAGGCATAGCAAGACTGACAGCCACAAGCATGACACCTAGAGACAGAGGCATGATGGGACTTGTAGTTTTGCAACAGCTGGAGGTCCGCTAATTGCATATCCCTGCCCTAGAGAATTAAATGGCGGTTGTTGCAATACTTTACCGTATTTTTTCCCAAAAAATTTGATATAATGTTATGCCGAGCAAATTGATACCCAACATGTCACACTTCAAAATTGCGCCCGCTCGTGGAACGACTAGAAACTTTGGCACTTAAAAATCCCCATTGACGACGTTTAAAAATGTCTACAGGTTACCAGTTTTGAGCTATAGAGGAGGTCTAGTGCTAGAATTATTGCTCTCGCTCTAACGATACCTCACATGTGTGGTTTGGACACCATTTTCATATGTGGGCGCAACTTACATATGCGTTTGCTTCTGCGCGCAAGCTCGGCAGAGCGGGGCGCTTTAAAAAAGTAACGTTTTTTCTTATTTATTTTTAAACAGTCCTTTAAAAAAAATAAAAATAAAATGGGTCACTTTTATTCCTATTACAAGGAATGTAAACATCCCTTGTAATAGAAAAAAAAAAAAAAAAACATGACAGGTCCTCTTTAATGCGAGATCGACATCAAAAAGACCTCACATCTCATATTTAAACTTAAATGCAATAAAAAAAAAAAAAAAAAAAAAAAAAAAAGTCTATTGAAAAAATAAAAATTCCCCTTTAAGACCATTGGCCAGAAGTGACATTTGATGTCACTTCCGTCATCCAATGTTATGGAGCCGAGCGGGGGGGGGCGTCTTTCCTTCACTCGGCATCCAGTCTCACAGGTGAGAGGTCCCGATTGTCTCTGACCATTACCAACGGCTCTGGTAAATGGCGCAGAGGACCAGAGCGTGGCGGGAAGGTGGGGGGGGGGCACCTCTCCCGCCGCTGATAAAAGTGATCTTGCGGCGAATCCGCAGCAGAGATCACTTTTATCTGAAAGCCAGCCGCCATCTGCTGCTATAAGAACGGTATTCCATGTCAAAGTACGGACTTATAACGACGGCGGCTGTTCGCTAAGTGATTAACATGAATACTCTTATAAGCCAAGTGTACATGTTTATGCCCTTATCACATACCTCCATATAAACAAGCATGCCCTTACTGGCCAAGTGTGCATGTTTATGTGCTTGTACTTATCAGACATCCCTATATAAAGACATACATACTCTTATAGGCCAAATGCACATGTTTATGCTGTCATCAGATACTCCTATATAAACATGCATATTTATATAAGCCAACTGCACATGTTTATTCTTTCATCAGATACCTCCATTAACCACTTCAGCCCCGGCCTATAGTCATATGACGCCCACAGATGGGATCTCCCATCCTGGTTGGGAGCGTCATATGACGTCCTCAGATTCCTGGCCGTCTAGGGAGCGTGCGCGCAACCCGTGGCCTCGCTCGGGACCCGGTGCGTGTGCCCGGAGGCCACGATTTCCACTGGGCACCCGCGGTTGCCCGGGAACACAGCAGGACCGTGGATCTGTCAGTGGAGAGGAGACCGATGGTGTGTTCTCAGTACAGAGGAACACTGATCGGTCTCCTCCCCTTGTGAGTCCCCTCCCCCCACAGTTAGAATCACTCCCATAGAGAACATATTAACCCCCTGCAGCGCCCCCTGGTGTTAACCCCTTCCCTGCCAGTCACATTTACACAGTAATCAGTGCAATTTTATAGCACAGATCGCTATGTAAATGTGAATGGTCCCAAAAATGTGTCAAAAGTGTCCGATGTGTCCGCCATAATGTCGCAGTCACGAAAAAAAAAAAAAAAAAAAGCCATAAAACTATCCCCTACTTTGTAGTTGCTATAACTTTTGCGCAAACCAATTAATAATCACCAATTGTGATTTTTTTTACCAAAAATATGTATAAAAATACGTATCGGCCTAAACTGAGGAAAATTTTATATATATTTTTTTTTTTTTTTTTTTTTTGGATATTATAGCAAAAAGTAAAAAAATTGTGTTTTTTTTTTTTTCAAAATTGACGCTTTTTTTTGTTTAAAGCGCAAAAAATTAAAACCGCAGAGGTGATCAAATACCACCAAAAGAAAGCTCTATTTGTGGGGAAAAAAAAAAGGATGTCAGTTTTGTTGGGGTGCCACGTTGCACAACTGCTTAATTGTCAGTTATAGCGACGCAGTGCCGAATCGCAAAAAGCGCTCTGGTAAGGAAGGGGGTAAAATCCTCCGGGGGGCGGAAGTGGTTAAAAATAAATAAATAAAAAACTGCCCAAGTGTGCATGTTAAGGTGCTTATCGGCTACCCCCATGTAAGCATGCAGACATCTCAACTCTCCCGGAAAGTGCGGGAGACTCCCACATTTCTGCGGTGGCTCCCGCACCACCCGCAAGCGCCTCCCGATCTCCCGGGCATGGTCGGTGCGGCGGCTGTCCCTCCTCCTGCTGCGCACAGATCATCCCCAGCTTCTCTGCATACTCCTCCCCCATCCCCCTCCTTCTCCGCCACCTCTCGCCCCCCCCCCCCCTTTATCCGGCTCCCCTCCTCTCCCGCCAGCTGTGCAGGGGGGGGTGGGGGGCGAATAATAGTAACAGTGAGTGAGATCGCTCCTGTGTCCTGTGATTACTGAGCAGAGTAAACTGTGTCCTACAAATGAATGGACAGGAGCCACGGTCTCCTATTCATTCATCTTTAGTGCTGAGAAAGGGACCTGTGGGGGATGTGTGTCCTCAGTCCCTTTGTCTGTCTCAAAGTGGAGATGTCAGGGGTCTATTTAGACCCCTGACATCTCACCAAAGACCCCGCCTCAAAAAAAAAAAAAAAAAAGCATTGTGAATTTTTTTTTTAAAACAAATTAAAAATGTTAAAAAAAAATAATAACTTATTAAAAGTAAAAAAAACTACTGACACCGTTCACTGATGTAAGGGGGAGCTCTGAGAACTCTGATTTACCGTGGTGTACTCAGAGGCAGGAGAGAGAGAAGGGGGGAGACTTCAGTCACAGACAGGGATGGATGGTGAGCTCACTCACCCCTTGGCAGTCAGCACCTCCCATCCAGCTGTATCTTCAGCTGCTGGACTTCAAATTTCCGGCCCCCCACTTTCCTTTTCTGTGGCCCAGCGCTTGAGATTAGAGTGTGGGCAGACACAGAGGGGTGCCCTCTCTCCTCTCCCGTCTGTGTGTGTGTTGGTGGGGGGGGGGGGGTTGTTAGTGCTTTGAGAAGTGTGAAAGACACTCTCGGCTTAGACAGCTGCAGCCGGTAACCCCGCTGGGAAGCCATAGTCCGGTCTGAATAATGTGTCCGGGTTTCAGGCAGTCTGAAACCCAGACGCATGATTCCAAATCCCGCACAGGTGGCAACCCTAGGAGGAAGCTGGCTCAGCCTCAGACATTGCAACATATTTAGCAAGAAAATAATACGTTAAATGGTAGGTGCTGCTAGCTGGTACAGTAATCACACCTCCCAACTTCCTGAGATGGGAATGAGGGACATCTATTAGCAAAAGTATGTAGGCATAGGACACACAGCCCTGTCCCGCCCCCTTTAAAAAGGAGAATTGTACAAAAATTGGATTGGTTGGTTAAATTGCTTTTTTTTTTTTTTTTTTTACCACTACTATTACGTTATATTGGCTTTTGGAATTTACAAATACAACCATTTAGAAATCGGATGAAAGGTTTAGCGCTGAGAAACAGTTTTTGAAAGATAAAAAGTGAATTTTATATACAACTATATAGAGCAGACCAAGTGAGGGACAAATGAGAGGGGGAAGAGGGACATTGCTTCAAATCCGGCACAGTCCCTCGAAATCCGGGACAGTTGGGAGCTGTGCAATAATATATATATAATGGGGGTTATTTATTAAAGGAAAATTCACTTTGCACTGCAAGTGCACTTGGAAGTAAAGTCGCTGTAGATCCGAGGGGGACATGCGAGGAAAAATAAAAAACAGCATTTTATCTTGCATATGATTGGATGATAAAATCTGCAGAGCTTCCCCTCATTTCAGATCTACCCCTTAGATTTACAGCGACTGCACTTCCAAGTGCACTTGCAGTGCAAAGTGGATTTGTGATCATGTAATTTGAAAACCGTTGTCATTTCTAGAAGCATGCTGATGAAAGGATCTATATAGAGGGAACTAAATTATTCATTAATATTGAGTTGTGTGTAGTTGAAGCGGAGACACACTCAAAAGTGGAACTTCAGTTTTATCCGCGCCCCCCCCCCCCCCCCCATTTAACACCTCTCAGGGAGGAGGGGGGAATGGGTACCCGTTTTTGACAGGTACCGTCCCCCCACTTCTTGGAGACAGTGGCCGCGGCCCCGTCTCCCGGAAGTTTGCCCCCCTTAGGAAGGGAAGCACGCTTCGCGCATGCGCAGTAGGGAACCGGCTGCGAGGCTGAAAAGGCTTCACTGCCGGGTTCCCTTAAAAGGAATGGCGGCGGCTGCACCTGACAGCCGATCTGAAGATCAGAATGATATGTAATGAAGGAGCGCTAAATATCTCTTCAGAAATACTAAATGAGGACAGCTGATAAAGTGCTAATGACGTTCCCAAGTAACTCTCATGCCGCGTACACACGATCGGAATTCTCGTTGGAAAGAAGCTCTGATGGTTTTCCCGACGGAATTCGGCTCAAGCTGTCTTGCCTACACGCGGTCACATCAAATTCCGATCGTTTATAACGCGGTGACGTACAACACATACGATGGGACTAGAAAAAGGAAGTTCAACAGCCGGTAGCCAATAGCTTCCGTCTCGTAGTTGAATCTGAGCATTGCGCGATTTTTGGCGTGTCGGAATTGCATTACACACGATCGGAATTTTTCCGTCTGGCAAATTGAGAACCTGCAATCAAATTTTGGCTGGCGGAAATTCGGACAGCTCAATCCCGATGGAGCGTACACACGGTCACGTTTTCTGATGAAAAGCTCTCATCTGTCTTTTTCTGGCCGGAATTCCGATCGTGTGTACGCGGCGTTAATCTTAACCACGTCAATACTTAGGGCGTCATGTGACGTCCTTAACATTGGACTGGGGGGTATCTGAATGATGGGGTCAGCTACAGGCATCATCCAGATATCCTTGTTTTCAGACGGCAATTCTGTGCACGATAAAAAAAAAAAACGATCATAGCGGCTGTTCTGCCGCTTGGTCGTTCTTATAGGCGACGCCCTCTCTGCCGCCGCCATCTGATGCTTCTCCAGGCTCTCCCATGCCGTCGGGGGTCCGGAGAAAGAACCGCCTGCCCCCTGGTGACGAGCATAGAGATGGTCGCCGGTCATCTCTATGACCGTCGGAGGCCTGGGCGCGACGTTGTGACGTCACGCCCGGAAGTAAACAAAGCCGCGGTCGCCGTTGTCAGCATAAGATCGGTGAATTTTTTTTTCTCGCTTTCCAACCTGGAGGAGAGATGTGGGGTCTTAGGCCGGATTCTCACCTAGGGCATTTTTAGTGCTTTTTGCATTTTGCACTACAGAATGTATTCCATAGGAAACCACGATAAATGGACTGCAGTGCAAATCTGCAAAATGCAAAAAAAGCATTAAAAATGCCATAGGGGTGACTCCAGCCTTATTGACCCCACATCCCTCCATAAAGAGGGATTTTTAGATTGTAAGCTCTAAGGAGCAGGGCCCTCCGATTCCTCTTGTACCAAATTGTAATGCAACTGTAATGTCTGCACTCATGTTGTAAAGCACTGCGCAAACTGTTGGCGCTATATAAAACCTGTACAATAATAATAATAATAATAATAATAATAATAATGAGGACCTGTCACACACCATTCCTATTACAAAGGATGTTTACATTCCTTGTAATAGTAATAAAAGTGATCCAAAAAAAGGAAAAAAAAATAAAAATAAATAAAATAAAATAAGAAATTTAAAAAACGCCCCTGTCCCCGGCAGCTCACGCTCAGAAGCGAACGCACATGCAAGTCCCGCCCACATATGTAAACACCGTTCAAACCATACATGTGATGCATCGCTGCATGCAACAATTCAAGCACTAGACCTCCTTTGTATCTCTAAACTGATAACCTGTAAAAAAAATAAAAAATAAAATAAAGTTTAAAGCGTCGCCTATGGAGATTTTGAAGTAACGAAGTTTGGCGCCATTCCATGAGCACGCGCAATTTTGAAGTGTGACATGTTAGACATTTATTTACTTGGTGCAACATCACCCTTTTACATTATACAAAAAAAATTGGGCTAACTAACTTTACTGTTTTGTTATTTTTTAACTCCCCCCAAAAAAAAAAAGTTTGGAAAAATGATTGCGCAAATACCGTGCAAGATAAAATATCTCTTCAGAAATACTAAATAAGGACGGCTGATAATAAAGTGCTAATAACGTTCCCAGGTAACTCTAAACCGAAGATCGGTCGCAGTGCCGACATCGCGGGATCCCCGGGACAGGTAAGTGTCCTTATATTAAAAGTCAGCAGCTGCATTATTTGTAGCTGCTGACTTTTCCTTTTTCATGGGGGGGGGCTTGACCTCCTCATTAACTGCCGGGCGTGGGCACAGATGCCGGCTTTATTTTTATTGGATCGTTCAACGGCTTAACAGTAAAAATGGCTTTTGCAAATGACATAAAATGGCTTTTTATCGCAGCGTATGCGCCAAAACGCACGATAATGCAGCGCGTCTCGCTGCTGTACAATTATCGTGAATGAAGTGGACGGTTTTTACACTTCTACTAAAACAAGGGAGCCATGTGATGCTCTGAATTGCGCACCACGCTGCCCCCTCCACAGTCGGTGGTGAATCGTTCCGGCAGCTTTGCATCATGTGCATAGGCGCGTGCAGACTATTGCGTTAGGACAGGGATCTGCAATTAGCGGACCTCCAGCTGTTGCAAAACTACAAGTCCCATCATGCTTCTGCCTCTGGGTGTCATGCTTGTGGCTATCAGAATCTTGCTATGCCTCATGGGACTTTTAGTTCTGCAACAGCTGGAGGGCCGCTAATTACATATCCCTGTATTAGGGTGTGCATCCCAAAGTTCAAGCACACATGCCTTTCTCTGCAGCCTCGGCTGCATTGGATGGTGAAAGAATTGGAAGTGCTCTGTGCTGAGCGGCTTGCTGTTCATTCACCGATGAAAGCATAGTAAACAGTTTACTATGCTTCAGGTTATGAATGAACACAGTGACTGAGTGTGTTCACTGTGTTTATTTAGCAAAGGAAAGGTTGGTGAATGACATACTGACTCACCTTACCCCCTCCCCCGCTCTTCATGCTGAAACAACCCCCACAGCAGCCGACAGGAGAGGGGAGAGAAGGAGGGATGCCAGCAGCACTGCGGGGGGAAGAGGCAATGGGGGGGTGGGGGGGCCCATACAGTAGGGCGAGTCAGAACCACACAGAGATTAGAGTGCGCCCAGGCACACCCCTACCTATGATTATGTGTAAATACAGCCTGAAAAAGGCTGCCACTCCTCCAAAAAACAATCCACAAAAATGTCTTTTTAGAGACATTTGTCAGGCAGTGAGGAAGCAAAGTCAGCTCCTCGCCACTTGTTTTAACTTCCAAAATGCTGCATCACCCCGCCACAATCACATGCATTGCACACGGTTGCAGGGAAGTCGCAGCACGGCTCTAAAAATTCGAATAAACTAATAATTTAATAACAAATCTAATAAATATATCAACTATTTATACTTTCCTGTCCCATAGCCACAGTGAGAAGAACTGAGGGATTTGGGGAAATTTCATGAATTTTCACTGTTGGTGACATGGGCGTAGCATAAGGGGGTCACAGGGGCCATAATTGCGACCCCCTGCCCATGCTCCAAGGGACACGCGTGGCCTCCCTCCTTTTTTGCAGTGGGTTGTCAGAGCACTCGATGTCACATGAAGGGGGCCTGGAAGTCCTCTTTGGATGGACAGTGCTGGGAGGAAGCCGAGACCCGGGTAAGGCTGTTTGCCAGTAAGCTGCCAAATAACTTGCATTCAGCTAGTAGGTGCCAAATGTGGGACAGGCTTGTAGGGGCCCCAGAGCATTACTTTGCCCAGGGGCCCATGATGCTGTTAATATGGCCCTGCTTGTAGGACCTGAAAGTTGTGCGATTTTCATGCAACTTTGACGCGACTTGAAGCAATGCCTGTGTAATCTTGAGGTCTAAAGGTTGTGATCTAAAATAAAAACAACAACATGTTATACTTGCCTGCTCTGTGCAAAGATTTTGCACAGAGCAGCCCCAATCCTCTTCCTTTTGGGTCCCCCAGTGGTCCTGACTCCTCCCCTCTGCTGAGTGCCCCCCAATAGCAAGCCTCCCAAGCTGCTTTCCAGTGAATGGACATTGGCTCATTGGATTTGATTGACAGCAGCTGTGTGAGCCTGAGAGGCAGCCTGTGATTGGGAAGGGGTGTGCGCCAGAGGCAAGCTGTGATTGGGAAGGGGTGTGCGCCAGAGGCAAGCTGTGATTGGGAAGGGGTGTGCGCCAGAGGCAAGCTGTGATTGGGAAGGGGTGTGCGCCAGAGGCAAGCTGTGATTGGGAAGGGGTGTGCGCCAGAGGCAAGCTGTGATTGGGAAGGGGTGTGCGCCAGAGGCAAGCTGTGATTGGGAAGGGGTGTGCGCCAGAGGCAAGCTGTGATTGGGAAGGGGTGTGCGCCAGAGGCAAGCTGTGATTGGGAAGGGGTGTGCGCCAGAGGCAAGCTGTGATTGGGAAGGGGTGTGCGCCAGAGGCAAGCTGTGATTGGGAAGGGGTGTGCGCCAGAGGCAAGCTGTGATTGGGAAGGGGTGTGCGCCAGAGGCAAGCTGTGATTGGGAAGGGGTGTGCGCCAGAGGCAAGCTGTGATTGGGAGGCGGTCTGTGCCAGAGGCAGGCTGGGATTCGGAGGGGGTGTGCGCCAGAGGCAAGCTGTGATTGGGAAGGGGTGTGCGCCAGAGGCAAGCTGTGATTGGGAAGGGGTGTGCGCCAGAGGCAAGCTGTGATTGGGAAGGGGTGTGCGCCAGAGGCAAGCTGTGATTGGGAGGCGGTCTGTGCCAGAGGCAGGCTGGGATTCGGAGGGGGTGTGTGCCAGAGGCAGGCTGGAAATTGGAACGGGGCGTGTGGGCCAGAGGCAAGCTGTGATTGGGAAGGGGTGTGGGCCAGAGGCAAGCTGTGATTGGGAAGGGGTGTGCGCCAGAGGCAAGCTGTGATTGGGAAGGGGTGTGCGCCAGAGGCAAGCTGTGATTGGGAAGGGGTGTGCGCCAGAGGCAAGCTGTGATTGGGAAGGGGTGTGCGCCAGAGGCAAGCTGTGATTGGGAGGCGGTCTGTGCCAGAGGCAGGCTGGGATTCGGAGGGGGTGTGTGCCAGAGGCAGGCTGGGATTCGGAGGGGGTGTGTGCCAGAGGCAGGCTGGGATTGGAACGGGGCGTATGGGCCAGAGGCAGGCTGTGTTTGGAATGGGGCGTATGGGCCAAAGGCAGGCTGTGATTGGGAGGGGGGGGAGTGTGCCAGAGACAGGCTGTGATTGGGAGGGAGTGTGTGCCAGAGGCAGGCTGTGATTGGGATGGTGCGTGTGCCAGAGGCAGGCTGTGATTGGGATGGTGCGTGTGCCAGAGGCAGGCTGTGATTGGTCAGGGGGGGGGGGGCATGGTAGCTGAACTACCAAATTCAGGAATGCTGTGTGTCTGCACAACGTCCTGTACGTCGAATGGCCAGCCAAAGGATGAGAACTGACCACACCAACACGGGTCAGATTCTGTGCTTTGTGTGGTCAGTTTAGATTAAGCGAGAGAGGACAGTGTCCAGAGGAAGGAGGGCCTGCCGTACCTCAGCAGGGGCCACTTTAAGAAATGTGGATTCAGTCAATGTCCATGGCAGCTCAGCTTCCAGGCTCTTACCGAACAGCCAGCCTCGTGCGTGGCTCTCTTTCCGAAGAGTCCTCCCCTGGTCACGTGTAGCGTTGCTGGGCCTCTCCAAACACAAGACAGCACTGGAACACCTTAGAATCCTCCTTCCAGTTACTGCACCTCTGACTAGCCAGTTCCGACGCCAGAAACAGATGGATCCGCACACCAGGCCATGAGGGCCCCTGGGGGCTGGTCAGGAGGACCGGGACCACGGAGTCAGCAACAACTTCTTGACCGGAACCCAGAACCACGTGACTTCAGCACCTTAAGTACCCTCTCCCGGAATACACAGCGAGATATACTGATTGGCTCCAAGAGAGATTGGTACCCAATGCGTCCAACCAGACTGTTTCAAGGCCTCCCACAGGTGCAAATCCCACCTAAGATCAGGCAGAACCTTAATACAGCCCAGCCAAACTGATGCCAAAGCACAATTTACCCCAAAACTTAACTATAGTTTTGGGCAAAAACTAAATTTACGAACATAGCACATACTCATTAGGAGTACCGGCGCTACACTTACTTAATGCATATATTTTAATATAGTAAGATTGGTTTGTAAGCAAGATAATGTTAGGGAAGTCACAGATTTCGCAAGTAAGACGGAAACAGAGTGTGTGAGATGTTATCTCTTGGCCAATGCCTGTAGTCATTCCTGTAAACCAGAAAACCTGCTTATGGGGACTACCGAGTCCTCTGATCAAACCACAAAAAAACACACACACACACATCAAATATATTCCAAAATACCAGCAAAGTGAGATTCAAGGAGGAGGATCAGGTTAAACTGAAAACAGAAGCACTTTCTTTTCCTCCTCCTTTCTGCTTTGAAAGAGTCAACTCAGCCCAAGAGTTCTCCAAACATTTTATGGAAACCAATAGTGTTCCTGGTGGAGCGCTGCCAGCCCGAGGTCACTCAGAGGAGTGTGGCAGTGTAAAATGCTCTGGAGTAGTTCTATACACTACAACCAGGGGTGGGTATACTTTCTTTCTGTATGGAATGGGCAGCTGCTGGGACTTAAGGGGCCATTTATACTAGGCGTGGATTTGGAAGTTGATTGGACCCCCTGCCACAGGCATGCAGGAACCTTTCATAATGCCTTAATAGTGCTCTGGTTGGCATTATCGGGCATCATTCCCTTTTACCCAATCCATCCCTCCTATCCAACCCTCCTTCCATCCTATCCAAGGAGGGGGATTAGGTTAAGCTGAAAACTGAAGAAGTTTTTTTTTTTTTCTGCTTTGAAAGAACCAACTCAGCCCAAGAGTTTTCCAAACATTTCATGGAAACCAATAGTGTTCCTGATGGAGCCCTGCCAGCTCACGCTCATTTAGAAGATTGTGGGCCAAAATGGCGATGAGCCAAGTTAAGATGCTGTGGGGTAGTTCCACAGACTAAAACCAGGGGTGGGTAATACTATTGGTGTAGAACGGGCAGCTGCTGGGACTTAGGCAAACATTTATACTAGACGTGGATTGGGCAGTTGATTGGACCCCCTTCCACTGTCATGGTGGCATTCTTCATGATGCCTTAATGGTGCTCTAGTTGGTATAAGGCATCCTTCCCATCTGTCCATCCCTTCTATCCATCTGTTCTTCCATCCTCTTCAAGGAGGGGGATTGGGGTAAACTGAAAATGGAAGTTCTTTCATTTCACCCTTCTCTCTGCTTTAAAAGAGCCAACTCAGCTCAAGAGTTCTCCGAACATTTCATGGAAACCAATAGTGTTCCTGGTGGAGTCCTGCCAGTCCTAGAGCCAGTCCTAGAGCGCTCGCTCGTCCCCCCCCCCCTTTCCTGGCCGGCCGGGTAGCGTGCTGGGACAAGGGTCTGATGTGGACCTGGGGGGACCCCCATGACGATTTTTTCAGCGTTGGGGTTCCCCTTTAAGTCCATACCAGGTGACGGGGCCATCGACACCTCCTTCGCTGGTCCCGTCTACCTGGAGACGCGCTCAAAATGAGCGGACTTTCCTCCGCGTGTGTGGGTGTGTCCGTTCATTTCAAAAGTACGGCGGATAGTCCGGCGGACTTAGTACGCCGTATTAGTCCACTGAAAAAGTGCCGTGTGTGGGCAAGTAGCCCGTTCGGAAAGTCCGCCGGATAGTCGGCTACGTGTGTACGCGGCATAAGAGTTCTCCAAACATTTCTTGGATACCAACAGAGTTCCTGGTGGAGCCCTTCCAGCCTTAAAGCGGAGTTCCACCCAAAAGTGGAACTTTTGCTCATTCCCCCCCTCCCCCCCAAAAGGTGCAAAAAGGGGGGGCGGGTTCCCTTATTTTTAAAGGTATCCTGATCCCACTTCAAGGAGCCACAGCCATGGACATTGACATCACGACTCAGCTGCCTCCTCTTCCCCCTGTCGCTGGGGCCAGTAGGAGAGAGGAGTGGAGCCTCACGTGAATGCGCAGTAGGGTTCCCGGTGTGAAGCCATAAGGCTACACTGCCAGGTTCCCTTAACCACAATGGCAGCTCCCGGCAACTGATGGAAAACATCAGCTGCGGTGTCACCATCACTGGACTCCAGGACAGGTAAGTGTCCTATTATTAAAAGCCAGCAGCTGCAGTATGTGTAGCTTCTGGTTTTTAATTTTTTTAGCCGTGGGTGGACCTCCGCTTTAAGCCTTTTTAGAAGAATGTGGGCAAAATGGTGATGAGCCAAGGTAAGATGCGCTGGAGTAGTTCCATAGAATACAACCAGGGGTGGGTATACCATAGAGTGGGCAGCTTCTTGGACTTAGGAAACCATCTATAAGAGACATTGATTGATCGGGAAGTTGATTGCCCCACCTTCCACTGTCATGGTGGCAGCCTTCTTGATGCCTTGACAGTGCTCCGGTTGGCATAAGGCATCCTTCCCATCCATCCTTCACTTTCTCCCATCCCCTGCTCCTTTCCAACACATGTGTTTGTATATAGGCAGCAGTTAAATTGGAGGTTTAAAGCAGCACCAACCAGCACAGCCTTTTATTATGACCACAAAGAACTGATTTCCAACATGCGACAGTTCCGAGCATTGGCCTTAACCCCGCCCACCACATCCTTCCACCAGACTTGTCTGAAATCACCTGGGCATCCCCGATCAAGCAATGCATTTTGTTCACTATTCAAGTAAAAACAAGTGATCCAAACCTTTGCAAAAGATAAAACGTAAAGATAAACTACGGCACATTTTTTTAAAAATTATATAAATATAAAAATAGCCACAATATTTATAAATCCCCTTTTTGGGCACCAAATACCTTCACCAAACTACCTAGTAAAAGTAGCCGTGACATCATCACTGTGCTGTACTTCGCACGTGCAGAGGGCAAAGCCGTGGAAGGGGCCGCAGGGTCCACCCACTACAGAAAACGACCGGAGGGGGCGTAGACAAGACCAGGGAGGGGCCCAGCAGGCCTCACCCACCACAAAAGAGGGCAGATACAAGACCAGTCACTCTGCACAAGGCGAGTGCAGAGTGGTGGGAGGGGCCCAGAAGTCTCCACCCAACCACAGGAGGGGCCGGAGACAAGACCAGTCCCCCTGCACATGAAGAGAGATCAGCAGTGGGCGGTCTTTATCACAGGAAGTCTCACACCGGATTACTGCACAGATCTGGAGGAAATACACAAAGATCTCCAAGATTCCAGAAGAAGACACACCGATGGATTTAGATGATATTTACTTAACCTGGAGTTCAACTTTAAAAGGAATATCATCTAATTTTTTTTTTTCGAATCTACAGGTAAATGAGATCATTGTAAAATAAAAAGAGTATTATCAATATGCAATCTTGTTTAACCCCCTTCCCACCGGCTGCCTCCCAGTCCTTTAAGGATTCTAAACAGTGACGGCCCGGCCATTAGGCACCCGAATGCATGGATCCCAATGGGGTTTTTTTTTTTTGAAGCACATGATTAGAGCCTGTGGCTCCAATTGGCTTTAAAAAAAAAAAAAAAAAAAAAAAAAAAAAAAGGGTGGGCTTGGGGCACCCAGTTGACAATAGCAAATTAATATTCGCTATGTACCTTCCCCTCCCCCCGATTGCCCTCCTGGCCAATCAGGAAGCTGGTCCTGAGACCTATTGGCTGGGAGTGTTAGGACTCCCGGTCAAATCGGGGCCCACTTCCTGTTTTGCCGGGAGCAGAAGCAAGGGCCCGGCTCTTCCCCGGAGCACCAGCCTCCTAAGGTAAGGCCACAGATCGCCGCCGTCAGTCTCCTGCGAGGGGGGGGGGGGCAGGTTTGTTTGCCGCCCCTTCCCCCCAAAAAAATATTGAGCACCAAGCGCCACTGGTTCTAAACCCTGGGAGGCGGATTCGGGCATTCGGGTTATGTGATGATGCTGGAATTAATTGGCTGTCAATGCACCCCAACATGCCAAATAATGGGAGTGAATTTATTATTTTTTTTGCAACATAATGGTTAACCGATGACCTGTAGGGGCTTTTAACCCCTTCCCTACTGGACCAATTCTGACGACATTTCTCGCCTACATGTTATAATCAGTATTTTTTGCTAGGAAACTACTTAGAACCTCCAAATATTATATATTTTTTGCAGAGGCCCTAGTGAATAAACTGGTGGGTGTTGCAATTTTTTTATGTCGCATGGTATTTGCGCAGCGGTTTTTCAAAAGCAATTTTTTGGGGGAATACACTTAAAATTATATTTATTGCACACAAACACTATATTAAACCTTAATTTTTTTTTGTTAAAATATAAAAGATGATGTTACGCTGAGTCAATAGATACCTAACATGTCATGTTTGTACGCCCTTGGAATGCCGCCAAACTACAGTACCTAAAAATCTCCATAGGTGGCGCTTTAAAGTGGTTGTAAACCCTTACAAACCACTTTGACTTATAAGTAAGCCTAGATTAAGGCTTACCTGTAGGTCCAAGAAATATCTCCTAAACCTACACGGCTGCTTGGGCTATTGAGTGTCATTCCTCTATTTCAAGGTTTTCTTGGAGGTCTTAGCTGGGTTACCTGTTAAAATATTATACAATGCGGAGATATGACCTTTCATTTTATCACATTTATGACATATGTATCCCATGGGCGACATAGTCATCAGGTCACTCTTGCGAGATAAAGTATTGAGGTAATGTTTTTTTATTTATTTATTTTATTTGGAACTTTTATTTTTTTACTGGCACTTCATTTTTATTTATTTTTTTTAACAACTTTATTGCTTTGACAAATAATAAACAACATCCCTTGTGACAGCATGGGCCATGACAGGTTCTCTTTATGGGGAAATCTGGGGTCTATTAGACCCCAGATCTCTCCTCTGCCCCCCCCCCCCCCCAATGCAGCCTCCACAGATCGGTCTGATCGGCTGCTTACCTGGCCAGGGTCACAGAGCGGGAGGAACAACAACATTAGTTTCTCTCTGTGTAGTGTTGCCTTCACTGCCGGGTGCAGTGGTCCCGAGCTCTGGGATCTGACAGGTGAGCCTGGGAAAGATGGCGATGGCAGCGGGAGGGGAGGGGTTACCTGCTTGCACTGCCCCCAAAAGTGATCAGGTGGCTGTTTAGCCACTCAGAAGAGAATCCGCTGATGTAAATTTTGATACCGGGTAGACATGTGCACTGCCGAAAAAAATTTCCGTTTCATTTGTTTTTTTAATTTTTCGGGTCATTCGTTATGATCGCAATACATAAATTCAAAATTTTGTAAATCCAAAAATAAGAAAATTATTCTTTCGAATTTTCAGATTTTCTAACTAACGGTATTGGATTTTTATTTCAAATTTGGCTATTAGTGAACATAACGAATATGAAGTTACGAATTATCAGAAATAACGAATGCTGCATCTAAACAAGTGGAATGGAACATAAATTAATAATAATAATAAGCTTTTAATCTTATTATTAATTCATTGCGTTCCATTTATTCAGATGCGGCATTCGTTATTTTGGATATTTCATAACTTCGTTATAATTTCGTATTTTATTACGTTCGCCAACAGCCAAATTTGAAAGGAAATTCGAATGCCTATAATTTAATAGTTAGTAATAGTCATGTTGGTATTAGTTCGTTATTTCAGATTTTAGAGGTTTTCAGATTTTCTCATTTCCAAATTTACGAATTCACAAATTTTCTAATTCACAATTTTACAAATTTTCTAATTCACAATTTTACAAATTTTCTAATTCACAATTTTACAAATTTTCTAATTCACAATTTTACAAATTTTCTAATTCACAATTTTACAAATTTTCTAATTCACAATTTTACAAATTTTCTAATTCAAAAAATGTACGAATTGTTTGATATTTAAATTTACGAACATTCTGAAAAATTTGTTAAACAGGTTCATTCATTCATTCAGATACTTCCAAATTAACGAATTTGTTGAAATTTGTTAAACTAATTTTGAAACGAATTGCACATGTCTAATACCAGAATGTAGCTGCAGGTATCATCGAGGTCAGGAAGTGGTTTTACCAATTGAAAATTTAGGACACTATAAAGTCTGTCAACGTTTCACACATGTGTGTGCAATTTTAAGGCTGGACATATTAGGTCTCTATTTACTCGGCACAACCTTATCTTTTATATTTTACCAATAAATTGGGTAATCTATCGCATTTGTGTGTCAGAAAAATAACTCTAGTGTAATTTTTACGGAAATTTTGTGCTGGTTAAACCTGTGTGTTAATATGTGACATTAAAAACAAAACAACAAAAAAATAAAAATAAAACTAGAACTACTACCATTTTATTCTCCAGGGTTTCTGCTTGTAGAAAGAAATTAGATCATCTTTTTTTTTTGGGGGGGTTTAAGTCACCTTCAGGCCCCATTCACAGTTCGGGTAGCGAGAAATCATAGGTTGGATTTGATGGACTTGTGTCCTTTTTCAACCTCACCTACTTTGTAACTATGTACTTCATGTCCATGCTCGCAATTTTGTGTGGGCGGCTCTTGCGCGATTCTGCGCATTCACTTCAAAGGGCTGTCATACACGCATTTGTCACCCAAAAGAAGCTCCTGCTCCTTTTTGGGGTGACAAGCTTCACGTGATTTCGCATTTCACATTGATCGCAGCCCAATTCTGTTGCACAACAATTGCGGATTTATTAATATTTTTTTAAATCTCACCATCTTTGTATTGAAATTTGGAATAAATGGCAACCAAACCCGCGTTGCGCATTTTGCACCGGGCGCCACGTGATTTGGAACCGTGGGCAGAATCATGGCAATTCCAAAATCGCTAAGTGTGAATGGGGACTTGAGCCTAAAATGTTTTTTTTGTTTGTTTTGTTTTTTTAACCATTTGCCAACTCTATAGCATTGATACACAGCGGCAAACCGGCTGGGCTGCGTCCGATTACGTAGCTATAGTAAAAGAAAAAAATCGGCGGCAACCCAAAGCTTCTTTTTATAGGAATTTAATTAGGCACAACATCAGTGTACAATCAACATAATGCTAACGCGTTTCGGCCGAAGCCCTCCTCATTAGTGATGGACGAACTTCCGACGGGACGTTTCGCGAACGCGAAACGCGAACGGACACAAACGTTCGCGAAAACGACCGTTCGCCGCGGGCTCCATTGACTTCAATGGGAGGCGAATTTCGCAAACCTTTAGGTCGAATTTGCGGCCACGGGGTAATTATTAGGGGGTAGCACGTAGTCCCACCACCTGGACAATAGCATAATACATGTATGAGGTGAATTTGGGATCGATAACTACAAGCATTTTTTTTTTATTTGGGAAATTGTTCTGACAATTCAGGACTATGGAGCTAATGAAGGCAATGGAGGAGAGGGAAGGTCAGGGACCAGGGTAGGCAAACAAGAGGGTGCAGGAGATACAGAGCACTGACAGCAGCACCGTAATACAGAGCACTGACATCAGCACCGTGACATACAGCGCTGACAGCAGCTCCGTGACATACAGCGCTGACAGCAGCTCCGTGACATACAGCGCTGACAGCAGCTCCGTGACATACAGCGCTGACAGCAGCTCCGTGACATACAGCGCTGACAGCAGCACCGTGACATACAGCGCTGACAGCAGCTCCGTGACATACAGCGCTGACAGCAGCTCCGTGACATACAGCGCTGACAGCAGCTCCGTGACATACAGCACTGACAGCAGCTCCGTGACATACAGCGCTGACAGCAGCTCCGTGACATACAGCGCTGACAGCAGCACCGTGACATACAGCGCTGACAGCAGCTCCGTGACATACAGCGCTGACAGCAGCTCCGTGACATACAGCGCTGACAGCAGCTCCGTGACATACAGCGCTGACAGCAGCTCCGTGACATACAGCGCTGACAGCAGCTCCGTGACATACAGCGCTGACAGCAGCTCCGTGACATACAGCGCTGACAGCAGCTCCGTGACATACAGCGCTGACAGCAGCTCCGTGACATACAGCGCTGACAGCAGCTCCGTGACATACAGCGCTGACAGCAGCTCCGTGACATACAGCGCTGACAGCAGCACCGTAAGCAGCCCCAGGAGGAAGTCAGCACAGCACAGGGATGGTGTGATCCCCTCATAATAAGAACCCCCAGGAGGAAGTCAGCACAGCACAGGGATGGTG
The DNA here is from genome assembly GCF_037356315.1 of Lithobates pipiens. Taxonomy (NCBI): domain Eukaryota; kingdom Metazoa; phylum Chordata; class Amphibia; order Anura; family Ranidae; genus Lithobates; species Lithobates pipiens. Next base: position 227,141,517 of record NW_027507788.1, read on the forward strand.
GGAGCCCCTCATAATAAGAACACCCAGGAGGAAGTCAGCACAGCACAGGGATGGTGGGAACCCCTCATAATAAGCAGCCCCAGTAGAAATATGACACCGCTCAACCTCTTCAAAGAGGAGGGTAGGGGCATATAGTACGGTGTGCTTTTTTGGGTCAGGGAAGTGAGCCAAATGAATTAAGAAGGTCTGTGTGCTTGATTCCAAAAATTGTTTATAGACATATACATGGTCTACTGATCACATGTGTTGAATTCCTCCGAGATCCATGCCTCATTCATTTTTAGAAATGTGAGGTAGTTAACACTGTGGTGAGCTAGGCGAGTACGCTTATCGGTCACAATCCCCCCTGCTGCGCTGAACGTCCTTTCGGACAGGACACTGGATGAGGGGCAAGCCAACAGTTCGATTGCAAATTGGGCAAGCTCTGGCCAGAGGTCAAGCCTGCCCACCCAGTAGTCTAGGGGTTCATCACTCCTCAGAGCGTCCACATCGGCCGTTAACCCAATGTAGTCGGACACCTGACGGTCTAGGCGTTCCCTGATGCTGGATCCGGATGACACCTGTCGATGGGTCGGCTGAAAGAATGACCTCATATCCGAAGTCACCAACACATCTTCAAACCGGCCTCTTCTTGCAGGCGCTGTTGGATTGGTACCCGCAAATCCTTCTCTGGGAGTGGGAATTGCTCCTCTGCCAGCGCACGCAAAAGCAGAATGCAGCATTTCTCGAAGCAAGGCCTGGAAGTGCTGCATTCTGACAGCCCTCTGCGACGGCGGTAACATTTCCGCCATTTTGTGTTTGTACCGGGGGTCTAAGTACGTTGCCACCCAGTACTGGTCCTTGACCCTCATGCTTTTTATACGGGGGTCCCTATTAAAACACTGGAGCATGAAGGCCCCCATTTGCACTAAAGTGGAAGCGGTGTGGTGGCCTGGCTCCTGCTCATCATCCAGGATAATGTCGTCCTCTTCATTCTCCTCTCCCCATCCTCGCACAACAGGGATCCCAGAAAGGTTTAAAGCATGCTCTTCTTGCTCCTGCTCATCCGCCCCGGCACCATCCTCCTCTGACTCCTCATCAGACTCCTGTTGTTGACTTGTCTCAGATAGAGTAGCCCCCCCTGGGAATTCATCCAGCATTGCGACTTCCTCATCTTCCCGCTCCTGCTCCTCCACAGCCTGATCAATGACACGACGCAATGCACGCTCCAGAAAGAAGGCATAAGGTACCATGTCACTGATGGCGCCATGGCTGCGACTGACCAGTTTGGTGATCTCCTCAAATGGCCGCAGAAGTCTGCATGTGTCGCGCATGAGCAGCCACTGGCGCGGTGAAAAAAAACCCAGCTCCCCAGAACCGTTTCTTTCGCAGAGTTCATACAGGTAGACGTTAACTGCACGTTTCTGCTGGAGCAGCCTATCAAGCATATAGAAGGTTGAGTTCCATCGCGTCGGGCAATCGCAAATAAGACGTCTGACCGGCAGATGGTGTCGCCGCTGAATGTCAGCAAGGCGAGCCATGGCCGTGTAAGATCTTCTGAAATGGGCCGAGATTTTCCTTGCCTGCCGCAAGATGTCCTGGACCCCAGGGTATTTGACAAGGAATCGCTGCACGACCAAGTTTAAGACGTGTGCCATGCACGGCACGTGCGTGATTTTGCCCTGTTTCAATGCGCTAAGCAGATTGGCACCGTTGTCACACACCACTTTACCAACTGTCAAATTGAGCGGTGTTAGCCACTCATCTGCCTGTGAACGCAAAGCTGAAAGGAGTGCCGGGCCAGTGTGGCTCTTTGCTTCCAGGCACAACAGACGCAGCACGGCATGGCAACGTCTCACCTGGCATGTGGAATAGGTTCTGGGGAGCTTGGGCGGTGCAGTGGAAGAGACGCTAGCAGCGGAAAAGGAGGAGGCAGCTGAGGAGGAGAGGGAGGAGGATGGAGTAGGAGGAGGAGAAGAAGAGTCAGGCCTGCATGCAATCCGTGGCGGTAAAACCAAATCTACACGGGTGCCACGGGTTACATGCTTGACGGCCGTCAGAAGGTTCACCCAGTGGGCAGTAAAACTGATATACCTTCCCTGCCCGTGTTTGCTAGACCACGTGTCTGTGGTCAGATGTATCTTGGCACCGACACTGTGTGCCAGAGATACATTCACTTGCCGCTGAACATGGCCATATAGCTCTGGGATGCCCTTCTCTGAGAAATACTTCCTTCCTGGGACCTTCCATTGTGGTGTTCCAATGGCCACAAATTTGCGAAAGGCCTCCGAGTCCACCAGTTTATATGGCAGTAGTTGGCGGGCTATGAGTTCTGACAAGCCAGCCGCCAACCGTTGGGCAAGAGGGTTATCCGGCGTCATCATTTTTTTACGCTCAAACATTAGGCCCACGGAAGCCTGCCTTTTTGCAGAAAAATGTGAGCTTGGCGTGATGGAAGGTGGAGTGGAGGACAATTGTGAGGAGAGAGGAGAAGGAGAAGTAGAAGACGAGGCTGGACGGTGAGAGCCTGCAGTGTGGCTTTGTGTGTTCCGTTGCTCCCACTGGGCTCGGTGATGGCTGCTCATGTGCCTTCTTAAGGCGGTCGTCCCTAGGTGAGTATTGGGCTTACCGCGACTAACGCGTTGACTGCAAAGATTGCAGATGGCAACGCTATTGTCAGCAGCGGACACGTTAAAAAAAGCCCACACTGCGGAGCCATGTGCCGGTGTCCTGGGAGCGCCAGATGTGACCGTACATGGTCGATGACTCGCTCCTGATACATTTGCAGTCTGCTTTGTCCCTGCTGTGCAATGTAAGTCATTGCTGCTTCTCCTCCCTATCTGCTGGTCCATATCTCCCTCTGAACTCCCCTCCTCTTCCTCTCTTGTGGGCACCCACGTGACATCACTAGACACGTCATCATCAACGTCACCTTCCCCACCGCTATAAGTAGAGTAGGCAGCAACACCGGGGACCAACCTCCTCCTTGGGCTGATCTGGGTACTGGCGTCAGACTGCTGAGTAGCGCTTGTTGCTACCTCCTCTTCCTGATCCAATACCAAGAGTGGCTGCGCATCAGAAATGTCCTCTTGATATGGATCGGAAAATAATTCCAGTGACTCAAGCGGAAGGTATGTGGTGGTGGTGGTGGTGGTCGTGTTGTTGGTGGTAGTGTCTTTGGGGGTGCACATAGCAGAGAGTGAAGAAGAGGGTGCAGATCGAGAGGATGAGGAGGGTGCAGAAGAGTAAGGCTGAGCGAGCCACTCAACCAAGTCTGGTGCATCCTTTAAAGTAATTGAACGCACCTTCTGCAACTTCCCACTTTGGCTCAAGCCTGTTGCTCCTGCCCTACCCCTACCACCCCTGCGGAAGGGCCTGCCTCTTCCTCTGCATGTCATTTTTTAAATGACCCTGTGACAAAACTCTTAGTCCCTATACCGCTGAAGGACTGCTGCAGTATAGGTGAGCGGTCAGCAGTGGTGCACGTCAACCCTATCTATTGTGGACCTATAGCGGTCCTTACAGAACAGCAGACTGTACCGCACTCAAGCCTATGTACCGTAGCACCCTATACCAAGTTACCAGTCCTTATAAGAACTTTTGTGGACCAAGCAGGTTGTGTATTAGTGTTTAGCAGACTGTACGTCAGTCCCTATACCGCTGAAGGACTGCTGCAGTATAGGGCAGCGGTCAGCAGTGGTGCACGTCAACCCTATCTATTGTGGACCGATAGCGGTCCTTACAGAACAGCAGACTGTACCGCACTCAAGCCTATGTACCGTAGCACCCTATACCAAGTTACCAGTCCTTATAAGAACTTTTGTGGACCAAGCAGGTTGTGTATTAGTGTTTAGCAGACTGTACGTCAGTCCCTATACCGCTGAAGGACTGCTGCAGTATAGGGCAGCGGTCAGCAGTGGTGCACGTCAACCCTATCTATTGTGGACCGATAGCGGTCCTTACAGAACAGCAGACTGTACCGCACTCAAGCCTATGTACCGTAGCACCCTATACCAAGTTACCAGTCCTTATAAGAACTTTTGTGGAACAAGCAGGTTGTGTGTTAGTGATTAGCAGACTGTACGTCAGTCCCTATACCGCTGAAGGACTGCTGCAGTATAGGTGAGCGGTCAGCAGTGGTGCACGTCAACCCTATCTATTGTGGACCGATAGCGGTCCTTACAGAACAGCAGACTGTACCGCACTCAAGCCTATGTACCGTAGCACCCTATACCAAGTTACCAGTCCTTATAAGAACTTTTGTGGACCAAGCAGGTTGTGTATTAGTGTTTAGCAGACTGTACGTCAGTCCCTATACCGCTGAAGGACTGCTGCAGTATAGGGCAGCGGTCAGCAGTGGTGCACGTCAACCCTATCTATTGTGGACCGATAGCGGTCCTTACAGAACAGCAGACTGTACCGCACTCAAGCCTATGTACCGTAGCACCCTATACCAAGTTACCAGTCCTTATAAGAACTTTTGTGGACCAAGCAGGTTGTGTGTTAGTGTTTAGCAGACTGTACGTCAGTCCCTATACCGCTGAAGGACTGCTGCAGTATAGGGCAGCGGTCAGCAGTGGTGCACGTCAACCCTATCTATTGTGGACCGATAGCGGTCCTTACAGAACAGCAGACTGTACCGCACTCAAGCCTATGTACCGTAGCACCCTATACCAAGTTACCAGTCCTTATAAGAACTTTTGTGGACCAAGCAGGTTGTGTATTAGTGTTTAGCAGACTGTACGTCAGTCCCTATACCGCTGAAGGACTGCTGCAGTATAGGGCAGCGGTCAGCAGTGGTGCACGTCAACCCTATCTATTGTGGACCGATAGCGGTCCTTACAGAACAGCAGACTGTACCGCACTCAAGCCTATGTACCGTAGCACCCTATACCAAGTTACCAGTCCTTATAAGAACTTTTGTGGAACAAGCAGGTTGTGTGTTAGTGATTAGCAGACTGTACGTCAGTCCCTATACCGCTGAAGGACTGCTGCAGTATAGGTGAGCGGTCAGCAGTGGTGCACGTCAACCCTATCTATTGTGGACCGATAGCGGTCCTTACAGAACAGCAGACTGTACCGCACTCAAGCCTATGTACCGTAGCACCCTATACCAAGTTACCAGTCCTTATAAGAACTTTTGTGGACCAAGCAGGTTGTGTATTAGTGTTTAGCAGACTGTACGTCAGTCCCTATACCGCTGAAGGACTGCTGCAGTATAGGGCAGCGGTCAGCAGTGGTGCACGTCAACCCTATCTATTGTGGACCGATAGCGGTCCTTACAGAACAGCAGACTGTACCGCACTCAAGCCTATGTACCGTAGCACCCTATACCAAGTTACCAGTCCTTATAAGAACTTTTGTGGACCAAGCAGGTTGTGTGTTAGTGTTTAGCAGACTGTACGTCAGTCCCTATACCGCTGAAGGACTGCTGCAGTATAGGGCAGCGGTCAGCAGTGGTGCACGTCAACCCTATCTATTGTGGACCGATAGCGGTCCTTACAGAACAGCAGACTGTACCGCACTCAAGCCTATGTACCGTAGCACCCTATACCAAGTTACCAGTCCTTATAAGAACTTTTGTGGAACAAGCAGGTTGTGTGTTAGTGATTAGCAGACTGTACGTCAGTCCCTATACCGCTGAAGGACTGCTGCAGTATAGGTGAGCGGTCAGCAGTGGTGCACGTCAACCCTATCTATTGTGGACCGATAGCGGTCCTTACAGAACAGCAGACTGTACCGCACTCAAGCCTATGTACCGTAGCACCCTATACCAAGTTACCAGTCCTTATAAGAACTTTTGTGGACCAAGCAGGTTGTGTATTAGTGTTTAGCAGACTGTACGTCAGTCCCTATACCGCTGAAGGACTGCTGCAGTATAGGGCAGCGGTCAGCAGTGGTGCACGTCAACCCTATCTATTGTGGACCGATAGCGGTCCTTACAGAACAGCAGACTGTACCGCACTCAAGCCTATGTACCGTAGCACCCTATACCAAGTTACCAGTCCTTATAAGAACTTTTGTGGACCAAGCAGGTTGTGTATTAGTGTTTAGCAGACTGTACGTCAGTCCCTATACCGCTGAAGGACTGCTGCAGTATAGGGCAGCGGTCAGCAGTGGTGCACGTCAACCCTATCTATTGTGGACCGATAGCGGTCCTTACAGAACAGCAGACTGTACCGCACTCAAGCCTATGTACCGTAGCACCCTATACCAAGTTACCAGTCCTTATAAGAACTTTTGTGGAACAAGCAGGTTGTGTGTTAGTGATTAGCAGACTGTACGTCAGTCCCTATACCGCTGAAGGACTGCTGCAGTATAGGGCAGCGGTCAGCAGTGGTGCACGTCAACCCTATCTATTGTGGACCGATAGCGGTCCTTACAGAACAGCAGACTGTACCGCACTCAAGCCTATGTACCGTAGCACCCTATACCAAGTTACCAGTCCTTATAAGAACTTTTGTGGAACAAGTGAGTTGTGAATGTTTAGCAGACTGCAGCAGAAGGGCAGCAGTCAAGTATAATATCCTTTCTATATTTGGAAGAAAGAATATTATACATGTACAAGCCTATTACTGTACCACTGATACCAGTCCTGAAAAGAACCTTTGTGGAACTAATAATAACAGCAAGTCTTTAAAATTACCCTCACTGCCTGACAACACTGCTTCCTTCCTGTCCCTATACAAATTGGCAAAAAAAGAGAACGATTAGTGGTTACTGGAACAGCTCTTTTGTGGACCTTGATAGTAACAGCTAATGATGATGATGATGATGATGATGATGAAAGACTAATCTGGCTGTCCCTGTAGCATACACCGTCCTTTCCCTTTCTCTAAACTAACAAAAGACACTCAGGCTGCTGCAAGAATCAGCAGCACAGCAAACCTATCAACACCTAACACCTATACCAGTCCTGAAAAGAACTTTTGTGTACCAAATAGCTAGTGGTTTATCTCTCCCTACTCCACACAGGAACCTGTCCCTATCTTAACAGAAGAAAGAATGTAAAATGGCCACCGGATCGGGTGTATTTATAGGTTAGGGGGAATGTACAAGTGTCCATGTGCTGTCATGTCTCAATTGGCTGTCCTGTATCACATGATAAACGTGTCACCAAAGGTTAAAGTTCTTGTATACATTAAACACGTAAGTCCGCCGCGGCGAACGACGGAAAAAGGCGTTCGAACGTGCGGACCGCGAATGTCGGAAATTCGCCGCGAAACGACCGCCGGGCGAACCGTTCGGCCATCACTACTCCTCATAGCTAGTACGTGATCTGACACTTCCGGGTAGGGGAAGCACGCGCGTATCGTCGGTGGTGACCCATTAAACACAGCAGATGTTGATCACCAGGTGCCGGACATTGGATTACTGCCTGCACCCGGGGATCATCATGTATTTACACAAGGCAAAAGCCCTTTCCTGTCAGCGGGGAAAGGAATAGATTTTCTTTCCTCGCAAAGCAAGGAATAAATTCCGTCTCTTCCCCTGGTTAAAGCAGCACACAAAGTACACAAAAACACTGGCTAGGCACACACTTAACACTTTGATCACCCCTAAATGTTTAACTCCTTCCCAGCCAGTGTCATTAGTGCAATTTTTTTTAGCACTGATCACTGCATTAGTGTCACTGGTTCCCACAAAGTGTCAGTTAGTATCCGAAAGTCCGCCGCAATATCGCAGTCCCGCTATAAGTCGCTAATCGCCACCATTACTAGTAAAAAAATAAAAAAATAAAAGTATATATCCCATAGTTTGTAGACGCTATAACTTTTGTGCAAACCAACCAATATACACTTATTGGGATTTTATTTTTTTTACCAACAATATGTAGCAGAATACATATTGGCCTAAATTTATGAAAAAATTAGATTTTTTACATGTTTTTATTTGATATGTTTTATAGCAGAAAGTTTAAAATATTGGGTTTTTTCTTTTTCCAAAATTGTCAGTTTTTTTTTGTTTATAGCACAAAAAAAAAAAAAAAAAAAAAAAAAAATGCAGAATTAAAAACCACCAAGAGAAAGCTCTAGTTGTGGAAAAAAAAAAAAAAAAGGACATCAATTTTATTTGGGTACAGCGTTGCATGACTGTGCTTTGTGACTGTGAATTGTCAGTTAAATAACGCAGTAGCGCATCGCAAAAAAATGGCCTGGTCATGGGGGGGGGGGTAATGTTCCGATGGGTATTATAGCTCGTTTGTGATTTGTCTAGAAACCATAAAAAAAAAAAAAAAAAAAAAAAGAAGAAGATGTGATGCAATATATATATTACAACGGCGATATGCCGTGAGTGGCGGCTCCTGTGCGCATGTGCGGGAGTAACGTCATTGCAGCTTTGTCGAATGACAGCGCCGCAGCAGTGAGACCCACAGAGAAGATGGATGTGCCGGACTTCAGGGGACAGCGGTGACTTCGCTGGCTCCTGTGTCAGGTAAGTGACACATAATGGGCTACTATGCGATGCGATGCAATGCATAGTAGTCCATTATGCTTTACCTTTGCAGAGAATGAAAGAGGAAGTAACACCCATCTTTAAAACAAGTGAGAAAAATAAAAAAATGCAAAAATGGTTCCAGCAGCAAAAGGGTTAAAGTTTGGGCTAATGCATTCAGGGATCTTTCCTGGTCTCAATGGTTCCCTTAGATTAGGGGTCTCCAAACTTTCTAAATAAAAGGGCCAGTTCCCAGATAGTGTCCCATCATTGGGATCAGTGGGAGGAATAGTGCCCCATCATTGGTATCAGTGGGAGGAATAGTGCCCCATCATTGGTATCAGTGGGAGGAATAGTGCCCCATCATTGGTATCAGTGGGAGGAATAGTGCCCCATCATTGGTATCAGTGGGAGGAATAGTGCCCCATCATTGGTATCAGTGGGAGGAATAGTGCCCCATCATTGGTGTCAGTGGGAGGAATAGTGCCCCGTCATTGGTGTCAGTGGGAGGAATAGTGCCCCATCATTGGTGTCAGTGGGAGGAATAGTGCCCCATCATTGGTATCAGTGGGAGGAATAGTGCCCCATCATTGGTATCAGTGGGAGGAATAGTGCCCCATCATTGGTATCAGTGGGAGGAATAGTGCCCCATCATTGGTATCAGTGGGAGGAATAGTGCCCCATCATTGGTGTCAGTGGGAGGAATAGTGCCCCATCATTGGTGTCAGTGGGAGGAATAGTGCCCCATCATTGGTGTCAGTGGGAGGAATAGTGTCATAACACACACACATATATATATATATATATATATATTTATTAATTACACACATATACACTGTATATATACACACACACACACTTCGGCTAGGTTCTATGTGTCAGGAAGGCGTTAAAAATTGTGCGTTTTCCTGCCGCGCTGCCCTTTTGCAGAGGGGCGGCGGTGCCATTAATTGCACCGCGCGGCTCGGTGCGGCACATTTTTGGAAAAGGGTTTCTTGAGCATAGGGCTGCCCATTGAAATTAACAGGCTGCCCTACACCCGACGCGCCCAATCGCGCATGCGCTCAGTCACAACTGTACGTGTGAACCAAGCCTTGCACATCTACAGTGCCATGGTGCCAGACAAACCACATCCAATACATCAAATATCACAACTCACCCAACTCAGCAGCAGAACGATCAAAGTATTCTTCATGGTGAGAAGAGAGCTATGGAGAGGATACAAAGTATCGAGTCATGGATCACCAATTGTTAGTGCGACGTTCAGCGATATTCGTCCTCCAGACACTGAAATTAAAGACATTAACAAGCACCACTGAAGTCAGCTGCATGTTTTTGGCTGTGTCAGCCACGCCCCCTGCGCCTATCGTCTAAATCAAAACCCACACTAAGGGGAAGTGCGTTGACATCAATCCTCAGGTCTAACCACAGCACATTTCTGAAAAATGACTTACTACAGGGGAAGAAACGTCGAACATTAAATACAAAATAAACCCGGATGCCTTCTGACTAGCGATAACCATCGGGTTGCCTGAAATACCGCCACAGCAATACACAATAATTAGCGGCCAATTAATATTTTGCATGAGAGAGATATATATATATATATATATATATATATATATATACACACACACACACACACACACACACACACACACACACACACACACAATCTCAGAAAAGAGAGTACATCCCTCATATTTTTGTAAATATATTTTCTTTTCATGTGACAACACTGAAGAAATGACACTTGTCTACAATGTAAAGTAGTGAGTGTACAGCTTGTATAACAGTGTAAATTTCCTGTCCCCTCAAAATAACTCAACACACAGCCATTAATGTCTAAACCGCTGGCAACAAAAGTCAGTACACCCCTAAGTGAAAAATCTCAAAATTGGGCCCAAAGTGTCAATATTTTGTGTGGCCGCCATTATTTTCCAGCACTGCCTTCACCCTCTTGGGCATGGAGGTCACCAGAGCTTCACAGGTCACCACTGGAGTCCTCTTCCCCTCCCCCATGATGACATCACGGAGCTGGTGGATGTTGGAGACCTTCCCCTCCTCCACCTTCCGTTTGAGGATGTCCCACAGATGATCAATAGGGTTTAGGTCTGGAGACATGCTTGGCCAGTCCATCACCTTCACCCTCAGCTTCTTTAGCAAGGCAGTGGTCACCTTGGAGGTGCGCTTGGGATCGTTACCAGCGGTCCAGTCTCAGAAGGATGGGGATCATGCTCTGCTTCAGTATGTCACAGTACATGTTGGCATTCATGGTCCCCTCAATGATCTGTAGCCCCCCAGTGCCGGCAGCACTCATGCAGCCCCAGACCATGACACCCCCACCACCATGCCTGACTGTAGACAAGACACACTTGTCTTTATACTCCTCACCTGGTTGCCCCCACACACGCTTGTCACCATTTGAACAAAAACTGACGGTTACTTACTGATAACTGTGTTTCTACGAAACCTTCCAGGAGGGCAACACATGAGAGATAATAGGCTCCTCCCTACAGGAAACACAATCAAATCACAGCTTTTTATAAGGCCCGGCCTTACCCCTTGGCCCTCAGTAGTTGTAAAGTAATACTCCCAAACGATTCACAAGGGTTATTCCAACATTTAGGCACTTACCACCTAATGTGTACATATTCCTCCAGCCATAACAGGGCGAGAAGTAAGCCTGCCATCCTGGAAGGTTTTGTAGAAACACCATTATTGGTAAGTAACCGTCGGTTTTCTCACCTCACCTTCCAGGACGGCAACACATGAGAGGATAATAAAGAAATCCACAGGACTACCTTAGAGTCGGACCACTGCCTGTCATATATTTCAACCGAAGGCTAGGTCTTGCTGCGATAGGACCTCCACTTGGTAGTACTTCAAGAAGGTGTCTTGACTGGACCAGGTGGCTGCGCTATGAATTTGAAGCCAGATGCAGCCATCAAAACAGCCACATCTGGCTCGAGAGCCATAGGTTCCCTACCCCTGACCTAGAGACTGAAAATTTTGAGGCTTGAAGTCCCTTTCTAGGTCCAGAGAAGAGGATTAAAAGATGATTAGATCTCCTAAATTCTTTTACCCTCTGTAGATAAGAAGGCATCTCCTGACATCTAAACAATGACATTTATTTCTCCCCCTCATTCTTAGGGTTCTCGCAAAAGGATGGCAAGTTTATTACCCGAGTCCTATGGAAGGCTGAAGATACCTTAGGCAGATATATTGGGGATCTGGCTTGCGGATGATTCTATCTAATAGTAGGATCAGCAAAAGGGGTTCTTTCATGGAAAAACCCTGTAATTCCCCTACCCTCCTAGCTGTAGTAATTGCTAGGAGAAAGGCTAGTTTTATGGTCAATAGAACCCTTGTTAGATCCCAATGTGGGAATCATTCTTGACAGGAGTAGCCCTAACCCCGGCTACCAAAAATCTTTTAATTAAAAAGGTTCCTTTGCTACTCTAGTGTCAAGAAAAAATTATATATATATATGACACTTAAAATACTATTGCGATCTTAATAAATGGATATGCCTAATACCATCAAAGTTAACAAAAGTAAACGCACTGCAGAGTCAGCTATGGCTTACGTTATATACATTTCCTTACATTGGCTAATAAAAAAAAAAAAAAATGTAAACAATATCTCATCCCCGTCAACCCTTAAACATGCAAAGGTCAATACAACCAGAAAGTGCTATATGCTTCTTGGATAGGTGCAAATAAATGAGGATAAAAATTAAATAGGTTAATAATAGGACAAAGAAGGCTAAGAATGAATAGACAATAAAGTGGCTACACAAAACTATTATAAATAAATTCACAGAGATACCATCCAAAATAAAAAAAAAATAAAAATCAAATCAATAAAATATGGTATAAAAAGTAAATGCCCTACAGAGCCTATTCATCAAGTGCGTTAAATTTAGTTGTTGAAGTGATCTTCTTGTGGTTGAATACATTTGCGAATTAGGCCCTGCAGGGCGTTTATTTCATATCATAAGTCATGCACGTCTGTGTGGTTTTTGCATAGCCTTTTTTGTTTTATTGTAATCAAATTAACTTTTATTTTGCACTTATTGAATAAGCACATAGCACTTTTTATTTGATTCTTGCACTCACAAGCTAAATTTAACACACTTGATGAATAGGCTCTGTAGGGCATTTACTTTTTATACCATATTTTATTGATTGATTTTTTCTTTTGGATGGTATCTGTGAATTTATTTATAATAGTTTTGTGTAGCCACTTTATGGTCTATTCATTTTTAGCCTTTTTTTTCCTATTAACCTATTTAATTTTTATTCTTTATTAATTTTTATTATTTATTTTATTTTATTTACTTCCAGAGCAAACGCTGGGGCAAATACACTATTTTACCAAAAGCATTGGGGCGCCTTTAGTGACCCCCCAGTCTTAGTCCGGAGGGTTCAATATTGAGTTGGCCCTTTGCAGCTATAACAGCTTCACCTCTTCTGGGAAGGCCGTCCACAAGGTTTAGGAGGGTGTCCATGAGAATGTCTATCGTGGGCTACCTGTCAACTGCAGGTAGGTGACAGGTAGACCGGGAACAGGTCTGCGCCGCTGACCCCGCTACTGCTAGTGCCAGTCCTTCTCTCCCCCCCCCCAGCCTCCTCTGCTGCTCCTTCAGTTCTTCTCTCCCCCCGCCTCCTCCTTCTGCAGGGTGATCAGTCTGGTCTCCGCCCCCTCTCAGTGTAGTCTGTAGGAGTAGATGGAGCCTTCTGGGCCCCTCCCACAGCTCTACTCGCTCTCTCTTCTTATGCAGGATGACTGGTCTCGTCTCTGCCCCCTCCTGCAGTTTTCTGTTATGGGTGGAGCCTTCTGGGCTCCTCCCACAGCTCTGCTCGCTCCTCTCTCCTTGTGCAGGGGGGCCGGTCTTAAGCCTCGTACACACAATCGGATTTTCCGCAAAAAGAAAAACAAAAAACCTCAGACTTTTGTCCGAAGGCGTGTGCCTGGATTTTGTCTTGCATACAAAAACGGTACACAATTGTCTGCCAACAAACACGAATGTAGTGATGTACTACGAGTTGAAAAAGAGGAAGTTCAATTGTCAGGAGCCACCCTTTGGGCTCCTTCTGCTAATTTCATGTTAGTAGAAGTTTGGGGAGTGTTGATTCGTGCTTTTCATTTTGACCTTTTTATCTTACGCTTTTCAGTTTTGTTTCTGTACGGCCGTTCCTCAACCAGCCATGTTGCGGAATCGGAGGGGATAACGTGTTATTTATTATTGGCCTTGGAGTTTGGACTGGACTTGGGTCAAAGCAATGTCCAGGAACAGGAACAGGAACAGGAACAGGAGGAGGAGTTCTTGGACCAAAAATTTGTTGCTTTATAAATCGTGACCAATTTTGTCATATGCCTTTGCTGCGGGAGCTCCAGGAGAATAATCCGGACGATTTTTGGAATTATCTCTGGATGACGGACCCCTGCTTTCACCAACGCTTGGCATTGCTGACCTCCTATATTAAAGAAGCAGGACACATGCATGAAGCTTTTATTTTTTGGTTGAATAATGATGATTCGATTTGTTATATTTTCTATATTTTTGGATGCATAGAATGCAATTTTTGGTTAAGCTCTATTGGCAGATAGCGTGTCTAATTTTATTTGTTTTCTTTTTTTAATGCACAATAAAAAAATAAAAAAAAAAATAAAAAATAATGTGTAGAATAATACTTGGCTCTGTGTTTTACTTCAACTGACAGTTTGGGAGTCGGCAGTTACATTTAAAAAAATACAATGTAACATTAACAAGGGACACAACATAGTTGTATCTTTGATCTTAAAAATTACGGGATAATGGTGTTGTGGTAACTTGCACCAAAAAAATAAAAACACAAATAAGCATAATAATATTCTTGATATCGCTAGAAAAAAAAAACAACCCTTGAAAATTTGTTTGCATAACTCCAGAAGAGAATTGTGCGCTGCATTTATAATTTAGCCGCGTCACAAATGTTAATTCTCCATTACGAACGCTCGTTTACAAGACCGAGCGCTTCTTCCTTGCTTCCCGAGCATGCGCGTTTGTACTCTGGACTTTTGTCCGACGGACTTGTGTACACACGCTAGGAAAATCCAACACCAGATATTTGTCCTCCAGAAAATTTTAAAGCCTGCCGTCCAACATTTGTCCGCGGAAAATCCAACAACAATTGTCCGATGGAGCGTACAAACGTTCGGATTTTCAGCCAACGGCCCGTCATCGCACAAGTCCCGCCAGAAAATAAGATCGTGTGTACGCGGCTTTACACCACCTCCGCCATTGATTATGTCACGCCCGCTTTTACAAGGTGATATCTGGATTTGTAAAGGCATTTAATGCTCACAAAAGCGGATTTATATCCTTTCTGCTTTTGAAGAATATATTTAAATGGAGCATTTTTTAAAAAGGAGGGGATTCGGCTTTAATAGATGTAAAAACAACACAGATCTGAGGTGCGTTTGAAGCTTCTCTGGAGAAGACCGCGAAGGATCCCACATCAAACACGGGAACACTTCTGATTTTTTTTTTTTCATGTGTTATGTCTGGTTTGTTTAATAACTAGGCCACTTGGCTCAGAATCTCTCGCATTGCTTGCAAAAAAAAAAAAAAAAAAAGAAGATATATATAATAAAAATTAATACATTTTAAAAATTTGCATAGCGTGTGACCGCTACAGTGTACGGAGCCCATCGATGATCCTGAGAAGACAAAATGTCACTGAAATGTACACGTCTACGCCAGCAGCGGTGAGGTCTCAGCACCGTGGGCGGGTGATATCATCACCTAGATAAAGTTACTGCAATTGAGAGGGCAGAAAAGAAAAAAAATTCTAACGGAAAATGAAATAAAGAGAAAAAAAAAAAAAAAAAAAAGGACTAAAAGAACAAAAAATAAAAATAAACTGAAAAACGTAATACTTCCTGAGTGAAAGTAGAGGTACTCGAGGTGTTCACTTACGTCACAACGCGTCATGTCTACATTCCCGATACTTTATTTTGGGTCGGTGACTCAACAAGCGGTGAGAGAGATCGGCAACAGGCATGGGCGGAGTCATCTCGGCAAGTAAAAAAAAAAAAAATAATAATGGGATTTTGTGGCCAAACTTTCGATTCCGCTGCTTCAGGAAAAAAAAAAAAAAAAAATGCTTGCTTTCGCTCACTGTGCCACTTAGGCAAAAAAAAAAAATAAATAAATAAAAAGTTACATTTAGGGGTTTCTTTTATTTTTATTTTTTTCTTCTTTCTTGTTGGACGAATGTCAATAACATTTGACCAGCTCTTATGCTAAACAAAGTGGTCTTGAGGCTTGACAAAGGAGCTGGGTAGCTCAGAAACATGTAGCCCCACCCCCCGTTTGGCTATCTGCTCTGACATCACTTCCTGCCATCTCTGCTCTGCGCTCCATTCGCTTTCTGGTTGCTGAGGCTTTTCATTCCATCCAGTCAGTGGTGGGGCCCTTTTACCTTCTGGACTGTACTGATTGATCCCGGGTGCAGATTTATCAGCCGCAGATGATAGTTTTTGTGACATGCACTTACTTTTATTACCACACGTAAGTTGTCACTTTGGTTTTATATAATAAAGTTTTTTTTTTTTTTTTTGCATTAATTACACTCAGATTAGTACCCTCTGTTTACTTACAACCAATTGGAAAGTTCCTATAACCTTTACTCTTGACACAACCAGTGGAAAGAACATATCCAACTCGTTTCGGGGCCCAAAGAAAAAACTTCATCAGGGCTCGGACTTAGTTGTTAAAGGGGTTGTAAACCTTCATGGTTTTTCACTTTAATACATTAAGGTGAAAAACCTTTTGTGCTGAAGCACCCCCCCCCCCCTTTTTTTTCCAGGACTCGTGAGCGTGCCCGCACGAGTGCCCCCATGGAAAGCATCTCTCCGTGGGGGGCACTCGAGAAGAGGAGGAGCCAGGAGCACCACAGGGGGAACCCAGAAAAGGAGGGTCGGGGCCACTCTGTGCAAAACCCTTGCACAGAGGAGGCAAGTATTACACGTTTGTTATTTAAAAAAATAAAATAAAATAAAAAATAATACAAAAACTTTACAAATCACTTTAAGAGTTCCAGTATTGACAAACATCATTTACTCAGCCCTCACATTATTCTGAATGTAGTATTGCAAAAAACTTTAACAAATAAAAACAAAGTGGCCTTGAGGCTTGACAAAGGAGCTGGGTAGCCCAGAAATACAGAGCCACGCCCCCATCCAGCTCTCTGCTCTGACATCACTTCCTGTCAGCTCTGCGCGCCATTCGCTTCCTGGTTGCTGAGGCTTTTCATTCCATCCACAGCCAGTGGTGGGGCCCTTTTACCTTCTGGACTGTACCGATTGATCCCGGGTGCAGATTTATCAGCCGCAGATGATACGCTTACTTTTATTTCCACATGCGAGTTGTCATTCCAAAAGGTTCATTTTTAAATAACAAACATGTTATACTTGCCTGCTCTGTGTAATAGTTTTGCAAAGGGCAAAACCACTCCTTTTTTTTGGGTCCCCCGCCAGCGCTCCTAACTCCTCCCTTCTGCCGGGTGCCCCCCAATAGCAAGCCTTACTATGGGGGTACAGGAGCAGGCTCACTCCTGAGCCACGCTCCTGCGAATGGACATTGGCTCGGCCCCGCTTTCTCCCAACTGGCTGTGATTGACAGCAGCAGCCAATGTCTCTGCTCTGCGGGCCAATGAGGAGAGAGAGAGACCCAGAGGAGCCGCTGCTCCCTTGCACATAGCTGGACAGAGATGGGACTCAAGTAAGTGTGGGGGGGGGGGGGGATTTTTTACCTTAATGCATATTTAAAAAAAAATAAAAAATAAAATAAGGTAAAAAAACCTTCTGCCTTTAGATCCACTTTGAAGTTTTGTTTGCATCACTACTCTCAGATTAGCACCCTCTAGTGTTTAGACTTTCCAATTATTATAGAGAATAATTGGAAAGTCCCTATAACCTTTACTTTTTACACAACCAGTGAAAAGAACAAACCCAACACGTTTCGGGGGCCAAAGAAGCAATCATCCGGGCTCAGGCTTGGTTGTTAAGGAGTTACAATTTGGACTGTGCTGTGGTATAACTGTCAGGGGTGGGCTCAGCCCTTCCTTCTCTGAGCTGGCTGCTTAGCTGTTGGCTACTGGCCAGCTCCCATCTCTCCACAGTTACTCAGCTGTTGGTGATATCCTGCTCGTCAGTCCTGCCTACTTAAGCCGTCCTGTCCATACGATCTCTGCCTTCGCCTTGGTCAACAACACAGAAACTAGCCCCTGTGTTGTCACGGTACTACTACAGTGAGCCCACAGGTGAGCAGGTCACCCAGGATCCCCCAGAGCGTGGAGTCTAAGGGCCAGCTGGTATTCTGCCAGGGACCCCCTCATGAGGGTTTGGGCTTAGCTGCGTGCTGACCCCAGGTCACCACCCCCAGGTTCACCCTGCTCGCTAGGGGAGTACCAGAAGACACAGTCAGATAAGGATGGATGGATAAAGCAAAGGAGAGCTGGATAGCGAGCCAAGGTCAGTGCGGGCTGCAGACAACGTAATCAGGACAAGCCAAGTCTGTACACAAGAGATCAGGTCACATGACGTCAGGTTAAAGCAGATTACACGAAGGGATCTCAGAAACAAGCAGCTGATCTGGAAGGAATTTAAATAGAGAAGCACATGGGGGGCTGGACACGAAGCAGAAGGAAGGAATAACATAATTAAGCAACAGGTGGAGCCAGCAACACCCATAGCTGCACACCAGCTAGTGGAACAACAGGTGCCAGCCGACCTACAGCAGTAAAGGCGAGACACAGATCAGCTCCGCAGCTGATCTGCGACACGTACCTGTTTAAAGACTTGCTTTGCCGACATCCCTTCTGGCTCCAGATCCTGCTTACTCTTCCACTACATTGATACCCGACTTCTGGCTTGTCTGACTATCCGTTCCAGTTACTGAACTTTGGCTGTGTTTTGACTACATTTGTTCTTTTTACTTTAATTATTAAACAAGTGTGTACTTGTGTCTGTCTCGGTCTGATTTCATGGTTTCTGCCAACAACCTCCTAGATGGATTATCTTTAAAAGGGAACACAAGGAAGCATGCAGAGCTCAGTATTGTGGCCTGTCAGTGCCACCTAGGGTTGCCACCTGTCCAGGATTCACCCGGACAGTTCGGGTTTGGAATCATGTGTCCGGGTTTCAGACTGCCTGAAACCCGGACACATTATTTAGACTGGACTCTGGCTTCCCAGCAGGGTTGCTGGCTGCAGTTGTCTAAGCTGAGAGTGTCTATTACACTCTCTTTCATGCTGCCCAAAGCCAGCACTAACAATCCCCCCACATATAGATGGGAGAGGAGAGAGGGCTTGATCTGCACCTCTTCCTCCTGGCTCTACCCCTCTGGGTCTGCCCACACTCCTTAGAAAAGGAAAGTGTGGGTTGGAAATTTAAAGTTCAGCAGCCTCAGATACACCTGGATGAGAGGTGCTGACTGCCAAGGGGTGAGTGAGCTCACCATCCATCCCCGTTTGTGACTGAAGTCTCCTCCTTCTATCTCCTGCCTCTGAGTGGGTACACTAAGGTAAATCAGGGGTTCTCAGAGCACCCCTTATATCAGAACTCCCTTTTACACCTGAGGGCACAGTGTTCCCCCTTCAATCAGAGTCTGCTCCATACATCAGAGTTCTCAGTGTCCCCCCTTAAATCAGGGTTCCCAGAGGATCCCTTATGTCAGATTCCCCAGAGTTATCCCTTACATCAGAGTCTGCAGAGTCCCCCCCTTACAGTGAAAGGAAACTCTACAAGTTCAGATATAAAAGGGGGAACTCTGTGGACTTTGATGTAACTTCATATGATTAGAAATGTTATTTAATAGCAAAATATATGTATAGTTTATTCTAAAAAAAAAAAAAAAAAAAAAAAAAAAAAAGAAGAATGCCCATAAAGTGTTCGGGTTTGGCTTGAAGAAAAGGTGGCAACCCTAGTGCCACCCCACCATCCATGTCACCCCACCGTCCGTGCCACCATACAACCATTGTGTTTTTGTGTTCAGAATTCAGCTTTGAGGAAGGAAACACCTCCGTGGCCATTTTTGTAAGTTCAGTTTTAGGCTGGCTGCATGCCTAAAGTGCAGTAAAGTGACTAACGGCACCAATCACACCACAACAAATGCGTGTTGAACTTTATTTCCCTACAGAGGAAAATAGAGATCTTGTGTTTCTTCTAAGCAAAAACGCAGACCTCCCTCTTCCTCCAGTACATCCATAAGCGCCCCCCCCCCCCCCGTTATAAAGCACCCCCTAGGGACACACTTAACCCTTTGATTGCCCCTGATGTTAACCCCTTTTCAGCCAGTGTCATTTATACAGTGACAGTGCTTTTTTTTTGTTTTTAAAGCACTGATCACTGTATTGGAGTCACTGGTCCCTACAAAAGTGTTACTTAGTGTCAGATTTATCCGCCACAATGTCACAGTCCCAAAAAATATATAAAAAGAAACTAAATAATAAAAAAAATCTGACGCCGACATACTAGTTAAAACTATTAAAAAATAAATAAATTTTTTTTTAAAAATTCCATAAATCTATCCCATAGATTGTAGACGCTATAACTTTTGCATAAACTGATCAATATACGCTTATTGGGATTTCTTTTCCTAAAAACATGTAGCAGAATACATATTGGCCTAAATTGATAAAGAAATGCGATTTTTTTTTTTTTTTTTTTATTGGATATTTATTATAGCAGAAAGTAAAAAATATTTTTTTGATTTTCAAAATTGTCGGACTTTGTTTATAGCGCAAAAAATAAATAAAATGCAGAGGTGTCCAAATACTACCAAAAGAAAGCTCTATTTGTGGTTTGTGGGGGGGGGGGCAACAATTTTATTTGTGTACAGTGTCGCACGACCGCGCAATGGTCAGTTAAAGCATTGCAGCGTATCACATACAATGGCCTGATCAGGAAAGGGGGGGGTAAATCATCTGGAGCTGAAGTGGTTAAGCTTGGACAATAAAACCTGGAAGCTGATTGGTTACTACGCACAGCTGCACCAGATTCTGTATTCCCAGTTTTGGTAAATCTCCTGTCTGCATCATTACATGGTGAGTGGGGGGGGAGATATCTTCTTGGGGTGTGGGGAAAGGGTCTATGACACCCTGCACTCATGGGAACTCTTCATCCACTCACTTCCCACAGGATGGGGGAGTCACTCAACATTGAAGACTGAGGACATCTAGTGGGGGGAAAGAGATTACCGCAGGAGGCAGCCTCGGATAGGAGGAGGGTAGTTCAGCAATATCACCAGACTTTTGAAAAAGGTTCTTTTATTTCTGATTATTTGTGTGCTGCCCCCCCCCCCCCCCCATTCCCTTCACACAACACCAGCTTATAACTGATGAAATCCCCCCCCAGACTTGTAGCAGATCATGAGGAATTCCCCAGGCTTGTAACTCTGAACACAAGTCAGTGCACGGTTTTCTTTTTGATCGACTGGCCAGGTATACTAAAGAAAAAAAAATACCTAACCATTTCCTCCAACTTACCCAGCAATAGGCTCCCCAGAAGGACTTCCTCTACAAATGGTGACAAAAAAACAAACAATGACAGACATTTCTTCTTTTCTACAACGAAACTCACCAGACAGCCAGAAGAGCGGCATTGCTGCACTTTGTATAGTCCAATTCAATGATCCAGCTAGTATAAAAAAGCCGGTAAAGACAAAATCAGATACAATGGAAAGAAAAAAAAAAATAAAAAATCACACATATCTTTAGCTGCAATATTCACCTTCTAGCCAGACTTTTTTTTTCCTGCCACTAGAGTTCATCCCCGGGGGGGACGTTCACTTTACAGCAGTGGTGGTCCACTTACTTGATATAGAGAGCCTCAAGTGTGGCCCCTACAAAATATTGAATGCTACAAAAACCTGAGAGAGACCTACAGGAGATGATCAGAGACTGCAGACGTGATACAGGAGATGGTCAGAGACTGCAGACACAGGACAGGGGATGATCAGAGACTGCAGACACAGGACAGGGGATGATCAGAGACTGCAGACACAGGACAGGGGATGATCAGAGACTGCAGACACAGGACAGGGGATGATCAGAGACTGCAGACACAGGACAGGGGATGATCAGAGACTGCAGACACAGGACAGGGGATGATCAGAGACTGCAGACACAGGACAGGAGATGGTCAGAGACTGCAGACGTGATACAGGAGATGGTCAGAGACTGCAGACACAGGACAGGGGATGGTCAGAGACTGCAGACACAGGACAGGGGATGATCAGAGACTGCAGACACAGGACAGGGGATGATCAGAGACTGCAGACACAGGACAGGGGATGATCAGAGACTGCAGACACAGGACAGGGGATGATCAGAGACTGCAGACACAGGACAGGGGATGATCAGAGACTGCAGACGTGATACAGGAGATGGTCAGAGACTGCAGACGTGATACAGGAGATGGTCAGAGACTGCAGACATAGGATGGTCAGAGACTGCAGACACAGGACAGGGGATGATCAGAGACTGCAGACGTGATACAGGAGATGGTCAGAGACTGCAGACGTGATACAGGAGATGGTCAGAGACTGCAGACATAGGATGGTCAGAGACTGCAGACACAGGACAGGGGATGGTCAGAGACTGCAGACACAGGACAGGGGATGATCAGAGACTGCAGACACAGGACAGGGGATGATCAGAGACTGCAGACACAGGACAGGGGATGATCAGAGACTGCAGACACAGGACAGGGGATGATCAGAGACTGCAGACACAGGACAGGGGATGATCAGAGACTGCAGACACAGGACAGGGGATGATCAGAGACTGCAGACACAGGACAGGGGATGATCAGAGACTGCAGACGTGATACAGGAGATGGTCAGAGACTGCAGACGTGATACAGGAGATGGTCAGAGACTGCAGACATAGGATGGTCAGAGACTGCAGACACAGGACAGGGGATGGTCAGAGACTGCAGACACAGGACAGGGGATGGTCAGAGACTGCAGACACAGGACAGGGGATGGTCAGAGACTGCAGACACAGGACAGGGGATGGTCAGAGACTGCAGACACAGGACAGGGGATGGTCAGAGACTGCAGACACAGGACAGGGGATGGTCAGAGACTGCAGACACAGGACAGGGGATGGTCAGAGACTGCAGACACAGGACAGGGGATGGTCAGAGACTGCAGACACAGGACAGGGGATGGTCAGAGACTGCAGACACAGGACAGGGGATGGTCAGAGACTGCAGACACAGGACAGGGGATGGTCAGAGACTGCAGACACAGGACAGGGGATGGTCAGAGACTGCAGACACAGGACAGGGGATGGTCAGAGACTGCAGACACAGGACAGGGGATGGTCAGAGACTGCAGACACAGGACAGGGGATGGTCAGAGACTGCAGACACAGGACAGGGGATGGTCAGAGACTGCAGACACAGGACAGGGGATGGTCAGAGACTGCAGACACAGGACAGGGGATGGTCAGAGACTGCAGACACAGGACAGGGGATGGTCAGAGACTGCAGACACAGGACAGGGGATGGTCAGAGACTGCAGACACAGGACAGGGGATGGTCAGAGACTGCAGACACAGGACAGGGGATGGTCAGAGACTGCAGACACAGGACAGGGGATGGTCAGAGACTGCAGACACAGGACAGGGGATGGTCAGAGACTGCAGACACAGGACAGGGGATGGTCAGAGACTGCAGACACAGGACAGGGGATGGTCAGAGACTGCAGACACAGGACAGGGGATGGTCAGAGACTGCAGACACAGGACAGGGGATGGTCAGAGACTGCAGACACAGGACAGGGGATGGTCAGAGACTGCAGACACAGGACAGGGGATGGTCAGAGACTGCAGACACAGGACAGGGGATGGTCAGAGACTGCAGACATAGGACAGGGGATGGTCAGAGACTGCAGACATAGGACAGGGGATGGTCAGAGACTGCAGACATAGGACAGGGGATGGTCAGAGACTGCAGACATAGGACAGGGGATGGTCAGAGACTGCAGACATAGGACAGGGGATGGTCAGAGACTGCAGACATAGGACAGGGGATGGTCAGAGATGGATGTAGTTTATATCTATGCATTTTATAGACAGGGCCAGGGACTTGTTTCTGGTTATGGGTTCCATAGACTTCAATGGATGAAAAGCGTGTATTGAAAAACGCAAACTGCAGGCATGAAGGAGACAGGAATAGACTGAGGGTGACGACTCCCACATTCGACTAGGGTCACATTTGGGATTTTCTCTCAGCCTAGGTTCACACTGGTGTGGGGAAAATAAACGCATGTGATTAGCATAGGGATTGCATTCCTCTGCACATCACATGCGATGTCTGTGCGGTGCGATTTCCGCCATGCAGTTTTTGCATGTCTGAAATGGCATTCGCACCAAAATGGTGGAGGACCCTTTCCCCCGCGCGATGAGATTCTGGCAATGGGGCGTCAATAAGATAACACTGACACCCCCAGCAGATCGCATTGGACGCTGTGCGATCTCTTTGAAGTGTGATGCAGGGAAACGCAGCGAATCTTGTGCGCTTCCTGCATGGTAGAAGTGTGAACCAGGGCTCAGTAAGATTCATTAAAGCTAGGAGGGAGAAGAAACAAGAAATAACGAGAATCATTCGTCTACAGAATAGATTTCCTTTGCTGGGTCTAAGCAAGCACCTAGGTGATGAAATCACAGACAACTCTTGCAGGCCCCCCCCCCCCGAGGGCTCCACCGTGCAGGGCCACACATTCCCTCTGGGGGAACCACGACAAGCTGCATGACATTCATACACAAGGAAAGCTCTGCCTATGGCTGCTACAATACAAACTATCCTTCTGATCAGTGGTGTTGCT
Organism: Lithobates pipiens; assembly: GCF_037356315.1. NCBI lineage: Eukaryota > Metazoa > Chordata > Amphibia > Anura > Ranidae > Lithobates > Lithobates pipiens. The sequence continues at coordinate 227,165,818 of NW_027507788.1, forward strand.
AGGGGGGGTAGCATAATTCCTCTCTCCGAAAGCACCCCCTAGGACATACCCTCTAACCAATCCCCCCACCCCCCCCAAATCAAAGAACCCATCTCAGCTCCATCCATCCCCCCCAATGCCTTCCCAGATCCATGCACCCCCCACCTGATCCCATCCACCACCCTATCCCATCCATGATTCATCCACCACCCCGATCCCATCCCGGCTCCATCCACCACCCCGATCCCATCCCGGCTCCATCCACCACCCCGATCCCATCCACTACCCCGATCCCATCCGTGATTCATCCACCCCCCCCTGATCCCATCCGTGATTCATCCACTACCCCGATCCCATTTCAACTCCATCAACCACCCCAATCCCATCTGGGCTCCATTGACCACCCCGATCCCATCTATGATCCATCCACCAGCCCGATCCCATCCCGGCTCCATCCACCACCCTGATCCCATCCGGTGCGCTGGCAGGACATCAGAAAAGGCCCTGCCAGCAGCTGCTTTGGAGCGGTGAAGGAGCTGTATGTTTTCCACTCCTCCCTATTGAAATCAATGGAGCAGCGCGGCTATGCTGCCAGCAAAACTTTTCAATTGTGACGCATTACAAGCGGGTTTAACCCTTTCTCAGCCACTAGTGGGGGTTAAAAGCAGCCGAAATGCGCCGCAAATCCAACGGTAAAATGCTGCTAAAAAAAATAGCGGCGTTTTACCTCTGACGCTATGGGCAAGGCAGCGCAGCATGAAATGGGCATTATATTGGAAGCAGCTTCCATCCTCCCCTTACCTGTGTGCTGCTGAAGACTGAACAAGAGGTCCCAGGTGGATGACATAACGATGGTGCAGCAGGAAGGCGGGGTGTAAAATCTCAGCTGCTTCCTGATTGGGGATTTCTGCTACTGCCAGACTAATACTACAGGTGCATTTCATAAGATGTAGAATATCATCACAAAGCTCATTTATTGCAGTAATTCAATTCAAAAAGTCAGTCCAGCTTCACACTGAGCTACGGGAATGAAGCCGATTTCACTCCCGCACGTCAGTCCCGCTTTCGGCGGCGATTTCACAGACATCTGTGCAGGTTTCTCAGGTTTCTGCACGGGTATCAATGGAAATCGCACCCCGAAAATCACAAAAAGTAGCACAGGAACAACTACTTTTTAAAATCAGTGCGGCACCGCAAATGCGGCACCACACACCGATTAGGACGGTACAATTGCTGCCGATTTGAAATGCGTTTTGATGCTTTTTCAAATTGCATGTCAAAAATGCACCAATGTGAACCAGGGCTAAAACTGATATATTTTATATTCTATATAAAAGTGTAGCGCTTTAGAAACCAGGCATATTATACCATCCTTACATAAAGTGATATATACTTAAATGTGAAAACTTGTGCATATATATTCAATAAATATTAACAATGTGAAATAGTGCGATGACATATAAAGTCTTACTGTAAATCACATATAAATATTAATTGCTTTATATATATATATATATATATAGCTATAAAGTGATTTTGCAAAAGAAAAGTCCAAAAAAGAGAAAAGTCTAAAAACAATACAGATGCAGAGTCTCTTGTATATAACCCTTTCATGACTAAGCCTATTTTTGGAATTTGGTGTTTACAAGTTAAAATCCATATTTTTTGCTAGAAAATTACTTGGAACCCCCAAACATTATATATATTTTTTTAGCAGAGACTCTAGAGAATAAAACGGCGATTGTTGGAATATTTTATGAATGAATGAATGAAATACTTGTATAGCGCACAATGCGAACTGAATCGCCTCACACGGTATTTGCGCAGCGGTGTTTTAAACGCAACTTTTTGGGAAAAGGGACACTTTCATGAATAAAAAAAAAAAAAAAAACAGTAAAATTAGCCCAATTTTTTTGCGTAATGTGAAAGATAATGTTACGCCGAGTAAATAGATACCAAACATGTCACACTTTATAATTGCGCGCACTTATAGATTGACGACAAAGTACGGTACCTAAAAATCTCAATAGGCGACGCTTTAAATTTTTTTTACGGTTACCAGGTTAGCGTTACAGAGGAGGTCTAGTGCTAGAATTATTGCTCTCGCTCTGACGATCGCGGCGATACCACACATGTGTGATTTGAACACCGTTTACATACGCGGGCGCAACTTCCGTATGCGTTTTCTTTGCTTCGCAAGCTCGCGGGGACGGCGGGCGCTTTAAAAAAATTTTTTTAATTTTTTTATTTATTTTATTTATTTTAAAATAACTAAATTGTTTAAAAAAAAAAAAAAAAAAAAATTGATCACTTTTATTGCTGTCACAAGGAATGTAAACATCCCTTGTGACAGTAATAGGTGGTGACAGGTACTCTTTATGGAGGGATCGGGGGTCTAAAAGACCCCCCACCCCTCCTTTACACTTCAATGTATTCAGATCGCCGAAAACGGCGATTCTGAATACCGGATATTTTTTAAAAACCGGCGCCATTGGCAGCCGAGTAAACGGGAAGTGACGTCATGACGTCGCTTCCGTGTTTACGATGAGGAGACTGGAACGAAGCCGATTACGGCTTCGTTCCAGTTCCTCCCCAGCAGCCGGAGCCATCGGACACGGAATCGGTGCTCCCGATCGAGCGGGAGCACCGGTAGCAGCGGCGAGAGGCGGCGGGAGGGGGGGACGTCCCCTCCCGCTCCTCCGGCATAACAGCCGAGCGGCTTTTAGCCGCATCGGTTGTTATGCCTGGATAGCCAATCGCCTGCTGCAAAAAACGGTACCAGGATGATGCCTGCAGGTGCGGGCATCATCCCGGTATAACCCCCGGAAGCCGAGTACGCAGATCTGCGTACGCTCGGCGGGAAAGGGATAATATCTGTGTAGAGTCCACAAGTGTGCAGAAAAAAAACATACACCTTCTTTATATATAAAAAGTCATGCAGGCACCACGTGGTATCCCCTTCACCAAGAGAAATGGACGCTTACCAAATTTATTGGATCCACACAAATTTACATTTGGAGGATCACAAAGGCTCATACGTTTGTATGCAAATTCCTTCAGCAGTGCATTTTCGAAGGGGTTTTTAAATGTAATTATTCCGTTCGTGTACTGGGAAGTAAATTATCTCCAGCCATACACCTCCATAAGAGTAGTTGAACACATGTAGAGGAAAACAGGGACCAAAATAGTGTAATTCCGTTTTATAAAAGAAATTTAATTAAAAAAAAGTAGTAAACTCACATGTGTACAATAGGTTAAGCGCTTTTTAGTAAAAAACACGGCTGCAGTGGAGTCCCGACGCGTTTCGTCCTAGAAGACGTCATCTGGGGGGGGGGTGTATATATATATATATATATGATATATTTTATATACAGATGCATTACACACAGAGTGATATATTTCAAGCATTTTTTTAATTTTGATGATTAAGGCGAGTGACACCCCCAAATTCAATATCTCAGAAAATTAGAATATTACAGAAAACCCGATAGAAAAAAAAAGAACTTTTAATACAGAAATGTTGTGTTGGTGAGAAGTCTGTCCCTGTACAGTATAGGATGCACTCAATAAATGGTTGGGGGTCCTTTTGCATGAATTACGGCATCAATGCGGCACGGAGGAGATCAGCCTGTGGCACTGCTGAGGTGTGATGGAAGGTCGGGTTGCTTTGATAGCTGCCTTCAGCTCTTCTGCATTGTTGGGTCTGGTGTCCCTCATCATCCTCTTGACAATCCCCCACAGATTCTCTATGGGGTTTAGGTCAGGGAAGTTTGCTGGCCAATCAAGCGCAGTGATCCCATCCTCATGTGACCAGGTATTGGTAGTTTTGGCAGTGTGGGAGGTGCCAAGTCCTGCTGGAGAATGAAATCAGCATCTCCATAAATCTGGTCAGCTGTGGGAAGCGTGAAGTGCTATAGAATTTCCTGGTAGAGGGCTGCGCTGACTTTGGACTTTAATAAAACACAGAGGACCAACACCAGCAGATGACACGGCTCCCCAAATCATCACCGACTGTGGAAACTTCACACCGGACTTCATGCAACTTGGATTATGTGCCTCTCCACTCCTCCTCCAGACTCTGGGACTCTCCACTCCTCCTCCAGACTCTGGGACTCTCCACTCCTCCAGACTCTAGGACTCTCCACTTCTTCTCCAGACTCTGGGACTCTCCACTCCTCCTCCAGACTCTGGGACTCTTCACCCCTCCTCCAGACTCTGGGACTCTCCACCCCTCCTCCAGACTCTGGGACTCTCCACTCCTCCTCCAGACTCTGGGACTCTTCACCCCTCCTCCAGACTCTGGGACTCTCCCCCCCTCCTCCAGACTCTGGGACTCTCCACCCCTCCTCCAGTCTCTGGGACTCTCCACTCCTCCTCCAGTCTCTGGGACTCTCCACTCCTCCTCCAGACTCTGGGAATCTCCATTCCTCCTCCAGACTCTGGGACTGCGATTTCCAAACGAAATGCAACATTTTCCGCAGTCAGTGATGATTTGGGGAGTCATGTCATCTGCTGGTGTTGGTCCTCTGTGTTTTATCAAATCCAAAGTCAGCGCAGTCCTCTAGCAGGAAATTCTAGAGCACTTCACGCTTCCCTCTGCTGACCAGCTTTATGGAGATGCTGATTTCATTCTCCAGCAGGACTTGGCACCTCCCACACTGCCGAAATTACCAATACCCGGTCACATGATCATGGTATCACTGTGCTTGATTGGCCAGAAAACTGGCCTGACCTAAACCCCATAGAGAATCTGTGGGGTATTGTCAAGAGGAAGATGAGAGACACCAGACCCAACAATGCAGATGAGAGGAAGGCTATCAAAGCAACCCGGGCTTCCATCACACCTCAGCGGTGCCACGGGCTATACTATATTGTACAGGGACAGACTTCTCACTACAACAACATTTCTGTATAAACCTCTTCTGGACCGCCTTTATATTTCAAATATTTAAAGGAAATTAGTACCCCCCCCCCTGCTACTAAGGGACTTAAGACACAGTATTTTCAAAACATATGGCAGTCAAAGACAACAACCATACACCAAATAGTACATAAAATCCATATATAGTATGTGAGAGAGAAACACTTCTATGGTCCGACGCATTTCGGGAGATTCGAGGTAAATCCCTTCTTCAGGGGCATGAAGGAGATGATGAAAGGCAAGTGAAGGGGGTAAGGTCGCGCTATGGAACAGTTTAGTATAGTTCCGGTATGAGCGGCCTCTATTAAATTTCCACCCAGTGTGGGTGAAACAGTAAAATGAAATAGGAAAGGGAAATAGACTTGGCGCTATACCGTTTGGTTTTTAAAATTAATTAATTAATTATAGTTTATATAAATTTTCCAGCCTGCTGGTAAGTAATAAAAATGAAAAACTATCTGTTCATGCCCAGCAGTAATCTCTAGTGATTATTTATATATATATATATATGCTTCTTTATAAAGTGCTAACAAACCATAAATAAACATGCGATTCCTATACTTAGGTATTAAAGTGCCAGTGAAAAAAACACATGTGCGGAATTTAAATATTAAAATAAACAGATTCAAATAAAATAAATATATGGTAGATTAACAATTTTGCATGTCATATATCAATTAGTGAACAAATCAGTGTACTAAGTGACACAATTAAATACCATGTGACTAATGGCCCGTGAGAAAATAAATAAAAATTTAAATTAAAATTAAAATTAAAAATGAAAAAGGTGAACAGACTGAAAAATTATAAAAATGAATAATGAATGACACATATAAAAGTGAAAAATTAAAGGGGTTGTAAAGGTTTGTTTTTTATTTTCTACATAGGTTCCTCTAAGCTATTGCATTGTTGGTTCACTTACCTTTTCCTTCGATTTCCCTTCTAAATGTTTTTTTTCTTTGTCTGAATATCTCACTTCCTGTTTCTCCTCAGTAAACTTCTCACCATCATCTGAGTGGTGGTTAGTCAGCCAGAACAGCTTACTGAGGAGGAACAGGAAGTGAGAAATTCAGACAAAGAAAACAAAGAAAAAAAACATTTATAAGAGAAATCGAAGGAAAAGGTAAGTGAACCAACAATGCACTAGCTTATAGGAACCTATTTAGAAAATAAAAAACGAACCTTTACAACTTTAAAAATTAGAAATATATGATAAAAATTGATTTAAAAATAATAATATGATAAACGGTGGAAAAAATCTTCTGTGAGTGTCTTTTAAAAAAGGGGGGGGGGGGGGGGTTTGACTGCAATTGCTGCTCCCGGTGCTCGGTGACTGCTAATGTAATTGCTCTCACCAGAGGTAGAACCCCGTCCGGGGTGGATCAGCCTCCACAGTATAAGCCACTGTGTTGCTCTTTGGCTTTTCTCTGCTGTGGTCCTGGGGGGTCCCCCTGTTCCTTCGTTGGTATAGCGTGCCACGTTATATGCAACAAGGAAGAGGCATATCCATGGTGTAGTACGTTTGTAAAAGGAGTTTTATTTATATAAACTTAAAATTACTCACAAACATTCAGTGTAAAAATCGTTTTTCTGTAGTGATCGGTTTGAAAGTCCCGCCCGGCCGTATTGCCGTCTAAGCAAGAGGTGTACGCCAGGCATGTACTGGCCATCGGGACTACCGGGAGTTTCCCGGTGGGCCGATGGCTCAGTGGGCCACTCTGATGTAAGGGGGCTGGTGATGGGACACTCTGATGTAAGGGGGCTGCTGATGGGACACTCTGATGTAAGGGGGCTGCTGATGGGACACTCTGATGTAAGGGGGCTGCTGATGGGACACTCTGATGTAAGGGGCTGCTGATGGGACACTCTGATGTAAGGGGGCTGGTGATGGGACACTCTGATGTAAGGGGGCTGGTGATGGGACACTCTGATGTAAGGGGGCTGGTGATGGGACACTCTGATGTAAGGGGGCTGGTGATGGGACACTCTGATGTAAGGGGGCTGCTGATGGGACACTCTGATGTAAGGGGGCTGCTGATGGGACACTCTGATGTAAGGGGGCTGCTGATGGGACACTCTGATGTAAGGGGCTGCTGATGGGACACTCTGATGTAAGGGGGCTGGTGATGGGACACTCTGATGTAAGGGGGCTGGTGATGGGACACTCTGATGTAAGGGGGCTGGTGATGGGACACTCTGATGTAAGGGGGCTGGTGATGGGACACTCTGATGTAAGGGGGCTGCTGATGGGACACTCTGATGTAAGGGGGCTGCTGATGGGACACTCTGATGTAAGGGGGCTGCTGATGGGACACTCTGATGTAAGGGGGCTGCTGATGGGACACTCTGATGTAAGGGGGCTGGTGATGGGACACTCTGATGTAAGGGGGCTGCTGATGGGACACTCTGATGTAAGGGGGCTGCTGATGGGACACTCTGATGTAAGGGGGCTGCTGATGGGACACTCTGATGTAAGGGGGCTGGTGATGGGACACTCTGATGTAAGGGGGCTGGTGATGGGACACTCTGATGTAAGGGGGCTGCTGATGGGACACTCTGATGTAAGGGGGCTGCTGATGGGACACTCTGATGTAAGGGGGCTGCTGATGGGACACTCTGATGTAAGGGGGCTGCTGATGGGACACTCTGATGTAAGGGGGCTGCTGATGGGACACTCTGATGTAAGGGGGCTGGTGATGGGACACTCTGATGTAAGGGGGCTGGTGATGGGACACTCTGATGTAAGGGGGCTGCTGATGGGACACTCTGATGTAAGGGGGCTGGTGATGGGACACTCTGATGTAAGGGGGCTGGTGATGGGACACTCTGATGTAAGGGGGCTGCTGATGGGACACTCTGATGTAAGGGGGCTGCTGATGGGACACTCTGATGTAAGGGGGCTGCTGATGGGACACTCTGATGTAAGGGGGCTGGTGATGGGACACTCTGATGTAAGGGGGCTGGTGATGGGACACTCTGATGTAAGGGGGCTGGTGATGGGACACTCTGATGTAAGGGGGCTGGTGATGGGACACTCTGATGTAAGGGGGCTGCTGATGGGACACTCTGATGTAAGGGGGCTGCTGATGGGACACTCTGATGTAAGGGGGCTGCTGATGGGACACTCTGATGTAAGGGGGCTGCTGATGGGACACTCTGATGTAAGGGGGCTGGTGATGGGACACTCTGATGTAAGGGGGCTGCTGGTGGGACACTCTGATGTAAGGGGGCTGCTGATGGGACACTCTGATGTAAGGGGGCTGCTGATGGGACACTCTGATGTAAGGGGGCTGGTGATGGGACACTCTGATGTAAGGGGGCTGTTGATGGGACACTCTGATGTAAGGGGGCTGGTGATGGGACACTCTGATGTAAGGGGGCTGCTGGTGGGACACTCTGATGTAAGGGGGCTGCCGATGGGACACTCTGATATAAGGGGGCTGGTGATGGGACACTCTGATGTAAGGGGGCTGCTGGTGGGACACTCTGATGTAAGGAGGCTGCTGATGGGACACTCTGATGTAAGGGGGCTGCTGATGGGACACTCTGATGTAAGGGGGCTGCTGATGGGACACTCTGATGTAAGGGGGCTGTTGATGGGACACTCTGATGTAAGGGGGCTGGTGATGGGACACTCTGATGTAAGGGGGCTGCTGGTGGGACACTCTGATGTAAGGGGGCTGGTGATGGGACACTCTGATATAAGGGGGCTGGTGATGGGACACTCTGATGTAAGGGGGCTGCTGGTGGGACACTCTGATGTAAGGGGGCTGCTGATGGGACACTCTGATGTAAGGGGGCTGCTGATGGGACACTCTGATGTAAGGGGGCTGCTGATGGGACACTCTGATGTAAGGGGGCTGTTGATGGGACACTCTGATGTAAGGGGGCTGGTGATGGGACACTCTGATGTAAGGGGGCTGCTGATGGGACACTCTGATGTAAGGGGGCTGCCGATGGGACACTCTGATATAAGGGGGCTGCTGATGGGACACTCTGATGTAAGGGGGCTGCTGATGGGACACTCTGATGTAAGGGGGCTGGTGATGGGACACTCAGATGTAAGGGGGCTGCCGATTGGACACTCTGATCTAAGGGAGCTGCTGATGGGACACTCTGATGTAAGGGGGCTGCCGATGGGACACCCTGATCTAAGGGGGCTGCTGATGGGACACTCTGATGTAAGAGGCTGCTGATGGGACACTCTGATGTAAGGGGGCTGCTGATGGGATACTCTGATCTAAGGGGGCTGGTGATGGGACACTCTGATGTAAGGGGGCTGGTGATGGGACACTCTGATGTAAGGGGCTGCCGATGGGACACTCTGATCTAAGGGGGCTGCTGATGGGACACTCTGATGTAAGAGGCTGCTGATGGGACACTCTGATGTAAGGGGGCTGCTGATGGGACACTCTGATCTAAGGGGGCTGGTGATGGGACACTCTGATCTAAGGGGGCTGGTGATGGGACACTCTGATCTAAGGGGGCTGCCAATGGGACACTCTGATATAAGGGGGCTGCTGATGGGACACTCTGATCTAAGGGGGCTGCTGATGGGACACTCTGATCTAAGGGGGCTGCCAATGGGACACTCTGATATAAGGGGGCTGCTGATGGGACACTCTGATGTGAGGGGGCTGGTGATGGGACACTCTGATGTAAGAGGCTGCTGATGGGACACTCTGATCTAAGGGGGCTGATGATGGGACACTCTGATCTAAGGGGGCTGATGATGGGACACTCTGATGTAAGGGGGCTGGTGATTGGACACTCTGATGTAAGGGGGATGGTGATGGGACACTCTGATGTAAGGGGGCTGGTGATGGGACACTCTGATGTAAGGGGGCTGATGATGGGACACTCTGATGTAAGGGGGCTGCTGATGGGACACTCTGATGTAAGGGGGTGCTGATGGGACACTCTGATGTAAGGGGGCTGGTGATGGGACACTCTGATCTAAGGGGGCTGATGATGGGACACTCTGATGTAAGGGGGATGGTGATGGGACACTCTGATGTAAGGGGGCTGGTGATGGGACACTCTGATGTAAGGGGGCTGGTGATGGGACACTCTGATGTAAGGGGGATGGTGATGGGACACTCTGATGTAAGGGGGCTGGTGATGGGACACTCTGATGTAAGGGGGCTGGTGATGGGACACTCTGATGTAAGGGGGTGCTGATGGGACACTCTGATGTAAGGGGGCTGGTGATGGGACACTCTGATGTAAGGGGGCTGGTGATGGGACACTCTGATGTAAGGGGGCTGGTGATGGGACACTCTGATGTAAGGGGGCTGGTGATGGGACACTCTGATGTAAGGGGGCTGGTAATGGGACACTCTGATGTAAGGGGTGTTGTTGGGACACTCTGATGTAAGGGGGTTCTGATGGGACACTCAAAATGTAAGTGGGCCGGTCTGGATGAAGTCCAGGGCCAAATTTCTGTCCCAGTCCAGCCCTGGTGTACGCTGTCTGGACACATGGACCGCCCGACACAGATATACTGCAGCAAGGCGGCCCTCCTGTGTGAAAACACGTAGCTGTACCTTATTTCGTGCACCGGGTCTGTGGTGCGTGCACGCCGCTGCGGCGATCCGCTCCCGCCGTGATTGGCCACAGCGGGAGCCAATCGGCGAGTCCAATGTTCCCCCAGCACCCCAAGGATCATTCTCAGGAGACGCAGAACGGCGGTCTGCCTATGTAAATAAAGCAGACCGCCATTCTGTCAAAGATGGAGATCTTGTGTTTCTGCTGAGCAGGAACATGTATCTCTGTCTCCCCCCCCCCCACCCCAGTCAAAGCACCTCCCCCCACAGTGAGGCCTGATTCACACCTATGCAGGTTGCATATTCAAGGTGCAGTTTGCATTTTTCGATACATGCGTTTGATCTATCGAAGTCTATGGAACCTGGAAAAAGGTCCCTGGCCCTTTCCATAAAAACGCACAGATGTGAACTACATCCATAGGAAACAACGTTAAATGGACTGTAGTGGGTTTCTGCAAAAACTGAAAACGCTCTAAAAAATGCATAGGTGTGACCCAGGCCTTAGTAATCACTCCCTAGGGACACATGTAACCCCTTTGATGGCCCCTGGTAACCCCTTCCCTGCCAATGTCATTAGTACAGTGGCAGTGTATATTTTTTTTTTTTTTTTTTTTAGCACTGATCACTGTATTGGTGTTACTGGTTCCCAAAAAAGTGTCGGTTAGGTGTCAGATTTATCCGCAGCAATGTCGCAGTCCCGCTAGAAAATCGCTGCTTTGCCGCCATTACTTGTAAAAATTGTGATAAATAAAAATTCCATAAAACCTATCCCATAGTTTGCAGACGCCAAATCTTTTGCGCAAAGCAATCAATATACGCTTATTGGAATTTATTTTTTTACCAAAAACATGTAGCATTTTTTTTTAAATTGGTTATGTTTTATAGCATAAAGTAAAAAATATATATATTTTTTTTTTTTTTTTTTTTTCAAAATTGTCTATTTTGTTTATAGCAAAAAAAAAACAAAAAACAAAAAAAAAATGCCAGAGGAGATCAAATACCCCCAAAAGAAAGCTCAATTTGTGGGAGGGGAAAAAAAAGGACGTGTTTGTTTGGATACAGCGTCGCACGACCGCGCAATTGTCAGTTAAAGCGGCTCAGTGGCCTTATCACAAAAAAATGGCCTGGTCATAAAGAGGGGTAAACTTTCCAGGGCTGAAGTGGTTAAAAATCTTTTTTTTTTTTTTTTTTTTTTAGATAGTCTTATGTAATATTCAAATTTTCTTAAATACTGAATTTTGGGCTGTCGCTCGCTGGAAGCCACAATCATCAAAATGAAAAGAAATGCGTGAAATGTATCGCTCTGTGTGTAATGAATCTATATAAAATATAGTTTTTTTCCTTTTTGAATTGAATTACAGAAATAAATTTACTTTTTTGATAATATTCTATTTTTTATGAGATGCACCTGAGAGGTGTAACCATCTCCTGGCAATCACTTCATCGGTCTAGAGAAGGATTCAGAAACTTTTTATTCACTTTCACAGGTTGATCTATGAAACGTTTCCACAGCCATTTGCCCAGTGAAAGCGCATGAACATTCACTCTGTGCAAATAGGGGCAAAACTAAAAACAAAACAAAATACAACTGATCTAAATAGGTTGCATCCTGTGCAATTCAAATGTAAAGTCATTGATTTTAGACTGGAAAATACCGCATTTGGCCACTAGATGGTGCTATGTGTCATAGAAAGTTTCATATAATACTTAGCTCCATCTAGTGGCCACATGCTGTGATTGCTAAGCTGCAGCTCCCCTGTGTCAGTGAGCTGCTCAATTCCCAGAGCTATGGCTCCACCCATCATCGGCTTCCACTGGCCCCGCCCCCGTCGGTGCTTCCTACCCCATCAGCCCCAATGCATGCACTTAAAGGCAAACTCCACTTTTTGCGCCACATTACGCACCCTTTGAGCTTCTCGCAATGTGCATTAGAAGCTAGTCAGGTAGGGGCGCCGCCTCATTTCCTGGCCTGGAGGACATCCATCATCATCTAGTACTTTCCTCCCCAACCTTGCCTGTCCCTGGCCCCGCCCCTTTAATTCATTGGATTTTGGTTATTTAAAGCGGGAGTCCGCCGTTTTTTTTTTTTTTTTTTTTTAAAAGCCAGCAGCTACAAATACTGCAGCTCCTGACTTTTAAAATAAGGACACTTACCCGCCCAGCGCGCCCGCGATGTCGGCACCCGAAGCCGATCGTCTCTCGGGTGCTGCCGCCGCCATCTTGGGTATGGGAATCAGGAAGTGGAGCCTTTCGGCTTCATTTCCCGCTTCCCTACTGCGCATGCACGAGTCGCGCTGCGCAATAAGGATGGTCCCCGCTGTCTCTGGGATCCGTGTGTTTCCCAGCAGGCAGCGGGGGACTTTCGGAAAGGGGCGTAGATTCTGCGGAAAGGGGCGTTCCTTCTGCAGAATCTACGCCGGAAGTGGGTGCAGATACCTGTACTGTACAGGTATCTGCACCCCCCTCCCCTCTGAAAGGTGCCGATTGTGGCGCCGGAGGGGGGGAGGGTTCCAATGAGCGGAAGGTCCACTTTAGGGTGGACCTCCGCTTTAACATTAGAAGCGCAGCATCACGTGGGCGTTACCTAGTGCGGTCTGTATGCAAATATAACCTGCCTAGGAACGCCCACTCCTCCAAAACCGCCGCCCAACTCAGCAAAGGCATTTTAATATTTGCATAACTCCTCCCAAGAGCCCGTCCACTGCTTACATCAGGGCTCTTGGGAGGAGTACTGAGGCCGAGTGCTGCGATGTTTTCAGGAAGCTCTGTACAGGCTCCTCCCCCCCAGCCATGATCTGCCTGCGTTTCACATAGAGAAGCACAGAGACCCAGTTAGATTAGCATAACTCCTCCCACGAGCCTGCCTACTGCTAGCATTAGGGCTTAAAACTCTTGTGGGGGTGTAATATTTTCAGCTATGTACCCTGACAGCACCCTGACAACAGTCCTAATCTGTCTAGGTTGCATAGAGAAGCACAGAGACTCAGTTATAGTTGCATAACTCCTCCCAGGAGCCTGCTAGACAATTTGTTTGTTTTCGTTCCATTCAGGTTTTTTTTCTTCGTTTTTCAGATCATTCGTTACGATCTGAATTCGTTATTTTGAATAAATTCCTAAATTCAAAAATTCGTATTTCCGAATTTTAGATTTTCGTATTTCCAAATTTCCCAATCGCTGAATTGTCAAATTTTTGAAAAAAACGTTAAATGGGTTTTTGGTAATTTTGCATATTTCCGATCTAACGCGTTTCGTCAAATCCCGTCGAAAGAAACAAATTGCACATGTCCAGAGCCCGCCCACTGCTGGCATCGGGGCTGAAGGCTCTTGAGAGGAGTACTCAGGCACACTGTCAGCCCCTCCCACAGGATCTGCCTACACTGCATAGAGAAGCAAAGACCCAGTTATATTTGCATATAGAAAAGCAAAGACCCAGTTATATTTGCATATAGAGAAGCAAAGACCCAGTTATATTTGCATAACTCCTCCCACGAACCCGCCCACTGCTTGCATCAGGGCTGAGGTACCTGATGTTTTCAGGAAGAGATGTACAGCCCCCTGCTGGCCCCTCCCACAGGATCTACCTGCATTGTATAGACAAGCACAGAGAGGCGGTGATGACATCACAGGGACTAAAATATGTATGCAATGAAAACAGAAAAAAATATGGGTCGGGTCAGGGAAGGGGGGAGGGGCGGAACCACAAAACATAAGCACAATAAACATTCGTAGAGGTTTTTGAATTAATATTTTTATTTTCAAATTATTAGGAAAACTCTTTTTTCCACTTTTTTACAAAAAAATGATACAAGTTTAAAGGAACTAATGAATGCTTAATAAATAAAAAAGAAAAGGGGTAGGGAAAAAAAAAAAAAAACGCGCCCGGCTCGCCATAAAGCGTCGCCGGCTTCCTGCAGACAGAATACAAAGTAACATTAAAATGTACAAGAAGAAGAAAAATTAGGACATCTTCATTAAATCTTATTCGCTGCCTACAGGCGATGGGCGTCCCGAGGCGGCAAAATCCAGCCCAATCTCTAGGTTGTGATGTCACAGAATCCTTTGGAGCTGATAGGCTGCGTTCAGCATGGCCCATCCCCCCCCCCCATCACACGTAGGCCTGCTTGGAGGAAAATTAAAGAAGGAGAAGACCACTCAGAGAAGATGTCAGTGTTTAACGTAAGTGATGGAGACATGCGGAGAGATAATACGGTAATATTCCTGTACAGGTAGCTCGTTAATAATTCCACAGGGAACGTTTAGCGAATATATATATAATTTTTTTTTTTTTTTACAAATAAAGTGCCCTTCGAACGTTTAAATAATGTCACAAAAAAAAAAAAAAAAGAAGCTTAGTTCAACAAATATTTTCAAGAAAAATAAAAAAAATAATAATTTAAAATGTTGGCAAGCACCATGTCCGGGGTGGGGGAGGGGTAATACTGTCACTGTGCGCTTCCGAAAAGATAAAAAAATAAAAATGTCTGCCTATCGCACCTGGGCTGCTGTGGGGACAGAACAAGGCATGCAGGGATGTTCTAAAGTCACTTAAGCCAGTCCTATATCCTATCCAATTGCAGAAATCTATACATGTATAAAACGTTCGTTGTGCAAACATCACAATCGGGGCAAAAAAAATTGCTGTATTTCCTCTATTATGTGTGATTGATGTATCGCCATCGCCACCTAGTGGGCATAATGCTAAAGTAAGAAAAAATATATATTTTGTGGCCACTAGATGGAGCTGATATAGGATTCACACATAGCGGTAAGAATGGCCTCTGATTGTGCAAATGTTTTGTCACATCCGCACATCGAACGTTTTATACATAGACCCCCCCCTAGGCCTCGGTCAGCATAGGAAAGGTGGGTGTTGAGCAGCCATCGCAACCAGCGTCTTCTATATAGGGCGCAATTTCTGGGGGTGCATTCACACATGCAGGCCCGATCCTGTACACAGCTATGCTGTAAAGGAAAGGATTGAGGGCCCCGTGTCCGCCATGTTTGTTAGCTTCAAGGGGGTTTCAAATGACCATAAAAAAAAAAAGTCTATAAGAGCCACTTGAAGCTGCTCAGGAGTAGCGATGAACTAAAGTTCCAAAGCAATATGATTGGCAGGTTGGCGGCCCAAACAGCGGCAGCCGTGGAATTTCCCGCCAGGCAGGCGTAATAAAGGGGCAGGATTGCTGGTGTCACCATTGACTCAATATGGCCACATGACCATATCTGGTCAGTGGAGTTGTCCAAACATAGCCATGTGGCCATATTTGGATAGTGACATCAGCCATCATCCTCGCCCCTTTGGTATGTGCGGCTGCGGGGTGGAGAATTCTGTGGCCGCAGCCGATTGGGCCAGTTGGTGCCACAATTGACCTAACATTTCCGCATGGCCATACCTGGTCAATGGCATTGTCCAAGTAAAGCCATGTGGCCAAATCTGGATAATGGCATCAGCCAGTATTCCTGCCCCTTTGTTCCGGTCGGCTGCGGGGTGAAGAATTTTGTGGCCGCAGCCGATTGGGCCAGTAATTGCTGACGCCAATGACCTAGTATGGCCACATGGCCATATCTAGTCAATGGCGTTGTCCAAGTGTGGCCATTTTGGGATCATGACATCAGCCAGCATCCTTGCCCCTTTTTTCGCAAGTGGCTGTGGGGTGGAGAATTCACAACCAACTGGGCCAGGTGGTGGCACCATTGACCCAACATGGCCGCATGGCCATATCTGGTCATTGGCATTGTCCAATTATGACCAGGTGGTCATATTGAGATAAAGACATCAGCCGGCATCCTCATCCCCTCGTTACGGGTGGCTGGGAGGCAGAGAACTCTGTGGCTGCAGCAGATTGGGCCAGCTGGTAACACCACTGACCTAACATGGCCGCATGGCCTTATCTGGTCAATAGCATTGTCCAAGTATGGCCATGTGGATAATGACATCAGCCAGCATCCCCGCCCCTTGGTAATATGCGGCAGCAGGGCAGCTGGTGACAATATTGACCTATTATGGTCACATGGCCATATCTGGTCAATGGCATCACTCAAATATGGCCATATTGGGATAATGACATCAGCCACCACCCTTGCCCCTTTGTTACGTGCAGGTGCTGGGTGGAGAACTCCATGGCTGCAGCTGGATGGGCCAGCGGCCTGATATCATTTGACGCCTCGGTTTGGGCCAACTTCAGATCAAAAGGAGGTCCATGACTTCTAAAGCGCTCATTCACATGGACATAGAGGCCCAATCAGTGGTGGCCAGCAGTTAGTACATATCAATGGATGCAATCCTAAAGGGGTGGATGCCCATGGTCCCTCTGCATGCTGTATGGGCCTCTGTGCCCATATGAATAAGACTTAAATGGTATCAGAAGCTACTCAAACATTGACACAAGCCCAAAGGCCGTTGAGGTCCCATTTACAGTTGCGTGGCGCCATAACGTTACACGCCAACTCGCCTTGTATGCTGCCAATGCACCCTAACTTCCCAAAAAGACCATGAACTATTTTTGTAGGGCAAGGCAGCACAATGCAAGTACATTGGGGTGCCATTGAGAATAAATGGTGCCCCCCAATGTGGTAACGCCCCTTGCCCATTCGTTACCTCAACGTGGGAGTGCTAATGGGCCCTTCCTGCTGCTGTCAGGGAAGTAGAACAGCTCAAGCCAGGCTTGACCAGTATCTTCTTACTGGTCATTCTCGCCGGGATACCTGCCCCCCTCTGTGACCCAACCATGCCTTCTATCACCCAACCCAATGAGGGGGCTTTAAATGGTCGCTATGGGCAACACAGACAGTTCTTCTTTCAGATACTTTGCTAAGAGGCTTTGTATGTGTAATAAAAAAAAAATTCACTTGCTTAAACCCATCCGGCGAACATCCCTGGACGCCGACATTGGGCACCAGGTGATGCCGCCAAGTCGTAATTCCATCCTACATCTATAGGAGGGTCACCCCCTGACTTTGATCACATACAGAAGCTTTCTGAAGAAGAGCAGAAGCTCCAACGAAAGACCTGCATCTAAAAAAATCTCTACTCTTCCCAACCCCCCCCCAGGAAACGCCCCTTTCTGGACGCAAATCAAACTTGCGCTAAGAGACAAAAATGGCGGCAGTGACGTAGCGGCAGGAGTCCGCACGCAAAAAATATCGAAGGAACTCAGAATGGAAGGACAGGTGCGCGAGGGTTTCCAAGTCCAGGCAGAGATACGTTTTAAGGGGAAATCTCAGGATCTTTCCGGAAAAGTTCCGGTCCGTCGACTGGCTGAAATTTTCCGGCATTTTATGCCGAGACCGTTTCTTTCCTCTTCAGAGTTTTTTTTTGTTTTTTTCATTATTGCTCAAAGTGCAAACGTAAGTTCAGTTTATAGTTTTTGGGGGGGATTGATAACGTTTTGCAAAAAAAACGTTTGGAAGAATCCAGTTGCGTCGCTGCGTTCTGCGAGGTGACGGGACGTCCTCCGGAAGAAGCCATCTCCAAGGAGGTGCCGATTGTCGCCATGAGAAGAGCCTCGTAAACATCTGCCTGGTGAATGCAGACTTATTTACACCTTTCTCCCGCTATTGCTGGTAGGCTTGGGTCAGTTCCGCGTCATTAAACCTCACTGGAAGAAAAAAATATCAATCAATGTCAACATCAAATAACAAAAAAAAATGTAACAAAAGCTTCTCAATGGCTCAAATCAGGAAACTCCAAACTTTAAAAATAAAGTCCTAAAGACTTTAGGGGGCCAGACTGAGGCCAATGAAAATAGAAAATGCCCCATTGTCAGTGGGGGGAATAGTGCCCCATCATTGGTATCAGTGGGAGGAATAGTGCCCCATCATTGGTATCAGTGGGAGGAATAGTGCCCCATCATTGGTGTCAGTGGGAGGAATAGTGCCCCATCATTGGTGTCAGTGGGGGGAATAGTGCCCCATCATTGGTATCAGTGGGAGGAATAGTGCCCCATCATTGGTGTCAGAGGGAGGAATAGTGCCCCATCATTGGTGTCAGTGGGAGGAATAGTGCCCCATCATTGGTGTCAGAGGGAGGAATAGTGCTCCATCATTGGTATCAGTGGGAGGAATAGTGCCCCATCATTGGTATCAGTGGGAGGAATAGTGCCCCATCATTGGTGTCAGTGGGGGGAATAGTGCCCCATCATTGGTATCAGTGGGAGGAATAGTGCCCCATCATTGGTGTCAGAGGGAGGAATAGTGCCCTATCATTGGTGTCAGTGGGAGGAATAGTGCCCTATCATTGGTGTCAGTGGGAGGAATAGTGCCCCATCATTGGTGTCAGAGGGAGGAATAGTGCTCCATCATTGGTATCAGTGGGAGGAATAGTGCCCCATCATTGGTATCAGTGGGAGGAATAGTGCCCCATCATTGGTGTCAGTGGGAGGAATAGTGCCCCATCATTGGTGTCAGTGGGAGGAATAGTGCCCCATCATTGGTGTCAGAGGGAGGAATAGTGCTCCATCATTGGTATCAGTGGGAGGAATAGTGCCCCATCATTGGTATCAGTGGGAGGAATAGTGCCCCATCATTGGTGTCAGTGGGAGGAATAGTGCCCCATCATTGGTGTCAGTGGGAGGAATAGTGTCCCATCATTGGTGTCAGTGAGAGGAATAGTGCCCCATCATTGGTGTCAGTGAGAGGAATAGTGCCCCATCATTGGTGTCAGTGAGAGGAATATTGTCCCATCATTGGTGTCAGGGGGAGGAATAGTGCCCCATCATTGGTATCAGTGGGGGGAATAGTGCCCCATCATTGGTATCAGTGGGGGGAATAGTGCCCCATCATTGGTATCAGTGGGAGGAATAGTGCCCCATCATTGGTGTCAGTGGGAGGAATAGTGCCCCATCATTGGTGTCAGAGGGAGGAATAGTGCCCCATCATTGGTATCAGTGGGAGGAATAGTGCCCCATCATTGGTGTCAGTGGGAGGAATAGTGTCCCGTCATTGGTGTCAGTGAGAGGAATAGTGCCCCATCATTGGTGTCAGTGAGAGGAATAGTGCCCCATCATTGGTGTCAGAGGGAGGAATAGTGCTCCATCATTGGTATCAGTGGGAGGAATAGTGCCCCATCATTGGTATCAGTGGGAGGAATAGTGCCCCATCATTGGTGTCAGTGGGAGGAATAGTGCCCCATCATTGGTGTCAGTGGGAGGAATAGTGCCCCATCATTGGTGTCAGAGGGAGGAATAGTGCTCCATCATTGGTATCAGTGGGAGGAATAGTGCCCCATCATTGGTATCAGTGGGAGGAATAGTGCCCCATCATTGGTGTCAGTGGGAGGAATAGTGCCCCATCATTGGTGTCAGTGGGAGGAATAGTGTCCCATCATTGGTGTCAGTGAGAGGAATAGTGCCCCATCATTGGTGTCAGTGAGAGGAATAGTGCCCCATCATTGGTGTCAGTGAGAGGAATAGTGTCCCATCATTGGTGTCAGGGGGAGGAATAGTGCCCCATCATTGGTATCAGTGGGGGGAATAGTGCCCCATCATTGGTATCAGTGGGGGGAATAGTGCCCCATCATTGGTATCAGTGGGAGGAATAGTGCCCCATCATTGGTGTCAGTGGGAGGAATAGTGCCCCATCATTGGTGTCAGAGGGAGGAATAGTGCCCCATCATTGGTATCAGTGGGAGGAATAGTGCCCCATCATTGGTGTCAGTGGGAGGAATAGTGTCCCGTCATTGGTGTCAGTGAGAGGAATAGTGCCCCATCATTGGTGTCAGTGAGAGGAATAGTGCCCCATCATTGGTGTCAGTGGGAGGAAAAGTGCCCCATCATTGGTGTCAGTGGGAGGAATAGTGCCCCATCATTGGTGTCAGTGAGAGGAATAGTGCCCCATCATTGGTGTCAGTGGGAGGAATAGTGCCCCATCATTGGTGTCAGTGAGAGGAATAGTGCCCCATCATTGGTGTCAGTGGGAGGAATAGTGCCCCATCATTGGTGTCAGTGGGAATTATAATGTCCCATCATTTGGTGTCAATGGGAGGTATAGTGCCTCATTATTGGTATCAGTGGGAAGAATAGTGCCCCATCATTGGGAAGAATAGTGCCCCATTATTGGTATCAGTGGGAGGTATAGTGCCCCATCATTGGTATCAGTGGGAGGAATAGTGCCCCATCATTGGAAGGAATAGTGCCCCATCATTGGTGTCAGTGGGAGGAATAGTGCCCCATTATCGGTATCAGTGGGAGGAATAGTGCCCCATCATTGGTATCAGTGGGGGGAACAGTGCCCCATCATTGATATCAGTGGAGGAATAGTGCCCCATCATTGGAAGGAATAGTGCCCCATCATTGGTATCAGTGGGAGGAATAGTGCCCCATCATTGGTATCAGTGGGAGGAATAGTACCCCATCATTAGTATCAGTGGGAGGAATAGTGCCCTATCATTGGTGTCAGTGGGAGGAATAGTGTCCCATCATTGGTGTCAGTGGGAGGAATAGTGCCCCATCATTGGTGTCAGTGGGAGGAATAGTGCCCTATCATTGGTGTCAGTGGGAGGAATAGTGCCCTATCATTGGTGTCAGTGGGAGGAATAGTGCCCTATCATTGGTGTCAGTGGGAGGAATAGTGTCCCATCATTGGTGTCAGTGGGAGGAATAGTGCCCCATCATTGGTGTCAGTGGGAGGAATAGTGTCCCATCATTGGTGTCAGTGGGAGGAATAGTGCCCCATCATTGGTGTCAGTGGGAGGAATAGTGCCCTATCATTGGTGTCAGTGGGAGGAATAGTGTCCCATCATTGGTGTCAGTGGGAGGAATAGTGCCCCATTATTGGTATCAGTGGAAGGTATAGTGCCCCATCATTGGTATCAGTGGGAGGAATAGTGCCCCATTATTAGTATCAGTGGAAGGTATATGGCCCCATCATTGGTATCAGTGGGAGGAATAGTGCCCCATTATTAGTATCAGTGGAAGGTATAGTGCCCCATCATTGGTATCAGTGGGAGGAATAGTGCCCCATCATTGGTATCAGTGGGAGGAATAGTGCCCCATTATTAGTATCAGTGGAAGGTATATGGCCCCATCATTGGTATCAGTGGGAGGAATAGTGCCCCATTATTAGTATCAGTGGAAGGTATAGTGCCCCATCATTGGTATCAGTGGGAGGAATAGTGCCCCATTATTAGTATCAGTGGAAGGTATATGGCCCCATCATTGGTATCAGTGGGAGGAATAGTGCCCCATTATTGGTATCAGTGGAAGGTATAGTGCCCCATCATTGGTATCAGTGGGAGGAATAGTGCCCCATTATTAGTATCAGTGGAAGGTATATGGCCCCATCATTGGTATCAGTGGGAGGAATAGTGCCCCATTATTAGTATCAGTGGAAGGTATAGTGCCCCATCATTGGTATCAGTGGGAGGAATAGTGCCCCATCATTGGTATCAGTGGGAGGAATAGTGCCCCATTATTAGTATCAGTGGAAGGTATATGGCCCCATCATTGGTATCAGTGGGAGGAATAGTGCCCCATTATTAGTATCAGTGGAAGGTATAGTGCCCCATCATTGGTATCAGTGGGAGGAATAGTGCCCCATTATTAGTATCAGTGGAAGGTATATGGCCCCATCATTGGTATCAGTGGGAGGAATAGTGCCCCATTATTAGTATCAGTGGAAGGTATAGTGCCCCATCATTGGTATCAGTGGGAGGAATAGTGCCCCATCATTGGTATCAGTGGGAGGAATAGTGCCCCATTATTAGTATCAGTGGAAGGTATAGTGCCCCATCATTGGTATCAGTGGGAGGAATAGTGCCCCATTATTAGTATCAGTGGAAGGTATAGTGCCCCATCATTGGTATCAGTGGGAGGAATAGTGCCCCATTATTAGTATCAGTGGAAGGTATAGTGCCCCATCATTGGTATCAGTGGGAGGAATAGTGCCCCATCATTGGTATCAGTGGGAGGAATAGTGCCCCATTATTAGTATCAGTGGAAGGTATATGGCCCCATCATTGGTATCAGTGGGAGGAATAGTGCCCCATTATTAGTATCAGTGGAAGGTATAGTGCCCCATCATTGGTATCAGTGGGAGGAATAGTGCCCCATCATTGGTATCAGTGGGAGGAATAGTGCCCCATTATTAGTATCAGTGGAAGGTATAGTGCCCCATCATTGGTATCAGTGGGAGGAATAGTGCCCCATTATTAGTATCAGTGGAAGGTATATGGCCCCATCATTGGTATCAGTGGGAGGAATAGTGCCCCATTATTAGTATCAGTGGAAGGTATATGGCCCCATCATTGGTATCAGTGGGAGGAATAGTGCCCCATTATTAGTATCAGTGGAAGGTATAGTGCCCCATCATTGGTATCAGTGGGAGGAATAGTGCCCCATCATTGGTATCAGTGGGAGGAATAGTGCCCCATTATTAGTATCAGTGGAAGGTATATGGCCCCATCATTGGTATCAGTGGGAGGAATAGTGCCCCATTATTAGTATCAGTGGAAGGTATATGGCCCCATCATTGGTATCAGTGGGAGGAATAGTGCCCCATTATTAGTATCAGTGGAAGGTATAGTGCCCCATCATTGGTATCAGTGGGAGGAATAGTGCCCCATTATTAGTATCAGTGGAAGGTATAGTGCCCCATCATTGGTATCAGTGGGAGGAATAGTGCCCCATTATTGGTATCAGTGGGAGGAATAGTGCCCCATTATTGGTATCAGTGGGAGGAATAGTGGGCTGCAGTTTGGAGACCATTTGGTAGAAATGACGGCTTGCTGCTGGTTAAGGTTCCATTTATGCCACTAGAGTAGATCCTCGTACATCGCAGGCCATTCATTTCAATGGGCTCTCCTATGAGCAAGAAACACTCAGAAGTCGTCCTTGCCCATTTTGAGAAATGGCACCGCACTGAAACGCATGGTGATATAACACCCGTGCGTTTTGGCTCATGCAAAAAAAAAAAACAGCGCATTCCCTGATGCTTGGGGTTGCCAGTAAGAATCTTATGTCTGTAAAGGGCATTTCTGTGCATTGCTGGGAAAGCACAATTTTGCGCATGTTCCCACAAATGTGAACCTAGGGGTAATAATTTCTGTACAGAGACTCCTAATCTCTACAACTGCCCCCCCCCCCCCCCCATTGTGTGCAGACTGTAGAATTATATCAGCAGGAGTCACAACTCCACCCCCTAAAAAAAAGCGGGGGGTCCAGGTGACCAACTGAATCTCTAAAAGTATAACTAAAAGGCAAAACTTTGTTTTAGTTTTGGATGGAGTGGAGTGGGAGGGAAGCGACTTTTGAGAGTTTACACTGCAGTCTATGGCACTCAAGTCGCATAAAAGTAGTGCAGGAACCTTTTTAATATCGCTGCGACTTTAAGTCACATCGATTTGAAATGGCTTCCATTGAAAATACATGGGCTGCGACTTGGCATGCGACTTTATGGGGTTGATTTACTAAAGCTGGAGAGTGAAAAATCCAGCGCAGCTGTTCATGGCAGCCAATCGGCTTCTAATTTCAGCTTATTCAATGAAGCTTTGCCAACAAAAGCTGGAAGCCGACTACCATGCAGAGCTGCACCAGGATTTTGCACTCTTCAGTTTTAGAAAATCAACCCCCATGTGTCCAAAGTCACATGACAAGTCACACATGTATCCCAAGGGGCCCGGGCCCCAACCAACAACTTGTTGCTGCTGTGGTAGCTAGCAATTGCTAAAGCAGGGCAGCCACCGAGCGAGCCGATGCAGCTCACTTAGGTCCAGCTGCAGGGGGAAGATGGAGTGATATCATCTGCACTCCGCCTTTCCCTGCAGACCAGATGCTGGTTTAGGCGCCATGCCAGTTTCAGTTGAGCTCACTGCGGACTGGTCTGGAGACAAGTTGTTAGACATCACAATGGTAAATTAATTGACAATGTTGCTGGATGTGGCTGTCTCTTTCTTGGATTGGGCTGTTTCTTTGCTATATGGGGAGTCTCCTTGCTATATGGGGATGTCCCTGTTGGATTGGACCATCTCTTAGCTGGACTGGGATGTCCCTTTGCTGAATATATGAGGATGATTCTTTGCTGGATGGGGATGTCTAATTTCTGAATATATGGGGCTGTCTTTGCTGGATGGGGATATTGCTTTGCTGAATTTATGTGGATGTCTCTATGCTGGATTGGGATGTCTCCTTGCTGAATTTATGTGGATGTCTCTATGCTGGATTGGGATGTCTCCTTGCTGAATATATGAGGATTTCTCTTTGCTGGATTGGGATGTCTCTTTGCTGAATTTATGTGGATGTCACTATGCTGGGTTGGGATGTCTCTTTGCCTGATTGAAATTTATTTTTGCTGGATTGGACTGTCACTTTACTGACTATATGGGTATGTCTCTCTGCTGGGTTGGGCCGTCTCTTTGCTGAATATATGGGTCTGTCTCTTTGCTGGGTTGGGCTGTCTCTTTGCTGAATATATGGGGATGTCTCTTTTAATGGACTGGATTTATTTTCATTTAGTAAGCCTTAAGAGTGTTAAAACAAAAGTGGGTGCACTGAAGGACTCGTGGGATGGTCAGTGGGCGGATTCAGTGTGACAGCCAGTGGGCGGGCCCTGGGGAATGTTGGTGGTGAGGCCCAGGAGTGCTGCCATCCTAATACCCCCCCCCCCCCCCGCACAGCAAAAACTAACCAACATGTTGCAGTCCCGCCGAGCACGACCGATTCACGTAAATTCATTAAGTTCAATGGGCTGCCCTATGCGTTTTGCCACTCCCAAGAGAATAATGACACCCAGATGTGTGGCTTGCTGCGACTTGGAATCGCCTAATGTGATTGAGGCCTAATTTTATTTTTTTTGTCGGTGTCCCTAGTGGAGGGATTTCCCATCACTTCCTGTCCCTGAGACAAAGTAAAGATAATCTACCCAACAGGGACAGATATAGCAATAAGATACGGCTCTAACCAGGGCCAGGACGGGGGGGGGGGGGGCAGCAGGGGAAGCTGCCCTGGGCACTGTGGTATCATGTGAGGTGGGAGGGGGTGCCAAAAGGATATTGAGGGGATTTGTGTCTTTGCCGCCGCACATATGCGTCCATGGGCGGGGAGGTTCCTTTTCTGGGAGCGCACTCCCAGTACAGCGACTGAGCCGTCATAGAACAGCCTCTGGTCACTTGCAATGATCGGGACCTGGTGGGATGGGCTTCTGATCATGTGACCACTGTGACAGCCAATCACAGTGGTCACGTGACCAGGCAGTCCTTCCCGCCCCCGAGTTGTAAAGACCCATTTAAAGGGATGCTGGAAAGGGGTGAACCCGGACATTACTATAAAACGAAGATCTGTAGACACTTACGAGGCCGTCAAAGTGGAATTCAGAAGTAAAGTGGTTCTTATCCTGTAGAGCTGGGCCAGGGTAAGTTTCCTGTGCTGCCCCGACTGAGGATCCGACATCGTACTCTTGGCACAGCCAGGAGCGCTAGCATTGTCCAGTTCAATGTCCTCGCCACACTGTTCAGGCAAAGAGCTGCCGTACACGTGGGACTCCGGGTCGAACTCAAACTCCGGGAGAGAGTCCAGCTGGTCAGACAGCGGGTCCGTTAACTTCTCGCTCTCGTCGTCTTTGGAGAACCCCGCCTCCCCCGAATCGGAAAGGTCGGAGGAGCTGCTGCTGCAACTGCTTAAGTTGACCACTTGCACCCTCGTGCAGTCCGACTGGGACCTGGGCTTTACAAAGTGTTTCTCCATGTTCTTCGACGAACGTTCCACCAAGCTAGTCCTTTTGGCAAAATGCCAACCGCTGCCATCGGTGTGGCCGTTGGATTCCGTGAAATGTTCTGGTCCCGGGGACATAAAAAGTTCACACAAGCTTTTACTTTGGGAAAGTTGGGTTTCGTCGTCGGTGTGGTTGGTAGGACCGACGGACACCAGGTGAAGGAGACTGGCTTCTGACTTGGATTTTAGGACCTTGGACTTGCACGGCAAGAGCTGGACTGGGGTTCGGCGTTTGAGCTTTGGCGACGAATTAGAACGCTGGGAACTAACCGACTCCCGCTCTTCTTCTGTCAGTTCTTGTTGTTGGCGCTCCACAAACTCCTCCAGCGAGGTGGGGGAGAGGGTCCCGTAGGCGCTGTCGATGGAGGAGGACCTACACCCGTTGGGCTCCAGTGTCAGGTAGTTGGAATCCCCCACTGGACTCGCCTCCGATGTCTCCATACTTTCAAACATCTCTCTGGTGGGCGTTAAGGAGGATGCCGTGGTGCTAATTGAGGTCTCATCAGACTGGGAGCCAAATGGGCCTTGCTCGGCCTCGGGAGAAGAGAGGTCTTCACTGGCGCCAACCACCACTACCGAGATGGTTTCTGTTGAGCTGTCTGAAGGACTGAAAAAAAAAAAATGAGATACTATTAATGTGCCAAGATAGAGATTCACCCTCAAAATTGGCAAAGTAAACCAATGAAGCATCAATTTATCAACAAAGTAACTGCAAATAAGATGGGAATTGGGCAAACCAAGGTTTCCTTAGATCTCTTCCCGTGGGCCCAACAAGTGACTGTAAACCTCAGACATGAAATCTGAACAAAGCATATCCCTCTACGGTGTGTACTTGTCTGAATCCATAGCGATAAGTGTCATTTCTTTCTGCTGCCTCCTTCCTCTGCTATATGCAGGAGTCACACCAGTGACACTAAGATTAAAAAAAGGTGACGGGGAGGGAGATCCAGCATACCACCTGTGATTGACAGCCTCAGCTCTGTTGCTGTGTGAATGGGGGGGGGGGGGGGTGTCCCTTCCCTCCCCTCCACTCCATTCAGCTCTCCTTACTGAGCTCTGCAGAGTGTAACTTCAGTCTTCAGCTCCCCACCCCACTTTCTGAAAGCTCAGGCAAGCTTTAAAAATGCTGAACTTTGAACAGATGTAGAAAAGAGAATACTCTAGATAAAGAGGTACATCTTATGTAGGAGGATTTGTTTTATCTCTGTGTATCACCTGAGGACAGTCACTTTACTGGGTATATGGAAGGGTTTACAAGTACAGAACAGTTGCTGTTGAGGTTCTCAACAAATGGGCCATGGCCCACTACCAGGTTATGGCCTCCCTGATCCCGGACATCGAGGTAGCTGCAGACCCACTAACCTCATATATTGCCACCTAACCTCCCATAGTGGCCTGCAGTGCCCCCAGGCCCCTATGACCCCTCAGTCCCTAAAATGCCTGAATCTCCCATAGTGGTCTGCAGTGCCCCTCAACCTCTCATAGTGCCACTAGGCCTCCCAAGAACCCTCAGTCCCTACAGTGCCCCTCAACCTTCCATAGTGGCCCGCAGTGTCCCTAGACCTCTCATAGTGCCACCAGGCCCCCTAACAGCCCTCAGTCCCTAAAGTGCCCCTCAACCTCACATAGTCGCCCAGCAGTGCCTCTCAACCTCTCATGGTGCCACCAGGCCTCCTAAGAGCCCTCAGTCACTACAGTGCTCCTCAACCACCCATAATGGCCTGCAGTGCCCCTCCAACCTCTCATGGTGCCACCAGCCCCCCTAACAGCCCTCAGTCCCTAAAGTGCCCCTCAACCTCACATAGTCGCCCAGCAGTGCCTCTCAACATCTCATGGTGCCACCAGGCCTCCTAAAAACCCTCATTCACTACAGTGCTCCTCAACCACCCATAATGGCCTGCAGTGCCCCTCCAACCTCTCATGGTGCCACCAGCCCCCCTAACAGCCCTCAGTCCCTAAAGTGCCCCTCAACCTCACATAGTCGCCCAGCAGTGCCTCTCAACCTCTCATGGTGCCACCAGGCCTCCTAAAAACCCTCATTCACTACAGTGCTCCTCAACCACCCATAATGGCCTGCAGTGCCCCTCCAACCTCTCATGGTGCCACCAGCCCCCCTAACAGCCCTCAGTCCCTAAAGTGCCCCTCAACCTCACATAGTCGCCCAGCAGTGCCTCTCAACCTCTCATGGTGCCACCAGGCCTCCTAAGAGCCCTCAGCCTCTACAGCGCACTCTTGACCGCCCATTGGCTGGAGTAAAGCTGGCCATACACATAGTAGAATTTTGTTTCATTTTGGGAACATTCGCTAAACTTTCAAGGACTTTCTGAGGACTTTCGTTTCGTACGAAATTCTACTTGGTGTATGGCCAGATTTGGGCCAGCTTTGGGTTTTGAAGGCCATTTGCTATATGAGTGTAGGGTAGTAATAAGGTTTTACCTGCGCGGGATATCAGTGCTGCTTCGCCGTAGAATGGTCGGTGAGCTGGGTGTGGAGGTTCCGCTTTCCATATCCTCCTCCTCTTCCGGAAGGCGAGACCCTTGTTGCTGGCTTTGCGCATGCTCTTGACGTAATCGTTGCAAGAGGTTCTAGGGAGACAGAGCCGTATTTACTTAATGGCAAACCATTTTTAGGAGATTGCAAAACCACGTGTGTGTATTTAATACTGTAGTGCAGTGGACAGTGCCGTCATCATGGAATAATCAGAATACTTGTGTGCCAATATCCTATCGACTGTTATGGATCAGGACTCTCTGCATTCCAATAAGAAACAAATACAGCATTTGGCCACTAGATGGGGCTAATTGTTATAGAAAATAGGATACTCTGCGCCATCTAGTGACCAAATGTGGTATCTTCTGTTTTAAATCAATGAAAAACTTTTGACCAGAGCAAGAAATAGTTTATTCATTTTTTTTTATATCCGATTTGCACCAAACACACATACATGCATTTTCACTAAGTTGATTGCTATGCATTTTATTTTTTACATCTTTATCTAGTAGAAGTAGAGTAAGACTAAAGAACTGTGCAAAGGGGATAAAATAGGTAACAGTGCCATCAGCAGGCTGAAACTGGTATATGCATATTAGGTTTTGAGGTTTAAAGTGAACCTTCACCTATCATCGAGGGAACAGCCTCACATAATTGCCCCCCAATCCCCCAAATACTTATACTCATCTTATCTTTGCTTCCTTTCCATTACATTAGGGCAAACTGAGAAGTGAAGCACAGAAATCTCACCCCTGGAGTCATCAAGAGATCCAAGAGGCCAAGTGGGAGGTTGAGCCCAATAGAACCGACTTACAATGAACTAACCAAATAAAAAAATCTAATTACAGTAATACCTCGGATTGCGAGTAATGCAGTTTTACGAGCGTTTCGCAATACGAGCTATTTAAAAAAAAAAAAATCCTGACTCGATTTGCGAGCGTTGTCTCACAAGACGAGCGGGATTCAAGCCTCTGGGGTGTGCAGTACCGCATGCGGGCAGAGGTGCGGGGGGGGGGGGGCAGTGATGCTCGGAGACGCTCCGTTTCCGAGTGTCTCCGCCGCTCCCACACCTCTGGCCACATACAGTACTGCATACACTAGCAGTGACTGTGGAACAAATTATCTGAGTTTCCATTGATTCGAATGGGGAAACTCGCTTTGATATATGAGTGCTTTGGAGTACAAGCATTCTTCTGGAACGAAATATGCTCGTAATCCAAGGTATTACTGTATTAGGTTAGGCAGCCACCTGAGCGCTATTTTCTGCCAATACTGTCATACCCAAGCTTAACACTAGGTGGCAGTGTAAGATTTCCTAATACTAAATGCATTGCAAAAAAAAACACATAGACTCACCTGTGCGTTATAAAGTGCTTCCACCCACCCTCGGCACAGGGACTGGCCGCTGGCTTGAAACGTATAGGCTGCCACGGCACTTCTATATTCATTCAGGTAGATCAATAAGAATGAACCTGGAAAGAGGACAGATACAAAATATCCATTAAAACTAAACCAAAAAAAAAAAGATGCACTTAGAAAATACTATATAAGGTGGAATCAGACACATAGATGAAGGTTACAGAAATCCACTAGAGGTGATAATAAAGTTAGGAATGTGGGGGGGTAGCAAGGAAACGTCTAAGGCCCCTTTCACACGGGCGGCTGTTCTGCCGCTGTTAAAAACATGTTTTGTTATTTTGAAATTCAGAGAATCCTGGCACAGCGTTCACTTGCAGTTGTACATTGCGTTTAGCTGCGTTTAGCTGCGTCTGCGTTTAGCTGCGTTTGGAAAATTCTTGCCATTTCTGATGTGCTTCCTATTGTTTTTCTTTCCTTGTTGCCGCTGCTATCTGCAGGAGAAATAGTACACTGCGATTACCTGCGGTTATGTGCTTATAGCTGCGCTACATCGCACCTGGACGCATACAATTCTATTTTTTCTATTCGCACCGAACCGCATGTAACGAAATCGCGGCTAAACGCTGTGTGTGAATGGGGCCATAGGAAAGCATTGTGTGCTTTTAGCTGCGGTAGAAAACTAGAAAATCCGCAGCTAAAAGCACCATTCTATCCGTCCGTGTGAAAGGGGCCTAAATCTAAAACTTCCAAGTCAGCGACACCTGACATCCGTGTGTCATCCTGTAGTGGTGCAGCTCCTGGCGTAAAAGAGGTCTCAGCATGCAGCGGGATCCAGGCCCACAAGTGTTAGATACGGGACATTTCTTAAGGCCAGTGGCAGCCCGTCCAATAGGGGCGCCTGAGCTCCGCCCCCTCTATCTACGGCCGCCCTCCCCTATTCATGCTCTTTCCATCGTCACCGTCACCCCCTATTCATGCGTCCTGCCCATTTCACGACACCAGGCTCCTGAACTACAGTGGCTGGGGTGTTTTTTTGAAGCACCTGATTAGAGCCAGAGGCTGATCACCCGATTGACTGAAAGGACAGGCGATCTTATTGGATGCCTAGGAGGGGGGAAAGGAGACGCATGGCGGAAGCGAAGAGGAGGAGAAGACACAGGAGCCACTCCCCGATGCCCGCCGCTCCTTGATGTCCACCGCTGCCCAATTCCCCCCCCCCCCCCCGCCACCTAGATGGGGTAAGTGGACCTACCTGCTTTGAGTTTGCCGCCCTCCCCCCCAACAAAAAAACCACGAGCCGCCACTGCTTAAGGCCCCCTTCACACTTGTACGACCTAAAAGTCGCGTGACTTGGAGCAATGCCTGTGTAATCTTGAGGTCTATGGACCTCAAGTCGCATCAAAGTCAGACCAAAGTAGTGCAGAGAATACTTTAAAGTCGCTACGACTTGAAGTTGCACAGATATGAACACTACTCATTGGATATCATGGGGTACGACTTGTCATGCGACTTTGCAGTCCCAAGTTGCAGGGCAAGTCGCACAAGTGTGAAAGGGGCCTTAAAGTAGTTGTAAACCCTTCCATATTCCCAGTAAAGTTACTGGCCTCAGGTGATACAAAGGGATTAAACAAACATAAGTTGTACCTGTCTACCTGTGGCCTTTTCTTCTCTACATGTCTTTAAGGTGTGGAATTCAAAAAGCTTGTCTGGGCTGTCAGAAAAAGTGGAAAGCTGAAGCTACACTCTGCAGAGCACAGTGAGGAGAGCTCTGAGAGCTGATTGGAGGGAACTGACACACCCCCCCCCTTCACGCAGCACACAAGAACAGAGCTGAGGCTCTCAATCACAGGCTGTGTGCTGGAGCTCCCTACCCTGTCACCTCTTTATCTTTTGGTGTCAGAAAAACTTGGCAGAAGTGACTCATGCAGATAGCAGAGGAAGGAGGAGCTGCGCATGGTAACCAATCAGCTTCTAACTTCAGATTGCTCAATTAAAGGGGTTGTAAAGGCAAACAGTGCATTCTATGCATTAAGATAAAAAAACTTCTGTGTGCAGCAGACGCCCTCAGCCCCCCCCCCTAATACTTACCTGAGTCCCATCTCAATCCAACGATGTTGCACGAGAGCCACGGCTGTCCGGGATTCTCCCTTCTGGTTGGCTGAGACACAGTAGAAGATGCTATTGGCGTCAAAGGCAGTGAACCAATGAGGAGAGAGAGGGGGCAGGGGCAGGGCTCCATGGCTGAATGAACACACAGAGCAACGGCTCGGTGCTCCCATAGCAAGCTGCTATAGGGGCAAGAGGGAGGGGCCAGGAGTGCCGGCGCGGGACCCGAGAAGAGGAGGATCGGGGCTGCTCTGTGCAAAACCAACTACACAGAGCAGGTAAGTATGACATGTTTGTTATTTTTAATGTAGAGACAGAATAACTCTAAACTACACATTGCCTTCCTTGGTTTATAAAACATGGACTTGTCCTTTAAAAATAAAAAATAAAAGGTGCTGCTGAAGGCCATAAGGACCCTTCTTTCATCTGTCTGCTCTATAGCCCGCAGGTATTATCCTCTCCCATGTCGGTCTTGTTACCTCCATTCAGTGTTTGTTCTGGATACACAATGTCAGATCTCCAACCAGACAAAAGGACAATATTTATCTTTCATCTACGAGGCACATCTGCTCCACGGACAAAGTCCCCGACAAAGAGCCGGGCCGGGGGAAAGATCAACTACCCAGAAGTCAGTGCAAATAAATAGAAGCACAACATATGTAGACAAGGAGCTGGACACACCCGGGACGGATTTTCATATTTTAACCAGGTAAGTACCTTAAAGAAGATCTAATATTATAAGCCCACGAGCCGCCTATGATTACAATAAGATATAAACCAATGCTGATATTTCCTTTATCAGTGTAGCAGCCTGGCCTGGAACAGGGATGCTGTCAAATAGAGTTTGCTAGGTGGTAACTAACCTAGCCAATTGTTAGGGGGATCTCCTGATTCTTTTCCTACTTCTGAGTTTGATGCACTTCTCTCCTCTACCAGTGGGTGGCATTGTTAGCTATGGCATTAGAACGATAAGGTGCATATGAACTTATGGAATATGAGTGGATAGGTTGCGCTAGCCAATCGGTAGGGGTTTTCTTGGGCCTGCCGGGAGAGCCTATTTATTTGGGAGGAGTCAGGCGATTGGTGCCACCTGGGCGGCTGTCTGGGTGGATATGTATGTGTTGAAAGCTCCCAGCTACTAGGCAGTTGAGGCCTATCTGGGAGTTCCCTGGTAGCAGTTGAGGCCTTTCCAGGAGTTCCCTGGTAGCAGTTGAGGCCTATCCAGGAGTTCCCTGGTAGCAGTTGAGGCCTATCCAAGAGTTCCCTGGTAGCAGTTGAGGCCTATCCAAGAGTTCCCTTGTTACTAGGCAGTTGAGGCCTATCCAGGAGTTCCCTGGTAGCAGTTGAGACCTGTCCAGGAGTTCCCTTGTAGCAGTTGAGTTCTATCCAGGAGTTCCCTGGTAGCAGTTGAGGCCTGTCCAGGAGTTCCCTGGTAGCAGTTGAGGCCTGTCCAGGAGTTCCCTGGTAGCAGTTGAGGCCTGTCCAGGAGTTCCCTGGTAGCAGTTGAGGCCTATCCAGGAGTTCCCTGGTAGCAGTTGAGGCCTATCCAGGAGTTCCCTGGTAGCAGTTGAGGCCCATCCAGGAGTTCCCTGGTAGCAGTTGAGGCCCATCCAGGAGTTCCCTGGTTGCTAGGCAGTTGAGGCCTATCCAGGGACAGAAGGAGTAGCATAGGGTTGGGGCTTCATGTTGGAAGCCTGACCAAGTTGCACAGGCTCTGCCGGCCAGAGAACCCCTCTTTGACGGAGGTGAAGGGACAGAGTTGCTAATGGAGGACAACCATTCCTGTCGCCAGAGGCAAAGCTTGAACCAAGGTCAGAGGTAAAGGGGAAACTGTCGCCTTCAAGGGACAATGCTCCTATCATCAGAGGCCAAAGTTCATAGTCTGGGAGAGAGTACCAGAGCAGCCTTTTTAACTAACCGGGGTCAGTGAAGAAGTTGGGAAAGCCTCAGCAGAAGTCAAGCTAGGGACCCAGCAGGATAGCAGGGGATGACGCTTGCAAGAGAGTTCAGCAGTTGAGCGAGTAAGGGACTCAGCAGGTCAGCGTGGGTAGCACTCGGAAGATACAGCAGTTGGCTGTGAGAAGTTCAAGGGACCCAGTGGCAGTGGGAGTCCGAGGTGTCTTCAAGAGAGACTGCAAGTTTAAGTTCAGGAAGCGGCTGCGAGATAGAGGCCAGATCCTACACAATGAGGATAACAAGTCGGTATGTGTACAGATCTGTGTTTAAGTCAGAATACCAGTTCAGTTGCTAATGGGAACATCTCTCCAGATGCAGTTCAGCTTTAAGGCCCCTGGAGCCATACCATCCATATACCAGTTATCTTTTAGTGAGTCTTAGAGTCTGCTACGTGCTTTTGCACCTACTCAAATGGTGTCCTGGCTCTAACCCTCTTTCCCCAGTTCTTTAAGAGAATATAAATCTCTTTGTTCTGCATCATCAAAGTGTCTGGCACCCAACTTAATCTACACCCACCATGCCTAGTGACCCACACTGCGAGAATGGATGTCAGCTCTCCCTGACTCTGGAGGTCACCATTAGGCCTTTGGAGGTCGGGGATGCCTCTACATTAGGAACTGTCAAATGTTTTTTGAGAACGCCAACCTACCTGTGTCCTTCAGCTCCCTACAGACGATCTTATCCACCAATAGGGGCTGGCGGATCACTTTGGTCCTCTCCGCCTTCTTAACCGGCTTTGTGATGAGGAAGAGATCCGTGAATAGGAAGCAGTAAACGTCCATCTGAAATTAGGAAGAGGTTGATATTAGTTTGTGGGAAAATCTTGGTGCCCAATACCTTGGTATCTACTTCAGAGCCCTTTCACGCTGAGGCGCTTTTCAAGTACTTTGGCGCTAAAAGAAAAAAAAAAGGGGGCTAGAAAAGCTCCCGAAAACCTATTTCCATTAAATTCAATAAAAGCTTTTACATTGGGAGTGGCGCGCTGGCAGGGAGGTGAAAAAACTCCTACAAGCGGCATCTTTGGAGGAAAGTCTAAGGGTAGTTGTTAAGTCACCCTTCCGTCATGTAACATTTCTTCGGCCTAGCGACTGGCTGCTAGGTCTGAGCATCATTGGAGGAGGTCACATGCTCCCCTTACCTGGAAGTGCTGACTACGACAGGAGAAGGTTTAACAGGAGATTGCTGGGCTAAGTATCAGGTGGTCAAGGGTGTGGCTCCTTACCAGAGACATTGTCACTTTGCCCCTCTTTAGGCTGGGTTCACACTATGTGTGGCCACGGGGCATTGCAGGGGGTCCGACACGTCCCCACTCAGCATTTCAGGTCTGAATTTGGACCTGCAACTGAGCTAAAGACGCACAGGACTTTTCCCCAGTTGAGCCGGTCACACTCTCCTGTCATGCAAATTGGATGCAGGGAAACCCACATCCAATTCGCAATAGTGTGAACCCAGCCCCAAGCCCTGCAAAGGCAGCTGCTAACTATGCATCAAGGGTCTGCAGTCTAAAGCAATATTCTGATTGGCTGCCATAGACTGCTACAAATCAATTCTACATACATTATGGTAAAACTACAGGTAATAAGGTACCAATGTGTATATCCCCCAAAAATCACCTTGCTGTCTTTTCCTTCCTTCATCTTCAGGCTGCCTTCCAGCAGAAGCTGTCGTGTCTCGTCCGGAGATGTCCCAATCATGGGTGCCGTCAGATCCAACTTGCAGAACTCCTTCAAAAGCTACACCAAGAAATAATAGTCTCCATCATTATTGAAGCACGAATCCTAACAATGAGTCAATCTTATAACATATATTTATCTGTTTGTGCTACACTATAGGGGCTGGCAGTTAGTGGACACCTGACCTTCATACCTAAATGAGCTTGTTGGACATTCCACTCTAAAACCATGGCCATTAACATGGAGTTGGCCAACCTTTGTGGCCGCAACAGCCTCCACTCTTCTGGGAAGTCTTTCTACAAAACTTTGGAGGGTATCTAGAGAAATTTGAGCCCATTCAGCCAAAAGAGCATTTTTTGACGTCAAGTACCGAGGTTGGGTGAGAAGACCTGGCTCACAATTCTGGGTGTTCAGTAGGATTGAGGTTAGGGGTCTGTGCAGGTCACTCCAATTCCTCCACACCAAACTCATCAGACCATGTCTTTATGGAGTTGGCTTTGTACACAGTCATGCTGGAATTGAGAATGACCATTTCAAGACTGTTGCCATGAGACTGGAAGTACAGGGGAGGGCTAGAGCCCCCGATCATCCAAAACAAGATTTGTGAGGTCAGGTATTGATGTTGTATGAGAAGACCTGACTCACAATCCATATCATCCCAAAGGTGTTCAGTAGGTTTGAGGTCAGGTCTCTGTGCAGGAAACTCAAATTCTTCCACATCAAATTGGTCAAGCCATGTCTTTATGGAGGCAGTACAAACTGCTCAAACCATGTGTTTATGGATCTGGTCTAAACTGGTCAAACCATGCCTTTATGGAGCTGGTCCAAACTAGTCAAAGCACGTGTTTATGGAGCTGGTCCAAACTAGTCGAACCATGTCTTTATGGAGCTGGTCCAAACTAGTCGAACCATGTCTTTATGGAGCTGGTCCAAACTAGTCGAAGCACGTGTTTATGGAGCTGGTCCAAACTAGTCGAACCATGTCTTTATGGAGGTGGTCCAAACTAGTCGAACCATGTCTTTATGGAGCTGGTCCAAACTAGTCGAACCATGTCTTTATGGAGCTGGTCCAAACTAGTCGAACCATGTCTTTATGGAGCTGGTCCAAACTAGTCAAATCATGTCTGTATGGAGGTAGCTTTGTACACAAGGGCATTGCCATACTGGAACAGAAAAGGGTCTACCCCAAACTGTTACTCCAAGTTTGTAAGGGCACAATAGTCTACAATTAACAATACCCTTTACTGGAAACACCTTAACTCAGTGACTTGAAGGGTGTCCACATGCTTTTAGCCATATAGTGTGTTACCAAGATTCACATCTAGCTGTATACCTTATCCACCTCATCTGTACTGCTCTCCACAGCTTCGTAAGAGTCGATACGGCTGATAATGGCCGCCAGTCGCTGCTGCTCTTGCCTTTGGCGCATCCTTGAGTTCACGTGATTGATGAACCGCTCAACTGAGTTTATCTGTAGTGATAACACAACAATCAGCACATTAGAGGAGCTTGGTTGGTCATAAGCAAAATTAAAGTGAATGTAATTCCCATGGAAGCTGTAAGGATGTCATACAAAAGTGAAATTCTATCATCCTTCACTAATGAACCAGAGAGGAGCAGATGTTCCTTCATCTAATTATCATATCTAATCATCCAGGCGTGAAATGTTACTTTGGAGTTCTATTACTACAACGTATAACTAGTTTATTCTATTACTGTACTTCGCATTGACATATCAATTACCATAACAATGATGGACTCTCTGACTTGAGGGTCGTCCGTCTTCTTCAGGATGGATTTGAGCAGCAGGGGGTATTTGGTGAGACGTTGATGCGGCTTCACTAACATGTCGCTCAGCTTCAGGCGATTGCACTGTTTGTGTTTCTCCGCCCACTACACAGAGACAGACAAAAGGCGCAACTGATTAGCAATCTATGTAAACGATCTTCTGCACTCCACCAACAAATAAAGTAGGACCTTGTGGACAGACAAGGGGATGCAGAATGACCCCCTTAGGCTGCCTTCACTCCTGAGCGTCGTGTGTCTTTGAGCGTTTCTTAGCACGTTTTGGGGTGTATTTCTACAGCGTTTTTAAGCTCTGTTTATTTTTTTTTTGGGGGGGGGGGGGTTGTTTTGTTTTTTTTAGCCAAAAAATAAAAATATAATTTGCTTCATCATTTGTTGCTATGTTTTTCAGCTTTTTCATCCACTTTTATTTATTATTTAATATTATTTTTATTTATTTTTACTTTTTTTGTAAGGAGTTAAAGGCTATGGTTAGGGATTTTTTTTTATTTTTTTATTTATTATTATTTGCTTATTATTATAATTTTTTTTTAAATTTTGTTAGCTAAATTAAGATTAGGGTTAGGAATCAGGGGTTAATATTGAAGTAAGACTAAAGGCAAATTTTTTTTTTTTTTTTTTTTTTTTTTGTTTTAGATATCCTCTTTATTTGTCCAGTTTACTGTTAACTTTGAAAGTGAAAGTAAAAAAACAAAACAAAACAAAAATTTTTGGGTTGTGGCCAGAAAAGTAATATAGGGGAAATGTTCCAATGAGTCCTGGTGACTTGGGGGTCCCCAAAGAATTCTCTTAAATTGGAGGGATTTCCTCTCACTTCCTGTTTGGCTACGGGACAGGAAGTGAAGGGAAATCTCTGTAATGGGACACAGATGGGGAAAAAAAAAAAATTGCTAGGGGTTACTCTATCCAAAATGAAAAAATAAAAATAAAAAAAGGTTTGCCTATAGTTCTATTTTAATATTAGGGTTAAGCCTCATGCAAGCAATGAGATTATCCAACGAATGAGCGTCTGTTTTTTTTTTTTTCCCATGCAAATCTCAGATCGAATCTGATGAGTTTACTAAAGTCACAGAAATTCCTGTGCGACAGAAAAAAAAATTCGGAAGTGATGTCATGTGTTTTAATGCATTTGTATTGCATTTTCAAACGATAGCTGTGCTGATCAAGCGAAAATTGTACGATCTGGCACCGTATGCAAATATTTTTGTGAATGTCCGACAGAATAATATCGGATGAACTGTCATGCTCGGCTCTCGAAAGCTCTGTACAATCGATCCGATCATCGTACGATCGATTCGAAAGCGGTGTTTTCCGTACGATTTTCTGATTAGGGCATTAGGATTAGGGTTCGTTTTTTTTTTATTTGTATTATTTTTTATTTATTTATGATGATTATTTATGTATTGTATTATTTATTTTTGCATTTATTATTATTATTATTTATTTTTATTTATTTAATTATTGCCT
The DNA here is from genome assembly GCF_037356315.1 of Lithobates pipiens. Taxonomy (NCBI): domain Eukaryota; kingdom Metazoa; phylum Chordata; class Amphibia; order Anura; family Ranidae; genus Lithobates; species Lithobates pipiens. Next base: position 227,204,822 of record NW_027507788.1, read on the forward strand.
ATAAACAGAAAAACGCTAAAGAACGTGCGACAAAATGCGCTAAAACACTCAAATCAAGCATTTTCATGACAAAAAAAATAGAAAAAGGCTTAAAAACACACAGATTTCCCGGCCAATTCGAGCTACAAAAAAAGTTTCAGAACTTTTTTGAGCTTCAGGCGTTTGTTTCAAGGCAACTTGTAGTGGAGGTGCAAAGCAACAGTCAAACGCGCACTTACCGTTACATAAGCCCGGAACAGGTCATTGTCCCGGTGCAGGTTCCTCATATACTCCATGCAGCCCTCCTCCTCCATGCAATATCGGATATACGGCTTAAAGAGTGATTCAAACTGCCGAAAGAATAAAGAATACAATGTATTTCATTACGTTATACAGGCTGCTGTCATGGGGGGGGGGGGGGGGGGGGCGGGGGGCTACTAAAACTGGAGCACTCAGAATCTGGTAGCCAATCAGCTTCTAACTTCAGCTTGTTCAAATAAGCTTTGACAATAAAACCTGGAAGCTGATTGGTTTACATACAGAGCTGCACCAGATTTTGCGCTCTCCGGTTTTAGTGCATAACCCCCCATGGCGTCATGTTACCCTGTTGTCTCCATTCACTTAAAGGGGCATTATATTGTATACGAGAATGGGATCAGCTTAACCCCTTCATCATGCCCAGACCCAAAACGTAGCAGCGTCACCATTGGTCCGTTAAAGCTAAACAGCTAAATGAACAGAATTACGTATATGAGATTCACCGGGCCTAAGGCTTTAAATTTCTATTTATCCAGTCCTGAGATTTACACTGCTCTGCCACACAGCACAGGGCAGGAGACCCGATTTCTCTCTGCCACAGTCTAGTAACACTTACAGGTCTTGTCCCTCACCCCAGCCTGTGATTGGATACTGAAACGAGAAGCAGAAGACTGATAAGCTCATCTCTCAGTCACTCTGCTCTCTCTCCTCCTATCAGCGTGCCCTGTGCACTGCAACACAACTGACTGCCTTCTAGTTCTGCCCCCCCCCCCCCTTCCAGTCTAAGATCTGCTGTACAAGGACAGCTACTTAAACAGTGTTAACAATGTATTAATAAATACAAATCTTCATTAATCTGTGCCTTTTATATCTAAATTAGCTTTTTTTTTTTTTTAAGTATGCATAACTTAATATATAATATATATATATATAATATTAATTTATATATTTGTGTAAGTTATGCATACTTAAAAAAAAGCAAATAAATGTATATATATATATACCTGCTGCATCTGAATGGTTGGTTGCATGCTGCAATGGTTGAAGTGAAATATAGTATGTATAAAAAAAATTACATTTTTCAAACATAAGTAAAACTGTTATGTGTAAAAATAAATAAAATTAAATATATATATATATATATATACACACACACACACACACACACACACTTTGAAGAACCCTCATATATATATATATATATATTTATTATTATTTTTTACACAAAACTTTATTTTTTTATTTTTTTTAGCACATACCATTTTAAATCCCTTCTGGAAGTCCATGGGGTTCAGCAGGCTCCTGGTCTTCCTCGTCTTCTCCAGCACCGGCATCATGATGTTCGCCCAGAGCGATCGATGCAGCTGGATGATTTCCTGCACATTGCTGAACAGCTTCTCCGGCTCCACCTGTCACCAGATCCCAGAAATCCATATTAATAGCAATAAATGGAATCATTCCTGATAGGCTGTCCCTTCCTGATGAGGATATAACACGGCTCAGCAAATAAAGGGAACCGCAACCCTATTGTTTGAGTTTCTGCTCCTCTATGTACACGGTTTATGGTGTTTATACATTTCACTGTTCAGTAGATGCTGGAAAATCCAACCGACTGACAGTCTATCTCTTAGGGACTACGGAGTTCCCGGGTCTGTACACCCGCTGTGCCCATTATAAGGACTTCCCACCATCCCTGAGCTGAGTTCCCGGGTCTATACACCCGCTGTGCCCATTATGAGAGGTTCCCACCATCCCTGTGCTGAGTTCCCGGGTCTGTACACCCGCTGTGCCCATTATGAGAGGTTCCCACCATCCCTGTGCTGAGTTCCCGGGTCTGTACACCCGCTGTGCCCATTATGAGGGTTCCCACCATCCCTGTGCTGAGTTCCCGGGTCTGTACACCCGCTGTGCCCATTATGAGGGGTCCCCACCATCCCTGTGCTGAGTTCCCGGGTCTGTACACCCGCTGTGCCCATTATGAGGGGTTCCCACCATCCCTGTGCTGAGTTCCCGGGTCTGTACACCCACTGTGCCCATTATAAGGACTTCCCACCATCCCTGAGCTGAGTTCCCGTGTCTATACACCCGCTGTGCCCATTATGAGAGGTTCCCACCATCCCTGTGCTGAGTTCCCGGGTCTGTACACCCGCTGTGCCCATTATGAGAGGTTCCCACCATCCCTGTGCTGAGTTCCCGGGTCTGTACACCCGCTGTGCCCATTATGAGGGGTTCCCACCATCCCTGTGCTGAGTTCCCGGGTCTGTACACCCGCTGTGCCCATTATGAGGGGTCCCCACCATCCCTGTGCTGAGTTCCCGGGTCTGTACACCCGCTGTGCCCATTATGAGGGGTTCCCACAATCCCTGTGCTGAGTTCCCGGGTCTGTACACCCGCTGTGCCCATTATGAGGGGTCCCCACCATCCCTGTGCTGAGTATATATTATATATAAACATTTTTGTACCTCGCAGAGAAGTCCGGATTCCTGGAGATTCAGCAGACAGCACAGGAAGAGCTACAGAGAGAGGAAACAATATATTATAAATAGTGATCAATACAGGACTCATCATCAACATAAGAATCAGGAGATGAGAAGAATCTTCTGCAACGTACATTGCTATCTGTATATTAAGTTGAGGCCGTCCCTTCCCCCAACACAGACCCGGAGAACAGAGATCACAGACAAATGGAGCAACAAATATAAATGTAAATTTAAAAAAAAGCTCCTCCCTTCCCCCGAATAGAAAAGCTCCCCCCCCCCCCCCCAACACCCAAAGTGTGGATACTCACATCTGTTATGACTTTCAGCTTCTTTATGTAGGTGGCTTCAGTGTGGATCAGCTCCCAGATCGCCTCCTGCTGGTGGCACTGACGTCTGGTTAAAGTCTAATGGAAGACAGAACAACAGGGGGCATAAATGTTTTTTTGACACCAAAAATAGGGCCCAATATTTCTTCCACTGACATCAATGATGGGGCACCATTGCTCCCAAAGAGACCAAGGATGGGTCACTATTCCTTCCCCTAAAACCAACAATTGGCGCTATTCCTTCACTGACACCAACAATGGGGCACTATTCCTCCCACTGACACCAATGATGGAGCACTATTCCCCCAACTGACACCAATGATGGGGCACCATCTCTCCCACTGATACCAATGATGTGGCACTATTCCTCCCACTGACACCAATGATGGGAAACTATTCCTCCCACTGATACCAATGATGGGGCACTATTCCTCCCACTGACACCAATGATGGGGCACTATTCCTCCCACTGACACCAATGATGGGGCACTATTCCCCCCACTGATACCAATGATGGGGCACTATTCCTCCCACTGGTACCAATGATGGGGCACTATTCCTCCCACTGGTACCAATGATGGGGCACTATTCCTCCCACTGGTACCAATGATGGGGCACTATTCCTCCCACTGGTACCAATGATGGGACACTATTCCTCCCACTGATACCAATGATGGGGCACTATTCCTCCCACTGACACCAACGATGGGGCACTATTCCTCCCACTGACACCAATGATGGGGCACTATTCCTCCCACTGACACCAACGATGGGGCACTATTCCTCCCACTCATATGAAGGATGAAGCATTGTTTACTCTCATCGATGCCAAAGAATTTTCTACTCCCAATGGCCACAGTTCGGCCCCAGAAAGTTTGAAGGACAGTAAACTGGCCCTTTGCTTAGATAGTTTGGAGACCCAATAAAGTCCAGACTTGACCAATCAGTTATTTTTGTAGAGGGTGAATTTGCATAGATATTGTAGCAGATCCATTATACAATATTATTATTATTATTTATCATTTTTACACATTTATTTCCTCTTTTTTTTTCTTACCTCCGGGACTTCGATGATCTCCTGCCAGCTGTCCTCCAGGCTCAGGCTGGTGTCATCCTCGTCCTCCTCCCAGGAATCCTGATCGAAGCACAACTGCTGGGGCAGCTTCGGGAGGCCAAACATGCTGTACGAATGCAGCTTGCTTTCCAGTTGCTCCATTTTATCGATTTCCTGCAAGAAGAACCAGAAAAAATTCAGAACACAAAGAAGGATGGAGAAGGAGGAGATAACGCGACACGTCAACCATGCCAATCCTGGGTCTATCAGACCTCATCCAGGAGGACCAAGCCGTGCGGATGGCGGCAAGGGGTCTGAGTAGAACACGGAATAAGTTGACTTATATAGGGACCCCCAGCCAGAATCGCTCTTCTGCCTGCCGCCTAGACCGCCGCTAATATATGCAAATGAGAGTCAGAAATGCTAATGAGATTAGCAGGGGGGGGAGCCCCCAACCGAGGGAGATTCTCCTCTTTGTTCGCCCGTTACTGTGGCTCGTGCTCGGGCACTTGGCAGGGGCTCAGGGGACAGGCGGGTTGAAAAGAACAGCTGGTACTAGTGGGCGAGGGTCGGGCTGCTGAATGGGGCAAAGACAATGGGAGCCATACTGACCCCTCCAGATTATCGATGGGCCGACATGGACCTAATGGTGGGGGGAGCCAGCCTAATATCCTACTGAGGACAAAGGAGGTGGCCAAAGCCTAAAGCCCATCAAAGTCTTCCATCGGGAGTCCTCGGAGATGTTCCCGGGGTGGGGGATGCATTTCGTACGATGGACGGGATGAAGGATTGGGCTTTATTTGTGTAACCACTTTCCGACCGCTATACGTACAGTATATACCCAGCGGGTAAAATAAGTATTGAACACATCACCATTTTTATCAGTGAATACATTTCTAAAGGTGCTATTGACATGAAATTTTCACCACGTCGGTAACAACTCCTGCAATCCATACGTACAAAGAAGCCAAAACAAACAGGTTCAGAAATGAAGTTCTGTGTAATAAAATGGAATGAAACAGGGAAAAAAGTATTGAACACAAGAAGAAAGGGAGGTGCAAAAAAGGCATGGAAAGCCAAGACACCAGCTGAATGAATGAAATACTTGTATAGCGCACAATGCGAACTGAATCGCCTCTAGGCGATTCAGCTGAAGTCTATCAGTTATTAGAAAGCCATCCTGCCCCTTGTCAGTGCAAATTAATATCAGCTGCTTCAGTTTCAACCAATGGCCTATGAAAAGGTGCCTCATTACCAAGGTGTCACACTAGAAACATCTCATGATGGGTACAAGCAAAGAGCTCTCCCAAGACCTTCTCGAGCTTATTGTTGCAAAACATACTGATGGCATTGGTTAAAGAAGGATTTCTAAACTTTTGAATATACCAGTGAGCACTGTTGGGGCCATAATCCGGAAGTGGAAAAAAAAAAAAAAAACAACCATAATTTCACCATAAACCGGCCACGACAGGGTGCTCCTTTACAAGATTTCTGACAGAGGAGTGAAAAGTATTATCAGAAGAGTCATCCAAGAGCGAAGGACCACTTGTGGAGAGCTTCAGAAAGACCTGGAATTAGCAGGTACACAATAAGTAATGCACTCAGCCGCCATGGCCTGTATGCACACGCTCACCACGCAAGACTTCATTGCTAAAGAAAATGCATGGTGAAGCTAGGTTAAAGTTTGCTGCACAACATTTAGACAAGTCTTTGATATACGGGGAGGATATCAGGGGTGGACTGACCATTCGGGCACTCGGGCACTGCCCGAGGGCCCCATGCCACTAAAGGGCCCCATAAGGGTTGCAAGGCACAATAAAACCAGGGACAGTATGTAAAAATCTGAGTTTTTAAAAAAATCCCAAGATTATAGCTGCCCCGCCTCTCCAGTACCTTTTCAGTGTGTGTATGTGTATTCTGTGTGGCCCAATAATCTCCTATTGCCTGGGAGCCCAATAATCTCCTATTGCCCGGGGGACCCGATAATCTTCTCCTATTGCCCGGGGGCCCCATAATCTCCTATTGCCCGGAGGCCCCATAATCTCCTATTGCCCGGAGGCCCCATAATCTCCTATTGCCCGGAGGCCCCATGAGTTGTCAGTCCGCCCCTGGAGAATATAGTCTGGTCAGATGAGACAAAAACTGAACTCTTTGGATGCCATAGAGTTTGGCGGCCACATGGCACATCACCCCAATAACACCCCCATACCAACAGCGAGGTTTGGAGGTGGGGGCATCATGGGGTAGGCGGGGCTGTTTTTCAGCATACAGTACTAGCAAACTTCATATCATTGAAGGAAGAATGAATGGAAAAATGTACCAAGACATTCATGATAAAAAAAATCTGCTGCCATCTACCAGGATGATGAGGATGAAACGAGGGGCGGACATTTCAGCAAGACAACGATCCCAACACACAAAGCCAAGGAAACTCTCAATTGGTTTCACAGAAAGAGAAAATAAAGCTGCTAGACTGGCGCAGCCAATCACCTGACCCGAATCCAAGAGAAAATCTATGGAAAGATCTAAAGATCAGAGTTCATAGAAGAGGCCCACAGAACCTTCAAGATTTGAGGACTGTTTATGTGGAAGAATGGGGCCAAAATCACACCTGAGCACCGCATGCGACTCGTTTCTCCATACAGGAGCCGGCGTCTTGGAGCCGTCATTACCAACAAAGGATTTTGTACCAAGTATTAAATACATTTCAGTTAGCGGGTTCAATGCTTTTTCCCTGTGTCCTTCCATTTTTATTACACAGAACTTTATTTCTGATCTTATTTGTTTTGGTGTCTTTGTATGTATGGATTGCATGGATTGTTACCGACATGTGGGGAAAATTTCATGTCAATATCACCTTTACCAATAGATTTACCTAGAAAAATGGTGACGTGTTCAATACTTATTTTACCCGCTGTATACGTTGCGGCTTGCAAGTGGTCTACCGGGGTTATGGAACAAGCTATCAGCCATAACCCCGGTATTTATTTATTTTTATAGATTCTCTTTCTCATGAAAGCCGTCCGAAGCAGCTGATTAGTTCTCTGAACGCGGGAGCGGGAAAGATCAGCTGACCACATGACCAATTGTGATTGGCTGTCGCAGCAGTCACATGATCAGGAGCTGGTCCAGCTATTGATCATTAACGAGACCAAGAGCCATCCTTCGCAGCTCGGCCCCTGTGCTGGTAACCTTGCAGTAAGTGCGATCTCAGCGTACGCGCAGGTGCGGCGTGTGGGCATTACATCCTGCCCACGTCTCCTAGTTGCTTGTAGTACAATCGTGTCCCATTGGATTAAATCAACACCACCCAACCTCCCGGCAGTAAAACGGGCAATATTATCACTCTTCAACCATGAGGTTGGACACCATCTAACTAAACTTTTGATCTACTTCACGCTTTTTTTTTTTTGCAAGATGGCGTAAATATATGGAGGTCACGTTCACCCAACAAGAACTGCAGGATCTCACAAAACCATTTCGCTTCACGGATTGGTATCTCAAGCGAGACCTCACCAACTCCCCTAGGCAAACTAAAAGTGTCCAACTTATCTTCCTACCACCCTATAGCCACCAAGCCCTCATAAAGCCCTTCACCACCCAAGATTTTTCCTTATTCTCCGAGACAGTTAGCCTTTTCCGTTGGTATTATTGCTGCTATGCCATCCTCCGAGTCCACCACTTTGCTTACACTCCTGAAGGTACTAATGTTCACTATGTCATTTCGCTTTGAAATGCTATGCAATATTATTGTTTACGGGGTAAATATGCTTCCCCTTTCCCTCTTGCCCCCACCCATGTTGCCCCTTTCCTTTATTCAAGTTTACATTTTGCTTTACTTTTTTTTGTTTGCGATTTTGCATCAAGGCTATTAAGATATCGGATAGTGGAGGAACGCGTTACCCCCAACTATGGCGACCTGAGTTGTGCCATGGTTGTGGGTAAGCACTTGTACACACGGTCGGAGATTCCGACGGAATGTGTCCTATCGGACCGTTTTGTTAGATATTTCGACTGTGTGTGGTCTCCATCGGACTGTTTCCGTCGGAATATCCGTCGGACCCAATTTTCCAACATGTTGGAAATATTTCCCGACCAACTGGGCCGATCGGACATACTCCGATCATGTGTAGAGAATTTTGATCGGACCAAGTGCCACGCATGCTCAGATCAAATTCCTACATCAAAGCTATTGGCTACTAGCCTGAATGTAGTCCCGTCGTAACGAAATTACGTCATCACGTTCTGAAAGATCGGATTTTTCGACAACTTAGTCCAACCGTGTGTATGCAACAGTTTTGGACAAGATCCGACGGGCAAAATCCGACGGACAAAATCCGACGGATTTGGTTGGCAGAATGTCCGACCGTGTGTACAGGGGCTAAGAGTATGCTTAAAAGAGGGCATACCCTGCATATGAAAATATATGAAGTATCAGGGGTATGGGTGGGAGGGAACCCGAAATGCTAGAAGGAGGGGGGATTATAAGCCCCAGACTCCTCCTACAAATACAAGTTAGCCCAACGGCCAGTCTTCTAGCATGTTATGTACATGCATCTCTTATTATACTCTGAAAATCTCAATAAATATATATATATAAAAAAAAAGCCTACCCATGTATGACACACGGGTGGCAAGGGGTTAAATAGGGGTGTTTCTGGGCTTTATATTTATATAGATAAATGCTCCATATAATATAACAGCATAACAAAGCGCAGACTCGGCTTCCTGCGCCACACAATGGCCATATGTTCATTATCCTCCCCATACAAAGAAAATCAGATTCCAATAAAACAATGTGGAGGAGATTTTTATCTTCGGCAGTTTTTGATGAGGAGTCGGACTACGGACGATTGTGGTGAAGCGCAGACGGCCAAAGGATTAGATTACAACAAAAGGTAATATGGTACAGCAAGCATGTTAACACGCGACAATGGCATCAATAAAAACCCGAAGGTGACACAAAAACTAAAATCTACATGTGCTTCCTGCATCCAAAAAAGAATAAATGATTGAATAAGATTCCTTATTCATCGGAAAGCATTGGTCCTTTGTGATGTTAAAAAAAAGGCATTAGGCAAGTGAGCGCACGTCATTCTGATGTGTGAAATCTTCATTGCATAAAATAACACACACTTGCAGATCAAAGCCTTCGCTATAAGTGAGAATTGGCTGATAAATGTCGTTGCCTGAGAGGGGGTGGGGGTGGGGGGGGGGATCTCCGGTGTACAGGGACGCACAATTGTTACCTAATGAAGATTGCAAAAGTCTGTGCTTCTTTGCGTGTCGGGAAAATGCGCAATTTTGTGCATGTTCCCGACATCCAGGCATGTGAACCCCCGTCTTAGCCCTTTTCGAAGCCTAGAAAGGGGTGCTGGGATTTGTAGTTCCACCATGGGGCTTATTCACATCTTGCCTGTTGAACTGCAATTTTCTGCACACCCCCCACACTCTGTTCCCACCATACTACATGTGCGGGGAAAACGTACGTAGCTCCGCACACACACGGTGTGAAGAGGCCCCTTAAACCCTGAAACCTGCGTTTTGCATATTTTAATTTTTTTTTGGACAGGCAGAATATCACCAAACCCGCCAAAAACAAAAACGCACAGAGCAAAGTCAATCATGGCGATGTTTGCTTTAAATGACAGCTCCTCATTAGGCGCGCTCGCTCTCCTAGATGACCCCTGACTGGTTTCGCACGAAACTTGCCTTGTCACAACGTGTTTGAACAACCACTTCAATTAATTTGCCGTCTGCCTCTAATCGGCCCATTGGCGGCCCTTTGTTCTCCTCTATTGGTGGCCCTTGTTCTCCTCTATTGGCAGCTCTTGTTCTCCTCTATTGGCAGCTCTTGTTCTCCTGGCTTTGCTAAAGACCTACTTAGCATAGCAATGGGGGTGACACGACATTACCTGCCGTCACATTAAGGAGGTGAAAAACCAGCGAAGCACAATGGACATTCCACATTAACCTAACAAAGCCAAAGAGGGGCAAACGCGACCATCCCCTTGTAGTCCTGGAAATGGGGAACACATATTGTGTACTCAGTCGTATGATATGAGGATGTTAATCGGGGAATATTCGGCAGGTAAGGTGTCTGTGTACATAGGAGAGTTCTGCAGCACCATGGATTCCCAACAAAGACTGATAACCTGGGATGGACATCAGTGCCAGGAAAAGATCAATCCGTGCCCAGGGCACCCCCGTTGCATGGATGCACAGCTCCTCCTTCTCCTACCCCCCAGTACAGAGCTCCCCCCTGTTCCCAAGTGTAGAGCAACCCCACCCTGTAGCACCCCCATTATACAGATCCCCCACAATACACAGAGCTTCTATACCTCCAAGCAACCCCCAAAACACAGATCACACCCCCCCCATTCTGACACCCCTAGAACTTCCGCCACCTCCTAATACACAGAGTTTCCCCTACCTCTGAGCACCCCCCACTTCTTAGCACCCCCACAATATACAGAGCTCCCCCACCTCCTAGCAGCCCCAATACGCAGAGCTCCCTCCACCTCTTAGCACCCCCCACAATACACAGAACTTCTCCACGTCCTAGCACCCCCAATACACTGATCTCCCCAACTCCTAGCTCCCACCCCCCACCATACACAGGACTCCCTCCACCTCCTAATAAACAGAGCTTCCCCCACCTCCTAGCATTCCAATACACAGAGCTCCCCCCACCTCCTAGCTCCCCAAAACACAGAGCTCCCCCCACCTCCTAGCTCCCCAAAACACAGAGCTCCCCCCACCTTCTAGCACCCTCAATACACAAATGCACACTAGATGGCGCAAATGCCTATGATACTTAGTGCCATTTAGTGGTTGAATGTGGCATTTTCCATATTAAATCAATGAAAAACAGTCGCTAAGCACAGGAAATGTCCTAAAGAACATCCATTGCTCGCCCCGTTTGCAGAGAACAAATTTACATGCACTTTGACTAAGAGAACTGCAATGCAAATCTTTTAAAATATAACTCCCTTAGAGTGCATCGCATTATCATGTGTTTCTACATTCCTTGCCCTCCCACTCTACTTATTCTTAGACAGTATCAACTAAGTGACATGTTAAGCTGAGTGTGTGCACATCTGAGACTTACTGATACAAAGTTTCATTAATTCTCTCTTTACCTTCCCAAATGGCCCGGTGCCAGCTCCAAAGAACCCGCTGAAGCGGCTGGCGGCTCGGTTCTTCCACGTGTCGTTGCCGTTGTTGGGCAGGGAGCCGCTGAGATTCTGGGGGGGTTCTTGAATGGGGATAGTTGCATCCCCGAGGAATTCCGTCATGTTCTTCCTTCTTCTGCCAGGAGCCTAAAAACAAGGAGAGCAAACACACCGGGTTATCATCCAAAGCCATCACCTATCACCTTCGGATAGTAATTTGTGCCGATCCGGCATTTGCATACATCATCTTTTTAGCACCACTATGGGCCAAGGCAGCCCAATGCTTCCAGCACCAGGCATGGTTAGTGTGTATCTCTGTGGGGGAGGTTAGGATCTGTGGGGCGGTGATTAGTGATAGGCACCAAGAGGTCCCAATACTTCCAGCACTGGGGGGGGGGGGGGATCTGTAGGGTGGTCATTAGTGATAGGCACCAAGAGGTCCCAATACTTCCAGCACTGGGGGGGGGGGGGGGGGGATCTGTAGGGTGGTCATTAGTGATAGGCACCAAGAGGTCCCAATACTTCCAGCACTGGGGGGGGGGGGGGGGGTTAGGATCTGTGGGGCGGTGATTAGTGATAGGCACCAAGAGGTCCCAATACTGCCAGCACCAGGCAAGGTTAGTGTGGATCTCTGGGGGGGGGGGGGGGGGGGTGGGATCTGTGGGGTGGTCATTAGTGATAGGCACCAACAGATCCCAAGCATCAAGAGTTCCCAATACTTCCAGCACCAGGCAAGGTTAGTGTGGATCTCTGGGGGGGGGGGGTGGGATCTGTGGGGTGGTCATTAGTGATAGGCACCAACAGATCCCAAGCATCAAGAGTTCCCAATACTTCCAGCACCAGGCAAGGTTACTGTGGATCTCTTGGGGGGGGTTTAGGATCTGTGGGGCGGTCATTAGTGATAGGCACCAAGAGGTCCCAATACTTCCAGCACTAGACAAGGTTGGTGAGGAACGGCACGGGTCATTAGTGTTGGGGGCTAGTGATAAGGTCAAGAGTGCAGTACTTTGTGCCAATCAAGTATTTTCATAGATCTGGGAGCTTTCAGAACCAATCTGGGCCAAGATGACCCAATACTTCTTGCACCAAGCAAGGTTAATGAGTATCTCGGGGGGGGGGGGGCACAAGAGGACCAATAATTCCAGTACCGGCAAGGCTGGTGAAGATCTGCAAGGGTCATTAGTATTAGGGGCTAGTGTTAAGGTCAGGGGTCCAGTACTTTTTATGGATTCAGCATTTTCATTGATTAGGGAGCTTTCAGCACCAATCTGGGCCAAGAGGGTCCAATACCTTCCAGTATCAGGCAAGGTTAGTGAGGATCTGGTTGGGGGGGTTATTAGTGTTGGGGGTCAAGAGGGCATAAATACTTCCAGCACCAGGCAGGGATGGTGAAGATCTGCAGAGGTCATTAGTGTTGGGGTTAGTGTTAAGGTCATTAGTCCAATTCTTTGTGCCGAGCCAGCATTTCCATAGATCTGGGAGCTTTCAGCACCAATCTGGGCCAAGGTGGCCCAATACTTCCAGTACTAGACAAGGTTGGTGAGGATGATCTGCTGGGGAGATAATTGGTGTTGGGGGTTGGTGGTAAGGTCGGGGGGGGTTAAGGCTAGTCTTATGAATAAAGTTTTATGGAATTTTGAGCTGATCATTTGGAGCTCTATCTTGCTTCTGAAGTTGGGTGGCTCCCAGTTTGTGGGACTGGGGTCAAGTTAACAAGAGTTCTATGAAAAAAAAGCCAAGTTGGAGTTCAGGGCCTCCATTTTATTTTGCATTTGTAACAAAAGAGAATTTTTGTAAATGAAGAAATCCATATGAAGCAGAAGGTGGGCAGCCACTGATATGAATGACTTGGAAGGATTTAGAGTTCCTCGCCACAAACCAAATCTGTGTTTTCAGACACCGGGTGAGACGGGATAAACCTTCTGCTGACAAAAGACGCGACTTCCAATCTCTCCACTTACAGGTCCCTGGAGCCGACTAATCCCAGGTCCTTCTATTCTAAACACTCCGGGTCCTTCCTGGAATCTCCGGATTTGTGTAATTGCCTCCCGCTCCTCGGACAATGGCCGGCCGGGGCTATTGTGCAAACTTAAGAGACGTCCTTTAGAAGCGTGTCCCCAACAACAGAGCGAACGCTTGGTGAGCAGAGGAGAATTTTACTGATTACTGACATGGGAGGACCGAGGCACGCGGGGAGGATTTGCATATGTGGATGTAAATGTCATCCTTGAATGTCGCTGTGTGTTACAACATGCAGGTTTATGTGCGTCATTTCAACAAGACAACACATATACTATAATGCAGAAGTGCCTACAACAACGTTTCTACGTAAGTCACCACAACGCAGAGATGGCTCACACCTGTGCACTGTAGGGGGCTTACACGCACATGCACCGTGATATGCCAGCTAGGCGTGTAGGGAAGAAGAAGAGGAAGGAGAAGAGGAGGAAGAGGAAGAAGAAGAGGAGGAAGAGGAGGAAGAGGAAGAAGAAGAGGAGGAAGAGGAGGAAGAGGAAGAAGAAGAGGAGGAAGAAGAAGTGGAAGAAAAGGAGGAAGAAGAAGAGGGAGAAGAAGAAGAAGAAAAAGTGGAAGAAGAGGAGGAAGAAGAAGAGGGAGAAGAAGAAGAAGAAGAGGGAGAAGAAGAAGAAGAAGAGGGAGAAGAAGAAGAAGAAGAGGGAGAAGAAGAAGAAGAGGGAGAAGAAGAAGAGGAAGAAGAAGAAGAGGGAGAAGAAGAAGAAGAAGAAGAAGAAGAAGAAGAAGAAGAAGAAGGAGAAGAAGAAGAATAAGAGGAAGAAGAAGAGGAGGAAGAAGAAGAATAAGAGGAAGAAGAAGAAGAAGAAGAAGAAGAAGAAGAGGAAGAAGAAGAAGAAGAAGAAGAAGAAGAAGAAGAAGAGGAAGAAGAAGAAGAAGAGGGAGAAGAAGAAGAGGGAGAAGAAGAAGAATAAGAGGAAGAAGAAGAGGAGGGAGAAGAAGAAGAAGAAGAGGAAGAAGAAGAGGAGGGAGAAGAAGAAGAATAAGAGGAAGAAGAAGAGGAGGAAGAAGAAGAAGAATAAGAGGAAGAAGAAGAAGAAGAAGAGGGAGAAGAAGAAGAGGGAGAAGAAGAAGAAGAAGAAGAAGAGGAAGAAGAAGAACCCGAAAATAATAATAAGAAGAAATAATAAAGCAAAATACTATATATGAATACAATTATAAAAAAAAAAAAATAATTAAAAAGATAATAATAATAAAATAAAACAAAATAATAAATATGAATGAAATATATATAAATAATAATAATAATAATAATATGAATGAAATAATAAAACAAAGAACAAATGTGAATAAAAATATAATTAAAATAATGTAAAAAATACTGTAATAATAATAAAATAGAACAAAGGATCAAATATGAACATGTAACAAATAATAATAAAATATAATAATAATAGTGATAATAATAATAAAGGAATAAAATAATAAGGCAAAAGAATAAATATGAATATACATATAATAAATAATAATAAAATATATATAAAATAATAACCACTTATAAAATATCACATTATCATTTCTTTTTTATATTTTTAAGTCTTTTGACTTGGTACAATGTGACTCCTCAATGATTCGTAAGTACTTTCATTCGGAGATACTTTTTAGATCAGGACTCCAATCATAAAGCACAATTCCACCCAAAACTGAATTATCAGAGGGCTCCCTCGCTGGCCAGATTTTCCTACCTATCACGGAGTGATTGCTCTGCGCTTGAGTGCCCAGCTCCGCCCATGCGCCATGACCAGTAGACCTCATTTAACAATGTGCAGCAGGAGAAATGAGACTTCTGCAGCCATCAAAGAAATGACAGCCCATGCAATGGAGCCTTAAACTCCTGTTATAGATATGAGGGATATCCACCTGATTGCATGGCAAGGATGCCAATGGTAGCCAGGAACCATGGCATTGATGGTCATGGGGGGTAGGGAATGTAGGGATGAGGTTGGGAGACATCATAGCCAATTTTGTAGCTCTGGGTTCCAATCTTAAAGCGTAATTCCACCTAAAACTGAATTATCACCAGCCAGATTCTCACACCTATTTGGAACGGAGAGCTCTGTGCTTGAGTTCCCAGCTCCGCCCCTACGCCATGACCAATAGTCTTCATCATACATATGCAACAGGAGGAATGAGACTCTCTTTGCTATCCAAGAAGTGACAGTTCATGCAGCAGAGCCATAAACTTCTATTAATAGAGTCTGGAAATCATAAAAGCAATAAGAGGACCCCCCCTCCCCCCCCCCCCGATCCATGGTGTATGGGTTCTGGGTACCACAAAGGAGTGTAGGGAACGCACTCACCTCCGCCGTCCCAGGAATGGCAGGAATCGCATTATGTGTCATGGACAGCCTGCAGCATGCGACACCGCCAGCCCTCCGAGGATTCTGCCCGCATCGTCTCCCCAACAATTCATATCACATCTTTCACGCCCAGGCCGAGCGGCGGATACGCACACACCAACGTCTTGTGTCAACACCCCACAGAAAGTCAATAGTCAATAAAGCAGATTGCATAGCTGACACGGGTATTAGTGATGTCATGGCGATCGCATTCCTGCCTTCTTCTTTATTTCGCTCTCTCTGATTTGACTCTGTCTCTTTAAGAAGAGGCGGCGGGGTGGAGTTGCATGGACGGGGTGGGGAGCGGAGCGCTGCAGCTGCTGTTCTGCAATGTATTCCACATTCATAGGAAGAAACCTTTCACTGTCTGTTAATGAGTGTGACTGGCGTTCTGATTAACCCCTTCCTGGGCGCCGAGCGACGCCGCTAATCGCAGCAGAACGGGGAAAAGTCTGTGTTACTTATAGAAACCAGATCCCAACTTATGGAATACTAACACCCCATTAGATGCAATACTAACACCCCATTAGATGCAATACTAACACCCCATTAGATGCAATACTAACACCCCATTAGATGCAATACTAACACCCCATTAGATGCAATACTAACACCCCACTGGATATAATACTAACACCCCACTGGATATAATACTAACATCCCATTATATGCAATATTAACACCCCACTGGATGCAATAGTAACACCCCACTGGATGCAATAGTAACACCCCACTGGATGCAATACTAACACCCCACTGGATGCAATACTAACACCCCACTGGATGCAATACTAACACCCCACTGGATGCAATAGTAACACCCCACTGGATGCAATACTAACACCCCACTGGATATAATACTAACACCCCACTGGATATAATACTAACACCCCATGAGATGCAATACTAACACCCCACTGGATATAATACTAACACCCTATTAGATGCAATACTAACACCCCACTGGATATAATACTAACACCCCATTAGATGCAATACTAACACCCCATTAGATGCAATACTAACACCCCACAGGATGCAATACTAACACCCCACAGGATGCAATACTAACACCCCACTGGATATAATACTAACACCCCACAGGATGCAATACTAACACCCCACAGGATGCAATACTAACACCCCACAGGATGCAATACTAACACCCCACAGGATGCAATACTAACACCCCACAGGATGCAATACTAACACCCCACAGGATGCAATACTAACACCCCACTGGATATAATACTAACACCCCATTAGATGCAATACTAACACCCCACTGGATATAATACTAACACCCCATTAGATGCAATACTAACACCCCACAGGATGCAATACTAACACCCCATTAGATGCAATACTAACACCCCACTGGATATAATACTAACACCCCACTGGATGCAATACTAACACCCCACTGGATATAATACTAACACCCCATTAGATGCAATACTAACACCCCACAGGATGCAATACTAACACCCCATTAGATGCAATACTAACACCACACTGGATATAATACTAACACCACACTGGATATAATACTAACACCCCACTGGATATAATACTAACACCCTACTGAATGGAATACTACCACCCCACTGGATGCAATCCCAATGCACACCACCAATGTGTGGGCCATTTTCCCAATGACCACCACCAATGTATGGGGCATTTTCCCAATGACCACCACCAATGTATGGGGCATTTTCCCAATGACCCCCACCAATGTATGGGGCATTTTCCCAATGACCACCACCAATGTAACTGATCTTAGTAGGGGTTTCTTGAGGCCTAAAAATTATTTCAAGGGTTCCTTTGGGGGTAAAATGGTTGAGAAAGGCTGATGAAGACAATAAACTGGCCGGCCAGCCGCGGCGAATCCACAACAAGCAGGTGACCAAATTCCGCAATAACTCCCAACATTCCACCGAGCTTCACACTTCTGGGATGACCAGCAGCCATCAAATCAACACAAACACTCGCCTTTCAGCCTCAGTTTGCTAAAACAAACACAGTCTAACCCAAGCTAGACAATTTACAGCCCCTTCTATATATCTACTGGTAAAAATAAACCTGCTGGAAACACAAACAAGGAGGAGCGTTCAAATCCACATCCAAAGCATTTACAATGAGCCCGCTGATTGGTGGTATTGGTTATTTGCTGACTAATAATGGCGGACACTATTTCCATTATCCAGGAAATACACAGACACACCTTTAGACTGCGCTGCCATTGGCATTTGGTGCAAAATTCTGGAAGAGCTATTGCTTGGATCAACCAATCAAATGCAATCTTCTGCTATACTGGAAAATTAAAGTGCTAAACTGGACCATTTGGACAATGGTTCCCTCTGCATCGGGCTGTGCGCGCTATCTTTGTACAACCCTTTCACCTAGGTAGGTACCCTGACCAAATTTATCAGCGTCGGGTAACTCAATAATAATTCAATGGCGAAGCTGTCAGTTTGATAGAGGGGTATGGAAACTAGGAACGTGCACAGGTGCACATTCCTAGTTCTTTGATGCAATGCAAACGAATGTTCTCACAGCATGGGGCATTGTGTGTGAGGACTTCGAATGTCAAGGTGTTGCGGATCCACAACTATTGAGATGCCTTGTCCTGACCATGGTAAAACAGCAAACACAGGGGCGGCTCCTAGGATTCAATGCCCTCTTAAAGCAGCAGGTGAGTTGATCCAGCCCAGGGCTGCTGTTAGAAATCATGGGGACTTGTACAGCCTACCAGACAGTGACCCCCACCCTGAAATTAACATAGTAGATAAAGGATGAACAAACTCTGGACAGCCGCACTCCGGATCAGACGAAAAGTAAAAAGTGCCTTTATTTCTTCAAAATAAAAAACAAAATTTCTGACGCGTTTCACGCTAAAACTAGCGCTTACTCATAGCTGAGCTACTTGAGCTACTCAGCTATGAGTAAGCGCTAGTTTTAGCGTGAAACGCGTCAGTTTTTATTTTTTTTTATTTTTCCCTTTGTTGCTGTCATTTGTGTGATGTGAGGTTTTTTAGTTTGAAGAAATAAAGGCACTTTTTACTTTTCATCTGATCCGGAGTGCGGCGGTCAAGAGTTTGTTCATCCTTTATCTACTTGGTTTGTGCAATCAGCCTGCACCTGGGACCTCTACCTGCCTGGAGAACGAGCAATTTCTTGGTGGACTGACCTGCAGCGGTGGTTTCTTATTTCTCCTGAAATTAACATGGCCTTTGAAGAGCAACCCAAATGCGGACTGATCTTCAGACAGCAAAGTACATGTGAACAAGCCCTTAAGGAGAGAAGAGGAAAGGAGGGAAGCCAGCAGTGCTGCAGGGTGGGGTGTGGGGGTGGCAGACAGCACCAGGGTAGGGGTGATCAGAGTGGGGGTGCAGATACTGTACCTATCCCAGAAGGAGGAAGAAGAGGAGAAGCCAGAAACACTGAAGGGGGAGCCAAAAGAGGATCGGTGTGAACAGTAAAGCAGTACAGCTGGTCTTCCAACCTTGGAAGGTGCCTGGGCCTGGCACAGAAGAGCTAGCTGTACCGCCTTATCAGCAGCCATGGTTCAGCTGGGTGACTTCAAGTGCAGGTGGGGCTTTGATGTCCTCTTCAGTGGTTGTCCAGGCTTGTCCTAATGCTAGTCCTCTCCAGTATCTAATCTCTCAGTAGGAGGCCATGAAAATCCATAAAATGCACCGTCACCCCCTGGACTGGATGTGCCCATAATGACCAATTACAAAGTATACCTAAAGCCACATTTTTTGGGGATGGAGAAGGAAATGGTTAGCACAGGTTTTTTTGTGTGTCCTGTTGGCAGTCACATTCTTTCCTGTAGACACAACAGGAGAGAAAAGTTTTGGCTTTGGAGACACTTCAATGTAATGGACAACCGAGAGCAGAAACTCTGGATGCCTTTTGGGGGATTTACCTTCACATTCTTTTCTGGATGTTCCTTCCTCCAACAACAATCAAAAGAAATCCCCATTGAATATTTCTCCAGATTCCTTTCTGGTGACAACTCAAGTTCTGGGATTTTCCCATCACTTTCAGCCTCGGTGACTGCAGCCTCCAGGACAAACAGAGAGAACGGGGACACCGACAGCAATCAGTCCCTCTGTAGGTCAGGCTGCCGTACATACTGACCATAGGTCGCCCGGGCATGGGCGTCCGCAGAACTTTTTTCAAGGGGGGGGCATAATTTTAGGGTCACCCATGCGCCGCCCCTTTTCGACAATGTCATTATCAGATTATCATGGTCAGAGACTGCAGACTTAGTACAATCCCTAGGATAAGTAATGGATAATGGCCAACAGGCCCTCTTACCAGACCCAGCGAAACAACACCAGTGATCCCTCCGGCTGGACGATCGCTTACGCGCCCCGGGGGTGTCTGGTCAGTAGTGTAGCATGTATGTACCCTGGCAGTGACTCAGTCTTTCTCTCTCTGGTGGTGCTGGGCAGCGTGGCTCTCTCTGGTGGTGTGGAGCAGTGTAGTTCTCTCTCTGGTGGTGCTGGGCAGCATGGCTCTCTCTGGTGGTGCTGGGCAGCATGGCTCTCTCTGGTGGTGTGGGGCAGTGTAGTTCTCTCTCTGGTGGTGCTGGGCAGCATGGCTCTCTCTGGTGGTGCTGGGCAGCATGGCTCTCTCTGGTGGTGTGGGGCAGTGTAGTTCTCTCTCTGGTGGTGTGGGGCAGTGTAGTTCTCTCTCTGGTGGTGCTGGGCAGCGTGGCTCTCTCTCTCTGGCTTCTGCCCAGCACAATCCTTGTTCTTTTTCCTGTAGCACTCTCTCCCTCAGCTTTTTTTCCCAGGCTACAGTCTCTCAATCTCTCGATCGAGCGGTATCCTCCTCCCTGTGGAAAATGGGGCTGCCAATCTTTGGGACTACATGTCCTATGATTCTCTCCTCTCCTAGTCTCCTTTGATTGGCCCTCAGTTATGGCCAATAGGGAAGGAACAGAGCGGGCAGGAAGCTGGGCGAGGAACCTGGTGAGAGCTGTCATCTCTTCTCCCTGACAGGAGAAAGGGGGGTGACCAGGGGATACCTGATAGCACCGCCACCGGGTTCTCTGCTGGACTGAGCAGGGAAAAGAGCCCGCAGTCATGCTACACTGATAGGGGGGCTTGGCAGAACCTTGATGGTGTCACCCCACTGGCGGGTTGCACATGGGTGTGGGCTGCCCGCACCCCGATAGGGATGGAACTGTGTTGAATTTAAGATCTCATCCCTGATTCCAGGGGGGGGGGGGGGCACTTGACCCCCCTTGTCCCTACCTGCGGACGCCCATGCGCCCGGGTTCTGTTTAACTGTCCGATATTTGGCCCATGTGTACGGGGCTTAAGGGTCAGTTTAGTTCTTTGTAGTTTAGTAACGCATGTTGTGTTGCACATCAATGTGCATTGTGTTAAAGCAACATGAATGTGCTGTCAACCTAAGCTAGCGCATATCTAAAATTGCACAAAAGCCTTTTTTTTATATTTTTGTAACTATGCACTACCATGCATTGCAACTTGCTACAGTGTGGGCAAGGCACATTGCAGTATGGTAATGCTTGGGGTAACACACACATCAAAACAAACGTAGAAGTCCAAGTTGACCGTTACACAAGCACACTTGGGCGATCTAACCGGACATGTTCACTGTACAATGTGATTGGATAACACCCACCTACCGGACCGGTGTTTATGGTCAGCCATTGTTCTCTGCACTGCGAATACATAAAAGACACGCAGAGTACCAGACTGTACCCTGCAGAGAGCCTTCAAATTCAATATACAACGGTCCTATTCTATTCAGAGGTATCACAAGAACACACAAAATACAACAAACTGCAAAACAAATACAAAATAAACATCAATAATATACAAAAAAACGCAACAGACTGAAACTTTTCCCTCTCAACAACATCTACACCCAATAAAAAGGTATTACCGGAAAACCGTCCACAATGTTCATCACCAAATCAATGAAATGAAGAAACAAAATACAAAATAAACATAAAAATACAAAATGCAAAAAACATTTCCCTCTCTACATCTACATCTAATACAAGGATTACAGGAAGATCGTCCATACTACAAAGACACAAACATCCTGCAATGTTCATCACCAAATCAATAAAAAAATTATAAACGAAAACAAATACCAAATAAACATCAATAATATACAAAATGCAACAAACTGAAACATTTCCCTCTACAACATCTACACCCAATAAAAGTATTAGTGGCGATTCACACAGGGGCGACCTGTCAGGCGACTTAGCCAACTGACAAGTCGCCCTCCATGCATTGCAATGGAACCGTTCTAATAGGAGCGACTCAAATTGCTCCGACTTAGAAAAAGGTTCTTGTACTACTTTGGGGGCGACTTCGGAGCGGCTTGCATTGACTTCTATACAGAAATCATTTTGCAAGCAGCTGTGCTGAAGTCGCGCTGTACAGGGCGGCTTCAGAGTCAAACGAGAGTCGGGCGACTTTGAAGCTGCCCCTGTGTGAACCGACACATACAGGAAGACTGTCCATACTACAAATACACAAACATCCTGCAATGTTCATCACCAAATCAATGAAATGAATAAACAAATACCAAATAAACAATAATATACAAAACACAACAAACGGAAACATTTCCCTCTCTACACCCAATAAAAGTATTAAAGGAAAACCGTCCATACTACAAAGACACAACCACCCTATAATCATCACCAAATCAATGAAATGAATAAACAAATACCACACAAACAATAATATACAAAACACAACAAACTGAAACATTTTCCCCTCTACGACATCCATATCCAATAAATGTATTACAGGAAAAATGTCCATACTGCAAAGACACAAACATTCTGCAATGTTCATCACCAAATCAATATAATGAATAAACAAATACAAAATAACAAACAATAATATACAAAAGGAAACAAACTGAAACATTTCCCTCTCTACAACTACACCCAATGAAAGTATTACAGGAAAACTGTCCATACTACAAAGACACAGCCATCCTATAATGTTAATCCCCAAACCAATATAAAGAATAAACAAATACAGAAACAAATGCTCAATAAACATGAAGAATATACAAAACACAACAAACTGAAACATTTCCCTCTCTACAACATCCATTCCACACCTAATAAAAGTATTACAGGAAAACCGTCCATACTACAAAAACACAACCACCCTATAAGGGCCGGTTCACACTGCAGGCGATGCGAGGCGACACTGACTTGCCTCGCAGCGACCTGCCGCGACCTCAGCGGCAACTTGCAGATGACTTCTGTATAGAAGTCAATGCAAGTCGCCCCGAGGTCGCCTGAAAGTAGTACAGGAACCTTTTTTCTGAGTCGGAGCGACTCGAGTCGCTCCTCTCAGAACGGTTCCATTGTACAGATCGGGGGCGACTTGTAAGATAGCGGCGAGGCGAGTCGTGTCGCCTCGCATCGCCCGCAGTGTGAACCGGCCCTAATCATCACCAAATCAATGAAATGAATAAACAAATACAAAAACAAATACCACACAAACAATAATATACAAAACACAACAAACTGAAACATTTTCCGCTCTACAACATCCATATCCAATAAATGTATTACAGGAAAAATGTCCATACTGCAAAGACACAAACATTCTGCAATGTTCATCACCAAATCAATATAATGAATAAACAAATACAAAATAACAAACAATAATATACAAAACGAAACAAACTGAAACATTTCCCTCTCTACAACTACACCCAATGAAAGTATTACAGGAAAACCGTCCATACTACAAAGACACAACCATCCTATAATCATCACCAAATCAATGAAAGGAATAAATAAATCCACGATCGATATCTTTCATCACACAGGATTAGAAATCTCAGATCCCCCTTGAACTGGATGAGGGCGGAACATTTTTTCTGGAATGAAGGAATGTCTTATGCCGCGTACACGCGACCGGACTTTCAGGCAGACCAGGTCCGACGGACTTTCGGCGGAGTTTCGATGGACTTCTGAACAAAAGGACTTGCACACACACGAACGGAAAAAGTCCATTCGAAAGACCGTTTGTTTTGAACGTGATGACGTACGACGGGACTAGAAAAGGAAGTTGAATAGCCAGTAGCCAATAGCTGCCCTTGCGTCGTATTTGGCCTGTCGGACCAGCACACAGACCAACGGTTTTCCCGATAGGAATGGAGTCGGTCAGACAGATTTGAAAAACGATCAGATTTGCCCACACACGAGCGTAATGTCCGACGGACTGATTCCGCCTGACCTAGTCTGCCGGAAAGTCGGGTTGTGTGTACACGGCATAATTGTTCAGTAAAGTCCATGAGTTTGTGTGCAAATTTTAATTTGAAATGCTATATAGCGTACAACCAGTGCTGGGACAAGGTCATCCAGCGCCCGGGGCACTGACAAGCCTTGTAACAGAAGGAAGGCGCCCCCATCCCTACAGTAAACCATTGCGCCAAAGGGCAGCGGCCCCTCCTGCCCAACTCCTGTCCCGGCCTTTGTCTATAGCCAAACTTAGTATTTGCCCACATGGTTGGAAAATTCTGCGTTGACCCACCAGCCAGCCTTGATACTTCAGTGCGATTTCGAAGCCGCACATTAGTGCGATTTGCACTGCCGATCTCATTGCGACTTGGCGACTTCATACATCAGAAGTCTACGCAAGTTGCAATGAAATCAGCAAAAACGAGTGCAGGGACCCTTTTCAGAGTTGCAGCCTTTTGGACGGTTCCGGCAATAGGGTGCGACTTGTCATGCGATCTGTAATTGTCAAATCGCATGACAAATCGCACTGGTGTGAATGGGGGGTTGGGAGCTAAAGGATGTTTGGCTCAATCAGAAAGTTGCAAGCGGCGAATCGGGATTCGAAAAAAAAAAATGGCTCCCTATGGAGTCAGATACACAAGTGGAACATACTAGCGATCAACCTCACATGATCGCATAGGACGCTGGTTGTGTTGCGACTGATTCTTACTACACTTTACTTGTGTAGCTTACCCCATAGAGAGCCATTTGTTCCATTATCGATCAACCGCTACTCTGGTCATACACTAGGCAATCTCTCGTAGGGCTCATTCACGCTAGCGGTTGAGGGGCAGTTAATCCTGTGATTGAGCTGTGATTTTACCACCCCACCCCCCCTCCGACCGCTTCCCCTTTAGCTACAGAGGCAGCATCTAAAGGTGTACATATACCATAGCCATGATGCTTCGCTCCCGAGCTGTGGCAGCAATAATACCCCTCCTCTGCCGTCACTTTCCGCCCGCCGAGCGCAACCCATCCAAGTGAATGGAGGCTGCTCTGCAAATGCCCCGTAAAAGTGTGCAATGCCTATGGCTGCAGCGTGGGTTCAAGCCATGGCTCACCGCCTCTGAAGAGCGATCCGAACACAGATCGCCATTCATAGAACAATCTGGACGAGCCCTTAGACTTAATAAAACGATGAAATATGAGGACAAACCTAAACAATTGAAAGCATTTTGTATCCAATCCAGGCAGGCACTTGCACTACATAGTCGATGGTAGATATAAGCAGATTGTACAGTGTATGGTGGAATATTCCCCCCCCCCCCGGCGTAGCCCGGCTCACGTCTCAAATATTTACCTTCCACTCCTCAGTTGTCATCAGCACTTCGTCTATCACGGAAAGGTGATCCCAACTCTTCCATCCTGAAAGGCGGCCCATCGCCCTCTCCGGCTCCACAGCCTTCTCCTTCATCTCGCCCAATAAAATCGGCTCGTTGGTTCAAAAATAAAACAAAAATACCAAATCGGCAAATTTCAAGGAAAAAATAAAAAATAAAGAAAAAAACCCTTTGGAGTGGTCAGGGAGCCGGAGTGAGCACTTGTGCCATGTCACTGGTGGAGGACACATTTGTTTAGTTGGGAGGTGTAGTCAGGAGGGGAGGTGTTATTGTCAGTGGGAGGGGCCGGTCACCCTGTCCACCTATCACCATTCAGCCGGGGAGATTTCATCAACTCATCAATGGTGGGGGAGACATGAAAGGAGCTGTCAGTCACTTTACATAATGAGCGTCCTTCACACCTCGCTCAGCCGGCACTTCCCTATGCAGATCCATCGGCAATTTACATCTTTGTGTGTGTGTGCGGTTGTTGTTTTTTTTTTTTTTTTGGTAGCGTTAGGCAGGTGCGTTGTCATGCGTCAACGTGCGTTTCCTTTTTCTTTGGTGGTGACGCATGTTGATGCGCGTTTTGAGGGCCAGTTCACATCACGTGCAGTCTGATGCAGGGTTTTTTTTCTGCATCAAAAATGCGTGGAAAGTAGGTTATATGGCTTCCAATGGCATCGTTCACACCAGTGCGTTTCAGGCCCAGGAAAAAGAAGAACTTACTGCATTTTTCCTGCACTGAACTGTACTGGAACTCTGTAAAATGCACCAAAAACGCACTGCAACACACACGTCTGTATTTAAAAAAATGCACTGGACTGCATGAAAAAAGCACTAAAAAAAAACACATCTAAAACGCGCCAGAAAACGCGCATGTAGAAAAGCATCTGGAACACATCCGGACTGCGTTTCTATGGTGTGAATTGGCCCTCAAACGCATCAAAAACGCACTGGAACGCACCCAAATGCACCAAAAACGCACTGGAACACACACGTCTGTATTTAAAAAATGCACTGGACTTCATGAAAAAAGCACTCAAAAAACACATCTAAAATGCGTACAAAGCATGCATGTAGAAAAGCACCTGAAAAACATCCGGACTGCGTTTCTATTGTGTGAACCTGCCCTCAAACGCATCAAAAACACACCTAAATGCACCATAAATGCACTACAACACACGTGTCTGTATTTAAGGTTAAGAAAAAATGCACTGAACTGCATCATAAAACGCACTGGAAAACACATGACCGTATTTAGGGCCACTTCACACCACAGAAACGCAGTCCGGATGCAGTCCAGATGCTTTTCCTTGTTCCAGTGCGTTTTGGATGCAGTTCAGTGCATTCCCCCCCCTCTTCTTTTTTCCTAATCTTCAATAAGGACATGTGTACAGTACAGTCCAGTGCAGGAAAAATGCAGCGTGCTCTACTTCTTTTTTTTTTTTTTGTACTGCAAGCACTGGTGTGAACTATGCCATTTAAACGCATATAACCGACTTTCTATGTGTTTTTGATGCAGAAAAAAAAACGCACTGGACTGCATGTGGTGTAAACTGGCCCTTAAGGTTAAGAAAAAAGAGGGGGGGGATGCATTGGTCTGCATCAAAAATGCACCAAAGATGCATCAAAAACGCAGTGGAACACACACTTCTGTATTAAAAGAAGAGGGGAAAATGCATTGGAACACATCAAAAATGCATGCTTTTCTGCATGCGCGCTTTTGATACATTCCAGTGTGTTTTTTCCCCTCTTCTTTTTTCTTAACCTTCAATGAAAACATGTGTTTTCCAGTGCGTTTTTGGTACGTTTAGGTGCGTTCAGTCCAGTGCAGGAAAAAAGGAAAGCGTGTTCTACTTATTTTTCTGGAACTGACCGCACCGGTGTGAACTATGCCATTGCAAACAATATAACCTACTTTACATGCGTTTTTGATGCAGAAAAAAAACGCACTGGACTGCATGTGGTGTGAACCGGCCCTTAGCCGGCAGTGCCACTTGTCAAGCGCATCCATTGAAGGTAAAGGGGCCTCATTGAAGGTAAAGGAGCTGCATTGAAGGCAAAGGGGCCACATTGAAGGTAAAGGAGCTGCATTGAAGGCAAAGGGGCCACACTGAAGGCAAAGGGGTCGCACTGAAGGCAAAGGGGCCTCATTGAAGGTAAAGGAGCTGCATTGAAGGCAAAGGGGCCACACTGAAGGCAAAGGGGTCGCACTGAAGGCAAAGGGGCCTCATTGAAGGTAAAGGAGCTGCATTGAAGGCAAAGGGGCCACACTGAAGGCAAAGGGGCCGCACTGAAGGCAAAGGGGCCTCATTGAAGGTAAAGGGGCCTCATTGAAGGTAAAGGGGCCGCATTGAAGGTAAAGGGGCCGCATTTAAAATCAAAGGGGCTGCATTGAAGGCAAAAGGGACCACACTGAAGGCAAAAGGGGCCTCATTGAAGGTAAAGGGGCCGCAATGAAAATCAAAGGGGCCTCATTGAAGACAAAGGGGCCTCATTGAAGACAAAGGGGCCTCATTGAAGGCAAAGGGGCCATATTGAAAATCAAAGGGGCTGCATTGAAGGTAAAGGGCCGCATTGAATATCAAAGGGGCCTCATTGAAGGCAAAGAGGCCTCATTGAAAATCAAAGGGGCCGCATTGAAGGCAAAATATTGTGACAGCAGCTTATGGGGAATGGTAAAAAATGTGGCCCAGCCATGTGTTTTTACTGCCCTGCCAGTGGCTCAGGGACGCATGTGCTCCATTGAACCTGCATTGTGTGAATGGAAAGTAGAAGATTTATGGGATTTTTAAGGTGCATATTAAATCAACTGAAAAAAATTATTAAAAATATACATTTTATTAATACATAAAAACAGCACAATTGCCATGGGGGCGTGGCCTGGCCGAGGTTGCCACTCCATTCACTGCAGTAGGACACCATAGATGTGCCACTTCTAGGTGTTACCCTTCCTTCCCTAAACCATCCTTAAAGTAGATATGAACCTAACATTTTGTTTGATAAAGCACTGTGTATTATAAACAATTGTCTTTTTTTAAATAAAATCTCGCTTTCACCTTTTTTCCATTTTTATTTTTTTAAATCTCAGTGCTGCTGATCTCCTCCAGCCTCTTTCAGACACTTCCTGTCTACTCGCACACTGCCGACATCGGCTGCATATCGCTCCGGACTGGCGTCCTCATAGTGACAACGGTGGACCATGTCTTCGCAAATTGTGTCACCAGGGGGGCGCTTGTAGTCTCCACCAGGGTGACAATGCAGGAGCACAATTGGCATCACTACGGGGGTGTGGACTGCACTTGGGTGACACCTACCAGAGGGGTGACACCATGAAGTAGGAAGTGATATCCTACCACGATGGTGTCACCCCCCATCCGGCACCCACCGCGTCCTTTATAGGGGCCGGTTTGGGGTACGCACTGTGACCGGCTCAAAACGAGGCTGCCTACGCCACAGTTGTCATCCAGTGGCATCGCCCCCAATGGGGGTGTGGACTATACCCAGGTGACACTTGCCAGTGGGGTGATACCATCAAGTAGGAAGTGATATCCGACCGCGATGGTGTCACCCCAATCAGCACTGACTGCATCATTTACAAGGGCCGCTTTGGGCTGCGCACCATAACTATGGGCTGCCGACCGGAAACTAGCCTGCCTACGCCCCAATTGTCATTCAGTGGTGTCGCTATGGGGGTGCGGAATGCACCCGGGTGAAACCATCAAGTAGGAAATGATATTCCACCACAATGGTGTAACCCGCATCCCGCATCGTTTACAGGGGCCGGTTTGGGGCGCCCACCGTGACCATGGGCTGCCAGCTCGAATCTAGCCTGCCCAATGCCACAGTTGTCATCCAGTGACATCGCTATGGGGGTGTGGACTACACCCGAGTGACACCCACCAGAGGGGTGACACGTAGCAGGTGATATCCAACCGCGATGGTGTCACCCCCATCTGGCATTGACCGCATCATTTACATGGGCCAATTTGGCTGATGGCTCGAAACTAGCCTGTCTACACCACAGTTGTCATCCAGTGGTGTCGCTATGGGGGTGCACAATGCACCTGGGTGAAACCATCAAGCAGGAAGTGATATTCCCCCACAATGGTGTCACCTGCATCTGGCACCGACCACATCAATTGCCGGGGGCGGTTTGGGGCACCCACCATGACCATGAGCTGCCGGCTCGAAACTAGCCTGCCCAGTGCCACAGTTGTCGTCTAGTGGCATCGCTATGGGGGTCTGGACTGCACCTGAGTGACACTCGCCAGAGGGGTGACACCATCAAGTAGGCAGTGATATCCAACCCCCATCTGGCACTGACCACATCATTTACAGGAGCCAGTTTGGGGCATGCAACTTGACCATGGGCCAACAGCTCAAAATTAGGCTGACTGGCGCCCTGCAGGGCACTGTGGCAGGCTAGACAGGAGAGAGCCCTATGGGGGGGGGGGTAAGGTGGCACCGTGTTTTACTGCACCAGGTGACACCAACCCTAGTGACATCACTGTTGTGATCTTACAGTGGGAAGTGCCTGAAGAATCTTTATGGCAGGATCACCAGGTGTTATTTTAATGAAAGCTTCAGATATAAAAGGACGGGGAATTATCTTATAAGAGATTTTATAGTATTAGATCTATTAAAATGTGCCCAGATACTTTATATAGTGACTGGTGGGTGCCATTGCAAACAATGGGCTGTGACTTGTCCAGTCCACAAGTGTGGGGTAATTATGATAGTTCAGCTTTAAGGCCTCATTCACATTGGCGCGATTCATTGCACACAACCGTATCGTGAGGCACCGCATGCTACTTGTGATGGTGCCGTACGGCGTACCCATTCTTACTGGTACCCCAGTGCACTTTGCCAACGAAGGTGCTCTGCATAGCAGTGCAGTGCTCTGTGTTGTCAAAAAAGGTCCAATTTGTAGGCCGCCGAGGTGCGTGCCCACCCCTTCATTTGGAATAGGTTGCCCTACGCAGCGCACGGTAATGTGTAACATTCATCGACATAAAGGGGCGAGCCGTCTGTTCACATTCTACGCCCATCACTAAGTTGTAATAAAATATTGAAACCTCTTATGTATCTGAACCATAATGTTCGCCATTCTGGACCATTTACGTTGGACATGCCCGCTCTGTCCAGGACGGAAAGGTCCACTGCTTGGGGAATTGCCATTTTTGTGGATTGCTGATGAAGATGATGCCCCAATTAGTACCCACAATACCAACAATCATGAATGGCCGTGCAGGAAGTGAAGGACAATGCCATACAATGGGCTCTTGTCATTGTGAAATGAAATTAATCCCTTTAATGTTATCAGATGGAATGTTTCCTGCATGTATATGAAGATAATACAGCCGTCATCCTCATGAATGACCCTTCACACCTCCAATCATGACGTATTGTGCTCCACCATGAATGGGACCCTTCATCTTCAACACTTTTATTTTTTATTGCATCCTAAATTCAATCTCTGCCTTCTCCTCGGCAGCTTTACATCGGAATTATCATATAATGTAGAACATCAGACACCCCAGAGTACAGTCTGCTGGGAAAAATAAAAGAGAGAAGAACAACATACCCCTCCTCTCAGGGTAAAATGTAAAAACATAAATGTCGCCTATCAAGGGGAAACTTGAGCCTGGGACGATGCACAACCACCTTAATAACATTAACTTTGTATCGGTAGCCACTGTTCACATCAGAGGTCCTCCCAACACATCAGAGGTCCTCCCAACACATCAAAGCCCCCCCTCACCCCATCACATCAAAGGTCCCCCCATAACCTCAGAGATCCTCCCATCACACCAGAGGTCCTCTCAACTCATCAGAGGTCCTCCATCACATCAGAGGTATCCCCATCCCATCAAAGCCCCCCCTCACCCCATCACATCAAAGGTCCCCCCATAACCTCAGAGGTCCTCCCATCACACCAGAGGTCCTCTCAACTCATCAGAGGTCCTCCATCACATCAGAGGTATCCCCATCCCATCAAAGCCCCCCCTCACCCCATCACATCAAAGGTCCCCCCATAACCTCAGAGGTCCTCCCATCACACCAGAAGTCCTCTCAACTTATCAGAGGTCCTCCATCACATCAGAGGTCCCCATAACATCAGAGGTCCTCTCATCACACCAGAAGTCCTCTCAACTCATCAGAGGTCCTCCATCACATCAGAGGTCCCCATAACATCAGAGGTCCTCTCATCATACCAGAGGTCCTCTCAACTCATCAGAGGTCCCCCATAACATCAGAGGTCCTCTCATCACACCAGAGGTCCTCTCAACTCATCAGAGGTCCTCCATCACATCAGAGGTATCCCCATCACATCAGAGGTATCCCCATCACATCAGAGGTATCCCCATCACATCAGAGGTCCCCCATAACATCACAGAGGTCCTCTCATCACACCAGAAGTCCTCTCAACTCATCAGAGGTCCTCCATCACATCAGAGGTCCCCCACCACATCAGAGGTATCCCCATCACATCAGGAGTCCCCCATCACATCAGGGGTCCTCCCAACACATCAGAGGTCCTTCCATCACATCAAAGCCCCCCCTACCCCCATCATATCAAAGGTCCCCCCATAACCTCAGAGGTCCTCCCATCATACCAGAGGTCCTCTCAACTTATCAGAGGTCCTCCATCACATCAGAGGTATCCCCATCACATCAGAGGTCCCCCAATCACATCAGAGGCACCCCATCACACCAGAGGTCCCCCAATCACATCAGAGGTCCTCCATCACACCAGAGGTCCTCCATCACATCAGAGGTCCACCCATCACACCAGAGGTCCTCCATCACATCAGAGGTCCACCCATCACACCAGAGGTCCTCCATTACATCAGAGGTCCACCCATCACACCAGAGGTCCTCCATCACATCAGAGGTCCACCCATCACACCAGAGGTCCTCCATCACATCAGAGGTCCACCCATCACACCAGAGGTCCTCCATCACATCAGAGGTCCTCCATCACACCAGAGGTCCTCCATCACATCAGAGGTCCACCCATCACACCAGAGGTCGTCCATCACATCAGAGGTCCCCCCATTACATCAGAGGTCCTCCAATTGTACCAGAGGTCCTCTCAAATCATCAGAGGTCCTCCATCACATTAGCGATCCCCCCATCACATCAGAGCCCCCCCCCCCCCGCCATTAAAACTCAGAGCCTTTCCATCACATCAGAGCTCCTCAGCACATCAGATGCCCCCCCCATCACATCAAAGGTCTCCCTATCAAATCAGATGTTCCACTTCCACTCAAAGGTCCCCCATCACATCAGAGCCCCCCCATCACATCAGATGCCCCCCCCATCACATCAAAGGTCTCCCTATCAAATCAGATGTTCCACTTCCACTCAAAGGTCCCCCATCACATCAGAGCCCCCCCATCACATCAGAGCCCCCCCATCACATCAGAGCCCCCCCCCCCATCACATCAGAGCCCTCCTACATCACCCAATGCACATGGCTCTCTAAAAGAAAGCAATGTGCTCTCATCTACAGCACAAATGTGCCGTAGGAGATTCATCTGAAACAACCTGATCATTAATAGTATTATCGTTATAATAATGCTTTTGGATAGCTATCTTTCTAACAAATTTATTAATATCAAGAACAGTTTCAAATATGTTAAAATGTCTCTGGGGACTAAAATTGAGACCCCTTAAAAAGGAGAGAAGTCTCTTCTGGAGAAAGAGTCCTGTCAGAAATATTGAGGTCATGGCTTATACCTGTTAAATGGGTTGTAAACCTTTGTGCAGCCTATGCATTAAGGTGAAAAAACGTCTGTTACTGACCAACCCCACCCCCCGTTTTACTCACCTGAGGCCCATTTGTTCCCACTCCAGAGAAGTGCTCACCCTCTCTGCCCGTTGTCTCGGCTCTTGATTGGCTATATTAAAAGCAGCGCAGCCATTGACTCCCGCTGCTGTCAATCAAATCCATTGACGCAGGCAGCAGTGGGCGGAGCGAAGTCCGGCATTCTGTGTCTAGGGACGCAAATACTGGACTCAGAAACACACCCGCATGGTAACCCCCTGGGAGAGAGCTTCTCCCAGGTGGTTTCCAAATGCAGGGAGGAGCTGCGAGCGCCATTGGGGGACCCCAGAAGAGGAGGATCGGGCCCACTGTGTGCAAAGGTAAGTATGATATGTTTGTTATTTAAAAAAAAACAAAAAACAAATCCCACGGTAGCAATTCCGGAGTGCATAACGATTGCCACCTCCATTTCCATCCCTGTTTGTGTCTGCTGTTTTTTTTGTGCCTTTGCTGCGTTTTCTGCTGAGGGGCTTCTGTTTCTGTGTCCCGTTTCTAGAAAAGGTTCAAGTACCCAAGAAAGGTGGTGATATATTTACCCTCTTGTGTAAAAGAGAGGTTCACTGGATTTTCCACTTTAAAACACGTATACCATTTGGAATTAATATTGAGTGGGACACTGCACATTTTTCTAACTAAAGCCGCGTTCCAGCCGCAAACATTTTTTTTATGAAAACCTGCTGACTTTTAATAAGGACACTTACCTGTCCAGGGATCCCGCAATGTCGCCCCCCCCACCCCCCCCCCCCCCAGGCCGATCCAGCCATCGGATAGGGTGTAGGCACCGCCATTGCAACAAAGGGAAACCGGCAGTGGAGCCTTGCGGCTTATCTGCCGGTTTCCGACTCGCAGACTCGACTCCCGCGGCGCTTTGTGAATGACCAGCTTGTGTTCTGGGGGACACACACAGGTCCCAGAAGACAACGGGGGGTGCTCGCTGAAGAGGAGGACGCAACGTGCAGGGCCGCGGCCCGGCAGAATCGGAAGTACGCTTGTACTTCCAAAAAAGGTACTATTGAAAAAAAATATATAATTTTAATATCCAAAAACAAGGGGGCGGGGGAGAGGTAGTCTTTCGTTTCAGACCACCTCTCAAAAGTGTGTGAACTCCGCTTTAAGTAATGAATCGCGTCACTCCAATTTTTGTTGTACAGCGCATTTCTGGATGTTTGCATCTACACGTTTATCTGCACATGTATATTGTTTGTTTATAGAACAAATTTGTTCAGGACTGACTTGTATTTCCAGTTATTAGTCTCGTTTCAAGACCCCATTTACCATATATACATGTGTGTATGTTATTGATATTTATGAGCGAGTTAATTCATCTTTTTGGGCGCCCAATTCTTTATTGTCGTCTCTTCTTTCGCTTTCTTGTTTTTATTTTATTATATCAGGTTATGTGATGGGCAATATGATGGTGTCTTTACTGTTGCCTTTTCAACTCATGAAAAGTTTTTACCATATCATATGTTCTTATGTGTGCATGTGAGCTGCTCTTTTGGTGCAGGTGTGTTTTTGGGTGTGCCCCGATTCAGGGTGGCGCCTTAAACAGCCTGCCTAGGAAATCAGTCCGGTGTCGATGATGAGCAAGCGAGATACATTCTTGTGAAACGCGTCGTCTGCATTCCCTGTCATTTCTCTTGCTATGACAATAAAGCAATTATCAAGCAAATTCAAGATTCCAGTGTGCTACCATTCTGTTTGGTCTTCTATTTTACCGTAAAAACAAAACAAAAAAACAAAAAAAACAAAAAAAACAAGACTTGCAAACTCCTAATATCTATGTCGTCACCGATCTCACATAGAGAAGGGAGCCCGCCACCAATCCCCATATGGCCTCCATTAGTGTTATTATAATTAATAAGCGATATTCCCCCAGCTCCTGCTGGTTACAATGAAGCAGATGGCTCGTTACTAATACAGTTTATCTTGGTGTACTCGGAGGATCTGACAAGGCTTTGTCACCCCTCCACCTCCCTCAAATCGCTTTCTTATCCAAATTTTTTCACATCATCGCTTGGAAGACAAAAAAGCTTTTCGGTTTCAGACAGCTGCGGAGAGAAAGCGCAGCGGAGGAAACGGCGTTATTATAATCAGGGGCTATAGAAAACAAGGAATTGTTCGGCGGCGTGTCTGACATGGAAGGTGTTAAATGCAACCACACATTTAAAAAAAACGGCCGTACGCAAATTACGAGCCGATTCATGTAAATGAGAATTTAAAGGGAAATTCCAACCAGAATAAAATAAAAATTTGTATGGTAATGATTACCAACCCTTGCTGGGCTATATAACTGCATAGTATTAGCTCTTTCCGGTAGTCAACGGTTCTGTAGTGCCGCTGCCCCGCCTCCTGCATGCCTTCCAGACAACTAGTAAATATCAGGGCAATCAGAGTTCTTTACCTTCTAAATGACCACCTCACTACTTTCTCCTCCTTTCCATCATTTGGCAGAGTAAGCAATCCGCCTACTTTCAACTTTCAGCTAGTATGTATCAGACGTATTAATTACTCCTTTTGAACAAAAGAAATTATCAAGAGTTTTTCAAAGAATACATACATAAATCTAAAAGGTAACTGTATCTATTTGCCGGAAGGTTACGTCTGACCTTAAGTGAAAAACTACGTGTTCCAGGTCAGCGACTCAGAATGTACTGAAACCAGAGAGAGCCATAAGACTAGCATTGTTAGCCTCTCTTTTTCTCTCGTTGTAGGTGTGCTTTAAATCTACTGCCTCTGGCCTACAAAAAAATACATAGATTTTGACACCTGACCATCACACCTACTGTATAAGAGCTTGTTGGATATCCTATTCCTAAACCACGGCCAATAATATGGAGTTGGCTCCTCTAGAAAAGACTACACTTTTCCAGGAAGACCTGGTCTGCTATCGGTGTTCCAATTCATCCCAAGGGTGTTCAGTAGGGTTGAGTTTAGGGCTCTGTGCAGGACACTCGAACTGGCCAAACCAATGTCTTTATGGAGCTGGATATCTCATTCCAAAAATCATGGTCATTAACATGGGGTCCCCTCCATGGCTATTAACATGGAGTTGCATCCTACATGTTGGCCACTTGAACTGGTCAAACCATGTCTTTATGGAGCTGGACATCTCATTCCAAAACCAAGGTCAGTAATATGGGGTTCCCCCCATGGCCATTAATATAGAGTTGCCTGCTATATGTTGCCCCTCAAACTGGTCAAACCATGTCTTTATGGAGCTGGACATCTCATTCCAAAAACCAAGGTCAGTAATATGGGTTTCCCCCCATGGACATTAATCTGGAGTTGCCTGCTATATGTTGCCCCTCAAACTGGTCAAACCATGTCTTTATGGAGCTGGGCATCTCATTTCGAAAAACATTGTTATTAATATGGGGTTCCCCCCCATGGACATTAATATAGAGTTGCCTCCTATATGTTGACCACTCAAACTGGTCAAACCATGTCTTTATGGAGCTGGACATCTCATTCCAAAAACCAAGGTCAGTAATATGGGTTTCCCCCCATGGACATTAATCTGGAGTTACCTGCTATATGTTGGCCCCTCAAACTGGTCAAACCATGTCTTTATGGAGCTGGACATTTCATTCCAAAAACCATGGTCATTGATATGGGGTTCCCCCATATTAATATGAAGTTGCCTGCTATATGATGGCCACTAAAACTGGTCAAACCATGTCTTTATGGAGCTGCATATCTCATTCCCAAAACCATGGTAATTATTATGGGGATCTGGAAAGACTTTCCACAAGATTGTAGCATGCATCTTTGGGAAACTGTGCCCATTTGTGAGGTTAGATACCACTTTTGGATAAAAAGACCTGGCTCACATTTTGAACCACATGTTGGGCACCAAAAAATAAAAATAAAAAAAGACCCGGCTTGCAGTCAACATTTAAAGTCTTTCCAAAGGTGTTCACACCAAAAACTGGTCAAACCATTTCTTTCTGGATCTGGTGACCACAAATGTTTGTTTAAATCTACTGTCACCTTTTTTTTTTTTTGATCTACTGCCTCTTTTTTTATTTTTATTTTTTTAGATCTACTGCCTCTGTATGATGTGCTCTACAATAATACACCAGATGTTGACACATGACCGATATAGGGACCGATGTGAGAGTGCAATGTACAGGGATAGGGACAATTGTAGACACTCACTCAGGTGGAACTGGATGGACTGGTGTCTTTATTCAACCTTACTAACTATGTAACTATGTAACTATGACCATCACCACTATGACTAACTATGAGCTTGTTGGATATCCTTGTCCAAAACCATGGCCAAAACCATGGCCAATAATATGGAGTTGGCCCCTCTACAGCAGACTCCACTTTTCTGTCCTTTAAACACCCTCCAATCTTCTGAAAAGACATATATAAGATTATAGAGTGCATCTGTGGGAATTTGTGCCCATTTGTGAGGTCAGGTACTGAAGTTGGTTGAGAAGACCTGGCTCACAATTGGTATTCCAATTTCATCTCAAAGGTGTTCAGTAGGGTTGAAGTCAGGGGTTTGTGCAGGACGCTCGAGTTCCTCCACACCAAACTGGTCAAACCATGTATTTATGGAGCCAGCTTTGTACACAGAGGCACAATCATGCTGGAACTGAAAAAGAAATTTCCAAGACTGGTGCCATGAGCTGGAGGTGCAGGGTAAGGCTAGAACCCTGACCATTTAAAGGAAAATTTGTGAGGTAAGGTACTGATGTTGGATTATAAGATCTGGCTTACAATTGGCATTGCAATTCAACCCAAAGGTGTTCAGTAGGGTTGAGGTCAGGGCTCTGTGCAGGACACTAGAGTTCCTCCAAACCAACTGATCAAACCATGTCATTATGGAACTGGTTTTGTCAACAGAGCACATTAATGCTGGAACAGAAGAGAGTCTTCCCCAAACTGTTCCCACAAGGTTGGAAGACCACAAATTTCTACTATTTTTTTGTAGTATTACCAATACCTTTCACTGGAAACCCCTGAACCCAACAATCTGTGGTTCCGAACAGAAGATATTGTGCCTTTTTTAAGCCACATTTTATCTAAGCAGATCAATGAGGGGAAAAAGCTCATTGCTTTGATAATTTCCTGACAAAATAATTTTCACCAAATTCAATCCTCTCATCCCTATCAGGGATATTTCCAGAGATGAAACATTCAAGGAATAAGCCTCCAAAGCCATGATCTATCCCTGGAAATTTTTCGATATCCATTATATCTTTCTGTAAGAAAAATAAATGTCGATACTTGATATCTGCTGAGTTCCGCTCACTTATGGAGAATAAGGTATAGATTCTTTTTTTTCATCATGTGAATTACACCAATAACGAGAAATAACCACAAAGCTAATTCCAGGTGCCATAACAAAAGAACAAAAAACGTCAGAAAATGCCAAACCGTCAGGCGGATTTCGGCATTATGAGATAATCTTGCGCAGACCGTGACGGATCGTCTTGGCCGCTAATGGAAGATGTAGCGCATCGGTGTTTTGATGCTGTCCAGTCCAGACCTATAGTTTTCATTCTCTGTTATGTATACAAACAGGAGGACACTTTAGACGACTGCACAGGTCACTGGCCATGGAATGTCCCGCTACAAAGACTCAATCTTTCAAAAATAAACTGTCATGGTTTTTGTAGAAACACCTTTAGGAAATATAAACAAGGAATATGAAACTGTTCAAACAGAGTCCGAGCAATGTGCAAAAATCAAGGTGCTGGAGCTTGTTTGGTCTCCATTTTTGCTCATTATTAAAAGAATAAATACAAAGTTATTTCTCCATTGTATATACAAGAAAAGAATGAAGGAGAGGGGAGCAGGAGAACATTAGAAGATGGGTAAAAATGCAGAGAGAGAAAGAAAGAAAGAAAGAATGAGAGAGGGGGGAGAAAGAGAGGGGGGAGAGAGAATGAGAGAGATAGAGAGAGAGAGAATGAGAGAGAGAATTAGAGAGAGAAAAAGAAAGAAAGAAAGTAAGAAAGAAAGAGAGAGAGAGAGAGAGAGAGAGAGAGAGAGAGAATTAGAGAGAGAAAAAGAAAGAAAGAAAGTAAGAAAGAAAGAGAGAGAGAGAGAGAGAGAGAGAGAGAGAGAGAGAGAGAGAGAGAGAGAGAGAGAGAGAGAATGGGAGAAAGAGAGAGAAAGAAAGAAAGAAAGAAAGAAAGAAAGAAAAAAGAAAGAGAGAGAGAGAGAGAGAGAGAGAGAGAGAGAATTAGAGAGAGAAAAAGAAAGAAAGTAAGAAAGAAAGAGAGAGAGAGAGAGAGAGAGAGAGAGAGAGAGAGAGAGAGAGAGAGAGAGAGAGAGAGAGAGAGAGAGAGAGAGAATGGGAGAAAGAGAGAGAAAGAAAGAAAGAAAGAAAGAAAGAAAGAAAGAAAGAAAGAAAGAGAGAGAGAGAGGTGGAAAGAATGGGGGGGGGGGGGGGGGGAGAGAGAGAATTAGAGAGAAAAAGAAAGAAAGAAAGAGAGAGAAGGGAGGGAGAGAAAATGAGAGAGAGATAGAGAGAGAGAGAGAATGGGAGAACGAGAGAGGAAGAAAGAAAGAAAGAAAGAAAGAAAGAAAGAAAGAAAGAAAGAAAGAGCAAGAATGAGAGAGAGGTGGAAAGAAAGAGAGGGGGGAGTAAGAATGAAAGAGAGAAAAATAAAGAAAGAAAGAAAGAGAGAGAATGAGAGAGAGGGGAAAGAAAGAGAAAGAGGGGGGGGGGGGAAGAGAGGGGAGGGAGAGAAAATGAGATAGAAAGAGAGCGAGAGAGAGAGAGAGAGAAAGAAAGAAAGAAAGAAATAAAGTTCCTGATGGACTGGCTGAATTTCATTATGCATATACCCAGCTGGGCGAACATGCCAACTGTAGCCCGCCCCCCCCCCCCCCCCAAGATGTATAAGCATTATGTGTCAGCAAACCCACCCCCTAAAAAAATTGGGCACATACCCCTAGCACAATTGCCCCCCTCCCAAAAAAAATCCTCCCTCCTAGCACAAATCCTCCACCCCACAAATTTCCCAGAACAAATATCCCCCCATTCCCCCTCCTACCACAAACATCCACCAATTATTTACTACTAGCACAAATCCCCCCCCCCCCCGTAAAAATAAATTCTCATCCTAGCACAAATACCCTCTCCCTCTACCAAATCAACCCTTCTAGCACAATCCCCCCCAAACCCCTCCCCCTCCTCTCTCCTCAAATTCCCCCTCTTAGAACAATTCTTTTCCCCTGCTGTCCCCCAAATTCCGCCTCCTAGCACAAATCCCCCCCCCCCCCCCCCCCCCCACCTGACATGATACCACAGTGCCCATGACAGCCGTTTGGGGATCCTACAAGCAATAAGCAATTTATGGAAGTATGCTAGTTGAGATCTTCGTAACATTTTTTTAAGCTGGTGAAGGACCACATGTAGAGAGATAGCAGCAGTCATTCCTTCCGGAGTGCTTCTAGTCAGACAAGTTTCATTTCCATTTCAATCAACAAGTAAAAGAGCCCAGACTCCTGTTCTGTGTGCTTGACATGGTGATGAGAACTTGAGTGAGAAACAAACAAGGCCAACACGGAACACCAAGAAAAGTAACAGGGGCCTGCAACATGTCTGTAAATGGACCTGGTGCCGGGCCCCCCGTCTCCTCTAGGTTGGGTACAGGACTGTCTGTGCTTCATAAACTTACATTGACGGCTGCTGCATGAATTAGATATCTCTTCCTAAACTCGCAGTCACATTTACGACCCCTCATACACACAGCCTCTATTAACCTGCAAATGTGAAGCATTGTGAAGATGTCTTGAGGCAGAAGATATCTATTTATCTTATTCCCATCGCAATCCAAAACATTAGGGTTTTATAGCTTATATTAGGTGGGCGGTGCCATGCAAAAGCATTCCTTCTTGCCCCAGGGCTCGTTGTTCATCCAGAACTCCTGGTTTACAGCACAGATACTGCCTAATATTATTAAAGGGATAGTTATAAAGTTACGTAGTTAGACTGGCTGGGAAATGCCAGGTCAACCAGAAGATAAAATGTAAAACCTTGCATCCTCAGAACTCTAAACCTACAAAGAAAGGCAAAAAAAAAATGCCTAATGCCCTGTACACACGGTCGGACTTTCCGACGGGAAATGTTGGATGTGAGCTTGTTGGTTAAAAGTCCGACCGTGTGTACGCTCCATCGAACATTTGTTGTCAGACTTTTCGCCAACAAATGTTGGCTAGCAGGTCCTCAAATTTTCCGCCAACAAAACTTTGTTGTTGGGCTTTCCGATCGTGTGTACACAAGTCTGTCGCACAAAAGTTCACGCATGCTCGGAATCAAGTACGAGCCGGAAGTGCTCGTAATGGAGATATCACATGACTATTGAACTTCCTTTTTCTTGGCTCGCCGTATGTCTTGTACATCACTACCTTGGTAATTATTGGCCAACATTTGTGTGACCGTGTGTATGCAAGACAAGTTGGAGCCAACGCCCTTCAAACAAAATTCCATGGTTTTGTTGTCGGAAAGTCCGATCGTGTGTACGGG
Organism: Lithobates pipiens; assembly: GCF_037356315.1. Classification (NCBI taxonomy): domain Eukaryota; kingdom Metazoa; phylum Chordata; class Amphibia; order Anura; family Ranidae; genus Lithobates; species Lithobates pipiens. The sequence goes on from NW_027507788.1 coordinate 227,246,428, forward strand.
ACATTAATCCCAATAAAGCATCATCCAACTTTTTGTAACAATTCCATCCTGGTCCCCAAAGGAAAACAGATCCTCCCTGAATCAACAGTTTACAGTGTTATTTGTCATACATATTAAAAGTCAGTTATAGGCCTTGTGCATTTAGAAGCACATCCAGACCTTTTTTGTGAAGAAATTTTGAGAGTTGGCCAGAACTACACTTTAAAGCCAAAAGATGGTAAAGACTTAACCATTACACCTACACGAGCTTGTTGGACATTCCATTCCAAAATCATTAATATGGAGTTCACGTCCACCTTGTGTCTATAAAAGTCCTTTGGTAAGACTTTCTGTGCGTTTGTCAAAATTTGTGCCCATTCAGCCAAAAGAGTGTTGGATGAGAAGACCAGAGTCACAATCGGCATTCCAATTCATCCAAAATGTGTTCAGTAGGTTTGAGGTTGGGGCTCTGTGCAGGATCCTCCAATTCCTCCATACCAAACCATGTCTTTATGGAGCTGGCTTTCTGCTCATGGGCACAGTCATCATTGGAAGTGAATATCATAGGTTTACTTGTTATGCCCTACAAAAATACACAACATAGCCAAAATGTTGATGATGCCTAACCATCACACCTATACAGTTTGAGCTTGTTGAACATCCTATTCCAAAAGCATGGCCATCAATATGGAGTTGGCCCTCTCCTATAATAGCCCCTACTCTTCTGTGAAGACTTCTTACAAGATTTTTCGGAGCGTGTCTGTTGGAATTTGTGAGGTCAGCTACTGATATTAGATGAGATGACCTGGCTCACAGTTGGCATTCATCCCAAAGTGTTTAGTAGGGGTGAGGTCAGGGCTCAGTTCCAGACAATTGCGTTCCTCCACAACAAACTCCACAAACCATGCTTTAATGGAGCTGGTTATCTAATTCCAAAAACCATAGCCACCATTATGGCGTTCCTCCCCATAGCTACTAATATGGTGTTGCCTCTTATAACATCCTCCACTCTTCTGGGAAGACTTTCTACAAAAATGTGAAGGGTGTCTGTGGGAATTTGTTTCCATTCAGCCAAAAGGGCAATTGCGAGATCAGGTATTGATATTGGATGCGAAGTCTTGGCACACAATACAGTTCATCCTAATAGTGTTCAGTAGGGTTGAGGTCGGGGGCTCTGATCGGGAGGCTCCAGCTCCTCCACTGGTCCTCAAACTGGTCACACCATGTCTTTATGAAGCTGGCTTTGTACACAGGGGCACAGTCAGGGTTGGAAGTTCAAAATTATTTGAAATGTCTTTATATTGTGTGTTGTAGCCTTCAGTAGCTATCACTGGAAACACCACAACTCAATAATTTGCAGGGATGACCACACGCTTTTAGCAATATATTGTAGTTCTTGCGGTCTACTCTACCTTATGCAGCTCTTACTATAAAGAAACCTTTTTATATGCGGATGCTAAACTGCTTTCCTCCGGGCATATACTATACTATAGAACATTTTTTGTGATAACTTCTTTTGAGTTATTTTTAATGACGTTCACCTGAATGTGGTTTGTGGTGGATTTTTTACATGCTATTTCCTGTTTTTGTAGCCAGATTACAATATTTTAGGTTTTCCATATGCAAGACAGTGCAGCTAGCCTCCTTTTTGTCAGATTATAGATAATTGTAGTGCCTAATAATTTTTTTTTTAAACATTAATAGAAGGTAGTTGGTATCCTGATCCTCATATGTTTAGTATGGAAAACAGGAAGAGCCGATGTAGTTGCCGGGTTGGAGGATAAAAGGAGCTATTTGCCTGATGGCTCCTATGCAGAGCAAACATTTAATCCGGACCGGAGCAAGGCTATAGGCTTTACAGGTAAACACACTATTTTCATGACAATGGGCTTTACTTGTCTTTGGCTCCCTATGTACCATGTATTATAAATTGGAAGTAACTCTCAGGCCGCGTACACACGGGCGGATTGTATGGCCTACTTAGTCCGTCATACAATCCGACGGACAGTCCGTCATACTTTCGAATGAACGGACTTGACCACACACGGATGAACAAACAGTCCGTCGAAAGCTTGCGTGATGATGTGTACAGCACGTACGACGGGACTAGAAATAGGAAGTCCAATACACAGCAATGCAACCTTCCGCCGTGTAAATCCTTTCTGAGCATGCGCCATTCTTAGTCCATCGAACTAGCCTACTGACGAGCGGACTGTCCGCTGAAACCAAAGTATGACGGACAGAATTACGGAAATTCCGAAATACTTAGTCCGCCAGACTGCACGCTGAAAAAGTCAGCTGAAGCCCACACACGAGCGGACTGTCCGCTGAAATGTGTTTCGACGGACTAAGTTGGCCAGACAGTCCACCCGTGTGTACGCGGCTTCAGGCAACTGATACAATGTATATGTGAATTTACCAGAATCTTCCTGGAGGATAAACCTAACAGTCGCCCTAACCTGCCCTACTAATTGAAGATTATTAATAGTGGACATGTATACTACTGTCCTTAAAAAGCCTGGTGTTGCAGTATAGCGGGCCGTGATTTGACTACAATTATTACCTTTTGACACACACCTACGGTTGTATAGGTATGTGAACCCCTTATTAAAATTTACAAAATGCACTATACACTCCCCCTCTCCCCTTCCCCTTCTCCCCCCCCCCCCTTTTCCCCTCTCCCCCTTCCTCCCCCCCCTCTCCCCCTTCCTTCCTCCTTCCCCTCACCTTCCCCCCTCTCTCTCCCCCTCCCCCCTTCTTTTCTAGTTTATTATATTATCTTATTTATTTCTTTTTAAATATTTTTCTCTTATAGTTGGCTCTGTATATTGAACCCCCCCCCCCCCCCCGTGTCCGACCCTGGGGGTGGTAAACCCCAATGGTGGGAGCCACCCATGCCCTATCTTGGCCCGTTTTTGGGGATTTCCAGCGGTGAGCCGCGTGTTTTGTAGTATCAAATTGTAAAAATACTCCCGCAAATTCTGATCTTGAGATGTTAAATGTTTGTTGCATTATGCTAATGCTGTTTACAATATGTATTTAACTTTAGATATGCGCCAAGAAATTTCCTGAAGAAGCGACTTTCAGTCGCGAAACTAGTTGAAATACACGATCAACATGGACATTAGTCGCTGTACCCTGAACTTTCTTATTTTAGGAGGCCGGGTATCATTTGATTATACACTTGTTTATTGTTATTATGTTTATCAACAACTGTTTTTAAATCAAATTTTTTTTCCAAAATAAAAATTATTTTATTTATTAGGCCCCTTTCACACTGGACGGATCAGTAATGATCCGCCCCGTGATGATCTGCTCGCTCAGCGGGGATCACTCCGTTGTCCCCGCTGAGCCGGCGGCGGACAGGGCGGTCTCCACACACTGTGTCAGCTCTCCGCTCTCCTCTATGGGGGTCGGATGAGCACAGACCATCTGTCCGTGTTCATCCAATCCGTTCTGCAGATGGATAGAAAAATAGGATTTTCCTCCGTCTGCAGAATCGGACAGTAGCGGAGGCGGACGATAGCGGGTGTCTGCGGATGTTCATCCGCAGACACCCGCTATCCCATAGGGATGCATGTATGTCTGTATTTCATCCGCCAACGGATGGATGAAATACAGACATACTGTCCGCATGTGTGAAAGGGGCCTTATACTTTTTGTCTTTATCTGGGTATCAAGGCAGTCCTCGAATTCCATTGGGTGGTGCATGGTTGCTTGTGGTCGGAGTAGCCCATGCTAAGTTCCCCCCTGCTCTTCCTGTTTTCCTTTTTGCCAGAATCAGTCAGGTCGGAGGCTATTTGATTTTTTTTTGGTCTGCCATTGTGATTTTTAGCCACCCTAATACATGAGGTCCAGCATTTGTTTGGAGATCTTCAGGCTACAATATTGTATTGTGTGATTTCATGTTACTTTTTTACCCACCTTAGTGTAGCCAATGCATTGATTAGAACTTATGTAACACTAAAAGCAAACAAGATTCTAGATATGGACCAAATCTTTGCTAATATATTAACCATTATTGGCCTAACAGATAAACTTTGGCCTTTCAGACCTTGTAAAAGTCATTACAAGGCAATTGGGCTATCTACGAACCCATGCTCAACATGTTAGCCTTTGGATATGCTAATGCCACGTACACACGACCGGACTTCTTCGAGGGACTAGGTCCGACAGACTTTCGACGGAGTTCTGACGGAGTTCTGACGGAGTTCTTTCAGAGTTCTGACGGACTTTCCGAATGAACGGACTTGGCCACACACAATCACACCAAAGTCCGACGGATTCGAACGTGATGACGTACGACTGGACTAGAATAAGGAAGTTCATAGCCAGTAGCCAATAGCTGCCCTAGCGTCGGTTTTTGTCCGTCGGACCAGCATACACACGAGCGGATTTCTTGGTAGGAACTGGGTCCGGCGGAGTTCCGGTGGAAAAATTTGAAACATGTTCCATTTCTAAAGTCTGTCAGACTTTTGCAAATCAAAAGTCCGCTGCAGCCCCACACACGATCGAATGGTCCGCCGGAATCGTTCCGTCGGACCTTTGATGTTGAAAAGTCCGGTCGTGTGTACGCGGCATTAGAGTCTTGCTTGCAATGCATTATCAAAGATGGAAAGGTTTAAATCCTCATCTTTCCCCTAGTAAAGGGAACCTGCAGCCAGAGCCAGATCATCCAAAAGCCAACCCAGGCAGAAGCCCAGAGTCCAGGGGTCCAGCTACAACCTTTGTGCCTCTGCAGTGAATCAGAGGGAAAGCGCAATTTGTAAAAACTGTGCAGCTGCCTGTCTGCTGGGGTGGGCTATGCTAATACAGGCAATGAAAAGGTGGTGGTCTCTCTTCATTGCAATGCTTATATCAATGGCAATCAAAATGTCTGGGGGGGGGGGGGGGGGGGCAAAGCTGCTTCTATGCCCAAGACCCTATCCTTTCCTTGCCTAGAGCAGTTGAAATGTAATGAACTTCAACCCCATTGCTACCATACACACAACCATTTCAACCAGCTAAGACACCTAACCCCGCTAAGACCATCGCAAGTGGCAAATGCTGATTTATTTTATGGATTGAAATAGATTTAATACACTGAAACAATTATGTGCGATTGCATAGAAATTCACCAACAAAAATAACCCTTTCCTGTCTTTTTAAACCTTCTCCCCACCCCCACTCAGTGGGGTCTAAATACTGAACCTACCTTCAGCCTCACTGACAAGTTCTTCACCTCAGATTTTGCATCAAAAAAGACCCAGCCGTATCACTTTTGCTGATTGCGCACGTAGGCCACTTGTCCCATGAATTCCTACGCTGAAGCTCTACACCTCTTGATGGCTGGGGGCACTACAGGCAGGGTTACACAGTGAGGATCACCTGGGAGATCCTTTACAGGGTAACTTTACCTTTGGTACAAGTTGCCCTTTATTCAATGCGGCCCCACCTAATTCTATACATGCCTTCTACCTCCATCCAGCGATCTTCACTTTTTGACTGCACCAGGTGCCACACAGAAAATGTCTTCTTCAGCCTATTCCAGTGGTCTCCAAACTGTGGCCTTTTGCTTTCCTTTATCTGGCCCTTGGGGTACTACATCTCCAACTGACTCCAATGATGGGATATCATTCCTCTCACTGACACCATTGATGGGGCACTATTCCTCCCACTGACACCAATGATGGGGCACTATTCCTCTCACTGACACCATTGATGGGGCACTATTCTTCCCACTGACACCATTGATGGGGTCCTATTCCTCCCACTGACACCAATGATGGGGCACTATTCCTCCCACTGACACCAATGATGGGGCACTATTCCTCCCACTGACACCATTGATGGGGCACTATTCCTCCCACTGACACCAATGATGGGGCACTATTCCTCCCACTGACACCAATGATGGGGCACTATTCCTCCCACTGACACCATTGATGGGGCACTATTCTTCCCACTGACACCAATGATGGGGCCCTATTCCTCCCACTGACACCATTGATGGGGCACTATTCCTCCCATTGACACCAATGGTGGAGCACTATTCCTCCCACTGACACCAATGGTGGAGCACTATTCCTCCCACTGACACCAATGGTGGAGCACTATTCCCCCCACTGACACCAATGGTGGAGCACTATTCCTCCCACTGACACCATTGATGGGGCATTATTCCTCCCACTGACACCAATGATGGGGCACTATTCCTCCCACTGACACCAATGGTCGGGCACTATTCCTCCCACTGACACCATTGATGGGGCACTATTCCTCCCACTGACACCAATGATGGGGCACTATTCCTCCCACTGACACCAATGATGGGGCACTATTCCTCCCACTGACACCAATGGTCGGGCACTATTCCTCCCACTGATACCAATGATGGGGCACTATTCCTCCCACTGACACCATTGATGGGGCACTATTTCTCCCACTGATACCAATGATGGGACATTATTCCTCCCACTGATACCAATGATGGAGCATTATTCCTCCCACTGACACCAATGGTCGGGCACTATTCCTCCCACTGACACCATTGATGGGGCACTATTCCTCCCACTGATACCAATGATGGGGCACTATTCCTCCCACTGACACCATTGATGGGGCACTATTTCTCCCACTGATACCAATGATGGGACATTATTCCTCCCACTGATACCAATGATGGGGCACTATTCCTCCCACTGACACCAATGATGGGGCACTATTCCTCCCACTGACACCAATGGTCGGGCACTATTCCTCCCACTGACACCATTGATGGGGCACTATTCCTCCCACTGATACCAATGATGGGACATTATTCCTCCCACTGATACCAATGATGGGGCACTATTCCTCCCACTGACACCAATGATGGGGCACTATTCCTCCCACTGACACCAATGGTCGGGCACTATTCCTCCCACTGACACAAATGATGGGGCGCTATTCCTCCCACTGACACCAATGATGGGGCACTATTCCTCCCACTGACACCATTGGTGGGGCACTATTCCTCCCACTGACACCATTGGTGGGGCACTATTTCTCCCACTGATACCAATGATGGGACATTATTCCTCCCACTGACACAAATGATGGGGCACTATTCCTCCCACTGACACCATTGATGAGGCACTATTCCTCCCACTGACACCAATGATGGAGCACTTTTTCTTCCATTAAAACCAACAGGCATTATGTGCTACCACTGGCCACAGTATGGCCCGTTAAAGTTCGAAGGACAGTAAATTGGCCCTTTGCTCAGATAGATTGGAAACCCATGGCCTATTCATTCCATTGGGGAAGTCATACTCATAGCGACCTCCAGCGGTCCTGCAGAGTACAGATCCCTCCGTAGGATTCAATAGGCTGAAGAGTACCGAGCAAGGATGTTTTCAGAAGTTAAGATAGTTGGATCAAGAATGAATATGAGTATAAGACTAGGTGGGCTACACTCAACGGGGAAGGTGGGGCTGCTGATGGGTGTTACTTCCTCTTTGATTCCCTGCAAAGGTAAAGCATAATGGACTATTATGCATCGCATCGCAGTCCATTGTGTGTCACTTACCTGGCACAGGAGCCAGCGATGTCACCGCTGTCCCCTGTAGTCCGGAGCCTCCATCTTCTTGGTGGGTCTTGCTGCTCCAGCGCTGTCATTCGTTGGAGCCACAATCACATCACTCCAGCGCATGCACACAGGAGCTGCCACTCGCGGCATAGTTTCATAGTTAGTTAGGTTGAATAAAGACACCAGTCCATCCAGTTCAACCTGAGTGAGTGTCTACAATTGTCCCTATCCCTGTACATTGCACACTCACGTTGGTCCCTACTCTCAAGGAGCCCACAATCCAAGGTCCCCATTCATATACTAGGGCCAATTTTGGACAGAATGGATTGTGGGAGGAAACCGGAGTACCAGGAGGAAACCCACGCAGGCACAGGGAGAACATGCAAACTCCAGGCAGGTAGTGTTGTGGTTGGGATTCTTACTGCTAGGTGAGAGTGCTACCCACTACACCACTGTGCATATCGCTGTAAACAGCGGTGTCCGTCTTCGGGCAAATATCTCCTAAACCGTATAGGTTTAGGAGATATTTCTTGGACCTACAGGTAAGCCTTAATCTAGGCTCACCTGTAGATCAAAGTGGTTTGTAAGTGTTTATAACCACTTTAAGTATAATTGTCCTTCAAAGCACAACTTCATTCCAACTGAATGCATACTGGACAGGAACTCTTCTCTTCAAAAAGAACAAGTATGGTGGGAAAAAAGTGGGTCAAATAAAAATGAATAGATACAGATGAATCTATATAATATACACATGGTACAGGTGTTACCTATTCTTATCTGTAAGTTCATGTTTGTGATAAGAGTGCTTGTTTAATGATTAAAGGGCATGTTACCTGATTAGAGTAGATGTAGGCCAATAAACGTTATTATGTTCTATCTTACGATGCAACGTGGGACCTGTCACCTGTTGTACTGCTGCAGAAGCCTGCATGGTCAGAATTACAAAGTCTAGTATGGGCAGAACGACGGGGGAAGCCTGATCAGCACAACAGAGCCCAGCATGGTGAAAAATACAGAGCCTGGAATGGCCAGAAATACAAAGTATGGTACGGCCAGCACAACAGAGTCCATCAGGGTCAAAACTACATAGCCCAGAATGGCCAGCACAAAAGGGTTCAGCAAAGTCAAAAATATAGAGTCAAGCATGGCAGCACTGCATAGTCTGGCATGGCCAGCACTACAAAGCCCACCATGACCAGAACTAAAGACTCAGACATGGCCAGAACTACAGATCCAGGCATGGTCCGAACTGCAGAGCCAAGCATGGCTAGGACAACAGAGCTCAGCATGGCCAGCACTACAGAGCCCAGAATGGGCAGAACTAGAGAGCCAAGCATAGTTAGAACTACAGGGCACAGCATGGCTAGAACCACAAAGCCCAGAACTCCAGAACCTTTGCCACCACAGGTAATGGCCAGTTGCCAAGATAGCCTGGATTTCCATCGATTGGTGGCTTGTCTTGGCATGTTTTGGGTCCAAGTGTGGTCATTTGTGTGCCTGTTTTCCAGCGGATGACTTCTATCCAGGATTGTTGGATTTCTGGTCTCCTGCCACGCAATGCTGTTCCCCTTGCCAACCTCTACATTACTAGAGGACAAAGTGGAGAATTGAGGGCTGGTAGATCAGACCAATGAGTACAGCAAGGGGATCAGAAATCCGACACTTCCTGAAGAGTCGGATTATGAAGATTCTTTAGGGTTAAGAGTTAACCCTTTAGGACTTGTCCTTATTAGAGCATTTTGGGCAACGTAAGTATTTACTACCTCTTTGTAGCGACCATTTTATCAGCAGATCAGTAGTTAGGGCACCTGGAGGTGCTGCCAACTGATAGCTTAACAGCATGTGTGATCATCACCTGCTCATAGACCGAGTCATGCAGTGTGAAGAAAGGACTTACAGGCTTCCCACCATACATACCTAGTCAAATCAGAGATATTAATCCACCAGTCTTTTTCCCTTTAATAACCCAATCAAGGAAATGGGGTAGATTTATTAAAACTAGAGAGTGCAAAATCTGGTGCAGCTCTGCGTGGTAGCCAACCGTGCTATAGCCGAAACATGCCTACAGAGCGGCTCTGTTGTCCCCCCCCCCGATTATCAGTGCCAATCATTGCCCATCAGTGCTGCCTATCAGTGCCCATCAGTGACCCCTATCAGTGCCCATCAGTGACCCCTATCAGTGCCACCTATCAGTACTGCTTATCAGTGCCCATCAGTAACCCCTATCAGTGCTGCCTATCAGTGCCCATCAGTGACCCCTTTCAGTGCTGCCTATCAGTGCCCCCTATCAGTACTGCCTATCAGTGCCCATCAGTAACCCCTATCAGCGCTGCCTATCAGTGCCCATCAGTGACCCCTATCAGTGCTGCCTATCAGTGCCCATCAGTGCTGCCTATCAGTGACCATCAGTGCTGTCTATCAGTGCCCATCAGTAACCCCTATCAGTGCCCATCAGTAACCCCTATCAGTGCTGTCTATCAGTGCCCACCAGTGACCCCTATCAGTGCCCATCAGTGCTGCCCATCAGTGCTGCCTATCAGTGCCGCCTATCAGTGCCCATTAGTGCCGTATATCAGTGCCTCCTCATCAACAAAGGAGGAAAAATTACTTATTTGCAAAATTTTATAACAGAAATGAAAAAAAAAATGTTTTATTTTTTTTCAAAATGTTCGGCCTTTTTTTGTTTAGCAAAAAATAAAAAATAAAAACCCCAGTGGTGATTTAATACCACCAAAAGAAAGCTCTGTCCCACAAAAATGATAAAAATGTCATATGGGTACAGTGTTGCATGACCGCGCAATTGTCATTCAAAATGCGTCAGCGCTTTCTGATTCCCAATTGTAATAAATCTGAAATAAATTATAAAGAAAACAACAAATGAATTAGTGTTCATTTGTTTCATTTGTTTGTAACTTCAGAGGGTAAGCTCAATAATGTGTGTCACACTCTGTATTGCGAACCAAGGATATGGACGGGAGCCGCTCAGGCTGTGTGGGAATGCTGATCCTGTGCCCGCCGCTGTTAGTGCCCGCTGGGAAGGGAGCTGGTCTATGATCCAAGCAATAGCAGAAAGCAGTCAAAGTGTCCGGGGAGCAGCACATCAAGACAAACCTGCTGTGCAGTATTAAATGGCAGTCTTAGCCTGGTCCCCAGGCCAACCTCCCAATGCGTTTCGTCCCCCAAAGCTTACTCATTGGGTATGGTCACACTCTGTATTGTTCCGATTGGTCTAAGTCGCATAACATCAAAGTCACAAGCCGGTAAGTTGCAATGCGAAGTCACACTGGAAACATAAGGAGCAAATCAATAATATATAGAGCTAGGCTGAAAATTCACAAAAAAATATATTGAAAAATGTAATGATTTAAATACGTAGTCCAAATTATAAAAAATAAAAGAAGAAAGTCCTGCTGTGGAATATAACCAGCCCTAATCAGCAATCATAAATAGAACTGCGCTGGACCTCCGGCGCAGGAATGGTGAAAACAAAATAAATCAAATATTTAGTCTAAATTATGATGAAGGGAGTTCTTCTAGGGATACCCACCCCATCCAACCCCAATAATAAAGTGTGGCCTCCACCATACAGAGTGCTCGCTTACCAGCTTGCATGGACCTCCCATTACGGGAGGTCGGTGACACTTATGGCTTATACCCAGCCAGGGCCTTTGTCCATCCAGCAGGTTTCAAGGGGTATAAAGATGGCAAATCACACCCTGCACGGACCTCCCACTACAGAAGGTCAGCGACAATCGTGGCTCAATCCGGGGCTGAGGACGTCGGTGGAGCGAGGTGCTGGCGTCACCGCGCTTTTCAGATACCGGAAGGACAGACATTTATGTACTAGCCGGCCAGCTTGTGTCTTCCCAATGCAATTATTAAAGTTTCTTTGATGTAAATGTAACCTTTTATGTTAGAATAAAGTTTTAAGAAGTTTTTACACTATGGCAAGCTTTATATTTTTTGGGGAACTTCTTTGAGCGTTATATCCCGAGGGTGGACCCCCCGTGTCTCATGAGTTCTTTGGAGGACCTCATTTGGCATTGAGCCCTGATTAAAAGAAAGGTAAGGCAAAGAAGTCAGATTAACCACTTGCTTACTGGGCACTTAAACCCCCCTCAGTCCCAGACCAATTTTCAGCTTTCAGCGCTGATGCACTTTGAATGACAATTGCGCGGTCATACAACACTGTACCCAAATGACATTTTTATCATTTTTTTCCCACAAATAGAGCTTTCTTTTGGTGGTATTTAATTACAGCTCGGAGTTTTATTTTTTGCTAAACAAACAAAAAAAGATGCAAAAATAAAATAAAAAATAAAATCATGTTTAATAGTTTGTTATAACATTTTGCAAACAGGTAATTTTTCTCCTTCATTGAAGTGCGCTGATGAGGCGGCACTGATAGGCTGCACTGGTGGGCACTGATAGGCTGCACTGGTGGGCACTGATGGGCTGCATTGGTGGGCACTGATAGGCTGCATTGGTGGGCACTGATAGGCTGCATTGGTGGGCACTGATAGGCTGCACTGGTGGGCACTGATAGGCATAGTTAAGGCGGCACTAATAGGCACAGATAAGGCGGCACCGATGGGCACAGATAAGGCGGCACTGATGGGCAAAGATTGGCACAGATAAGATGGCACGGATGGGTGGCACAGATGGGTGGCATGGATGGGCACTGATAGGTACCACTGATAGATGGGACTGATGGGCACTGATAGGTGGCACTGATAGGTGGCTATGATAGGTGGCACTGCTGGGCACTGATGGGCGGCACTGCTGGGCACTGGTAGATGACACTGATGGGCATGGATATGTGGCACTGGGGTACAGCACCTTTGTTGAGGCAGATTGTGGGCACTGCTGGGTGGCACTGTGGGCACTGCTGGGTGGCACTGTGGGCACTGCTGGGTGGCACTGACGGGGTGCACTTATTTTTTTATTATGTTTAGTTATGAGGGGGCAGGTGGACACTGGCAGGGGGCAGGTGGGCACTGGCAGGGCTGGCCGTGATCGGGACTGATGTCCCGATCACGGCCGCCGGTGATCGGCTTTTTTTTTTCTCCTTGCGCTGTCAGCGCGAGGAGGAATAATAGCCGGCTCCGTTATATCACATGATCAGCTGTCATTGGCTGACAGCTGATCACGTGATAAGGGGTCGGGATCGACCCCTTGCACGGATCGGTGATCAGGCGAGTCTCATAGACTCGCCGATCACAGAGCGCGCCGCGCGCGCCCCTCAGGGGGCACGCAGGCCGCTCGTGCACGGGACGACATCAATAGACGTAGTCCCGGCAAAGGAGATCCGCGCTGTAGCCGTCATTCGGCTATAGCGCGGGTCTCAAGTGGTTAAACACCACAGCCCAATTAATTTTCTAGAACATAGTGTAAGGGAGGGGAGGGGGTAACAAACCCCGGGACTTTAACGGTGTTATGAATAGAAGGAATATGAAAGGACAATTGCACAATCAATAAAATTAATTATTTTATTACAAAGATTTAAAAAAACATGAGAAAATTAAACCATCCATATCACAAATTGTATGTCCCATTAAAAAGCACATATAAAAACACTACCACTCAACATGTTTCACTTTTTTTTAAGCTTCTTCAGGAGATTCAGGTAGAATGTATAATATGCTACGGATGACAAAAGAGACAGGAATGGGACCTCCTGTTGGTTGTTTTGATCAAAGGAAGAAAACAAAAGAAGCCAATCCTGTAATGTTGGCATAACATAGGTATGCAAGTAATCAAAAAGTACAATGGTGGTCAAATAAGACAAATATACAAAAAAAAAAAAAAAAGGTATGTTAATGTGGGAGGAGAACTATATACAAAACTGGATTTAAGATGGAATATTGTGCGTCCCATATATGTTCAGAGTGCCCCGGCCAGAAGTTTGCTTTTGTGTGGTCGCAGGAGGGAAATTAATTTAGAAACAAAAGTTCCTGAAGAGGGGAACAAAGAGGTACGTAGAAAATAAATTAGGTATCAATTAATGATATTCAAAGCCGTGATTGTCGCTAACCTTCTGTAGTGGGAGGTCCGTGCACGGTGCGATTTGCCAGCGTCATACTCCCTTGAACCCTCCTGGATGGACAGAGGCCCTGGCTGACTCCCTTCATCATAATTTGGACTAAATATTTGATTTATTTGGTTTTCACTATTCCTGCACTGGTGGTCCAGCGCCGTTCTATTTATGATTGCTCATTAGGGGTGTGTATATTCCACAGCAGGACTTTTTTCTTTTTTCAGAATTTAGACATATTCGATTTATTTAAAGTGGTTGGAAACCCTTACAAACCACTTTGACCTACAGGTAAGCCTAGATTAAGTTTTACCCGTAGGTCCAAGAAATATCTCCTAAACCTACACGGTTTAGGAGATATTTACCTGAAGACAGCCACCGCTGTCTATGGCGCATGTGCCGTAGACAGCGGCACGCAGGCGCACTGGGCAAGCCGCAGATCGCGGCGATATGCCGCGACTGTCGGCTCCCGTGCGCATGCGCGGGAGTGACGTCATCGTTGCTCCGGTGAATCACAGCGCCGGAGCAGCGAGACCCACCAAGAAGATGGACGCTCGGAACTACAGGGGACAGCGGTGACTTCGCTGGCTCCTGTGTCAGGTAAGTGACACATAATGGGCTACTATACAATGCGATGCGATGCGATGCGATGCATAGTAGTCCATTATGCTTTACCTTTGCAGGGAATGAAAGAGGAAATAACACCCATCAGGGTTTACTTCCTCTTTAATTTTTAAAAAAAAATTTTACTGAATTTTTAGTGCCGCTCTATTTATAATTGTTTACTAGGTACTGTGTATATCTCACAGCAGAGCTGCTGCCTTTAAAGATCGCACAGAATTTATAGCGCAGTTTTTTCATGTTTGCTAATAAGGAATGAATCCCAATCTTCCAAAATAACTGCCAAAGATACGAATCGATTCGGAAAAAACAAATATACAAAAACGAATTCTGAAATCGAATCATTCTCACATAACGAATATGACAAAACAAAATGATCGATTTAACGAATGAATCCGAAACAAAAGTCATTTTTATCGTCATGCACATCTCTCGTCACCAGAATTGAAGGTGATAGGAAATCCAAAATGCTACAAGTTTCCCAGAGAACACGAAGAACAAGGGAATCTTCCACCGGGGACACCTGTTTTCCGGTGAGAACTGTCTAGGGGGTGATTTGCCCTCACCCAATAGACATTTCCAGCTGACTCACCAGGAAAGGACTAGGAGATTTAATGATTCAGTCAGCCTTTCTCAACCTTTTCAACATAGAGGAACCCTTGAAATAGTCTCCAGTCTCATGGGGGGGGGGGGACCCCCTGCTAAAAATTAGAAGTCTACAACTCGTGATACATTCGTGTGATGGTCAGTGGGAAGAATGGTCCTTACACTTGTGGTCAGTGGGAAGAATGGTCCTTACACTTGTGGTCATTGGGAAGAATGGTCCTTACACTTGTGGTCATTGGGAAGAATGGCCCTTACACTTGTGGTCATTGGGAAGAATGGTCCTCACACTTGTGGTCATTGGGAAGAATGGTCCTCACACTTGTGGTCATTGGGAAGAATGGTCCTTACACTTGTGGTCATTGGGAAGAACGGTCCTTACACTTGTGGTCATTGGGATGAATGGTCCTTACACTTGTGGTCATTGGGAAGAATGGTCCTCACACTTGTGGTCATTGGGAAGATCGGTCCTTACACTTGTGGTCATTGGGAAGAATGGTCCTTACACTTGTGGTCATTGGGAAGAATGGTCCTTACACTTGTGGTCATTGGGAAGACTGGTCCTTATACTTGTGGTCATTGGGAAGAATGGTCCTCACACTTGTGGTCATTGGGAAGAATGGTCCTTACACTTGTGGTCATTGGGAAGAACGGTCCTTACACTTGTGGTCATTGGGATGAATGGTCCTTACACTTGTGGTCATTGGGAAGAATGGTCCTCACACTTGTGGTCATTGGGAAGATCGGTCCTTACACTTGTGGTCATTGGGAAGAATGGTCCTTACACTTGTGGTCATTGGGATGAATGGTCCTTACACTTGAGGTCTTTGGGAAGACTGGTCCTTACACTTGTGGTCATTGGGAAGAATGGTCCTCACACTTGTGGTCATTGGGAAGACTGGTCCTTACACTTGTGGTCATTGGGAAGAATGGTCCTCACACTTGTGGTCATTGGGATGAATGGTCCTCACACTTGTGGTCATTGGGATGAATGGTCCTCACACTTGTGGTCATTGGGAAGAATTACCTCCTTACAGATAGCTAAAAAGATCAATGGTGTCGGTGGGAACTTATCTGAGAGGCAGAAATTGCCCAATGCTGAAGGAACCCCTACGTCCTCTGGAGGGACCCTGGGGTTCCACAGAATCCTGGTTGACAATCACTGCATTACTGTATGCAAAACTGAATAAAAAAAATGTTGCCTTTAGATATTCTTCAAATTACAAAAAGAAAAAAGGATTTAGACGAAGAGCACTCCCAATGACACACCTGACCTTTGACCCTCCTTATATTTGCCACATATTGCATACATAAGTTTTCCTTGTAGCCAGCTTAATGACAAGTTGAACTATTAAGAGATTATTTAAATAGCTGAACATGATCTCATGCAAAACAGTCATTACAAGGCAGATTACAGACACGTTGACCTATTTTTTTTTTCTATACCTCGCTGTTCTTGTCTTTTGAATTTTCCGCTGAAGAATCCTTTGGAGGGTCGTTTGGCAGGTTTTCATTTAGTACGATGCTCACGGTTTTCTTCTTGCCAGAAGACTGCCAACTAACCTTGTCTGACGCTTTTTCCTTTGAAGAGTCCTTCTTCGGAGGATCGTTTGGCAGGTTTTCTCTTTGTACTCCATTCGCGGTTTTCCTCTTGGCAGAAGTCTGCGAACTAAAGTTCTTGTCTGCCGCTTTTTCCTTTGAAGAATCTTTCTTCGGAGGATCGTTTGGCGGGTTTTGTTTTTGTGCGATGTTCGCGGCTTTCCTTTTGGCGGAAGTTTGTGAACTAAACAACTGGATTCTGGCCGCCACCAGACCGGCCGACACCACCAGCCCCACATCATGGCTGGTGGCGGAGATGGGGTAATAGCCGAGAGCCGTGATGTTCTTCAGGTGGCCTTCTTCAGGAAAAAAGTAGGCCTTGTCCTCTTGGACATTCCAGGTCTTAGTCCTTTTCATCGTTTCCTCTGGACCACGTCTTGAAGGATCTGAAGACCCATTGAGAAGACCATTCTTGTCTCCGAAATCTTGGGCCTGGCTGGTTAAATCTAGACTTGAAAATGAAAATAAATCTCTGCTATTCCCGAGTCCTGGGAGGCTTGTTGAAGCGACTTCTGTCTCTTCCGGCTGTCTGCTCGGCGATGTGATCTACTTAATACAATGACTAAGATTTCAAGGGCATGATTCACCTTTGAGACTATTACTGACGGGGAAAAAATGCTTCAAACAGATATGCGGCAAAATGGTTGGAGAGCGAGTTTTGAATTGCTGATGTGTTATGATTGCTCTCTCCATGGAGACCTGAGAACATCTGTTTATTGGCCTATAGACAAGCTCAATGTCTACTTTTCTCTAGAGACTTGTTGGCATAAATTATGGGATCCGGCAGGTAATGAACAGGTTTACTGGGTTCAGATGGCTGCAATCAGCTTTGTGTAAACAGCATATACTGTATACATACATACTGTATACTGACGGTGCTCCGACTGCCATTAAACTCAGACATTTTTGTTCACATTACAAATTTCGCCTGAAGGAGTCTCTGAATGTTTAGTCTCTTTGATGTCTATGATTAAAGGGGTTGTAAAGCTTTGTGTTTTCTCACCTTAATACATCCTATGCATTAAAGTGAAAAAAAAAAACCCTTGCACTCTCTGCCCCCCCCCCCGAGCCCCCCGTTTTACTTTCCTGAGCCCCGAATCTCCGTGGGCGCGATCCTACGCTGCAGCTCCTGTGGGCTCTTCATTGGATGAACGATTGGCGGCTTTGGCCGCCAATCACACGGGAGCGCGCCTGCAAGCTAACCTCCCTGGTAGAGCGGTTCCCAGGGGGGGGGGGGGGGGGGTAGCTCTTTTGCGGGGAGGAGCCGCTGAGGGACCCCAGAAGAGGAGGTTCGGGACCACTCTGTGCAAAACTAACTGCAGAGTGGAGGTAAGTATGCCATATAACCTATACAACCCCTTTAAAGTGTAACCTCATCATATATTAAAAAACTCCCAGCTTCTATATATTAAAATAAATACATTGGGTGTACAGGGTACTTCTGCATATACTGTTCCTTAGTGGTCTCCAAACTGCAGCCCTTTACTTGCCCCTGGGGCATTATTCCTCCCACTGACACCAAGAATGACGCACCATTTCTTCCACTGACAACAGCAATGGGGCATAATTCCCCCCACTGACAGCAACGATGGGGCATTTCTTCTCCTACTGATACCAATGATGGGATGCTCCTCCTATTGGCACCAATCACAGGGCACTATTCCTTCCATTAACATCAATGATTGGGCTTTATTTCTTCTACCGATTCCAATGATGGGGCATTATTCCTCCCACTGATATCATCAATGAGGCATAAGTGGCTTCCCATTGACACCAACGATGGGGCACTATTCACTCCCATTCACACCAATGATGGGGCACTATTCCTCCCACTGATACCAGGAATGGGGCATTATTCCTCCCACTGACACCAACAATGGGACACTATTCCTTCCACTGGCACCAATGATGGGGCACTATTCCTCCCACTGATACCAATGATGGGGCACTATTCCTCCCACTGACACCAACAATGGGACACTATTCCTTCCACTGGCACCAATGATGGGGCACTATTCCTCCCACTGACACCAGGAATGGGGCATTATTCCTCCCACTGATACCAATGATGGGGCACTATTCCTCCCACTGACACCAACAATGGGACACTATTCCTTCCACTGGCACCAATGATGGGGCACTATTCCTCCCACTGACACCAGGAATGGGGCATTATTCCTCCCACTGATACCAATGATGGGACACTATTCCTTCCACTGACACAATGATGGGGCACTATTCTTCCCACTGACACAATGATGGGGCACTATTCTTCCCACTGACACAATGATGGGGCACTATTCTTCCCACTGACACAATGATGGGGCACTATTCCTCACAGTAGCACCAAAGATGGGGCCTATTCCTCCCACTGACACCAATGATGGGGCCTATTCCTCCCACTGATACCAATGATGGGGCACTATTCCTCCCACTGACACCAATGATGGGGCACTATTCCTCCCACTGACACCAATGATGGGGCACTATTCCTTCCATTAACACCAATGATGGGGCACTATTCCTCCCACTGACACAATGATGGGGCACTATTCCTCTCACTGACCCAATGATGGGGCACTATTCCTCACATTGGCACCAATGATGGGGCACTATTCCTTCCATTAACACCAATGATGGGGCACTATTCCTCCCACTGATACCAATGATGGGGCACTATTCCTCCCACTGATACCAATGATGGGGCACTATTCCCCCCACTGACACCAATAATGGGGCACTATTCCTCCCACTGATACCAACGATGGGGCACTATTCCTCTCACTGACACCAATGATGGGGCACTATTCCTCCCACTGATACCAATGATGGGGCACTATTCCTCCCACTGATACCAATGATGGGGCACTACTCCTTCCACTGACACCAATAATTATTTCCCTTCCTTCTGACCACAGGTGTTATGTTTTTTTTTACTATCACTGACCACCAAGCTTTAGATATTGTTACTCCCACCAATGCTGGGGCATTTTCTATTCCCGCTGTCCACAGTCTGACCCTCCTAAAGTCTGAAAGAAATTAAAAAGGTCCTTTATTTAAAAAGTTTGCAGACCAATGAGTTAGAGATCTGAAATGTAATTTCTAAAACACTTGTTTCAATATTAAGTAGGACTTTTAATGCAGTCCCCTGGAACGTATTTAACAAAAATGTCCTGAAAATACAAATATAAATATATCACTACATATAACACATAATTAGAATTAGCTCAATACATAGAGGTGTATATCACTACTACGTGACCATCCATATATGACCATCAAGGCTGTAGATTATATACAGAGCTTTGAAAAAGTATTCATACCCCTTGAAATGTTCCACATTTTCTCATGTTACAACCAAAAACATAAATGTATTTAATTGGGATTTTATGTGATGGACCAACACAAAGTGTCACATAATTGTGAAGTGGAAGGAAAATGATAAATGATACAAATAAATATGTGACAAGTGTGGGGGAGGGGCATTTGTATTCAGCCCCCTTTACTCTGACACCCCTAACTAAAATCTAGAGGAACCAATTGCCTTCAGAAGTCACCTAATTAGTAAATAGAGTCCACCTGTGTGTCATTTAATCTCAGTATAAATACAGCTGTTCTGTGAAGCCCTCGGAGGTTTGTTAGAGAACCTTAGTGAACAAACAGCATCATGAAGGCCAAGGAACACACCAGACAGGTCAGGGATAAAGTTGTGGAGAAGTATAAAGCAGGGTCAGGTTATAATAAAATCTCCCAAGCTTTGACCATCTCACGGAGCTCTGTTCAATCCATCATCGGAGAATGGAAAGAGTATGTCACAACCACCAACCTACCAAGACATGGCCGTCCACCTAAACTGACCGGGCCGGGCAAGGAGAGCATTCATCAGAGAAGAGCCAAGAGGTCCATGTTAACTCTGGAGGAGCTGCAGAGATCCACAGCTTAGGGGGGAGAATCTGTCCACAGGACAACTATTAGTCGTCTCTCCACAAATCTGCCCTTTATGGAAGAGTGACAAGAAGAAAGACATTGGAGAAAGAAAGTCATAAGAAGTCCTGTTTGTAGTTTGTGAGAAGCCATGTGGGGGAGGGGGCAGCAAACATGTGGAAGAAGGTGATCTGGTCACATGAGACCAAAATTCTACTTTTTGGCCTAAAAGCAAAACGCTATATGTGGGGGAAACTAACACTGCCCATCCCCCTGATCACACCATCCCCACCGTGAGACATGGTGGTGGCGGCATCATGTGGTGGGGATGGTTTTCTTCAGCAGGGACAGGGAAGCTGGTCAGAGTTGATGGGAAGATGGATGGAGACAAATACAGGACAATCTTAGAAGAAAACCTGTTAGAGTCGGCAAAAGACTTGAGACCGGGGCGGAGGTTCCCCTTCCAGCAGGACAACGACCCGAAACATCCAGCCAGAGCTACAATGGAATGGTTTACATCAAAGCATATTCATGTGTTAGAATGGCCCAGTCACAGCCCAGACCTATTAAATACATTTACGTTTTGGTTGTAACATTGCAAAATGTGGAAAATTCTAATGGGGTATGAATACTTTTTCAAGGTACTGTATAAAAACACAATTTTCCACTATAAACTGGTCAACGCGTTTTGCAGAAATCCACAATTGGTCCTGAGGGAGCATGGATACATGTGAAAGCATCAACCAGTTTATAGTGCAAGATAGTGTTTTTTTTATACTGTATATGTTCAGCCTTGATGGCTATGCATGGATAAGCAGGGATATACACATCTGTGTGTCGAGCATTTTTTTAACGATGTGTTTTCAGGGCCGCCTTTATTATTGATTGGACCCCGGGCAAAACTTTTCTTGCCCCCCCCCCCCATGCAGTTTTGCTCTCTACCTGCTCTGAGACATATAATAAATAGCACCTAGACTCAAAATCAGTTTACTGTATCAGATCAGGCAGCTATTGCGATTGGTTGCCAGAGGTTACAGTGTATCATTACCGCTCACTGACTGGTTGCTAGAGGTTACAGTGTATCATTACCGCTCACTGACTGGTTGCTAGAGGTTACAGTGTATCATTACCGCTCACTGACTGGTTGCTAGAGGTTACAGCATGCATTACAGCTTACTGATTAGTTACTAGAGGTCACAGCACATGATTTCTGCTTGTTGATTGGTTGCTATAGATTACTGTGGATATGACCTCAGGGAGGCATGATATACATATCAATGCTGCCGGCGCCGCTATTTACATATGAATGTCGCCTCTATTTACATATGAATGCCGGTAATCTACATGTAAACATGGGGTCTGCAGGTGAGTCATCTGTACACAACAATAGGGCAGAGCTGGGCAGCATTAGTAACAGCACTTCACACTGAGATATCAGGACACAGCACAGGACTAAAACCTCAAGGGATGAAGGAATTTAAACCAGGATAGTTGGCAAGTATGAGGCAGCTGCTTTGGGCCCCACAACAATGACAGGGCCCAGGGCAGCTGCCCCTTTTTCCCTGCCTTAAAAACGGCCCTGTGTGTTTTATGCTTTTTATACCAATAAATTATATATTTTTTTGTATTTTCAGGCCGTCTGTTCACAAGTTCTGTAGTTTTAGTAGTTTTAAAGGTCCTACCTAAAGCAGTACTCAACTCCCTCCCTCCATTTTTTTTTTTTTTTTTTTTTTTAGAATTAAAAGACAATAGATATTGTTTGTGCAAAATACACAACAAACTGCTGATCACAAAAGAGGCACATTAAATACTCTGTTACAAAAAACAAAAAAAATATATAAAACTGAATCCGATGGGAATTCATGTTCAGACATGACCAGGCAATACGAAAATCTGCCGACTCTAGAAATAGAACGGCATTCCCTCGCCGAAACGCCAACAAAAACATCTCTCTACGCAAGAACGCCATCGCTGGGGGAATCGGGAGGCAACATCCATGTCATATGTGGGGGGGGATTTACAAGACACACAATAAAGTATCTATATTCAGAATTAGAATTGATTGGCTCACCTTGGATAAGATAAAAAAAAAAAAAAAAATCCTATTGGGCAGAGTAGGAATAATTTATCAGCCAATCAAAACGATAATCTACATCCCTATTTGTCCTACCTGCCCCATGACACCTACCTCTAATGCTCCCCCTACCATGCAAACCAATGACCCCCCCCCCCCCCCGGGGTATACAGTTGGTAAAGTTTTGAATCCTTTTTACTCTGGATAGCTTGTGTTTATAGATCTTTTGTTTTTGTTTTGTTATTTTGTTTTTTGCTCCAGTATTAGTTAGTATTAGAGCCGGTTCACACAGCGGGCGATGCGACACGACACGACTCGCCTCGCTCTCGCAAGTCGCCCCCGTTCTGTACAATGGAACCGTTCTGAGAGGAGCGACTCGAGTCGCTCCGACTCAGAAAAAAGGTTCCTGTACTACTTTCGGGCGACCTCGGGGCGACTTGCATTGACTTCTATACAGAAGTCATTTGTAAGTCGCCGCCGAGGCCGCTGCAGGTCGCGGTGAGGCAAGTCGGAGTCGCCTCGCCTCGCCTGCAGTGTGAACCGGCCCTTAGGCTCGGTTCACACAGGGGGCGACACGAGGCGACACCACTTGCCGTGCCGCGACCTGACAAGTCGCCCCCGTTCTGTACAATGGAACCGTTCTAAGAGGAGCGACTCGAGTCGCTCCGACTTAGAAAAAAGGTTCCTGTACTACTTTTGGGCGACCTCGGGGCGACTTGCATTGACTTCTATACAGAAGATATTTGCAAGTCGCCGCTGAGGTCGCGGCAGGTCACGGCGCGGCAAGTCGCGTCGCCTCGTGTCGCCCCCTGTGTGAACGGAGCCTAATGCTGCACAGTGACTGTGTTTCACCTCTACCAGTGCAAGTCTATGGGCCAGAAACCAACAGAAAGCAGGTTGGTTCACACCATAAGCCTTTGTGCACACGGTCGGAGATTCCGACGGAAAATGTCCGATCGGACCGTGTTGTCGGATAATCCGACCGTGTGTGTGGGCTCCATCGGACTGTTTCCGTCGGAATATCTGACCGACAAAGTTTTAGAGCTGGGCTATAAAACTTTCCGACAACATGGTCCGATCGGACTTTGTCCAAACGTTTGTAGAGAATTCCGATCGGACAAAGTGCCACGCATGCTCAGATCAAATTGCTAGACCAGAGCTATTGGCTACTAGCCTGAACGTAGTCCCATCGTAACGAAATAACGTCATCACGTTACGAACGATCGGATATTCCGACAACTTAGTCCGACCGTGTGTATGCAACACCAGTTTCGGACAAAATCCATCGGATTTTGTTGTTGGAATGTCCAACCCATGTGTACAAGGGCTAAGGATGCATTTACACCTGAGCGTAGCACCTTTGAGCATTTTTCCTGACTTTTTTTAGCATGATTTTGGCACGTTTTATGTGCGATTTGCACATTTTTTCTACAACGTTTTTGAGCTTTGGCGTTTTTTTTATTTTTTATAAGCCAATAGAAAAAAAAACGATCATCTGTTGCATCATTTGTTGGTAGGTATTTCAGCTTTTTTAGCTTTTCCATCAGTTTTTATGTAAGGGATGTAATACGGTAGAAATAGTGTGTGACAGGTCCTCTTTATAGCGAGATCTTGGGGGGGGTCTATAAGTCCCCACATCTCTCCTCTAGGCTGGGAAGCATGAAAAAACAAAAAAAAAAAACCCATCCTGGCTTCCCAGCCGAGGAGGCGGCAGCATTTTTTCAAATGCAGAGGCCGGCTGTGACATCATAACATCGCGTCCGGCCTCTGAAAGATCATAGCGATGTCCGGGGGGGGGCATTGGATTCGCTATGGTAAAATTCCGGTGCGGACCGATTCCTTCTCCCTCCCGCCGATCGTACGGGTGAGCTAGGGGAAGCACCGGAGGGCCTGTAAGAACGATCAAGCCGCTATGATTGTTCTTACGGTGAAGGAAATCACTGGCTTTAAAAAGGGCATCATTCAGATATAACCATTCAAAGTCATGTGATGTCGTTGGGCGGGAAGGGGATAACTACTTAAGGACCAGCCGCCGTCGTTACACGTCGCTACTTTGACGTTAAATGCCGTTGTTATAGCAGCAGCTAGCCGCCATAACCACCAGTATTTTTAAAACCGGTGGACAGTCCTCTTTCGGATAAAAGTGGTCTCAGCAGCGGATTCGCTGCAAGATCATTTTTATCGGGGGTGGGAGAGCTCCCCCCCCTCCTCCTGCCGTGCTTCGGTTGTCTTTGCCACTTACCAAAGCCAACAGTAGCGGTGGAGCTGATCGGCTTCTCTCCCTTCACTGCCTGGATGCCGAGGGGAAGATGGCCCCCCGCTCGGCTCCATAGTATCAAACGTCACTTCCACTCTTAAAGGAGATTTTTTTTTTTTTAAATGACCTTTTTTTTTTTTTTTTTTTTTTTTTTGCATTTTAGTGTAAATATGAGATGTGAGGTCTTTTTGACCCCCCCAGATCTCATATTAAAGAGGTCCTGTCTTGCTTTTTTTCTATTCACATTCCTTGTAATAGGTAAAAAAAAAAAAAAGTGACCCAAAAAAATGTTTTTTTAAAAGGACAGTGTAAAAAAATTAAATATAAAGTAAAACGAATAAGAAAAAGAAAAAATGAAAGTGCACCGTCCCACCGAGCTCACACGCAGAAGCGAGCGCATAGGAAAACGATGTTCAAACCACACATGTCAGGTATCGCCGCGATCGTTAAAGCAAGAGAAATAATTCTAGCCCTAGACCTCCTCTGTAACGCAAAACTGGTATCCTGTAGAAGTTTTTAAATGTCACCTATGGAGAATTTTAAGGGTATTCCACGAACTTTTAAATAGGCACGGTCCTTAAGTGCTCAATGAGTGTTTACCTCTTGCAGCGGGATGGGAGGATGGGGGAGGGGTCAACTGTAGTTTCTTTATTTATGGATACTAAGCTTTAAACAATCTTGCGTTGATAATCCCAATACAATTGACCAAGCACGGGAAATAAAGTGAACGTTAATTCAAAAAAGTCGGAGAATTATATTTTCCTTTAAAGTCTAGAAATGCAGCCAAAGAGTATATAGCGTATACTACAAAGTCCGACTCCTCACATACCGGTACACCAAGTTAGCTTGAGTTACATTTTAAACGAGGGGAATAAAGATTCCAGTTAATTAATGTAGATCAAAAGAGGAAGCAGCCTGTATTTCTGACAATATATATGCATGGTATAGAATAGGTTGAATGTTCCTCGTGACTGTTAGAAGTTATTCAGAACCCTATGTATGGCGCCTGGGCTGCCCTGCCCTGCGATAGAGAACACGAGACACAGAACACCTTTGAAGGTCACCTGCTCATAGAACCGCGTCCGCGGGGTTACAATGCTTCAAATGGTTCTAAAGATTGTATTTTTTTTTTTAATAACTAACATATTATACTTACCTGCTCTGTGTAATAGTTTTGCACAGAGTAGCCCTGATCCTCTTTTTCTTGGGTCCCTCACAATGGTGGTCCTGGCTCCTCCCCCCCTGCCGAGTGCCCCCAACAGCAAGCTTCTGGAGTTGGCCCGCTCGTGAGCCACGCTCCTGTGAATGGCTCCTCATTGCCTCATTGGCTGTGATTGATAGCAGCAGAGTAAGCCAATGAGGAGACCTGGGAGAGCCGCTTCTCACTCACAGTACTGGCTCAAGATCAGGCTTAGTCTTAAAAAGAGGGGGGAGGCAGGAGGTAGAGACTTGTCTGCCTCCTCTCCCCGCTGACACATTTGGCACCTTTTGGGGGGGAGCGGGTACCTGGTTTTAACAGGTACCCGCTCCCACTTCTGGCTTAGTTCGCTGTTGTGAAGTAAGCCTGAAGTTCGCCCCCCTCCTTCCCCCTGCCGCCAGCCTATTCACAAAGCACAGATTGATTCGCGCATGCGCAGTAGAAAAACAGCAGTGAAGCCTTGTGGCTTCCCTTAGCCATGATGGCAGCGCCAGCACCCAAGAGCCGATTGAAGAATCAGCTTGGGTGAGGACACCGTTGGATGCTTGGACAGGTAAGTGCCCTAATAGTAAAAGTCAACAGCTACAGCAGGGGCGACCCGTCCATTCAGAGCGCACGGGCGGCACCCCTCATCCATCGCCACCTCCCCTTTCTATGCGTCTGGCCCCTTTCAGGACACCAAAGGATTCCAATGCGGGGTGGTGTTTTTTTTTTTTTTTTAGACCCAGAGGCTCTGATAGGCTTCAATATAGGGCGGGCTTGGCTCACAGAGAGTGCGCTCCAAGCCCACGCAGGTGTGTTACCACAGCCAATATTCACTGTTTTAACACTAATCCTCCCCCAGGCCAAACAGGAAGCAGGTTTTGACACCGGTCACCCGATTGGCTGAAAGGACAGGCAATCCTATTGGACACCTAGGAGGAGAAGTGGAGGAACTGGAAGCCGCCATGGAGGAGATGCCATGGAGGAGAGGACACGGAGCTGCCACTGAGCTACGGTATTTGTAGCTGCTGACTACAGAACTTCTCTTTAAGGCATAGAATGCATGAAGGTGAAAAACCTCCTGGCTTTAGAGCTGCTTTAAGGTGCAGCTGTACATTTATATATAAAAATCATCAGATCTCAGATGCCACGCAGTCTCTCTCTACACTACTCGACTTTTGGTGGTGCTCTCACTTTTAGATTTTTTTTTCCCCGCCAACTATGGTCCAGTGAGCAGGCAAGACTTCCTGCTCCATAGAAATGAGAGAGCCGCGTTGGGCCGTCCTACAAAAAACTCAAAAATCATAAATGCTTTTTCTTTAGTTGTCTACATTTTTAAATTACTTTAGGCTTTTTTTTTTTATTTCTGGTATAAATTTATATCTGAAATTTTCTTAGATTTGGCAGGTGGGGTTAAAAAGGGTATTGAGATTCGTAGACACATTCCGCTTCTTCTCCAAAGCTGATGTGAGACGGACTGTGTGTGGTCTCCTTTGACCTCTACCAGCCCAGAAGGACTGTTCCTGAGCTATAATGGTAAGAGAAGCAACGATCTCCGTCCCGAAATTTGTATAAGATAGGTGTCTGAGATAGAGAGCTGTCCTGTATTGCAGAAGTTGTGGGACACGGTGCTACCTTGACGGAGACAGTTGTTCGGCAGTAGTCTGTTTCCTTTCCTAAATATACTGGAACATTGACCTTCTCACACAAGCAATAAAGATGAGTTTATTGCTACTAAAAGGCTGTAAAGGTATGTTTGGCAAGGGGGATCTTGTAGGTCTCGCACTACCCATCGAATATAATCCACCACTCTGAAATGATGACAATTTTAGGACACCATCAAATTCTGGATATTAGACCCTTCACAGATGTAGAGATTGTAGTTATGACCAAGTCAGATGGTGAGGACCACTTAACCACTTGAGATCCGCGCTATAGCCAAATGACGGCTACAGCGCGGATCTCCTTTTCCGGGACGACGTCAATAGACGTAGTCCCGTGTACGAGCGGCCTGCGCGCCCCCTGAGGGGCGCGCGCGGCGCGCTCTGTGATCGGCGAGTCCATGAGACTCGCCTGATCACCGATCCGTGCAAGGGGTCGATCCCGACCCCTTATCACGTGATCAGCTGTCAGCCAATGACAGCTGATAATGTGATATAACGGAGCCGGTAATCGGCTATTATTCCTCCTCGCGCTGACAGCGCGAGGAGAAAAAAAAAAAGCCGATCACCGGCAGCCGTGATCGGGACATCAGTCCCGATCACAGCCAGCCCTGATAGTGCCCACCTGCCCCCTGCCAGTGCCCACCTGCCCCCTGCCAGTGCCCACCTGCCCCCTGCAGTGCCAGATTTAATAAAAGTAAGTGCCACCCAGCAGTGCCCATAGTTCCACCCAGCAGTGCCCACAGTGCCACCCAGCAGTGCCACCCACAGTGCCACCCAGCAGTGTCCACAATCTGCCTCAAAGGTGCTGCACCCCAGTGCCACATATCCGTGCCCATCAGTGTCATCTACCAGTGCCCAGCAGTGCCGCCCATCAGTGCCCAGCAGTGCCACCTATCGGAGCCACCTATCAGTGCCCATCAGTCCCATCTATCAGTGGTACCTATCAGCGCCCATCCATGCCACCCATCCGTGCCACCCATCCGTGCCAATCTTTGCCCATCAGTGCCGCCTTATCTGTGCCTATCGGTGCTGCCTTATCTGTGCCTATTAGTGCCGCCTTAACTATGCCTATCAGTGCCCACCAGTGCAGCCTATCAGTGCCCACCAATGCAGCCCATCAGTGCCCACCAATGCAGCCCATCAGTGCCGCCTAATCAGCGCACTTCAATGAAGGAGAAAAATGACCCGTTTGCAAAATTTTATAACAAACTATTAAAACATGATTTTTTTTTTTTTGCATCTTTTTTTGTTTATTTAGCAAAAAATAAAACTCCGATCTGTAACTAAATACCACCAAAAGAAAGCTCTATTTGTGGGAAAAAAATGATAAAAATGTAATTTGGGTACAGTGTTGTATGACCGCGTAATTGTCATTCAAAGTGCATCAGCGCTGAAAGCTGAAAATTGGTCTGGGCAGGAGGGGGGTTTAAGTGCCCAGTAAGCAAGTGGTTAAAAACCATCAACGTTGAAGGTACGCTAATCGTAAAACACTTCCTATAGCTTTCATGGGTGAATATTATACTTTCTATGATATAGTCAAGAGAATCAAAATATTTACAATTTGCCGATAACATACAAAAAACAAGCAGGAAAATGACATAGATGCCAAAATGTCACCAGCACACCAAATATCTCTAGAATGGGTCCACAGCTTAAATCAGCAATCAAATTGTTACAGCAGATTGCAACATTTCAAAGCCACGCGAGACCCCTTCATCAAGCATGTGACCTGATAAAGGGATCCTGAAACGGTTCAATCTGCTGTAGCGATGTGATCGTTGATTAAAGCTTTGCATCCCTTCTGGAGATCTTTGGTGCGCTGGTGACATTCTCTTGCTCTATTTGGCATCTCTGTCATTTTCCTGCCTATTTTTTGTATGTTATCGGCAAATAAATATTTTGATTCCCTGGACTGTATCTTCGTTTTGTCAGAAAGTATAATATTCACCCATGAAAACTATAGGAAGTGTTTTACGATTAGCGTACCTTAGACGTTGATGGTTTTTAAGTGGTCCTCACCATCTGACTTGGTCATAACTACAATCTCTACATCTGTGAAGGGCCTAATATCCAGAATTTTATGGTGTCCTAAAATCGTCATCATTTCAGAGTGGTGGATTATATTTGATGGGTAGTGCGAGACCTACAAAATCCCTCTTGCCAAACATACCTTTATAGCCTTTTAGTAGCAATAAACTCATCTTTATTGCTTGTGTGAGAAGGTCAATGTTCCAGTATTATTTAGGAAAGGAAACAGACTACTGCCGAACAACTGTCTCCGTGCGCTGGTGGCATTCCCTTGCATTGACTTGACGCGGCTCCAGCTGGTAGTCGCTTCAGCACCCACTTATATGCACAGCCATTTTTTCGATTGAAAAAGCCCATGGCGTGCAAAACACAGCCAAAAAACTTCCACCCGGTGCATAAAAAAAGTGCACACACATAAAGAATGACACACTAAAAAGTGCAGACGGGTGTCTGATGTCCTCCCTAAGAAGGGCCATACCCTGATCCCCCTGGGGGTTAGGCCCCAGACAGGGACTGAGATACCAGACTCATCTAGTGGTCATCCAGCCGAAGCCGGACGACCTCCTTTCCCCCGGGAGGACTGCCGAAACAGAGCATCCTAGGTACTTGGTACTATGGGGGCTTCCCCGAAGGTAGGCCCCCCAATAGAGGGCGGACCAAGCTAGAAGGCCTATGTCCAACCCTCCCACAAGACTTTCAGGATAGGTCAGAGGACCGACACCCTACTCATCAAATGTGAAGTGACAAACGTGACTCACACAACACAAATAAAATAAACAAAAAGTGAGGAAAGGGATAGTGAAGAGGAGAGTGAAAAGGTGGCCATTGTGCAATACAATGATGCGCAGCCATTTCTACAGGAACTTGTGCGTTGAGAATAGTGCATTGGAATAAATGCCAAACAGCTCCCATTCTGTGTAGACCCCAGAACATTAGAGGACGACTGATGGTGTGTACACACAACCGGACTTTCCGGCAGACTAGGTCCGACGGTCTTCCCCAGGGACTTTCGGCAGCGTTCCGAACAAACCGACTCGGACACACACGAACGGACTTAGCCCTTGTACACACGGGTCGGAGATTCCGACAACCAAATCCGTCGGATTTTGTCCGAAACTGTTGCATACACACGTTCGGACAAAGTTGTCTGAAAAATCCGATCTTTCAGAACGTGATGACGTTATTTCGTTAGGACGGGACTACATTCAGGCTAGTAGCCAATAGCTTTGATGTAGGAATTTGATCTGAGCATGCGTGGCACTTGGTCCGATCAGAATTCTCTACACATGATCGGAGTATGTCCTATCGGACCAGTTTGTCGGAAAATATTTTCAACCTGTTGGAAAATTGGGTCCGACGTATATTCTGACGGAAACAGTCCGATGCAGACCACACACAGTCGGATTATCCGACAACACGGTCCGATAGGACACATTCCGACGGATTCTCCGACCGCGTGTACAAGGGCTAAGTCCACTAGTTTTGAACGTGATGACGTAAGATGGGACTAAATAAGGAAGTAGCCAGTAGCCAATAGCGTCGGACCAGCATACAGACAAACGGTTTTCCTGATAGAAATTTAGTCCGTCGGTCAGATTTGAAACATGTTCTATTTCTAAGTCCATCTGATTTTTTTTCAACGAAAAATGATCAGATTAGCCCCCACGCGATCGGATTGTCCAACGGGCTGATTCCGTCTGACCCAGTCTGTCGGAAAGTCCAGTCGTGTGTACGCGGCATTGAGAGTGTCTAGTAAAGCTTAGTTATCTGCCCACCGCAAACTGGCACTTATGTTTTCAGCACATTGCCTAAAAGTCTTTTGTTGGTTGACTTTCGGTGATTGTTGTAGTTGGTGGTTGTGCTCAAGTTCCCAAGCCAAAGTTGAAGCCATGAAAAGAGTCCCTTATAGATTTATTAGTGATAGCGAGCCAGGTCTTCTCATCCAACATCAGTACCTGACCACACAAATGATTTTTTGGCTTATTGGACACAAATTTCCACAATCCTATGCAAAAAGGCTTTCATGAACCATTGAGGCTGTTATAACCAGAAAGGGGAAGGGAAGAAACTCTGTATTAATGTCAATGGTTGAACAAGCTCATGTCGGTCTGATGGTCAGGTGTCCACAAATGTTTGCGCATATAGCAGCCTTTCTCAAACAGGGTTCCATGAAACCCTAGGGTTTCTCCAGAGGTTGCTAGGGGTCCCTTGAGTCTGTGAAAGCCCTCTTGTATATAAACCTATGTATGAAGGCTCCCAAATCATTTAGTAGACAACAGTGTTGCAGCAACAAAATGATGCAGTGACACCATGCCGGTGATAATGCCATCGCCTATAGGAGCTCTAGGGTTCAGCCTAATGCCGTCCAGCCTAATGCCACATACTCACGATCAGACATTGTGACAACAAAACCGTGGATTTTTTTCCGACGGATGTTGGCTCAAACTTGTCTTGCATGCACACGTTCACACAAATGTTGTCAGATATACCGAACGTCAAGAACGCGGTGACGTACAACACGTACGACGAGCCGAGAAAAATGAAGTTCAATAGCCAGCTTGATTCCGAGCATTCGTGGACTTTTGTGCGTCAGAATTGTGTACACACCATCAGAATTTCCGCTTTTGTTGTAGTAATGATAGGGCACCTCTCCTCCCACAGAGAGCAATGATAGGGCACTATTCCTTCTATTGACACCAACGATGGGGCACAATTCCTCCCACTGACACCAACAACGGGGTACTATTCCTCCCATCCTCCCACTGAGCCCAACCATGGGGCGCTATTCCTTCCACTGATACCAATGATGAGGCACTATTCTTTTATTCCTTCCACTGATGCCAAGTATGGGACACTATTCCATTCACTGATACCAATGATGGGGCACTATTCCTCCCACTGACACCAATGATGGGGCACTATTCCTTTCACTGATACCAATGATGGGGCACTATTCCTCCCACTGACACCAATGATGGGGCACTATTCCTCCCACTGATACCAATGATGGGGCACTATTCCTTTCACTGATACCAATGATGGGGCACTATTCCTTTCACTGATACCAATGATGGGGCACTATTCCTCCCACTGACACCAATGATGGGGCATTATCCCCCACCCCAATGCCAAAGATGCACTGTGTGTTACTACTGACCACTGAAAAATGTAACTCCCAATTTCCGACAACAAACTCACATCGAACATTTGTTGTCGGAAATCCTGTCCGTGTGTACGCGGCATAAATGTTTTGAAGCACGTTTCCCAAAGCACTTCAACGCTCAACATCAATATTCCTATCATATTCAATGGTGCTTTTCACTTAGTTGCTTGAAACTTGTCACTCAAAAAAGAACAAGGTTTCTTTGGGGCAGAATTGGTCCGTATGTATTTCAATTGGAGCACCAAAAAAAATGCAAGAAAGTGCGTATTTTTGGTGCGACTTTTACTATTACCTAGCTTTCCATTGGCTAAACCAAAAAATGCTCAAGCCTGAAAGTGCCCGAAAAGATTTGTGTACAAACTTGCATACAAAAAAACTCCAAAAACAATAAGCTCAGCCTCACATGTGAATCCATCCTAGAGGCGCACCCCTAGTGTAGTACTAACGCCGCGTACACACAACCGGAACTTTTTGACAGCAAAGGTCAGATGGAACGAGTTTGTCGGACAATTCGATCGTGTGTGGGGCTCCATCGGACCTTTGCTTGCCAAAAATCTGACAGACTTTAGAAATAGAACATGTTTTAAATTTTCCCGCCGGAGCAAGAAACCCGTTCGTCTGTGTGCTAGTCCGACGGACAAAAAAAAACACGCTAGGGCAGCTATTGGCTACTGGCTAGGAACTTCTTTAGCCCTTGTACACACGGTCGGAGAATCCGTCGGGAATGTGTCCTATCGGACTGTGTTGTCGGATAATCCGACTGTGTGTGGTCTGCATCGGACTGATTCCATCGGAATATCCGTCGGACCCAATTTTCCAACATGTTGGAAATATTTCCTGACCAACCGGGCCGATCGGACATACTCCGATCATGTGTAGAGAATTTTGATCGGACCAAGTGCCACGCATGCTCAGATCAAATTCCTACATCAAAGCTATTGGCTACTAGCCTGAATGTAGTCCCATCGTAACGAAATAACGTCATCACGTTCTGAAAGATTGCATTTTTCGCCAACTTTGTCCGACCGTGTGTATGCAACAGTTTCGGATAAGATGCGACGGACAAAATCCGAAGGGCAAAATCTGACGGATTTGGTTGTGGAAATCTCCAAACTGTGTGTACAGGGGCTTATTCTAGTTCGGTTGTACGTCATCCCATTCGAATCTGTCGGACTTTGGTGTACTTGTGTGTTTGTCCAAGTCCGTACGTTCAGAAAGTCCGCCGGAACTCCGCCGAAAGTCGGTCGGGAATACTGCCGGACCTAGTCCGTAGAAAAGTCTTGCGTAGACCGCATTAAGGCCGCGTACACACGAGAGGATTGTCCGTCCAACTTAGTCCGCTGAAACGTGTTTCAGCGGACAGTCCGCTCGTGTGTGGGCTTCAGCGGACTTTTTCAGCGGACAGTCTGGCGAACTAAGTCTTTCGGAATTTCCGTAAGTTTGTCCGTCCAAACTTGGTTTCAGCGGACAGTCCGCTCGTGAGTAGGCAAGTTGGACGGACTAAGTATGGCGCATGCTCAGAAAGGATTTACACGGCGGAAGGTTGCATTGCTGTGTATTGGACGTCGTATTTCTAGTCCCGTCGTACGTGCCGTTCACGTCATCGCGCAAGCTTTCAGCGGACTGTCTGTTCATCGTGTGTGGTCAAGTCCGTTCATTCAAAAGTAGGACGGACTGTCCGTCGGATTGTCTGACGGACTTAGTTGGGCAGACAATCCGCCCGTGTGTACGCAGCCTAAGAGTTTAGCCTCCCATTTTCCAACTCCTTTACCAAAATCCAGACTTCCCAGAATGCTATGCAGTATTGTTACACATTCCTGTCTCCGATAAGAACTTTATAGGACTCTTGAACAGCAACTGTGTTCAATAGCAGAGCCATGAGACGGAACAATGTAAGCAGCAATACAGATGTTTGATTAGGTGTCGGGGAGAAGCTCTTGTAAACCGGTGTACTGTGTAATTACAGTGCTGGATTCCTGTAAAGAAGCCTTCAGCCTCCAGTAAAAATGTAACTGGATACCAGTGATCAGGAAACCAAAAACCAAAAAGTTTTCTTTAGGAAGGATAAACAAAGCTGCACTGATATCTCTGAGATAGAAATATGTGTCTGGCAGGCCACAGATGTCCAACCATGGAATGTACTGCTCCACCAAATCGGTTGTGATATGGACAGTTCCTCCACCGTAGGTATTGGGTAGGATAGAAGGAGCTCCCGTTGTCCAGAAAACTCTCGTGTTGGTTCATAAGACATTTATTAAAAAGTTTTGGCTGCCTCTGCTTCCCTGGCCAGTACTCTGCTATTTTGTTTTCCAAAACCTTTTAATTAATATATCATTTTGGGAACCGTTCTCAGGAAGGACTCAAGTTCCACAAAATGTGTTGGCTTGATGTACAGGATTATACTTTTAATAAAGTTCTTATGAATGAAACATCAAAGTTGACGTTTTCTGGGCGCCCCTTCTATCCTACCCAAGACTTCTCGCTGAAACCATCATTAGGCCGCATTGGAAAAGTAGCAGCTCAAGCTCCCAAGGGGGTCAACCACCACCATTCACCGTTGGGCACAGTCTACTGGAAGGGACTTCTTCCTCTTTGCCCACACAATCACCCACTCATGATCACTGACTCATCCAGTCAGTCCAGCGAGGTCTCCAACGCAAACCATTCATGGTAGGTATGTCGGGTGTCGTTCTCATACTAAAGAACCTAAAGTGGACCTGAATTCAAAATGTGAAGATGTGAAGATTTGAGGGCTTGACGCGGCCATTTGCTTTATCAGGCCCGTGGGGCACTTTTCCTCCCACTGATGCAAGACACTATTCCTCCCACTGACACCAACAATGGGACACTATTTCTCCCACTGATACTAATGATGGGACATTATTCCTCCCACTGGCACCAATGATGGGGCAATATTCCTCCCACTACCAATGGGAAACAATTCCTAACACTGATGCTAGCAATGGAGCACCATTTCTACCACTCATACTAATGATAGGACACCTCTCCTCCCACAGACAGCAATGATAGGGCACTATTCCTTCCATTGACATCAACGATGGGGCACAATTCCTCCCACTGACACCAACAACGGGGTACTATTCCTCCCATCCTCCCACTGAGCCCAATCAATGGTCACTATTCCTTCCACTGATACCAATGATGGGGCACTATTCTTTTATTCCTTCCACTGATGCCAAGTATGGGACACTATTCCTTTCACTGATACCAATGATGGGACACTATTCCTCCCACTGACACCAATGATGGGACATTATTCCTCCCACTGATACCAATGATGGGACACTATTCCTCCCACTGACACCAATGATGGGGCACTATTCCTCCCACTGATACCAATGATGGGACACTATTCCCCCCACTGACGCCAATGATGGGGCACTATTCCTCCCACTGACACCAATGATGGGGTACTATTCCTCCCACTGATACCAATGATGGGACACTATTCCCCCCACTGACACCAATGATGGGGCACTATTCCTCCCACTGACACCAATGATGGGACACTATTCCTCCCACTGATACCAATGATGGGACACTATTCCTTTCACTGATACCAATAATGGGGCACTATTCCTTTCACTGATACCAATGATGGGGCACTATTCCTCCCACTGACACCAATGATGGGGCATTATCCCCCACCCCAATGCCAAAGATGCACTGTGTGTTACTACTGACCACTGGAAAATGTAACTCCCAATGGCCACAATCCGGCCCCCCTAAAGTCTGAAGGACAGTAAACTACAGTGGTGGCCTGTCCATTAAGGACACACAGGCGCTGCCCCCTCTTTCACACCACCCTCCTATATGTATAATTGATAGATTCATGCATAGCATGAAAGAAGAGAGGCATGGTGGACACAGCTCCTGCTGCCCGTCCTACAGCTCACCGTCATCACCTGCTGCCTGACCCGCCACCAAGATGGGGTAAGTGCCGGCGGTCGGGGGGGATCACAGTGGCTGCATTTGATGGGCACCGTGTCTGCATTTGATGGGCACATTGGCTGCATTTGATGCGCACAGTAAGGCTGCAATTGATGTTTTTTTTCAGTATTTTTCAGTTTGTTTGCGCCCCCCCCAAACAATTTGAACCACCAGCTGCCACTTGCAATCTGGCCCTTTATTTAGAAAGTTTGGAGAAGCCTGTTCTATAGAGAGCATCTAGAAATGTTGATCGGTGGTGATCAGAGGTGATGGCACAGGTGTGGGCACGGTCAATACACAGAGCACACGGTATGTGTATTACACAGAATCGTCTTCTTTTAGCCATCTAACAAGCATTGAAGTCTCGAGAACATTCCATAATCTCTTCACCATCAGGGGGTAGAAGGCTTCACACGTCTGTGTGGCAAAGTACAAAAGATCAGATAATTTGTAAATAATTTTCTTACTAATTACAAGGAAACTCCTCTAAAAAAAGAGGAAAAAAGAAAAAACAAATCCATACATTTTACGATACACACCCAATAAACATACTATTTCTGCTTCCTATACCCTATTCATTCATGACAACAAAGATGACAATTGTCCCTGATTTTGAAGAGCATTAGCCAA
Organism: Lithobates pipiens; assembly: GCF_037356315.1. Classification (NCBI taxonomy): domain Eukaryota; kingdom Metazoa; phylum Chordata; class Amphibia; order Anura; family Ranidae; genus Lithobates; species Lithobates pipiens. The sequence goes on from NW_027507788.1 coordinate 227,283,684, forward strand.
CTGATATGTTAAATGACACCTAATATGTAATAATGAATACATTTTTAACAATAGTTATTATTCATGTTTTATTACATCTATTAATATTAGTAGATCTTCTACATTATATAGAATGTTATGTAACAAATCAGGAGAGATATGGATCTGTAGACAAGTACAGTATGTTGGATCTTTCCCGGTTTAAGGAGAACTGTAATATGAGAGCGAATGGCGGCCATTGGGAAGGGGTGTCCCTGCGTCAGCCAATTAAAAATGAAGCCAAAAAATGTGGAGTAGTAAGGAACCGATAATCAGAATGAAGCTTTCAACCATCTGGGCCTGGGGCTTTTTTTTGCATTCCATTTCTGCGATAGTGGCCTGAAGTTCAGCTTCATCCATGATTTGACCAAGGCCCTCAAGAGCAGTTGAAAGGATAATGGGTAGGGCTGAGGATCCTCAGTATTGCTCGATGTGATCAGATCTAATGTCATTCAATTGGGAGGGACCACTGTAAGGGTATCATAGAAGTCACAGAATGTGTCCACAACCGTGCTGAAATCACATGTAATGATAGGTTCACACGACCGGACTTTCCGGTGGACTAGGTTCCGACGGTCTTCCCAACGGACTTTCCGAATGTACAGACTTGGCCACACACGACTAAGTCCGTTCGTTTTGAACGTGATGATGTAAACAGGACTAAACAAGTTCATCGGAATTGAGTCCGTCAGATAGATTTGAAAAATGTTCTATTTCTAGATCCACCAATATGAGGAACATTCTTCCCACTGATCACCAATGTAAGGAACATTCTTCTCACTGATCACCAATGTAAGGAACATTCTTCCCACTGACCACCAATGTAAGGAACATTCTTCTCACTGATCACCAATGTAAGGAACATTCTTCTCACTGATCACCAATGTAAGGAACATTCTTCTCACTGATCACCAATGTAAGGAACATTCTTCTCACTGATCACCAATGTAAGGAACATTCTTCTCACTGATCACCAATGTAAGGAACATTCTTCCCACTGATCACCAATGTAAAGAACATTCTTCCCACTGATCACCAATGTAAGGAACATTCTTCTCACTGATCACCAATGTAAGGAACATTCTTCTCACTGATCACCAATGTAAGGAACATTCTTCTCACTGATCACCAATGTAAGGAGCATTCTTCTCACTGATCACCAATGTAAGGAACATTCTTCTCACTGATCACCAATGTAAGGAACATTCTTCTCACTGATCACCAATGTAAGGAACATTCTTCTCACTGATCACCAATGTAAGGAACATTCTTCCCACTGATCACCAATGTAAGGAACATTCTTGTCACTGATCACCAATGTAAGGAACATTCTTCTCACTGACCACCAATGTAAGGAACATTCTTCCCACCGATCACCAATGTAAGGAACATTCTTCTCACTGATCACCAATGTAAGGAACATTCTTCTCACTGATCACCAATGTAAGGAACATTCTTCTCACTGATCACCAATGTAAGGAACATTCTTCTCACTGATCACCAATGTAAGGGACATTCTTCCCACTGATCACCAATGTAAGGAACATTCTTCTCACTGATCACCAATGTAAGGAACATTCTTCTCACTGATCACCAATGTAAGGAACATTCTTCTCACCAATCACCAATGTAAGGGACATTCTTCTCACTGATCACCAATGTAAGGAACATTCTTCTCACTGATCACCAATGTAAGGAACATTCTTCCCACTGATCACCAATGTAAAGAACATTCTTCTCACTGATCACCAATGTAAGGAGCATTCTTCTCACTGATCACCAATGTAAGGAGCATTCTTCTCACTGATCACCAATGTAAGGAGCATTCTTCTCACTGATCACCAATGTAAGGAACATTCTTCTCACCGATCACCAATGTAAGGAACATTCTTCCCACTGATCACCAATGTAAGGAACATTCTTCTCACTGATCACCAATGTAAGGAACATTCTTCCCACTGATCACCAATGTAAAGAACATTCTTCTCACTGATCACCAATGTAAGGAGCATTCTTCTCACTGATCACCAATGTAAGGAGCATTCTTCTCACTGATCACCAATGTAAGGAACATTCTTCCCACCGATCACCAATGTAAGGAACATTCTTCTCACTGATCACCAATGTAAGGAACATTCTTCTCACTGATCACCAATGTAAGGAACATTCTTCTCACTGATCACCAATGTAAGGAACATTCTTCTCACTGATCACCAATGTAAGGGACATTCTTCCCACTGATCACCAATGTAAGGAACATTCTTCTCACTGATCACCAATGTAAGGAACATTCTTCTCACTGATCACCAATGTAAGGAACATTCTTCCCACCGATCACCAATGTAAGGAACATTCTTCTCACTGATCACCAATGTAAGGAACATTCTTCTCACTGATCACCAATGTAAGGAACATTCTTCTCACTGATCACCAATGTAAGGAACATTCTTCTCACTGATCACCAATGTAAGGGACATTCTTCCCACTGATCACCAATGTAAGGAACATTCTTCTCACTGATCACCAATGTAAGGAACATTCTTCTCACTGATCACCAATGTAAGGAACATTCTTCTCACTGATCACCAATGTAAGGGACATTCTTCTCACTGATCACCAATGTAAGGAACATTCTTCTCACTGATCACCAATGTAAGGAACATTCTTCTCACTGATCACCAATGTAAGGAACATTCTTCTCACCAATCACCAATGTAAGGGACATTCTTCTCACTGATCACCAATGTAAGGAACATTCTTCTCACTGATCACCAATGTAAGGAACATTCTTCCCACTGATCACCAATGTAAAGAACATTCTTCTCACTGATCACCAATGTAAGGAGCATTCTTCTCACTGATCACCAATGTAAGGAGCATTCTTCTCACTGATCACCAATGTAAGGAACATTCTTCTCACCGATCACCAATGTAAAGAACATTCTTCTCACCGATCACCAATGTAAGGAACATTCTTCTCACTGATCACCAATGTAAGGAACATTCTTCTCACTGATCACCAATGTAATGAACATTCTTCTCACTGATCACCAATGTAAGGAACATTCTTCTCACTGATCACCAATGTAAGGAACATTCTTCTCACTGATCACCAATGTAAGGAACATTCTTCTCACTGATCACCAATGTAAGGAACATTCTTCTCACTGATCACCAATGTAAGGAACATTCTTCTCACTGATCACCAATGTAAGGAACATTCTTCTCACTGATCACCAATGTAAGGAACATTCTTCTCACTGATCACCAATGTAAGGAACATTCTTCCCACTGATCACCAATGTAAGGAACATTCTTCTCACTGATCACCAATGTAAGGGACATTCTTCTCACTGATCACCAATGTAAGGAACATTCTTCTCACTGATCACCAATGTAAGGAACATTCTTCTCACTGATCACCAATGTAAGGAACATTCTTCCCACCGATCACCAATGTAAGGAACATTCTTCTCACTGATCACCAATGTAAGGAACATTCTTCCCACTGATCACCAATGTAAGGAACATTCTTCTCACTGATCACCAATGTAAGGAACATTCTTCTCACTGATCACCAATGTAAGGAACATTCTTCCCACCGATCACCAATGTAAGGAACATTCTTCCCACTGATCACCAATGTAAGGAACATTCTTCTCACTGATCACCAATGTAAGGAACATTCTTCTCACTGATCACCAATGTAAGGGACATTCTTCTCACTGATCACCAATGTAAGGGACATTCTTCTCACTGATCACCAATGTAAGGAACATTCTTCTCACTGATCACCAATGTAAGGGACATTCTTCTCACTGATCACCAATGTAAGGAACATTCTTCTCACTGATCACCAATGTAAGGAACATTCTTCTCACTGATCACCAATGTAAGGGACATTCTTCTCACTGATCACCAATGTAAGGAACATTCTTCTCACTGATCACCAATGTAAGGAACATTCTTCTCACTGATCACCAATGTAAGGAACATTCTTCTCACTGATCACCAATGTAAGGGACATTCTTCCCACTGATCACCAATGTAAGGGACATTCTTCCCACTGATCACCAATGTAAGGAACATTCTTCCCACTGATCACCAATGTAAGGAACATTCTTCCCACTGATCACCAATGTAAGGAACATTCTTCTCACTGATCACCAATGTAAGGAACATTCTTCTCACTGATCACCAATGTAAGGAACATTCTTCTCACTGATCACCAATGTAAGGAACATTCTTCTCACTGATCACCAATGTAAGGAACATTCTTCCCACTGATCACCAATGTAAGGAACATTCTTCCCACTGATCACCAATGTAAGGAACATTCTTCTCACTGATCACCAATGTAAGGAACATTCTACCCACTGATCACCAATGTAAGGAACATTCTTCTCACTGATCCCCAATGTAAGGAACATTCTTCTCACTGATCACCAATGTAAGGAACATTCTTCCTACTGATCACCAATGTAAGGAACATTCTTCTCACTGATCACCAATGTAAGGAACATTCTTCCTACTGATCACCAATGTAAGGAACATTCTTCCCACTGATCACCAATGTAAGGAACATTCTTCTCACTGATCACCAATGTAAGGAACATTCTTCCTACTGATCACTAATGTAAGGAACATTCTTCCTACTGATCACCAATGTAAGGAACATTCTTCCTACTGATCACCAATGTAAGGAACATTCTTCCTACTGATCACCAATGTAAGGAACATTCTTCCTACTGATCACCAATGTAAGGAACATTCTTCCTACTGATCACCAATGTAAGGAACATTCTTCCTACTGATCACCAATGTAAGGAACATTCTTCTCACTGATCACCAATGTAAGGAACATTCTTCTCACTGATCACCAATGTAAGGAACATTCTTCTCACTGATCACCAATGTAAGGAACATTCTTCTCACCGATCACCAATGTAAGGAACATTCTTCTCACCGATCACCAATGTAAGGAACATTCTTCTCACTGATCACCAATGTAAGGAACATTCTTCTCACTGATCACCAATGTAAGGAACATTCTTCTCACCGATCACCAATGTAAGGAACATTCTTCTCACCGATCACCAATGTAAGGAACATTCTTCTCACCGATCACCAATGTAAGGAACATTCTTCTCACTGATCACCAATGTAAGGAACATTCTTCTCACTGATCACCAATGTAAGGAACATTCTTCTCACCGATCACCAATGTAAGGAACATTCTTCTCACCGATCACCAATGTAAGGAACATTCTTCTCACCGATCACCAATGTAAGGAACATTCTTCTCACCGATCACCAATGTAAGGAACATTCTTCTCACCGATCACCAATGTAAGGAACATTCTTCTCACCGATCACCAATGTAAGGAACATTCTTCTCACTGATCACCAATGTAAGGAACATTCTTCTCACTGATCACCAATGTAAGGAACATTCTTCTCACTGATCACCAATGTAAGGAACATTCTTCTCACTGATCACCAATGTAAGGAACATTCTTCTCACTGATCACCAATGTAAGGAACATTCTTCTCACTGATCACCAATGTAAGGAACATTCTTCTCACTGATCACCAATGTAAGGAACATTCTTCTCACTGATCACCAATGTAAGGAACATTCTTCCCACTGATCACCAATGTAAGGAACATTCTTCTCACTGATCACCAATGTAAGGAACATTCTTCTCACTGATCACCAATGTAAGGAACATTCTTCCCAATTTTTCTTTATTAAAAGTCTTGCAATCATTAAGCATAAAATCACAATATATAAATATACATAAATATATACATATTTACATAAATTAAAATAAATATAGCAAAACTGCTCTCAAACCAAAAAAAAATACTTTACAGCAATAACATAAATCCTATTACAACTCACACCACTACACCAGACATCAAACTTGTGAGGTTAAGAAACAAACCTGTACCCATTATGCATGCAGCCCTTCTTCAAAAAGAAGATACTAACCAACAAAAGCTAAGGGAGTGAAAGAACCAGAAAAAGAAAAGAGCTCCTCACCCAGAGATGGGCAGTTCACCAAAGGCAGGTCTGATATTCCTCCACGCCCTTATCCAGACTGCCCGAGGCTCCCTGCCCTTCTCAAGACCCCGAATTTTCCCAACCTCACCCAGAATATCGTGCACCACCACCTCAACAGAGAGGACTTTCTTCCGCAGGGTAATCTGGCACCGTGCATTCCATGTGAAGTAACGGACAACTATACTAACTAAAAACAGTGTATCCAAATCAAAATCCCAGTGAGTCGGGAATGCCCCATACACCCACTCCGCATAACTCATGCGATAGAAAAAGGGGATGCCTAGAGCCCTCCCCACCCTTTTATACACCTCTATGTTAAAGGGACACTGGAGCAAAAAGTGGTCCATAGACTCCACTTTACCAACACACTCCGCTCTAGGACAATCCCGATCATCCACAGGGCGATGCTTCAAGTTCCCTCTCACATAGAGCCTTCCATGGAAGGCGAGCCAGGCTTGATCCCTAAACTTCAAGGGGATTCTTTCTAAATTGATTAAACGCAACCCTTCCCTCATTACAGAGCCTGGGCAATCCCTTAAGGCCAGTGACACACTGAAAGCAGAGCCCAAAATCCTCTTCTCCAGAAGCTTCCTGGGGAGGGACTTGATATCCTCCACTGTCACCTGCCACTGCCGAAGTATTTTCAGACACGGGGCAACATAAGCTGGGAGCTTGCCATGTCGGACTCTGAGACTTTTCACTGGCCCGCCATCTTCCCAGCATCGCAGAAAAGGCCTAAAACAAGATTGAAAAATACCCACCCATCCCGGCGGGTTCTCTGCTAGCATGTTACCAAGATTATACTTTAAAAACAGCAGAGAAAAGAAAACTATTGGGTTGACCATTCCTAGGCCACCCTCCCGCCTAGACAGGTAAGTTACATTGCGTTTGATCAGGTTCAGCCTACTTCCCCATAACAGTTGGAAAAAGCAGCTGTACACCCTTGCATAGAGAGATACTGGCAAGATACAGACGAAGCTGACATATAAAAAAATTGGGACCAGGTACGTTTTGATCAAGTCAACCCTCTCCCTCAATGAAAGCTTCCATTTCTTCCAGCTTGCTACTTTGGCATTGGCACACACCAACCTGCTTTCCCAATTTCGATGACCATAGTCACCAGGACCAAATTTGATGCCCAACACTTTAATTTCCTGCTGGGGCTCTGGGAAGGCATCCGGAAGTTCGAAGCTTTCACCTTCCTCACCCATCCAGAAAACTTCACTCTTTTCATGGTTGACTTTAGAACCAGAAGCCTCCGTGTACTGCTCTATCATAGAGACCACCTCCTGCGCCTCCTCCATTCCAGAGACAATAACAGACACATCATCGGCATAGGCCACGACCTTCAAAGGTGGCACACCAGCAATGCCCAAAGGCACCCCGCACAAAGATCCACTCTCTAGCCTTCTTATGAAGGGGTCGATTGCGAATACATATAACAGGGGGCTCAGAGGACATCCCTGGTGCACACCAGAGCCAACCTCAAAAGGCCGTCCAACCCAACCATTAACCAGTGGGAAGCTCTCAGCCCCTTTATATAATGTCTTCAGCCAATCTATAAACCTCCCCTGCAGGCCGTATCTACCAAGTAGCAAATACAGGTACTCGTGATTGACTCTATCAAAAGCCTTCGCCTGATCCAATGCCAGCAAGTACTTTCTCCATCCAGCAGCCCTGCATCGCTCCAAAGCCTCCCGGACAGCTAAAACCGCTGAAAAGGTACTTCTACCTTGGACCGAGCAGTGCTGATGACTGGACAACAAATCGCCTGCCACTGATGACAAGCGCCAAAAAAGAATCTTCGCCAAGATCTTTCTATCAACATTAAGAAGACTGATGGGGCGCCAGTTCTCAATCATTGAGGGGTCTTTACCTTTTGACAGAAGAATCACAGCGGATTGCCTCATGGAGGGAGGGAGCGAACCCTCTTCTAGACAGCTGTTATAAACCTCCGCTAAAAAGGGAGCCAGAATGGACTTAAAACACTTGTAGAATTCAGCTGTCAACCCATCTGGCCCAGGCGATTTTTTGGTAGCCAGCTTGTCTATAGCATGGACTACCTCATCTACTGAAATTGGTTCTGTCAAGTCCATCAAAGGCAATGTACCATTTCCCAATCCTGGAGTAGAATCCAGAAAGCTTTCCATCTTGTCCCTACAAAGGTCCTTTCTTCCTAGAAGATCTGCATAATATGATCTGAAGATCTCCAGGATCCCTGATCTGGACTTCACCAGGGAACCCGTACTATCCCTCAGGCCTATGACCGTCTTAACTGCTATGCCTTGCTTACAGTTCTGGTAAGGATCAGGCGAGTGATATTTTCCATAATCCCTCTCCAGAACCAAGGAGGCATGCCGGTCGTATTGACACTTTCTAAGAAGAAACTTCACCTCAGAGATCTCCCCTGGATCTCCTCTATACGAGACAAGACGATCAAGCTTCCTCCGCAAATGCTGGTAGGCAATGTACATACCAAGCTGCTTCTTCTTACTTATGGCCTTGAAAAGTCCAATCGCCCTTTGTTTCACAAGTTCCCACCACTCTGACTTACTGCTGCAAAAGTCCAGAATAGAAACCTGTGCCTGGAAAAAATCCTCAAAGGATTGTCTTACCTCTACGTCTTCCAGGAGAGCCGAATTCAGTTTCCAGGTACCCCTTCCCCTGGGTGGAGTGTCCGAGGCATTCAGAGTCACAGACAGCATACAGTGGTCAGAGAACTCCACCGCCCTCAACTCAGGAGCCGAGAAAGCAGAGTTCTCCTTTAAAAAAAACCTATCTATCCTACTCTGACTATTTCCTCTCTGAAATGTGAATCCCGTGCTGCCAGGGCAGTGCTTAATATGCACATCTACCAGGCCTGCTTGTCTCACCATATCTCTAAGAAAAACGCTATCATACGCCAGCCTGTCTATGGAGCCTCTCCTGTCTTCAGGCCTAATTATGGTGTTAAAATCACCTCCAAAGACAACCTGCTGGGACGTAAAAAGGAAGGGCTTGATCTCTGTGAGGAGGCATTTCCTGCCCCATCTTGACTGCGGTCCATAGATATTAATCAGACGCAAGTCCTGCCCCCTAACAGAGACGTCCAAGACCATGCATCTCCCAATCTCTACCTCAATTACCCGCCGGCACGTTACCATATCGGTTTTAAAAAGGACCGCAACTCCGCTGCAGGGCTCTGCCGCAAGAGACCAAAAGGAGGGACCGCATCTCCACTCCCTTTTTGCTAGATGGACATCGGCCAAAGTATTGAGCCAGGTCTCTTGCAAAAATAAAATCTCGGCATCAAACTCGCTGAGCAAAAATAAGGCAATATCACGAGCTCTTGCAGATTTCATGCTGGCGACATTAATGGTCGCCACCTTTATCGGAGTGGGAACTGCCATCAGGATGATTGGGGTAGTCGTTTCTTAACCTTTGCCACACTCTCATCACCAGAAACAGCTCTCTTCAAACTACGTGACTCCCCCTCATCCATGGATGATAAAGAAAAAGATACATCAGACATCCCATCACCTGACAAAACTGAAAAGGTGTTGCCAAGAGGAACCCCTCCTGGGTCCGACTCTGAGGAAGAAATAACTACTTTATTTGTCTTCCTCTTCTTCTTTTTCTTCCTCCTAAACGTCTCCCACCCCTCATCATCCGAATCCCCCCCAACAGAGGGTGAGACATGGGACATGGACACCCTTCCATCAGCCCCACCCCCATCCAGCACCCCCACACTCCCCTGACCACGTTTGCGCTGCCGAGGGACAGGGACTGGAGGCTGAGAAGGAAGATCCGCTAAACCTGCCCCCCCAGCAGCTTCCGCTAGTCTGGAGGACCTACGTACAGCAGGAATAGGGACCACCACATGGGGGACAGACTTAGGGACCACATCACTAGAGGGAACAGAATCTGAAACAACAGATGGAACTGACACAGGAGGGACAACATTACCAGGGGGAACAGAACCTGAAACAGATGGAACAGACACAGGAGGGACAGACTCAGGGACAACATTACCAGGGGAAACAGAATCCAAAACAACAGATGGAACAGACACAGGGGGGACAACAACAGTTACAGCAGCCTCATCCTCCTTATCCAGCCTCTGCAGCTCAGCCTCCAATCCTGGCAGGTTATGTAAAGCCTCTGGACACTTACTGTAAGGATGGCCAAGCTTTTGGCACAGATTGCATCGAATTTGGGTACAATCCTTTGCCAAATGGTCCAGACCCTGGCATAGCGAACACTTTTTACGGGTGCAGGTAGAGGCAAAATGGCCCTTTTCACCACATTTATTGCAGACTTTGGGCTGTCCCTGGTAGAATATAGTCAGCCGATCTCTTCCCAGGAAAGCTGAACAGGGCAGATGTTGGACTACATTGCCCAGCACCCCCAATTTTAGCGACACTGTCCAGGCCCCTGTCCATATCCCATGTTCATCCAGGACCTTCCGCAGTGGAGTGAGGACCTCACCATATCGGCGTAGCCATACTATCAAATCAGCCTCTGGTATGGATTCGTTACGCACCAGGATGGTCACCGATTTTATCAGAGGCTGCCTGGAAATCACCTTTGGCACCAAACCACTCCACTGCGAAAGGCCCTGGCACCTCCTATGTCGCTCCCAAAATAAATCCAACCCCTCAGGTTTTACAAAAGATAAATCAAATTCATAACTCCCCACTGGGCAAATCAAAGCAAAAATATCCACAGCTTTAAACCCCATTTCCAAAATCAACTCAGCCACCCTCCCCCTCACTGGTGGGGTCCCCTCCCCCTCCCACTTGAACTGAACCACATTCCTCCTCCTATACCCACTACCAATCCCACCACCAAACCCCCCTATATTGTGACCACCAATATTTACAGCATTCCCCCCACCCTCCTTGGTGCGACTCCCTACAACAGATGCATAACTCCCCATATTCCTCCCACCAGAAGAGACATTTGTTTGTTTTGAGCCCTCTGACACATTTCCAGCGGATATCGATTGTACAGATTTGGTCTGTACAATCGATGAGTCTTTCTTCTGCTGAGCAGAAAGAGAAATGTCATTTTTATCTTGGTCAGCAATATTAACCCCTTCACCTCCACCCACCACATTCACTGCCTTATCAATATTATTGCTGTCATTATTTCCTGGCACATTCATAGTTCCTGCCGTGTCCTCAGTCACTGCTGTCCCCATACACACTTCACCTCCAGGCCGACTCTTCTCCTCCATCAGGACAGGACCATCAGCTGAGCCGGGTGAATGTTGTCCTAATACAGCAACAGGTGAATCACTGCAGGAGACTTCCATGGCTGTCTCCACTTCACATGCTGCACTGTGCAGATCCCCTCCCCCACCTGCATCAATCAACCCAGGTGAAGGTGAAACAGGCTCTCTGGAGCTGGCAGCCATCTTGCTTGTGGAACTACAAGTCTCAGCAGTTTTAGCAAAATCCAGGCGTGGGGTGCATGATGGAGATCCATCCACATGGTGGGCTGATGACACCTCTGCCAGGGGCTCTCCCTCCATGTCTGCAGAGGGTTTCCTTGTAGCAGGCATCTCCTTCCCTCTCTGTTCCTCAGCCGGGACACCATCCACTACAGCAGGTGGGGCAGACATGTTGGATGGAGGCTGTACAGCGCACTGGGATCCCTCCACCAGTGCTGGCTCTGCCGGTCTGCAATCCCTCCGTTCATCCTCAGGGACCTCCGATGGTTCACCAACAGACCTGTCTGCCCTCAGGGGTGACTCCATCTGCTGGATGAAACGTAGGGTGCCATGTTCATTCTCAACCCCCTGGCTGGTTGCCGCTGGCGATTCCCCAGCCTGACATGGGGGGAGAGGTGCAGAGACAGATGAGGCCGGGTTGTCTGTTACCTGCTGATCCACAGAACTCACCGATGTCTGGCTGGAAAATCTCCTCTCATTTTTAAATTTTTCAGCAAAAGCTCCGCTTCTGTCCTTCAGTTTATTCAAAAATAAAGATTGTTTCTTTACTTTCTCCTCCATTTGCTGCAACTCTGGCTTCATGGCCAAACGGTTTTTACTCCAGGCCTGGAAATACTTGGTCTTGAAGTTTTTATGTTCAGCTTTTAAACATTTAAGTTTCTCCTCAGCCCTTCCGATTGCCCGAAAACGGTCAACAATCTTCTGTCTGTAGGCATCCACGTTCTCAGCAGGGCCTGGACCCACAGACAGATCCTCCACCTCCTCCTCCTCACTAGGCCCCGTATCATCAGGGGAATCCATCCCAGGGCCTCCCCCAGGATCAGGCATTATTCCTGGGCTGAGCTAGCAGGCAAAGCCCAGGCTTGAAAAAAGGTGTGGTTCTCAGAGAGCTCCTTGGGTGTGTCCTCCTCCTCCTTCCCACTGATCACCAATGTAAGGAACATTCTTCTCACTGATCACCAATGTAAGGAACATTCTTCCCACTGATCACCAATGTAAGGAACATTCTTCTCACTGATCACCAATGTAAGGAGCATTCTTCTCACTGATCACCAATGTAAGGAACATTCTTCTCACTGATCACCAATGTAAGGAACATTCTTCTCACTGATCACCAATGTAAGGAACATTCTTCTCACTGATCACCAATGTAAGGAACATTCTTCCCACTGATCACCAATGTAAGGGACATTCTTCTCATTGATGCCCAATGACTGTTTTTTATTGGGGGTTCCCCTAGACCTGAAAATTTTAGGGGTTCCTCTGGGGTAAAAAGGTTGCCATAGTAAATACAGAACGGCCTCAGAAGTACTCTGTGACTACCTGGATAACTGAAAAGCATGTTTCCATTCTCTGTTTATAGGACTCGGGCGTTTCCTGCTCTCTCGGCTGGAGGGCATGTTGTTCTTTTAGCAAATAATCAGCTCAATTACAGGTAACAGAAACTGCCATTCAAAGTACAAATGTGTATTCCTTATCCATTAACACCTCAATTAAGATCAGCGTTCTGAGTGAGAAAAGCAGCTTCCTCCTGAAAAGCGAAAGTCCAAAACACCTGAATATACTCTGATGGGTTTGAATTCAAGCAAGTCGGGAACCCAATGATGTGTCTATTAAGAAGCCGTGATTGGGGTGCCCTCTGTCACCTCAGACCTTTGCTTATAACATTTAAAGTGCAAAGTGCAAACAATAAATGGTTGGCAACACTTGCTGTATATTTAGTGGAATTAATTAATGTCTCTTTGCGCTTTAAATGTTTTTTTTATTATTATTTTTTTTCCTATTTTTTATTTCATTGAATATTATATTGTTTTATCTAATTAAAAATGAACATTTCTGTATATTTAGTGGAAGAAATCAATGTCTCTTTGCATGTTAAAATGTTATTTTATTTATTATTATTTTTTTAATTTAGTTAAAATTTTATATTTTTTTTTATCTCAGCAAACATGAAATTTTCTGTATATTTTATGTAATTAATGAATTTATATATTTTATTATATTGTATTTTGTATTATTTATTTTCTATTGTTTGTATATGCCACTTAATATACAGCAAGCACCACTTTTTACCAATTTTTTTCTATTTATTATTCAATTTATATTAATTTAACTTTGTATCTTTTTTTTTTTTATTCTATTTATTATTTTTATATTATTATTTTTTAATCTCACAAAAAAAAAATCTAATTTTCTGTATATTTAGTGGAATTAATTCCTGTCTCTTTGCACTTTAAATTTTATTTTATTTTATTATATTTTATTATTTTTTTTCTATTTTTTATTTTTTTTTATTTAAATTTCATTTTATTTTATATGATATTTTTTATCTCACCAAATAAATGAAATTTTTGTTGCAGGGGATGCCCATAATCTGACTTGTAATTTGCATCTATGAAAATCAATGAGCCAATCACACAAGCAGGAAATGCCTCCTGGTGGCTATATTGCATATCTGGGGGGGGGGGGGGGGGGTCCTTATACATCTGTGTACAGAACGCCTCCTGGTCACCGTATTGCATATCTGGGGGGCGGTCCTTATAAATCTGTGTACAGAACGCCTCCTGGTCACCATATTGCTTATCTGGGGGGCGGTCCTTATACCATCGGTGCACAGAACGCCTCTTGGTCACCATATTGCATATCTGGGGGGCGGTCCTTATACCATCGGTGTACAGAACGCCTCCTGGTCACCATATTGCATATCTGGGGGGCGGTCCTTATAAATCTGTGTACAGAACGCCTCCTGGTCACCGTATTGCATATCTGGGGGCGGTCCTTATAAATCTGTGTACAGAACGACTCCTGGTCACCATATTGCTTATCTGGGGGGCGGTCCTTATACCATCGGTGCACAGAACGCCTCTTGGTCACCATATTGCATATCTGGGGGGCGGTCCTTATACCATCGGTGCACAGAACGCCTCTTGGTCACCATATTGCATATCTGGGGGGCGGTCCTTATACCATTGGTGTACAGAACGCCTCCTGGTCACCATATTGCATATCTGGGGGGCGGTCCTTATAAATCTGTGTACAGAACGCCTCCTGGTCACCGTATTGCATATCTGGGGGCGGTCCTTATAAATCTGTGTACAGAACGCCTCCTGGTCACCGTATTGCATATCTGGGGGCGGTCCTTATAAATCTGTGTACAGAACGCCTCCTGGTCACTGTATTGCATATCTGGGGGGCGGTCCTTATAAATCTGTGTACAGAACGACTCCTGGTCACCATATTGCATATCTGGGGGGCGGTCCTTATAAATCTGTGTACAGAACGCCTCCTGGTCACCATATTGCATATCTGGGGGCGGTCCTTATAAATCTGTGTACAGAACGCCTCCTGGTCATCGTATTGCATATCTGGGGGCGGTCCTTATAAATCTGTGTACAGAACGCCTCCTGGTCATCGTATTGCATATCTGGGGGCGGTCCTTATAAATCTGTGTACAGAACGCCTCCTGGTCATCGTATTGCATATCTGGGGGGCGGTCCTTATAAATCTGTGTACAGAACGACTCCTGGTCACCGTATTGCATATCTGGGGGGCGGTCCTTATAAATCTGTGTACAGAACGACTCCTGGTCACCGTATTGCATATCTGGGGGGCGGTCCATATACCATCTGTGTACAGAACACCTCCTGGTGGCCATATTGCATATATATATATATATATATATATATATATATGTGTGTGTCAGAGTGAATGTGAATGGAAGTGATGTATAATGATTAATCAGCTGCTGCACCTGCAGGGTCCTAATGAAGAAAGTAGCAGGGTCTGCATCCCTTTAGATGCAATTTCCTTTTTTTGGGATTATCTCACCGAAATCTGCAACAAAGTTTGTTACAATCCCGGGAATGTACAGAGATCACCCGGGGTGGGGGGATGTTTATTGTGGAGTATAAATAAGACAGGACGGGGAATTTCCCAAGGGACAGCCATGGTCCAGGCCGGCTACTGGACATGCCCTATGACCCCCTCTATGTGTTTAGTTGGAATTCAGAATGTTAGAACAATCCTCCTGACTCCGGGGTCCTTGGACTAGTAAAAAACAAACAGATTATACGGTGATGGAGATTACACAAAGCAATTATCAGGCGGTGGCCGCCGTTATTTTCCACTTATTAGGGACAAGACAAATAAATCGATGATAAGGAGAGATTGGCGGGATTATCAGGACAAGGTTCAGCTAACAGAAGTCATAATGACAAAAAAAATAAAAAAGTCTATATAAACGCCAATCCATTGGAGCACCTCGTCAGAGATAAACCCCACACCATCCTTATCCTTCATCTTCTCTTGTGTTGTGAAAGTTGCGCAATTCCCCTCCCCCTGCCTTTGAAAAGCGATTGAACGGTCTGAAAACGAACATTTCTTGGATGAATTTCTCCTGGTATGTGGCCAGCTTCAGTATAAGACATTATAAAAGATTGTTGTGCTAAAAGTATATAGTTATCCTTTAATCACTTTAAAGCCCCCCCGCCCCCCCCCTCCTGCCCTGGACAATTTTCAGCTCTCAGCGCTGTCGCACTTTGAATGACAATTTGCTCAGTCATTCAACACTGTACACAAATTACACAGTAACAAATTGCACAGTAACGGCACAAAGTAACAGAGCACAGTGACTGAGCACAGTGACTGAGCACAGTGACTGAGCACAGTGACTGAGCACAGTGACTGAGCACAGTGACTGAGCACAGTGACAGCGCACAGTGACTGAGCACAGTGACTGAGCACAGTGACTGAGCACAGTGACTGAGCACAGTGACAGCGCACAGTGACTGAGCACAGTGACTGAGCACAGTGACTGAGCACAGTGACTGAGCACAGTGACTGAGCACAGTGACAGCGCACAGTGACAGCGCACAGTGACAGCGCACAGTGACAGCGCACAGTGACAGAGCACAGTGACAGAGCACAGTGACAGCGCACAGTGACAGAGCACAGTGACAGAGCACAGTGACGGCACACAGTAACAGAGCACAGTGACCGTGCACAGTGACCGTGCACAGTGACAGAGCACAGTGATGGCGCACAGTGACGATGCACAGTGACGGCGCACAGTGACGGCGCACAGTAACAGAGCACAGTGACGGCACACAGTAACAGAGCACAGTGACGGCACACAGTAACAGAGCACAGTGATGGCACACAGTAACAGAGCACAGTGACGGCACACAGTAACAGAGCACAGTGACGGTGCACAGTGACGGCACACAGTAACAGAGCACAGTGACGACGCACAGTGAAGGTGCACAGTGATCCTGCACAGTGACGGTGCAGTGACGGCGTACAGTGATGACGCACAGTTTTATTTGCTATTTTTTTCCACGAAAGTGGAGTTACCCTTTAACAAATACTGATCTGTATTACTTTGTGTCTTTTACATCTGTCAGTGTGTGTAGTTCTCTATCCGGCCAGCAGAGGCAGTGGAGGAGCCCAGAGGACTCCATATGGTTCATTCTGAGTCTTCCTGTCTTGCTGCTGACTCACCCGGGTGCAGAGAGATAATCTTCACTTTAATTAAAGATTGGGAGCCGTCGCCGGCGGGTTATACTACATGCGGCTCTTACAGTTTCATTTTTCCTGAAGAGGATTAGAGAGTCTATTAATAGGCGCTGCGCTCGCTACCTGCCAGCTCCGCTCACCTATGAGCACCACATATAGCTAGCTTTGTTTGCTGGCCTCCAACTTTCAGCACGTCTTCCTTGTAAGATGTCAAAGATTTTTTGGGGTAGCTTGTCACACGTTTTTAGTATTTTTGTGTGTTTTTAAAGCATTTTTAAGCTTTGGAATTTTGAATTTTTTTTATTAGCCAATAGAGAAAAATATAATCCGTTTCGCCATTTGTTTTTTGTTTTTCAGCTTTTTTATTTATTATTTATTTTTTATATTATAAATTTTTTTCTAGTTAGAGATAGGGGTTAGTGTTAGGGGTTAATTAATTGTATATACACACATACATTATATATATATATATATATATATATATATACATTTATATATAAAATTTCTTATGTTAGGGTTAGGTTATTTATTTCTTATTATTTATTTTTTATATTATTATTTTGTTAGGGTTAGAGGGAAAGGGTTAGAGTTAGGGGTTAGTGTTAATTAATTATTTTATTTATTTTATTATTATTTTTATTATTATTATTATTATTATACCTTTTTGTTAGGGTAAGTGTTAGGGGTTAATTTATTGATTTATTTATTTTGTTAGCATTAGAGGTTAATTAATTAAATAATACATTATTATTATTATTATTATTTATTCATTATTTTTTCAGTTGGGATAGGGGGTTGGGAGTGAGGCCTGGTTCACACCTATGCAGGTTGCAGTTTGCATATTCCAGATGCAGTTTGAGTTTTTCAATACACGTTTTTGATCCACTGAAGTCAATGTAACCAAAAACTAGAAAAAAAGTCCCCATAAAATGCACAGATGTGAACTACATCCATAGGAAACCATGTTATATGGACTGTAGTGCGTTTCTGCAAAACAGAAAACGCACTAAAAAATGCATAGGTGTGAACCAGGCCTTAGGGTTGGGGTTAGTGTTAAGGTCTGGGGTTGGGGTTGGGGTTAGTGTTAAGGTTTAGGGTTGGGGTTAGTGTTAAGGTTTAGGGTTGGGGTTAGTGTTAAGGTTTAGGGTTGGGGTTAGTGTTAAGGTTTAGGGTTGGGGTTAATGTATTTATTATTTATTCATCTTATTCATTGATTTTTGGTTACTTATTGATTCAATATTAATATTTATTTTTATTTAATTATAGCATTTGAGCAGAAAAATGCTCAAAAATCACATTAGGCATCACACAACAGGTCCTCTTGCTCAGCATCTAGCAGGTGGATACACAGCCAAGGAGAATTATGGCCTTTTCATTTTAGACGCACCCTAACAGGTTCAGGTTTAGTCCATGGGCTGTGGTCTGCTGGACGGTATATTGTGTTGTTTTAGTGCACATCACACCAACATTGTGTTGTAAAGGGGGCCAATCAAGATGGCTGAAGATTCACACAGAGAAGAAGACCAGCTGAAGATGTGTGCCTTGAAGAAGACTGGCCAACAAGAGCCATACCTCGAAGAAGACTGGCCGAAGAACCATACCTTGAAGAGGACCAGCCAAAGAGCCATACCTGGAAGAAGACCGGCTGAAGTTCCGTATCTTAAAGAGGACCAGTCAAAAATCCATACCTGGAAGAAGACCGGTCGAAGATCCGTATCTTAAAGAGTACCAGCCAAAGAGCCATACCTGGAAGAAGAATGGCCAAAAATTCGTACCTCAAAGTGGACCGGCCAAAGAGCCATACCTGGAAGAAGAATGGCCAAAAATTTGTACCTCAAAGTGGACCGGCCAAAGAGCCATACCTGGAAGAAGACTGGCCGAAGTTCCGTATATTAAAGAGGACCAGCCCAAGAGCCATACCTGGAAGAAGAGCAGCCGAAGATCCGTATCTTAAAGAGGACCAGTCAAAGAGCCATACCTGGAAGAAGACTGGCCAGAGTTCCGTATCTTAAAGAGGACCAGTCAAAGAGCCATACCTGGAAGAAGACTGGCCAGAGTTCCGTATCTTAAAGAGGACCAGTCAAAGAGCCATAACTGGAAGAAGACTGTCTGAAGTTCCGTATCTTAAAGAGGTCCAGCCAAAGAGCCATACCTAGAAGAAGAAGACTGGCCGAACGTTCATACCTCAAAGGGGACCAGCCAAAGAGCTATACCTGAAAGAAGCCTGGCCGAAAATTCGTACCTCAAAGTGGACCAACCCAAGAGCCATACCTGGAAGAAGACTGTCCAGAGTTCTGTATATTAAAGAGGACCAGCTAAAGAGCCATACCTGGGAGAAGAGCAGCTGAAGATCCGTATCTTAAAGAGGACTAGCTAAAGAGCCATAACTGGAAGAAAACTGTCCGAAGTTCCGTATCTTAAAGAGGTCCAGCCAAAGAGCCATACCTAGAAGAAGAAGACTGGCCGAAAGTTCGTACCTCAAAGTGGACTGGCCAAAAAGCCATACCTGGAAGAAGACCGGCCGAAGACGTGTACCTCAAAGAGGACTGACAACAAGAACCATGCCTGAAAGAAGACTGTCTGAAAATGCGTACCTCCAAAGGAATGGGCAAAGAGCAAAAAATGGAAGTAGACCAGCCGAAGATGTCAGCAGCTGACGATGGAGCTCATGCACACCCCATCACTATAGTAGAGGAGAGTATAGTTCCACTTTAATACACAAATCATGTTGACAATTTCAGACAACCCTATACCCTCAGCAGCTCTTTAATGGACCCTTTCTCTATTTCTGCCTCATCAGTTTTTCTCTTTGTTGCAGTTGGACCGGTGCTCGAGGTTGTCCATCCTGACTATCGGTGAGCTGGGGGTTGCACACAAGCAAAGGACATTCAGATGAAAGTGCAAAGTCTTCACGTTGCTCAGCAGAACGTTCTTGTCATCAGTGAAGTGGTACAAGCTTGCACTAATGTATGACCCGGTGATAAGATCCGGTGACACTGCTGCTGAAACATGCCGAACAGGTGCTACGCTTGTCAATGGGGCAGATACGGAAATAATAAAATGGCAATTCCCACCAAAGCAAATAGAAATTCTATCATGCTGGCCACACGTGGAACAGGCTGCTGCCACCTCCAACCAGCTTTTGATGGATAACACAACCAAAAGTGATCAGAGGTTCTTTTACATTGGCAGCAGCTTTTTCTGTCGCATCCAAAAACCGATCTGTTGGTTGGTAGTTGGCAATATTGCCTCCTCATTGCCTGCTTTAACCTTATAAAGCCCACACCACTACAATGCAACTGCAGAGCAAGGCCGGATATAGGGGGGTGCTGGGGTCCCTCAGATTTCAGTTGTTCCCCTCCTAAGCCAGGCCCCCCATGGGGTGTAGTGCCTGGCCCACTGAGCTCCTCCCCCATACCCGCACACATGGCCAGGACAAGGAGGGGGGGGGCAGCCTAGCGCAGTGAACTCCTAAACAGAATAGAATAAAAATGTCAGGTCAGTGGCAGAGAGCAGAGAGCCAGGGGGAGGTGCGGGCTGTGCTGTGCTCTTCCCCCTCCTGTCAGAACAGCGCTCCTCCATACAGCAGATGACACAGGATTGCTCTTAGATTTGACTGTACATGGTTTGATTACCTGCCCCCTGCTGACCCCTATCCTCTGCCCTACTGACTCCCTGTACACTGTCCTGCTGCCCTGATAACCCGCTGTAAACTGCCCTACAAATTATTAGGCCCTGTACACTGCCCTACAAACTGCTAGCCCTATCCTCTGCCCTACTGACCCCCTGTAGACTGCCCCACTGAGCCAATGCATACTACCCTGCTGCCCCCTGTCATCTGTCCTAATAACCCTTCTACAATGCCCTATAACCCACTGTACACTGTCCTACTGACCCTTGTACACTGCTCCTCTGACACCTGTACACTGCCCTGCTGCCCTGATAACACGCTGTAAACTGCCCCACAAACGAATAGGCCCTGTATACTGTCCCTCAAACTGCTGATCCCATTCTCTGCCCTACTGACCCCCTGTAGACTGCCCAGCCGACCCACTGCATACTGCCCTGCTGCCCCTTGTCATCTGTCCTAATAACCCTTCTACAATGCCCTATAACTTACTGTATACTGTCCTACAAACTAATAGCCCCTGTACACTGCCCTATAAACTGCTGACCCTATTCCTCTGTCCCTCTGACCCCTGTACACTGCCCTACTGACCCCCTGTACACTGCCCCACTGACCCCCTGTACACTGCCCCACTGACCCCCTGTACACTGCCCCACTGACCCCCTGTACACTGCCCCACTGACCCCCTGTACACTGCCCCACTGACCCCCTGTACACTGCCCCACTGACCCCCTGTACACTGCCCCACTGACCCCCTGTACACTGCCCCACTGACCCCCTGTACACTGCCCCACTGACTCCCTGTACACTGCCCTACTGACCCCCTGTACACCGCCCTACTGACCCCCTGTACACTGCCCCTCTGACCCCTGTACACTGCCCTACTGACTCCTATACACTGCCCTACTGCCCTCTATACACTGTCCTACTGACCCCTGTACAATGCCCTACTGCCCCCTGTACAATGCCCTACTGCCCCCTGTACAATGCCCTACTGCCCCCTGTACAATGCCCTACTGCCCCCTGTACAATGCTCTACTGCCCCCCTGTACAACTGCCATACTAACCTCCCATCCTCTGACGCACCCCCGGAATACTTTACTGTAGAACAATTGAATGGGTTGCATTTGGCTGTGGTCCTGCCCAAGGAATATATGTGGCCCTATTAGGTCGCTGATGTCACAAGCACCCCCAATCCGGGACCAAACAAATGCAAGCTCATCCCCAGACACAGGTGGTATAAAGGTCCTGGTGGTCCTGGTGGCAGATGTCCTGGGTGCAGCACCCCCATGCAATTGAGGGGGAGGTATAGCTTGCCAAAATCAGGCTTCAGATTGGTGGCTGCCAACCAGAAGGCTGAAGCCTGCGCCAACATGCCCGCCCCACCCAACCACAGCCTACAATAAAAAAAACTCACAGCTGCTAGAGGGCAAGTGCTTGGCTATGCATGCACAATGCACACACCATGGCAACCATGGGAAGCCAGAGGACTGCTGGTAGGGAATGGGTGCAGGGTGATACGCCCATTCCACGCAGCAACCTCATCCTGAGTGCACAGCAGAAGCTCCAGGAGACAGACCCTTCCACCAAACATGTGAGGTGCTCTCTGGAATACGTCTGCACATAAATCACATAGAACACCGACAAAGGTAAAAGTTTAGCTGCTTTTTGCCGTGGTTGTATTATATGTTCAGTAAAAGCTTCCACCTGTGGTTCTTTAACTACTTCGGCTCCGGAAGGTTTTACCCCCCTTCCTGACCCGGCCATTTTTTGCGATTCGGCACTGTGTCGCTTTAAATGACAATTGCGCGGTCGTGCGATGTTGTGCACAAACAAAATTCACGTCCTTTTTTCCCCACAAATCGAGCTTTCTTTTAGTGGTATTTGATCACCTCTGCAGCTTTTATTTTTTGCGCTATAAACATAAAAAAAAAAAGACTGACAATTGTGAAAAAAAAAAACATTATTTTTTACTTTCTGCAATTTAAAAAAATAAATAAAAAAAATCTAATTTCTTCCTCAGTTTAGGCTGATATATATTCCGCTACATATTTTTGGTAAAAAAAAATCCCAATAAGCGTATATTGATTGGTTTGTGCAAAAGTTAAAGCGTCTACAATCTACGGGATAGATTTAAGAACTTTTATTTATTAATTTTTTTACTAGTAACAGTGGCAATCAGCGATTTTTAGCAGGACTGCGACATTGCAGAAGGACAAATCTGACCCCAAGTGACACTTTTTGGGGACCAGTGGCACCAATACAGTGATCAGTGCTGAATAATATGCACTGTCACTGTACTAATGACACTGGCTGGGAAGGGGTTAACATCAGGGGCGATCAAAGGCTTAATTGTGTCCCTAGGGCAGTGATGGCGAACCTTTACACTCCAGATGTTTTGGAACTACATTTCCCATGATGCTTAGGCACTCTACAGTGTAGTGGAGCATCATGGGAAATGTAGTTCCAAAACATCTGGGGTGCCGAGGTTCGCCATCACTGCCCTAGGGAGTGCTTGCTAGCTGTGGGGGGAGGTGCTCTGACTGGGTGAAGACTTGCTTAGCAGGAACACAAGATCTCCATCTTCTCCCCTGTCAGATCGCCGTTCCCACTCTCCCGGGTGTCCAGCGGACATCGGGTTTGCCGGACCCACTTGTTGGCATCCCCTGTGTCCAATCAGCGTGCAAGCGCGTCTTCGGCAGCGTGAGTGCGCCACCCAGTGGCTATTGCATGAAATGACGTACGGGTATGTGATTTCGTGCAATAGAGATGTCCTGAGGCAAGGACATTTTTAAAAAGAACAAGCTCTCTTGCAGATATAGCAGATAGAGAGATGAGTCAAACCATTTAGCACTGGAAAAAAAAGAAGAATCATTCTTTTTTCCCCTCATACCTCAGCGCACCGGTGATGAAGAAAAAGAAAAGCACTTGCAAGACCAGTAAAATGAATACAAGTGACATCTAGATGGAAGGAGCGGTTTTCTGCTCCCTGATTGGATGATAACACAGGCACATTCCTATTGTTCATCCATTGAGTTCGCTACCATAGGGGGTGAGATCTCACGCGGTGCGGTGACGGTTAACCGGTTAGGATCCATACCGCACATGGAATACATGGACGGACTTTGATCTGTGGTTTCATCAAATCAACATATGTGATTATATTGATGGATTGATACGGACTTTATACAATTTCAATTTGAGCGCTGCTAATGTTGCATTTTATTCAGCATATATGTTTATGCTTAAAAAATATGAACTGGAGTTTGGCTTCAGTTTGTTCGTGTATTGAAGTCAGATAGTACATCTAACACCCCCCCCCCCCCCCCCAGACTGACAATGCTGTTGTCCAAAGGTGCCCCTGTGCTCCTTCATCCAGAGTAGAAGCACTCTAATACAGGAGGTGTGTTACTGGCCAGATCACCAGGTAAAAGCCTAAAAAAAATAAAAATAAACTAAACCGAATGCAGCCACCACATCTAATGATTGGTGATCTGCAATATGTGACATCCTTGGTTTTGGGTGTAATAGCACTTTAACGTGCAAAGATAAAACTTTGTTAGTCCTAGTCAAACTCTTTCCTTACTGGCCGGTAGGTTGGGGCCCAAATCTGGCATTGGCGCACCCAGATAAAGTTCCTCCAATTCTGGGTATAAGAGCCTGCACCGTGTCCTAAGCAAACACTATGGTTCCCCATTAGTAGGAGTAGTGGGGCTTGTCCAGTGGCCTCTCACCAACTCCCGTGCTCTTGGTTCCCCATTAGTAGGAGTAGTGGGGCTTTTCCCGTGGCCTCTCACCAACTCCTGTGCTCCTGGTTCCCCATTAGTAGGAGTAGTGGGGTTTGTCCGATGGCCTCTCATCAACTCCTGTGCTCCCGGTTCCCCATTAGTAGGAGTAGTGGGGCTTGTCTGGTGGCCTCTCACCAACTCCTGTGCTCCTGGTTCCCCATTAGTAGGAGTAGTGGGGCTTGTCTGGTGGCCTCTCACCAACTCCTGTGCTCCCGGTTCCCCATTAGTAGGAGTAGAGGGGCTTGTCCGGTGGCCTCTCACCAACTCCTGTGCTCCCGGTTCCCCATTAGTAGGAGTAGTGGGGCTTGTCCGGTGGCCTCTCACCAACTCCTGTGCTCCTGCTTCCCCATTAGTAGGAGTAGTGGGGCTTGTCCTGTGGCCTCTCACCAACTCCTGTGCTCCCGGTTCCCCATTAGTAGGAGTAGTGGGGCTTGTCCTGTGGCCTCTCACCAACTCCCGTGCTCTTGGTTCCCCATTAGTAGGAGTAGTGGGGCTTTTCCCGTGGCCTCTCACCAACTCCTGTGCTCCTGGTTCCCCATTAGTAGGAGTAGTGGGGTTTGTCCGATGGCCTCTTACCAACTCCTGTGCTCCCGGTTCCCCATTAGTAGGAGTAGTGGGGCTTGTCCGGTGGCCTCTCACCAACTCCTGTGCTCCTGGTTCCCCATTAGTAGGAGTAGTGTGGCTTGTCCGGTGGCCTCCCACCAACTCCCGTGCTCTTGGTTCCCCATTAGTAGGAGTAGTGGGGCTTTTCCCGTGGCCTCTCACCAACTCCTGTGCTCCTGGTTCCCCATTAGTAGGAGTAGTGGGGTTTGTCCGATGGCCTCTCACCAACTCCTGTGCTCCTGGTTCCCCATTAGTAGGACTAGTGTAGCTTATCCGGTGTCCTTTCGACAACTCCTGTGCTCCTGGTTCCCCATTAGTAGTAGTAGTGTGGCTTGTCCGGTGGCCTCTCACCAACTCCTGTGCTCCTTCATCCAGAATGGGGGAACTCTAATGCCGGCCATACACGGTTCGAATTTCGAAAGAATTTTCTTTCAAAAATCGTATCTAAGAATTTTCGTATGAATTTGGCACCATTAGTGGGGGCTGCAGCAACAGCCGATTTTCGTGCGGAAATAAAATTGGAGGAATCGGACATGTTGGAAATTTTTTGAAAAACGAACGATTTTCTAATCAATGATGGGAGAATTGTGCGAGAAATGTAATAAGAAAAGGAAATTTACGGAGAGAAAAGAAGATTCCCGGCCAAGAAAATTCTTTTCTGTAACAACATGAGGTGAAATTGAAGGCTTGGTCGGCCGAATTTCGAAAATCAATGGTGGCGTCATCGGATCACCAAAAAAAAACGAATTTTCTGATTTTGAAAAGAAAATTCGTTTGAAATTCGACCGTGTATGGCCTGCCTAAGGCTAGGTTCTAGGGGTCAACCAATTATCGGAGCGGCCGATATTCACCTTGTTCAAAGTATCGGTCAAAAACGTACGGATATTACCACTATTGCTTCAGGTTGTTGTTTTGAATACCTTCAAGTGCAGAGGAGGGGTTGGTGTCTTATAGACCCCCGATCCCTCCATAAAGACCCCCGATCCCTCCATAAAGACCCCTGATCCCTCCATAAAGACCCCCGATCCCTCCATAAAAACCCCCGATCCCTCCATAAAGACCCCCGATCCCTCCATAAAAACCCCCGATCCCTCCATAAAAACCCCCGATCCCTCCATAAAGACCCCCGATCCCTCCATAAAGACCCCCGATCCCTCCATAAAAACCCCCGATCCCTCCATAAAGACCCCCGATCCCTCCATAAAAACCCCCGATCCCTCCATAAAAACCCCCGATCCCGCCATAAAAACCCCCGATCCCTCCATAAAGACCCCCGATCCCTCCATAAAGACCCCCGATCCCTCCATAAAAACCCCCGATCCCTCCATAAAAACCCCCGATCCCTCCATAAAGACCCCCGATCCCTCCATAAAGACCCCCGATCCCTCCATAAAGACCCCCGATCCCTCCATAAAAACCCCCGATCCCTCCATAAAGACCCCCGATCCCTCCATAAAGAGTACCTGTCTCCGCCTATTACTGTCACAAAGATTTTACATTTCTTGTGACAGCAATGAATGTGATAAAAAAATAAATAAAAATTAAAAGGACAGTGTAAAAATAAAAACTTTAAATGTACAAAATATCGGCACCTAAAATCAGCCTGAAAGGTGGCCCAAAAAAATCCTTATCATATCGGCCCTGAAAAAATCATATCGGTCGCCCCCCTACTAGGCTCACATCCTGTGCGGCCCGAGGTTTTATGCGGGCGCGAGCCCCCATTCGTTTGAATGGCCTGCCATGCCCCGCGACATGTAAAAAAGAAGCCCCTGCCCTATATTTGAAATCCACATTGGGAACCGAGGTGCGGGTGCGAATTCCAGTGCGAGCGGCGCGCCATTAGGATTCATGTTACCCGCCCGCGGGTCCTGCGTTTTCACTGTGCTGGCGGCTGTAGCTACGGGAATTTTTGGCGCGGGCCCCACCCGCACAGGTATGAGCCTAGCCTAATACAGGGGGTGTGTTACTGGCCAGATCAATAGGTGAAAACAGAGGAGAACAAGAACTAAAAAAAGAAAACGAATGCAGCCGCCACATGTAATGATTGGAAAGCTGCAATATATGACATTTTGGGTTTTGGGGTTAATGCCGCTTTAAGCTTTGTGTCTTCAGGGAAGGGAAATATTTTCCTCCTTGTCATTTACTGCTCTGCGCTGATGAAACTGTCTGGCGTGAAATGTGTCAGGAATAATAATGAGGTGTTGCCAAAACACACGAGCAATGCCGGGAAGAATGTCCAGGCTAATAACTGGGGCTGATCTGAACAGAGCACAGTGCCGGCATACCTGCAGAGGAAGGAGCTGGCACCGGATCAGAACGTGATGAAATGATCACACCATGTACACGGGACACACCGCAATATGAACCCACCAACCCAACGCACCGAACACCTTCCATTTCCTTGTTTATTCATATAATAGCCATGGCATGATTTTTAAAGGGTAACTCCACTTTCGTGGGCAAAAAAAAAAAAATTGTAAATAAAATATAAAAATAATATAGTATATACAATTACTACACAAGTCATATAATTCAATGTTATTACAAATGACCTTTCCTTTCCAATCTGTAATTTTCAGAAAAATGCAATATGGCCACCAGGAGGCACTCTGTACACAGATGGTATAAGGACCGCCCCCCCAGATATGCAATATGGCCACCAGGAGGCGTTCTGTACACAGATGGTATAAGCACCGCCCAGATATGCAATATGGCCACCAGGAGGCGTTCTGTACACAGAGGTATAAGGAATGCCCCCCAGATATGCAATATGGCCACCAGGAGGCATTCTGTACACAGAGGTATAAGGATTGCCCCCCCAGATATGCCATATGGCCACCAGGAGGCGTTCTGTACACAGAGGTATAAGGAATGCCCTCCCAGATATGCAATATGGCCACCAGGAGGCGTTCTGTACACAGAGGTATAAGGAATGCCCCCGCAGATATGCAATATGGCCACCAGGAGGCATTCTGTACACAGATGTATAAGGACTGCCCTCCATATATGCAATATGGCCACCAGGAGGCGTTCTGTACACAGATGATATAAGGATCGCCCCCCAGATTTGCAATATGGCCACCAAGAAGCGTTCTGTACAGGGAGTGGGCCATATACAGTAAGACTGCTTTCACACTGGGGCGGTTTTCAGGCGTTACAGCGCTAAAAATAGCGCCTGTGTAACGCCTGAAAAAACCCGGCCCCTTTAACTCCAGTGTGAAAGCCGGAGGGCTTTCACACTGGAGCGATGCGCTGGCAGGACGGTGTAAAAAGTCCTGCTAGCCGCATCTTTGCAGCGGTGAAGGAGCCGTGTATTCACCGCTCCTATACCGCTCCTACCCATTGAAATCAATGGGACACCGCGGCAATACCGCCGGCAACGCGCCGCTGCAGCGGCGCTTTGCGGGCGGGTTTAACCCCTTTTCGGCCGCTAGCGGGGGTTAAAACCACCCCGCTAGCGCCTGCACACCGCCGCTAAAACGACGGTAAAGCGCCGCTAAAAATAGCGGCGCTTTACCGCCGACGCCGCTCCCGCCCCAGTGTGAAAGCAGCCTTAGTGGGCCCTGAGGACAGGATGACCACTGCTGTACACAGATGGTCTACAGAGCGACCCCCAGAAATGTAATTTCCTGTTTGTGTGATTGGCTTACTGATTTTCCCAGAAGTCTGCACTAAGATACAAGTCAGATTTTGGGCATCCCCTGCAACAAACATGTCATTTTTGGTGAGATAAAAGAAAAAAGAAAAAAAAAGAATATAACATTTTCTTAAATAGAATAAAACAACATAGAAAAACAAATAATAATAAAATGTAATAAAATATATTTTAAAAAAACCAACAACATTTAAAGTGCAAAAGAGACATGAATTAATTCCACTAAATAAGAGTCTCCCAGAGAGATGCAGCCCCTGCCACTTTCCTCATTAGAGCCCTGCAGGTGCAGCCACTGACTGATAATTATAAAGTCACTTCCGTGCACATTCGCTGCTCACATGG
Source organism: Lithobates pipiens (assembly GCF_037356315.1). Classification (NCBI taxonomy): domain Eukaryota; kingdom Metazoa; phylum Chordata; class Amphibia; order Anura; family Ranidae; genus Lithobates; species Lithobates pipiens. Next base: position 227,312,733 of record NW_027507788.1, read on the forward strand.
ACACAGAGAAACAAACAGCTATTTCTTCAGAATTACCAAAAGGGAGGAATCAGCAACAAAGTTTGTTACAATCCCTGCAATGTACATTTGTGAAAAAAAATTCTATAAATTTCAAATTAAATTTTACAGCGTTGCATGACTGCGCAATTACCAGTTAAAATAGCGCAGTCCTGAACAGCAAAAAAAAGGACCTGGTCATGAAGGGGGGTAAATCCATCCAACGCACAAGTGGTTAAAGTCCTCATTATATATGTGATATTTGATCGATGTTTTAGAGATGAAGCCTTCCATAGAGTGATTATAGTGATTCTAGCGCTTCAATTATACCTTATGGAACATTATATTTTAACCTCTTAGCGCTGCGCCTCCCAGCCATTTTAATAGGTTTATGACGCCAGGAGGCGGGGCTCCGCTTAAGATTACGTGACCGCAGTGTTGGGCTGTTGTGTCAGTCACGTGGCCTGAAAACTCCCAATCGCAACGAGCGATTAGGAGCTGTCGGTTAGGTCCCGGGAGCGTGCAGCGTGTCCGCTCTCGGCACAGGTGTATTGGGGGCAATTCACGCAAATGGCCCCTCAGCGCTAAGGACCAGGCAACGAGAGGCCACATATTTGCATACGGCTGGCGTCAAGGGGTTAAACATACCATGACAACGCTTCCATAAAAAACATACCTTTTCACAATCAGGGGACAGGGTCACCATGAGTAGCCCCATCATAGGCGTGTGCATAGGGTGTGCCAGGTGTGCCTGGGCACACCCTAATCACGCTGTGCTGTGCACATTCCCCCTGCTGCCTGAATGCAGAGAAATGGACTGAAGAATCTCTGCCCTCAATCCCTTTCTCTATCTCAAAAGTGAGACATCAGGGGTTTGTTTAAACCCCTGATATTTCACCAAAGCCCCCCAATGGGCTGCTAAAAAAAATTGTAAAAAAAAATGTAATAATAAATTGTAAAAAAAATTTTTTTTTTAAATAATAAAATTGTGAAAAAGTTATAATAAATAAATAATAAAAAAAGAACTACTGACACTGTCCATTGCTCTACTGCCATTTATAGAATATATATATATATACACATTATCTCACAAAAGTAAGTACACCCCTCGCATTTCTGTAAAATGCTGTCTAGCATTGAGTAAACAGTGTGACCCGCGCACATTGTGTCGGAGAGTTCCTTCCCCATCGTGTCAATAGGAACATGTTGGAGCGCCTCCAGAAGAACAGGAACTGCCCCGTCCATGGCCTTGACAGTCAGTTCAAAGAGCCCCTCACCACGCCATCCAGCCAAGAACTCTGTCGGGTTTCATGACCCCAAGTGGGCGGCTTCACGCATTTTGACTTTATATTTCAGCATTATTTGAAAAGCTGACAACTCAAGACGGCCTCGGCCCTGTTTTGGCAAAAGCAACAGGATGTGTAGGCCTTCCGTGATAGGGAATGGAAACTTGAATAAAGCAAAGTCCTTGACTATCACTCCGTAGGGTGTAATAATGTGTCAGGAGAACACATGAGAATGGGGCAGCCATGCTGTATCTACGACGGTTCAATGGCTGGTGCCATGGCATTGGGGGGGTCTCCAGACTTTCTAAGCAAAAGGCCAATTTAGGTTTCAGGCTTTGGGAGCAGACTATGGCCAGTGGGAGTAAAAAATGCCCTGGCATCAGCTCCACGTCATTGGTTTTAATGGGAGAAATAGTGCCCCATCATTGGTGTCAGTGGGAGGAATAGTGCCCCATCATTGGTATCAGTGGGAGGAATAGTGCCCCATCATTGGTAACAGTGGGAGGAATAGTGTCCAATCATTGGTATCAGTGGGAGGAATAGTGCCCCATCATTGGTATCAGTGGGAGGAATAGTGCCCCATCATTGGTGTCAGTGGGAGGAATAGTGCCCCATCATTGGTGTTAGTGGGAGGAATATTGTCCCATCATTGGTATCAGTGGGAGGAATAGTGCCCCATCATTGGTGTCAGTGGGAGGAATAGTGCCCCATCATTGGTGTCAGTTGGTGGAATTGTGTCCCAAGGGCCAGATAAAGGCAAGCAGAGGGCCACATCTGGCCCCCGGGCCGCGGTTTGGAGACCACTGCCATAGGCGTACAATGATTATCAGACCGCTGCATTAGGGTATGCACCACCAAAGCTCATATACAGTATATATATATATATATAGTATCTGACGAAAGTAAGTACACCCCTCAGTGACATTTGTGTAAATCTTTTCTTCTCTCTTTTCATGTGACAACACTGAAGAAATGACACTTGTCTACAATGTAAAGTAGCGAGTGTACAGCTTGTATAACAGTGTAAATTTCCTGTCCCCTCAAAATAACTCAACACACAGCCATTGGGCTCCATGCACACTGAAGCTGATAAACTGCAGTTTATTGGCGTTTGGGCGTTTTTTGTAAAAGCCCATAAACTCCACTCTATGTTAGCCTATGTGTCCATGCACACATGGACGTTTTTCAGCTTTAATGAGCAGTGGAGTTTATGGGCTTTTTTCTGAACGCCAGAAATTCGCGTTCAAAGTGCCGTTTTTCAGCGGCAAAAAACGACAAACGCTCATTAACGCTCGTTCATTAGTGTTCGGCATTCTATTTTTCAATGCATTGTGGGATTTTTGGAGTGTCCTCTGTGTATTTTTATAAAAAACGCCCATTAACGCCAACGCTGTAAAACGCTCATTAACGCTAGTATAAAACGCTGTTAAAAGCAGGTTTTTCAACCAGCGTTTTCTGCCAGCAATCTGGCGTCCAGAAATAGCTTTTTTGAGCTTCAGTGTGCATGGAGCCTAAATGTCTAAACCGCTGGCAACAAAAGTCAGTACACCCCTAAGTGAAAATCTCCAAATTGGGTCCAAAGTGTCAATATTTTGTGTGGCCGCCATTATTTTCCAGCACTGCCTTCATCCTCTTGGGCATGGAGGTCACCAGAGCTTCACAGGTCACCACTGGAGTCCTCTTCCCCTCCTCCATGATGACATCACAGAGCTGGTGGATGTTGGAGACCTTCCCCTCCTCCACCTTCCGTCTGAGGATGTCCCACAGATGATCAATAGGGTTTAGGTCTGGAGACATGCTTGGCCAGTCCATCACCTTTACCCTCAGCTTCTTTAGCAAGGCAGTGGTGGTGTTGGAGGTGTGTTTGGGGTAGTTATCATGTTGGAATACTGCCCTGCGGTTCAGTCTCTGAAGGGAGGGGATCATGCTCTGCTTCAGTATGTCACAGTACATGTTGGCATTCATGGTCCCCTCAATGATCTGTAGCCCCCCCAGTGCCGGCAGCACTCATGCAGCCCCAGACCATGACACCCCCACCACCATGCCTGACTGTAGACAAGACACACTTGTCTTTGTCCTCCTCACCTGGTTGCCCCCACACACGCTTGTCACCATCTGACACCAAATACCTTTATCTTGGTCTCATCAGACCACAGGACATGGTTCCAGTAATCCATCTCCTTAGTCTGCTTGTCTTCAGCAAACTGTTTGTGGTCTTTCTTGTCCATCATCTTTAGAAGAGGCTTCCTTCTGGGATGACAGCCATACAGACCAATTTGATGCAGTGTGCGGCGTATGGTCTGAGCACTGACAGGCTGACCCCCCCACCCCTACAACCTCTGCAGCAATGCTGGCAGCACTCATACATCTATTTCCCAAAGACAACCTCTGGATATGACGCTGAGCACGTGACCTCAACTTCTTTGGTGGACCATGGCGAGGCCTGTTCTGAGGGGAACCTGTCCTGTTATACCGCTGTATGGTCTTGGCCACCGTGCTGCAGCTCAGTTTCAGGGTCTTGGTAATCCTCTTATAGCCTAGGCCCTCTTTATGTAGAGCAACAATTCAGACAAGGTCCTCAGAGAGTTCTTTGCCATGAGGTGCCATGTTGCCATGTTGAATGTCCAGTGACCAGTATGAGAGAGTGAGAGCGATAACAACAAATTTATCACACCTGCTCCCCATTCACACCTGAGACCTTGTAACACTAACGAGTCACATGACACCGGGGAGGGAAAATGGCTAATTGGGCCCAAATTTGGATATTTTCACTTAGGGGTGTACTGAGTTTTGTTGCCAGCGGTTTAGACATTAATGGCTGTGTGTTGAGTTATTTTGAGGGGACAGGAAATTTACACTGTTATACAAGCTGTACACTCACTACTTTACATTGTAGACAAGTGTCATTTCTTCAGTGTTGTCACATGAAAAGGGAGAAGGAATGTCACTGAGGGGTGATGGGGCACTATTCCTCCCACTGACAGCATTGATGGGGCACTATTTCTCCCATTAAAACCAATGACGGGAAGATAGCCCTTTGCTTAGAAAGTCTGGAGACCCCCCCAATGCCATGGCACCAGCCATTGAACCGTTGTAGATACAGCATGGCTGCCCCATTCTCATGTGTTCTCCTGACACATTATTACACCCTACGGAGTGATAGTCAAGGACTTTGCTTTATTCAAGTTTCCATTCCCTATCACGGAAGGCCTACACATCCTGTTGCGTTTGCCAAAACAGGGCCGAGGCCGTCTTGAGTTGTCAGCTTTTCAAATAATGCTGAAATGTAAAGTCAAAATGCGTGAAGCCGCCCACTTGGGGTCATGAAACCCGACAGAGTTCTTGGCTGGATGGCGTGGTGAGGGGCTCTTTGAACTGACTGTCAAGGCCATGGACGGGGCAGTTCCTGTTCTTCTGGAGGCGCTCCAACATGTTCCTATTGACACGATGGGGAAGGAACTCTCCGACACAATGTGCGCGGGTCACACTGTTTACTCAATGCTAGACAGCAGGAAATAAGGCAATACGAGTACAGAGAGGGGAAATGGCTGGCCAATAGATCAACTGAGGCTATAGGCTTTTCTTTCCAACAGCTGCTCCTGCACGGCCCCTGACTTCCAGGGACAGGATTTAAAGTGGTTGTAAACTCTCACTTTGACCTACAGGTAAGCCTAGATTAAGGCCTAGATTAAGGCTTACCTGTAGGTCCAAGACATATCTCCTAAACCTACATGGTTTAGGAGACATTTGCCGAAAGACAGGCACTGCTGTCTACTGAGCGCGCCGCCGTCAACGGCGATATGCCGCGGGTGGCGGCTCCCGTGCGCATACGCGGGAGTGACGTCATTGCGGCTTCGCCGTATGACAGCGGCGGAGTGGCGAGACCCACCGAGAAGATGGACGCTCAGAACTACAGGGGACAGCAGCGACTTCGCTGGCTCCTGTGTCAGGTAAGTGACACATAATGGACTACTATGCGATGCGATGCGATGCAATACATAGTAGTCCATTATGCTTTACCTTTGCAGGGAATGAAAGAGGAAGTAACACCCATCAGGGTTTACTTCCTCTTTAAAGACATGGCCTTGGAATTTGAAGCCACCACATACACTATATTACCAAAAGTATTGGGACATCAGCATTTACATGCCCGTGAACTTTAATGGCCTCCCAGTCTTAGTCCGGAGGGATCAATATTGAGTTGGCCCTTTGCAGCTATAACAGCTTCACCTCTTCTGAGGAGGCCGTCCACAAGGTTTAGGAGGGTGTCTGTGGGAATGTTTGACCCATTCTTCCAGAAGAGCATTTGTGAGGTTCAGGTACTGATGTTGGACAAGATAATTCCCAAATCCCAAAGGTGTTCAGGACTCTGTACAGGCCAGTCAAGTTCCTCCACCCTAAACTCGCTCATCCATGTCTTTATGGACCTTGCTTTGTACTCTGGTGAGCAGTCATGTTGGAACAGGAAGGGGCCGCCCCCCAAACTGTTCCCACAAAGTTGGAAGTTCGACCTCAGCAGGGGAGGACAGTGGTAGGAACTTGTACCCTTGGTGCCAAATCTAGCCAATCGCCAAGCCCCTCTTACATTCCTGCAATAATAATTCTCTGCATGCGTGCCCAAAGTCTTCTTCTCTGTGTGCCCAACTGCTACCTGGTAACCCTTCCAAGCCAGAAAACCTGTTGTGCTATTCAAGACATTATAGAAGAAATCAGATGGACTGCCCAAGCACTGCTAAAGGGGTGAAGACATCTCTGTGAAAGCCGACAGGCAACGGAGGCTTGTGACCGATCCCCACAATAAAGTTCATACCGCCTTTCTATATCCCATCCCCCAGGAGTGGCGCTACGGCGGCGTGAGCCTCTAGTGCAGTGATGGCGAACCTCGGCACCCCGGATGTTTTGGAACTACATTTCCCATGATGCTCAAACCATCTCCAGTGTAGATGAGCATCATGGGAAATGTAGTTCCAAAACATCTGGGGGTGCCGAGGTTCCCCATCACTGCTCTAGTATATCCGTTGCTTCTAGCCGCCTTCTATTCTCCGGCCCAATATTCCCACCCCGTCCTCCCCACTGATTTCATCAGGTAGGTGTTAAGCTTTCCTTATAATTATTTACAAAAGAAAACAAATTGAAATGCCGGCTCCGCTTTACATGCCTTCTAAAAATACGCCGACGCCAAGCTGGGGTCCGCTGACGGTATTTAAAGCACAATTAACGCGGAGGAGCGACCAAGCAGGGGGATAATGATAATTATAGATTAAGCACAGCTATGTGAGAACATAAGGTCTTTGTTGCTATGTAATCACATTTCCAGCAAAAAAAACATGATATATATATATATTATAATGTCAAAAGTATTGGGACGCCTGCCTGTACACACACATGAACTTTAATGGCCTCCCAGTCTTAGTCCGGAGGGTTCAATATTGAGTTGGCTCACCCTTTGCATCTATAACAGCTTCACCTCTTCTGGGAAGGCCGTCCACAAGGTTTAGGAGGGTGTCTATGGGAATGTTTGACCATTCTTCCAGAAGAGCATTTGTGAGGTCAGGAGCTGATGTTGGCCGAGAAGACCTGGCTCACAGTCATCCCAAAAGTGCTCTATCAGGTTAAGGTCAGGACTCTATGCAGGCCAGTCAAGTTCCTCCACCCCAAACTCGCTCATCCATGTCTTTATGGACCTTGCTTTGTGCACTGGTCCAAGTCATTTGGTGGAGGGGGGGGGATTATGATGTGTGAGGAGGGGAGATTATGGTGTGGGGGTTGTTTTTCAGGGGTTGGGTTTGGCCTCTTAGTTCCAGTGAAGGGAACTCTTAAGGCATCAGCATACCGACAATTTCATCAGCTTGGGGATGGCCCCTTCCTGTTCCAACATGACTGCCCATCAGTTAGGGTTGCCACCTGCCCAGGATTCACCCGGACAGTCTGGATTTTGAATCATGTGTCTGGGTTTCTAGTCTGCCTAAGACCCGGACACATTATTCGGACGAGGCTGTGGCTCCTGAAGTAACTGAGATAGTCACACACAAATCTGTCGCCGTCCAGGAGCTATGGGCAGTTGTCTGGGAGCAGGCCCAGCATCACTGGGTGGGGCGGAGCAATGATGTCAGCAAGAGCAATTTGGCCACACCTACTGTTCGCAGCAGAGCGTAGTAATGTGGTGAGCGTAGCGCTCTGCAGCGAACAGTAGGTGTGGCCAAACTGCTCTTGCTGACATCATTGCTCCGCCCCCCTTGTGATGCTGAGCCTGCCCCTAGACAGCCACCCATAGCTCCCGGACGGCGACGGATTTGTGTGTGACTATCTCAGTCACTTGAGGAGCCACAGCCTGTCCCAGGTGTCCAAGGTCTTTTATAATCCTATAGGGGGAAAAAATTGACGCTAGTTCGGGTTTGGCTTGAAGAAAAGATGGCAACCCTAGCACCAGAGTACAAAGCAAGGTCCATAAAGACATGGATGAGCGAGTTTGGGGTGAAGGAACTTGACTGGCCTGCACCCAATGGTTCACACCTCAGTGCCTAGAGGCGATTCAGTTCGCATTGTGCAGTGTGCACTATACAAGTATTTCATTCATTCGTTCACCTCTGCATTTTTTTAGTGCGTTTTGCTGAAAAGCACTACAGTCCATTTAACATGGTTTCCTATGTTCACATCGAGGCTTCTTCCAGCTGCTGCATTCTTGGACATTTTTCTAAAAGCCAAACGGCACATTTTTGGTTCAATAGACTGCAATGGAAAAGCTGCAGAAGAGCATGTAGTGCGTTTTTGCCAAGATAAATGCCCGACAACAAAATGGCCAAAACAAAAATTGTAATATCTTGCAATATATCCCGGAGGTATCCGCTATAAACCCCATCGGACCCCTGAGATGCTGGCACCTGGGGGGGGGGGGGAACCTGTAATTCTATTTATTGTATCCTTTCCGCCTTCAGCGGTGTCACAAAACCGCACTCCATCGGCTTCTGATGCTCAAAGCAGAACTTCTCCTTTAATTGGCCCTTCTGGCAATTGCCACCTTTGCCAGTGTGCCGGTCAGGGCAGGACTTACCATTGGGCTTGACTGGGCTCAAGCCCATGGGCCCCCCCCCCCAATAGGGGGCCCCGCCGAGATACATAGCCAAGTGTACTCGGCTCGGCTCCGCTCACAGTCCCGCCCTATGATGGACATAACACAGAGACTGGGCGTGACTGTGAGCCCAGCACTCTCGTCTCCGCTCGGGACTGCAAGAGGACCCCAGAGCCGCCGAGAGGACCCCAGAGCTGCCGTGAGGACCAGAGAGCCACCGAGATACACAGGACTCTGTATCTCGGCGGTGCCATTTTTAAACTTCAAGACTGCAATGACAAGGCTACACTGACAAGGCTGCAGATGGACACTGATAAGGCTGCAGATGGACACTGATAAGCCTGCAGATGGACACTGATAAGCCTGCAGATGGACACTGATAAGCCTGCAGATGGACACTGATAAGCCTGCAGATGGACACTGATAAGCCTGCAGATGGACACTGATAAGGCTGCAGATGGACACTGATAAGCCTGCAGATGGACACTGATAAGCCTGCAGATGGACACTGATAAGGCTGCAGATGGACACTGATAAGGCTGCATTGATGGGCATTTAAATGTAGATTTTTTTTCCCTTAAACTTCCCTCCTAAAAAATGTTTCCTTTAAAATTCCCTCCTAAACTTGGGGTGCGTGTTATACTCCAGCGCGTGTTATACGCCGATAAATACAGTAATGTATAGAAGGTAGGGCCCGAAAGTGACTCAAGCCCAGGGGCCCCCACCACCCTAAGTCCTGCCCTGGTGCCGGTCCAGGAGCGCCCGTCATAAAACCACCCAGTGATATGAATTTCCCGGGGTGCGACTTACCAGGATGTCGGAGTTCTCCCTCCGGAACGGCGGCTGGTCGGCCCTCTCGTTCGGAGGGTTGAAGATAAAGGTGGAGGTGGCCCCCATGTTCCTCATGATGGGTAAACTTAACGACCTGAAATCCTTCACAGCCTGCTCCACCTTCAGCTCATCCCCCGGCTTAGCTGCAAATACATAAAAAAAAAAAATCAAAATCATTATTTTATTGTGTGTACAAAACAGCAGAATGACATCTTATCCATAAAGAGGAATTCCAGAGAGATTATAAAAACATCAAGTTATGTATTTATTAAAAAAAAAAAATTAAAGCGGAACTCCGGGCGGGTAACTAGACACAAAAAATGCATCATTAACTCTTTCCTGCCTAGAGGGTAGAGCTGCACAATTAATGGTCAAGAATCGTCACCGCGATCTTTGACTAAAGTGTTTCACAATTCTTTCTATGCAAAGAATTTTCTCTGCTCTTCTGAAGCCACCAGAAGAAAGGAAGAGAAAAAAACCCCGAGAATCACAACGTTCTTCAGCCCCGGACCTTTTTCCAGCTAAAGGACCAGGCCCCTTTTTTGCGATCCGTTGCTGCGTCGCTTTAACTGACAATTGCGCGGTCGTGCGACGTGGCTCCCAAACAAAATTGGCGTTCTTCTCCCCCACAAATAGAGCTTTCTTTTGGTGGCATTTGATCACCTCTGTGTTTTTTTTTTTTGCGCTATAAACAAAAATAGAGCGACAATTTCTAAAAAAAATTCAATCTTTTTTGCTATAATAAATATCCCCAAAAATATATAAAAAAACATTTTTTCCCTCAGTTTAGGCCGATACGTATTCTTCTACATATTTTTGGTAAAAAAAAAAATCAATAAAAAAAATCGCAATAAGCGATTATTAATTGGTTTGCGCAAAAGTTATAGCGTTTACAAAATAGGGGATAGTTTTATAGCATTTTTATTAATATTTTTTTTTTTTTTACTAGTAATGGCGGCGATCAGCGATTTTTATTGTGACTGCGACATTGTGGCGGACACATCGGACATTTTTTACACATTTTTGGGACCATTGTCATTTATACAGCAATCAGTGCTATTTAAAGAGGAAGTAAACCCTGATGAGTTTACTTCCTCTTTCATTCCCTGTAAAGGCAAAGCATAATGGACTACTATGCATCGCATCGCATCGCATCGCATAGTAGTCCATTATGTGTCACTTACCTGACACAGGAGCCAGCGAAGTCACCGCTGTCCCCTGTAGTTCCGAGCGTCCATCTTCTTGGTGGGTCTCCGTGGGTCTCGCTGCTCCGGCGCTGTGATTCGCCGGAGCAGCGATGACGTCACTCCCGCGCATGCGCACGGGAGCCGAGACTCGCGGCATTGCTGTCGTCGACGATGCCGCGCTCAGTGCACCTGCGCGCCGCTGTCTACGGCGCATGCGCCGTAGATAGCGGTGCCCGACTTTGGGGCAAATATCTCCTAAACCGTATAGGTTTGGGAGATATTTCTTGGACCTACAGGTGAGCCTTAATCTAGGCTTACCTGTAGGTCAAAGTGGTTTGTAAGGGTTTACAACCACTTTAAATGCACTGATTCCTGTGCAAATGACACTGGCAGTGAAGGAGTTAACCACTAGGGGGCAGTGTAGGTGTTATGTATGACGTTATGTTTTTTTTTTTTAAATTGTAGGGGGGCGTGTCCTGGCATGTGACCTCACTGATCGTCCTTCTCTATAAAAGGGAAGAGACGATCGGTGACAGCCACACTAGGAAGCACAGGGGAGAGGTTTGTTTACACAGACCTCTCCTCGTTCTTCAGCTCTGTGACCCGATCGTGGGACACCGGCGGCAATCGGGCCCGCTGGTCCCGCGGCCACGGAGCTCAGGACCGGGTCGGGAGCGCGCCGCCGGCTCCCGACCCACGGCTGGGCCCTTAAAAAGCAACGTACAGGTACGTGCTTGTGCCCAGCCGTGCCATTCTGCCGACGTACATCGGCGTGAGGTTAAGTATAAACATTGTAACAATTTGTCAATGGAATAGATTTTGTGTGGAAGTAAAAAAAGTTTAACCCCTTAAACACCAAACCTTTTTTCTGACATTTGTTGGTTTCAAGCTAAAATCTTTTTTTTTTTTTTTTTTTTTTGCTAGAAAATTATTCTACATATTTTTTTAGTAGACACCCTAGAGAATAAAATGGCGGTTGTTGCAATATTTTAGGTCACATTGTATTTGCACAGCGGCCTTTCAAATGCAATTGTTTTTATATTTTTTTAAATTACTTTAATGAATTAAAAAAAAACAAAAAACAAAAAAACAACCAGTAAAGTTATCCCATTTTTTTTTGTTGTATAATGTGAAAGGTTTTACGTCGCGAGAATCGCAATCTTTTTATTCAAAGTAAAAAAAATAGCGATTCTCATTTTGCCCAGAATCCTGCAGCTCTACTAGGGGGGTAAAACAAATTTAAATGCCTAAGGCCAATTATTCAACTTTGACACGTGTTAGTAATACTGTATATACAGAGCCGTGAAAAAGTATTCATACCCCCTTGGAATTCCACACGTTTTGTTACAACCAAAAACGTAAATGTATTTTATTGGGATTTTATGTGATGGACCAACACAAAGTGTCACATAATTGTGAAGTGGAAGGAAAATGATAAATGATACAAATAAATATGTGAAAAGTGTGGGGGAGGGGCATTTGTATTCAGCCTCCTTTACTCCGATACCCCTAACTAAAATCTAGAGGAACCAATTGCCTTCAGAAGTCACCTAATTAGTAAATGGAGTCCCACCTGTGTGTCATTTCATCTCAGTAGAAATACAGCTGTTCTGTGAAGCCCTCAGAGGTTTGTTAGAGAACCTTAGTGAACAAACAGCATCATGAAGGCCAAGGAACACACCAGACAGGTAAGGGATGAAGTTGTGGAGAAGTATAAAGCAGGGTTGGGTTATAATAAAATCTCCCAAGCTTTGACCATCTCACGGAGCTCTGTTCAATCCATCATCGGAAAATGGAAAGAGTATGGGCACAACTGCAAACCTACCAAGACATGGCCGTCCACCTAAACTGACCGGGCCGGGCAAGGAGCTGAAGTGGTTAGCTGTATACCTCTTGCTACTACCATAACCTACCACCAAAGAACAACCCAAAATAAATTCTCCTGCTCCGGACGATCGCAGCGATATCACACATGTGGATGTTAGTAGATGTAGTACAGCCCAGAAACAATAGTGAGCATTTTGCTTTTTGTTAATCCTACGGAAAACACACCGACTATGATACTAATTCCAAAATGCCCTGGGGCTCACCTAAATCAAACCTTGATCTAGGTATTTAAAAAAAATATATAATAACCCTTTCCCGCCGAGCGTACGCACATCTGCGTACTCGGCTTCCGGGGGTTATACCGGGATGATGCCCCCGCACCTGCAGGCATCATCCCGGTACCGTTTTTTACAGCAGGCGATTGGCTATCCAGGCATAACAACCGATGCGGCTAAAAGCCGCTCGGCTGTTATGCCGGAGGAGCGGGAGGGGACGTCCCCCCCTCCCGCCGCCTCTCGCCGCTGTTACCGGTGCTCCCGCTCGATCGGGAGCACCGATTAAACATCCGTCGGCTCCGGCTGCTGGGGAGGAACTGGAACGAAGCCGTAATCGGCTTCGTTCCAGTCTCCTCATCGTAAACACGGAAGCGACGTCATGACGTCACTTCCCGTTTACTCGGCTGCCAATGGCGCCGGTTTTTAAAAAATATCCGGTATTCAGAATCGCCGTTTTCGGCGATCTGAATACACTGAAGTGTAAAGGAGGGGTGGGGGGTCTTTTAGACCCCCGATCCCTCCATAAAGAGTACCTGTCACCACCTATTACTGTCACAAGGGATGTTTACATTCCTTGTGACAGCAATAAAAGTGATCAAATTTTTTTTTTTTTTTTTTTAAACAATTTAGTCATTTAAAAATAAATAAAATAAATAAAAAAATAAAAAAAAAATTTTCAAAGCGCCCGCCGTCCCCGCGAGCTCGCGAAGCAAAGAAAACGCATACGGAAGTCGCGCCCGCGTACGTAAACGGTGTTCAAGTCACACATGTGAGGTATCGCCGCGATCGTCAGAGCGAGAGCAATAATTCTAGCAGTAGACCTCCTCTGTAACGCTAACCTGGTAACCGTAAAAAAAATTTAAAGCGTCGCCTATTGAGATTTTTAGGTACCGTACTTTGTCGTCAATCTACAAGTGCGCGCAATTATAAAGTGTGACATGTTTGGTATCTATTTACTCGGCGTAACATTATCTTTCACATTTCGCAAAAAAATTGGGCTAATTTTACTGTTTTGTTTTTTTTTTATTCATGAAAGTGTCCCTTTTCCCAAAAAGTTGCGTTTAAAACACCACTGCGCAAATACCGTGTGACATAAAATATTGCAACAATCGCCGTTTTATTCTCTAGAGCCTCTGCTAAAAAAATATATATAATGTTTGGGGGTTCCAAGTAATTTCCTAGCAAAAAATATGGATTTTAACTTGTAAACACCAAATTCCAAAAATAGGCTTAGTCATGAAAGGGATAATAAATATTAATAAATTTTTTTTTTATATATATCTGCAAGATCATTCATGATGAGCACAATTCCTCCCAATGACACCAACAATGGGGCCCAATGACACCAATGATGGGGCACAATTCCTCCCACAGACACCAACAATGGGGCCCAATGACACCAATGACGGGGAACAAATCCTCCCAATGACACCAACAATGGGACCCAATGACACCAATGATGGAACACAATTCCTCCCAAAGACACCAACAATGGGGCCCAAGGACACCAATGATGGGGAACAAATCCTCCCAATGACACCAACAATGTAGCCCAATGACACCAACAATGTAGCCCAATGACACTAATGATGGAACACAATTCCTCCCAAAGACACCAACAATGGGGCCCAATGACACCAATGATGGGGAACAAATCCTCCCAATGACACCAACAATGTAGCCCAATGACACCAATGATGGGACACAAATCCTCCCAATTACACCAACAATGACACCAATGATGGGGCACAAATCCTCCCAATGACACCAACAATGGGGCCCAAGGACACCAATGATGGGGCACAAATCCTCCCAATGACACCAACAATGTAGCCCAATGACACCAATGATGGGACACAAATCCTCCCAATTACACCAACAATGACACCAATGATGGGGCACAAATCCTCCCAATGACACTAACAATGTAGCCCAAAGACACCAATGATGGGGCACAAATCCTCCCAATGACACCAACAATGTGGCCCAATGACACCAACAATGTAGCCCAATGACACCAATGATGGGGCACAATTCCTCCCAAAGACACCAACAATGGGACCCAATGACACCAATGATGGAACACAATTCCTCCCAAAGACACCAACAATGGGGCCCAAGGACACCAATGATGGGGCACAAATCCTCCCAATGACACCAACAATGTGGCCCAATGACACCAATGATGGGGCACAAATCCTCCCATTGAAACAATGATGGGGAGAGTTTTGTCCCACTGATGTTGGGACATTTTGTGCACCCAATGGGCACAGTCCAGTCCCCCTTAAAATCTGAAGGACAGTAAATTGGCCCTTTGTTTAGAAGGTGTGGAGACCCCTGGGCTAAACGAATGGCAGGTAAAAAAAACACAGAGCTCTCTACAGACAGCAGAGGTCTGATTTTTTTTTTTTTTTTCTCTCCCTGCAAAGCACAGATCACTGTATTAGTGTCACTGGTGATGTCAGTCAGCATCAGATTGTCCACCGCACCGCAGTCCCACTATAAGTCGCTGATCGCCGCCATTACTAGTATAAAAATAAATAAATAAAAATTCCATAAATATTTCCCATAGTTTGTAGACGCTGTAACGTTCACGCAAATCAATCAATATACACTTATTGGGATTTTTTTTTTTTTTTTTTACCAAAGACGTGTCGCAGAATACATTTTGGCCAAAATTTATGAAATTTGATTTTTTTTTTTGTTTTTATTGGATGTTTTATAGCAGAAAGTCAAAAATGTTTTTTTTTATTCAACATTTTCTGGTCTTTTTTATTTTATTTTATTATATAAATGAAAAAAAAACGCAGATGTGATGAAATATCACCAAGAGAAAGCTAATTGTGGGAAAAAAATGATATAAATGTTATTTGTGTACGGCGTTACGTGACCGCGCAATCGCCAGTTAAGGTAGGGTAGTGCTGAATAAGGGGGGGGGGGGGGGGTTAAATCTGAGGAGCTGAAGTGGTTAATTGGCTATTAATCTTTTATCTTTTTTTTTGGCCAGAGTTCCGCTTTAAATTTTCAACAATCAAACACATTTATCGTATTGATTAGCGAGCGTGGCCTGGTCCTATGGAACGATGACTGCGGTTCAATAAAGAGACACATCCCGGGACGCTCTGCGTATTTTGTTTTGCTCTCTTGGATGACAAAAACGGCAAAACAGCGAGCAACATAATCCCAGGGATGAACTGAACAGCTTGCTCGCCCTTCCCCCCGCCATATGTGCGCAGCGAGAACGCGGCAAACCCGGGAACAGATCTGGAGTGATCTGGAAGAGGCCCAGTTATGCCTCGGCACCTGTTTATTCATTACGTAACGTCCAATCTGCAGTTCAAATCTTATACAATGGAGGACTATGGAGGGGCGGCGTTCTGTGCGGGCCAGAGACCAGCCATTAAGACCCCTTTCACAGGCGCTTTAGCGTTAAAAACAAATCGCCTGTAAAGCGATTGAAAGAAGCCTCATCTGCAATCCCAATGTGAAAGCCCCGAGTGCTTTAAGAGCCCTTTCACAATGTCAGCGCCCGAAAAACGCTCGTAAATCGCCGCTTAACCGGTTCCCGACCAGCGCATGCCGATGTACGTCGGCAGAATGGCACGGGCAGGCATATTGGCTCGCGTGCCGGTCGGAACCCTCGTGAGTCCGGTCGCGGGTCCCGCGGACTCGATCGCCGCGGGCATACCAGCAATCGTCTCACGGAGCGGCTGAATGGAGGAAATGCCGTGTAAACAGCATTTCTCCATTCTGCCTAGCAACTAGTGACGCTGATCTCTGCTCCAAGTGATTGGAGCAGAGATCAGTGTACACTAAATGAAAGCCCAACCCCCCCACAGTTAGTAACACACCCCTAGGAACACTTAACCCCTACACTGCCACCCACTGGTTAACCCCTTCACTGCCAGTGTCATTTACACAGGAATCACTGCATTTGTATAGCACTGATTGCTGTATAAATGACAATGGTCCCAAAAATGTGTCAAAAATGTCCGATGTGTCCGCCGCAATGTCGCAGTCACAATAAAAATCGCTGATCACCGCCATTACTAGTAAAAAAAAATAATAAAAAATTATTAATAAAAATGCTATGAAACTATCCCTATTTTGTAAACATTATAACTTTTGCGCAAACCAATCAATAATCGCTTATTGTGATTTTTTTTACCAAAAATATGTAGAAGAATACGTATCGGCCTAAACTGAGGGAAAAAATTTTTTTCATATATTTTTGGGGGATATTTATTATAACAAAAAGTAAAAAATAATGCGTTATTTTCAAAATTGACGCTCTATTTTTGTTTATAGTGCAAAAAATAAAAACCGCAGGGGTGATCAAATACCACCAAAAGAAAGCTCTATTTGTGGGGGAAAAAAGGACGTCAATTTTGTTTGGGAGCCACGTCGCACGACCGCGCAATTGTCAGTTAAAGCGACGCAGCGCTGAATCGCAAAAAGTGGTCTGGTCTTTGGCCAGCAAAATGGTCCGGTCTGTAAGTGGTTAAACTAGCAGCGCTTTACCAGCGTTTTTCGAGCACTATTAGGGCCGCTTTTAACCCCTGCTAGTGGCCAAATAAAGGGTTAAAAGTGCCCACAAAACGCTGCTGCCAAAAACACTTTTTAGGTGTTCTGCAGGCGCTTCCCGTTGATTTCAATGGGAAGGGGCACTTTAGTATCGGTGTAGTCACCGCTCCAAAAGCGCTGCAAAGAAGCTGCTTGCAGGACTTTTTTTGATGCCCTGCCAGAGCAGCGCCTCAGTGTGAAAGCACTCTGGCTTTTACATTGGGATTGCAGCTGCGGCTGCTTTCATTTGCTTTACAGGCACTTTACAGGCGCTTTTTTTAAAGCTAAAGGGATGTGAAAGGGATCTCAGTGTGAAAGCACTCGAGGCTTTCACATTGGTATTGCAGATGAGGCTTCTTTCAAGCGCTTTACAGGAGCTTTTTTTAACGATAAAGCGCCTGAAAAGCGCCCCAGTGTGAAAGGGATCTTACTGCGCGCTTGCAGCATCTCTTCCTCCATCGAACGTCGGCGGAGATTTCCGCTCTCAGTGGTGCAACTCCCGCTGTTCTGAGTTCTTTTAAAATTTCGTCAAGAAGCAGTCCTTGTGTGCGCTCCCACCAACACGTCTTCCTAAACCCCTCATACAAAGTATTGAACGGCCCTCTTGTTGATTGCACTTATGCCGCGTACACATACGATTGCAATTCTCGTCGGAAAAGGCTCTGATGGTTTCTCCGACGGGATTTTGCTCAAGCTGTCTTGCCTACACACAGGTCACACCAAATTCCGACCATCCAGAGCGCGGTGACGTACAACACGTACGACGTGACTAGAAAAAGGAAGTTCAATAGCCAGTAGCCAATAGCTTCCGTCTCATAGTTGAATCTGAGCATGCGTGAGTTTTTGCACGTCGGAATTGCGTACACACGATCAGAATTTCCGATAGAAAGTTTTTCCACCAGAAAAATTGAGAACATGCTCTCACATTTTTTGCTGGTGGGAATTCTCCCAGCTAAATTCCGAACGTTACACACGGTCGCATTTTCCGATGGAAAGCTCTCATCGCTCTTTTGCTGTCCGAAATTCCAATCGTGTGTACGCCGGCATCAGAGTCTACACCAGCCATTCTCAACCAGGGTTCCATCACCACAACTTAGCAAAGCCAGCAGCATGACACCAAATATCTTTTTAGCTGTCTTTAACCAGTTCCCGACCAGCGCACGCCGATGTACGTCGGCACAAACCAAGGTCCATAAAGACATGGTTGAGTCAGTTTGTGTTGGAGGTAATTGACCAGCCTGCACAGAGTCCTAACCTCAACCTGATATTTATCCCAAAGGTCTTCTAAGAGCAGAAACTGCGAGCCAGGCCTTCTTGTCCAACATCAGTGCCTGACATCACAAATGTGCTTGTGGAAGAATGGGTCAAACATTCCCATAGACACCCTCCTAAACCTTGTGGACGGCCTTCCCAGAAGAGGTGAAGCTGTTATAGCTGCAAAGGGCCAACTCAATATTGAACCCTCCGGACTAAGACTGGGATGTTGTTTTTCAGGGGTTGGGCTTGGCCCCCTTAGTTCCAGTGAAGGGAACGCTTAAGCCACGTACACACGAGCGGACTTTTCAACATCCAAAGTCCGACGGAATGATTCCGTCAGACTATTCGATCGTGTGTGGGGCTGCAACGGACTTTTGATTCGCAAAAGTCTGACGGACTTTAGAAAATGGAATATGCTTCAAATTTTTCCGACGGAACTCCGCCGTACCCGGTCCCTCCGAAAAATCCGCTCGTGTGTATGCTACTCCGACGGACTAAAACCGACGCTAGGGCAGCTATTGGCTACTGGCTATGAACTTCCTTATTCGAGTCGAGTCGTACGTCATCACGTTCGAATCCGTCGGAGTTTGGTGTGATTGTGTGTGGCCAAGTCCGCTCAGTCGAAAAGTCCGTCAGAACTCCGTCAGAACTCCTTTGGATGTCTGTCGGACATAAGTCCTCTCGTGTGTACGGGGCTTTAAGGTGTCAGCATACCAAGACACTTTGGACCATTTCAGGTGTGGAACAGTTTGGGGACGGCCCCTTCCTGTTCTAACATGACTGCCCACCAGTGCACAAATCAAGGTCCATAAAGACATGGATGAGTGAGTTTGGGATGGAGGAACTTGACTGGCCTGCACAGAGTCCTGACCTCAACCTGATAGAACACTTTTGGGTGTTCTATCAACGTCACTTTGAATGGTTGTGTTATGTGGTCACTGGTCAGTACTCATCAGAGAGGGAAAGCAAAGTCCACCCAAAAATGATATTCGGGGGGGGGGGGGGGGGTTGGATGAATGCTCAGTGACCCCGTGGCTTCATATGTCATAAGGAACTCACAGGAAAGTGATATCAAGGCTCTCTCGGAGCAGTCTCATTTCCTCTGTTGCATTCTTAAAAATGCACAACTAAAAGTTGCAACCATCCACCCAAAACTAAGACTGGAGTGGTTGATGGCCTGGCACGGTATTCTCCATCATACGTCAGCCAATTCCTCTCCCGATTCTTTTGCAGGAAACTTTTTCAAGGCAATAGGAAGCCGCCAGTGCAGCTCGAGGAGGCTTCAAAGAAACAAAACCCCGGCCTCAGATCATTACCAATAACAATAGGTCTGGGGGGAGGGGGGGAGGGGATCCTTTTTTCCATCCATGCCAAGAATTACTTTTGCACTCACAGCAACAGAGAACAATGCATTATATAAAACTCCAATTCCATCCCTAATTTCCTTTTTCCGGTCAACTACTCTTGCACTTCTCACAAAAGCCAGCCTTCAAATCAATATACAGTATATATATATATATATATCACACACACCTATCTTTATGGATCTTATACACTATATGGCCAAAAGTATGTGAACCTCCAATGATGGAGTTGAGTTGTCTCCAGTGAAGGGTAGTGATAATACTACACCATGCAGAAAACATTGCAGACAATTGTACTCCTACACAGAGCCCCGACCTCAACCCAACTGAAACACCTTTGGAATAAACTGGAACACCGATTGTTAGCCAGGTCTTCTCATCCAACATCAGTACCTGACCTCACAAATGTTCTTTTGGATGGAAAAGAAGAAAGGTAACAGCGCCCTCTGCAGGGGCAACTCAATTCATACACCAGGTCCACCCTCAGGTGCCGGGGCTCGATATGTCCCCAACACACTCCAATGCAAAAGTAGTAAGAAGAGTCTGCAAAACTGTAATCCTTGAAGTGTCGTTTAACCAGTTCCCGACCAGCGCACGCCGATGTACGTCGGCAGAATGGCACGGGCAGGCATATTGGCGTACAGTTACAGCTCGCGTGTCGGTCGGAACCCCCTTGAGTCCGGTCGCGGGTCCCGCGGACTCGATCGCCGTGGGGATACCAGCGATCGTCTCACGGGGGGGAAGGCTGAACGGAGAGATGCCGCTGTAAACAGCATCTCCCCGTTCTGCCTAGAAACAAGTGACGCTGATCTCTGCTCCATGTGATAGGATCAGAGATCAGTGTTCACTAAATGAAAGCCCAACCCCCCCACAGTTAGTAACACACCCCTTGGAACACTTAAAGTGGAAGTGAACTCCCCTATCGATTTCATCCACGGAAGCTGCCATCTTTGCCTCTGTTTAATCTTCAGCTGCCACGGTGCTGCACATGTGATCCGTTACGAAATCAGCCATTGGGTGGTTTGACAGTTTGGTTGAGAGCGCAGCCAATGTGCAGTTAGCATTCCCGGCATGCCGTTTTTTGAAACTGTTTAAATCGATGGGTTTACTTCCACTTTAACCCCTACACTGCTACCCACTGGTTAACCAGTTCCTGACCGCCGGCCGTCAAATGACGGCCAGGCGGCGCAGCTATTGCGGCGGGAGGCCGTCATATGACGGCCTCCCGTTTAAACAGGGATGCGCGCGATCGTGCGCGCGCATCCCTGTTTCTTCGGTGGCGGCGTGTCACGGAGACACCGCTCGCCACCGAAGGGGGTGAACAGCCATTCGTTATGGCTGTTTACCACGTGATCGGCCGTGATGAAGTCACGGCCGATCACAGATGGTCACACCCCCTACGTGCACGGCGCATGCGCGCGATCGCGAGCGCGCTGCGCGTGCACGTCGGTGGCGGCGTGTTCCCCGGGAACACTGCTCGTCACCGACACTGGTAAACAGCCATTGGCTGGCTGTTTACCCACGTGATCGGCTGTGATCCTTTCACAGCCGATCACTAAAATGTAAACAAACCGCGGTAACGGGATGTTACCGGGTTCTCCTCCTCACACACCGATCGTGTGTGAGGAGGAGATTGCGGTAACATCTCGTTACCGCATACAGTGTACACCAAACATACTGATTGCCCCCCCCCCCCCCAATAAAGAGGACCTGTCACCACCCCTCATAGTACCTGTCAATCACAGTCCATCAGAGTACCTGTCACAGCCCATCAGAGTATTTGAGTACCTGTCCCAGCCCATCAGAGTACCCGAGTACCTGTCCCAGCCCATCAGAGTACCCGAGTACCTGTCCCAGCCCATCAGAGTACCCGAGTACCTGTCCCGGCACATCTGAGTACCCGAGTACCTGTCCCAGCCCATCAGAGTACCTGTCCCAGCCCATCAGAGTACCCGAGTACCTGTCCCAGCCCATCAGAGTACCCGAGTACCTGTCCCGGCCCATCAGAGTACCCGAGTACCTGTCCCGGCCCATCAGAGTACCCGAGTACCTGTCCCGGCCCATCTGAGTACCCGAGTACCTGTCCCGGCCCATCAGAGTACCCGAGTACCTGTCCCGGCCCATCAGAGTACCCGAGTACCTGTCACGGCCCATCAGAGTACCCGAGTACCTGTCACGGCACATCAGAGTACCCGAGTACCTGTCACGGCACATCAGAGTACCCGAGTACCTGTCACGGCACATCAGAGTACCCGAGTACCTGTCACGGCACATCAGGGTACCCGAGTACCTGTCACGGCCCATCAGGGTACCCGAGTACCTGTCACGGCCCATCAGGGTACCCGAGTACCTGTCACGGCCCATCAGGGTACCCGAGTACCTGTCACAGTCCATTAGAGTACCGAGTACCTGTCACAGTCCATTAGAGTACCGAGTACCTGTCACAGTCCATTAGAGTACCGAGTACCTGTCACAGTCCATTAGAGTACCGAGTACCTGTCACAGTCCATTAGAGTACCGAGTACCTGTCACAGCCCATCTGAGTACCCGAGTACCTGTCACAGTTCATCTGAGTACCTGTCACCGCCCTTCAGAGTACCCAAATACCAGTCACCAAACCATCAGAGTACCTGTCACCAGGCCATCAGAGTACCTGAGTACTTGTCACCAGGCCATCAGAGTACCCGAGTACCTGTCACCAGGCCATCAGAGTACCCGAGTACCTGTCACCAGGCCATCAGAGTACCCGAGTACCTGTCACCAGGCCATCAGAGTACTCGAGTACCTGTCACCAGGCCATCAGAGTACTCGAGTACCTGTCACCAGGCAATCAGAGTACCCGAGTACCTGTTCCAGTCCATCTGAGTACCCGAGTACCTGTCACAGTCCACCTGAGTACCCGAGTACCTATCTCCAGCCCATCAGAGTACCCGAGTACCTATTTGCAGCCCATGTCTCATAGAATATACGTTGGGGTGTTTACTTTCCAAAATGGG
Organism: Lithobates pipiens; assembly: GCF_037356315.1. Taxonomy (NCBI): domain Eukaryota; kingdom Metazoa; phylum Chordata; class Amphibia; order Anura; family Ranidae; genus Lithobates; species Lithobates pipiens. The sequence continues at coordinate 227,335,385 of NW_027507788.1, forward strand.
GTCATTTTGTGGGTAATTTCACTGTCCTGGTGGTCCAGGACCTTCAAAAGTGTGATGGGTAGGAATGAAATAAGATGTGTCATTTATGCTCCTAGAACGCCTGAACGTACTACTTCAATGTATGGCCCATCTATGTGGCCAGGCTGTGTAAAAGTCCTACACATGTGGTATTGCCATACTCGGGAGGAGTAGCAGAATGTATTTTGGGGTGTAATTTTTGCTATATACATGCTATGTGTTAGAAATATCTTATAAATTGACAATTTTGTGTAAAAAAAAATGCGTTTTAATTTTTTTCCACATATTCCAAAAACGTCTGGAAAAAAATTAACCATTCAAAAGACTCATTATGCCTCACAGATTATACGTTGGGGTGTTAGCTTTCCAAAATGGGGTCATTTTATGGGAAATTCCATTGTCCTGGTACTCCAGGGCCTTCAAAAGTGTAATAGGTGGTTGAGAAATGAGATGCGTCATTTTTGCTCGTAGAACGTCTGAAGGTACTACATCGATGTTGGTGCTCTGTATGTGGCCAGGTTGTGTAAAAGTCTCACACATGTGGTATCGCCGTACTCGGGAAGAGTAGCAGAATGTATTTTGGGGGGTAATTTGTTGTATACATATGCTGTGTGAGAGAAATAACCTGATAATATGACAATTTAGTAAAAAAAAATAAAAAAAAATAAAAAATCTTCATTTTGCAAAGAATTGTGGGAAAAAATGACAACTTAAAAAAACTCACCATGCTACTTACTTAATACCTTGGGATGTCTACTTTGTAAAAAGGGGTCATTTGGGGGGTATTTGTACTTTCCTGACTAGTTAGAGTCTCAAGAAATGAGATACACCTGATGTACTGAAGGCCTGATCAGAAGTGATGAATTTTCAGTGATTGGCACCATAGATTGTAGACTCTATAACTTTCACAAAGACCAAATAATATATACTAATGTGGGTTATTTTTACCAAAGATATGTAGCAGTATAAATTTTGGCCAAAATTTATGAAGAAAAATTACTAATTAGCAAAAATTTATGACAGAAACGAAGAAAAAGGCATTTTTTTCACAAAATTTACGTTTTATTTTATTTATAGCACAAAAAATAAAAAACCCACTAGTGATTAAATACCACTAAAAGAAAGCTCTATTTGTGTGGAAAAAAGGACGCAAGTTTCATATGGATACTGTGTTGGATGACTGAGTAATTGTCATTCAAAGTGTGAGAGCGCTGAAAGCTGAAAATTGGTCTGGTCAGGAAGGGGGTGTAACTGCACTGTACTGAGGTGGTTAAGCCCTTGTCATTTACACAGGAATCACTGCTTTTGTATAGCACTGATTGCTGTATAAATGACAATGGTCCCAAAAATGTGTCAAAAATGTCCGATGTGTCCGCCACAATGTCGCAGTCACAATAGAAAAAAAAAAAAAATCGCTGATCGCCGCCATTACTAGTAAAAAACAAAAATTAATAATAAAAATGCCATAAAACTATCCCCTATATTGTAAACGCTGTAACTTTTGCGCAAACCAATCAATAATCGCTTATCGCGATTTTTTTTACCAAAAATATGTAGAAGAATACGTATCGGCCTAAACTGAGGGAAAAATGTTTTTTTTATATATTTTTGGGGGATATTTATTATAGCGAAAAGTAAAAAATAATGTGTTTTTTTCAAAATTCTTGCTCTATTTTTGTTTATAGCGTAAAAGATAAAAACCGCAGAGGTGATCAAATACCACCAAAATAAATCTCTATTTGTGGGGAAAAAAAGACGTCAATTTTGTTTGGGAGCCACGTCGCACGACCGCGCAATTGTCAGTTAAAGCGACGCAGCGCCAAATAGCAAAAAGTGGTCTGGTCTTTGACCAGCAAAATGGTCAGAAGGAATTTCATATACATTTCTTATATTTTGTTTGGTTCACTATATGTTCATAATTATTATGGTGGTACACTGTGCAATAGTACAGTAGTAGTAGTAATAGTAAGTAGTAGTAATATTAACCTACAATAGTAGGGTAATATTAGCGTAATTATTCATTTAAAACATAAATATATACTCAAACACAAAGCTCCTAGAAGTTCATACATATGGTTCATAAGCTAAAGCAGCACTTCAGATGATAGTCATCAGCATCCGATAACGGCGATATGCCCTCTGAAGTGCGAATCCAACAACAAGCAAGGTGTTCATAGAGAAGTCCTCATATAGTTACTTGTCAAATAGATGATAACCTTCACTGCCCCACATAAAACCGCCCCCCTCAAAATGCACGCTCACCGGAAACGGTATAATAAAACCGCCTTGATATTTACAATGGATCTTTGACATGCAGCAAGACCACGTCCAATAAAATCCTTGATCGGCAATCATAAAAGGTTAACAAATCCCACACGACAGGTCTGATTACTCACAGCGGGATATCCACTTGTTGACTCTTTAGCTCAAAACATTGGAGAAAAGAGAATCCTCATAGTGTAAACCAGTTTAAAACGTTATTCCCATCAAAGGGCCCCCCTTTTAAGAGATATGCTTACGCAAAATTCAATATAAAATAGCGTCTCATAGATAGTAGTCAGCTGAAATGTACAGCTCATACGATACTCGCTCACCGTTTAGAAGGAGCGCTCATACATGGTGATACCTAGGTGGAGATCGTCAAAGACTGACAGTTTCAGCAGCCATCTGTACACGCCTAGACGCGTTTCGACATTACGTCTTTTCTCAACAGGCATGACTAGATGGGGTGGCTGCGTCACTACATACTCAACATGCTGAGGTAATTTAACCCATTGTGCTTCTCAATGGCACAACAAATGAAGCTCCACGTCAGTTCTCACCGCGGGAGGCTGCCTTGTACACATGTTCACTGGAAACATCTCATACATTGATACGATAAACAAAAATATAAAAATATGAAAATGAAACCACATTACCCTAAAACAATAAACTATGACCTGTAATTGGTTAACATAGTTATACTAAATCAATATAACCGATTATTCAGAAATAGATTTTAAGAAAATTCCAAAATTGACTCTTTTTTTTTTAAATATTTAATCTTCCTAAGAAATTATCAACATGAGAACAAAAGCCCCAGATAAATTGATATGGTCCTACAGATACATCCGGCCCTTTAAGGGCAGCCATGGTGCTGATGCGACCACGCTGAAACGGAGTATGACATCCCTGTATTAGAAATAGAATAATGGGGAAAAAAAGACCAAGTGGTCCATAGAGTCTGTCCCAATTTATATATATATATATATATATATATATATATATATATATATATATATATATATATTCAGTCATATTTGTGATCTAATACCCACCATGAACATTGCATTTTATGATCGATGCAATGCAACTAATCGCAACAGCTCAATATGCATGAATTTTCTTCTTACAGGTGATTGATCAAAAGTCAACTGAGACAATCCTATAACTGAATGATACCTACAATTGGATATTTTGCACAGAGGAGGTTTGACAAAGAGGGCAGAGCCCTCGAAACATGTTGCCTCCCACCCCTTTCTTGCACCTCAGGCTGAGTTGTACTGTGTGGACCTGCATAGAGAGCAGCCGTAGACACTATCACCATCCTCTGGTGGGTCTCATGCTGAGTCCTGGGCATATCGATCATATCGATCCTTTTGTTCCACCTTGCCACATCTCTCTGCATGGTGAAGCTAATACAGACCACCCGTTAAGTGATACTATTGATTACAAATAAAGTGTTGCAAGTTTTTAATCCTATTTTTTTCTTTTGCCTATTTTGCACAGACTCTAACAATCAATAGGAAACCATCATTACCTTTCCATGCTTATTGAGTGTATTAGTCAAGAACAATGGATTCTTATTGTTATTGGTCGGGTAGTGCCTTTTACATTTTTGGAACTAGATAAGCTTATTGACACATATGTGGCCACAATCAAGTAGATTCAAATTGCCAGAAAAATGCCACATATATAGCTACAGTGCCTTGCGAAAGTATTCGGCCCCCTTGAACTTTTCAACCTTTTGCCACATTTCAGGCTTCAAACATAAAGATATAAAATGTTTATTTTTTGTGAAGAATCACCAACAAGTGGGACACAATTGTGAAGTGGAACAAAATCTATTGGATTTTTGAAACTTTTTTAGCTAATAAAAAAATGAAAAGTGGGGCGTGCAAAATTATTCAGCCCCCCCCTTGCGTTAATACTTTGTAGAGCCACCTTTTGCTGCGATTACAGCTGCAAGTCGCTTGGGGTGTCTCTATCAGTTTTGCACATCGAGAGACTGAAATTCTTGCCCATTCTTCCTTGCAAAACAGCTGGAGCTCAGTGAGGTTGGATGGAGAGCGTTTGTGAACAGCAGTTTTCAGCTCTTTCCACAGATTCTCGATTGGATTCAGGTCTGGACTTTGACTTGGCCATTCTAACACCTGGATACGTTTATTTGTGAACCATTCCTTTGTAGATTTTGCTGTATGTTTGGGATCATTGTCTTGTTGGAAGATAAATCTCCGTCCCAGTTTCAGGTCTTTTGCAGACTCCAACAGGTTTTCATCCAGAATGGTCCTGTATTTGGCTGCATCCATCTTCCCCTCAATTTTAACCATCTTCCCTGTCCCTGCTGAAGAAAAGCAGGCCCAAACCATGATGCTGCCACCACCATGTGTGACAGTGGGGATGGTGTGTTGAGGGTGATGAGCTGTGTTGCTTTTACGCCAAACATATCGTTTTGCATTGTGGGCAAAAAGTTGGATTTTGGTTTCATGTGACCAGAGCACCTTCTTCCACATGTTTGGTGTGTCTCCCAGGTGGCTTGTGGCAAACTTTAGACGAGACTTATTATAGATATCTTTGAGAAATGGCTTTCTTCTTACCACTCTTCCATAAAGGGCAGATTTGTGCCGTGTACGACTGATTGTTGTCCTATGGACAGACTCTCCCACCTCAGCTGTAGTCCTCTGCAGTTCATCCAGAGTGATCATGGGCCTCTTGGCTGCATCTCTGATCAGTCTTCTCCTTGTCTGAGCTGAAAGTTTAGAGGGACAGCCAGGTCTTGGTAGATTTGCAGTGGTCTGATACTCCTTCCATTTCAAAATGATCGCTTGCACAGTGCTCCTTGGGATGTTTAAAGCTTGGGAAATCTTTTTGTATCCAAATCTGGTTTTAAACTTCTCCACAACAGTATTACGGACCTGCCTGGTGTGTTCCTTGGTCTTCATGATGCTCTCTGCGCTTTCAACAGAACCCTGAGACTATCACAGAGCAGGTGCATTTATACAGAGACTTGATTACACACAGGTGGATTCTATTTATCACCATCAGTCATTTAGGACAACATTGGATCATTCAGAGATCCTCGCTGAACTTCTGGAGTGAGTTTGCTGCACTGAAAGTAAAGGGGCCAAATCATTTTGCACGCCCCACTTTTCAGTTTTTTATTTGCTAAGAAAGTTTAAATTATCCAATAGATTTCGTTCCACTTCACAATTGTGTCCCACTTGTTGGTGATTCTTCACAAAAAATAAACATTTTAAATCTTTACGTTTGAAGCCTGAAATGTGGCAAAAGGTTGAAAAGTTCAAGGGGGCCGAATACTTTCACAAGGCACTGTAGATATAAGCTGATTGCTAAACCCAAAAATGAAAAACAAAGGCTCTCCGCAGCCAATCAGGAACCACCTGTCAGATTTCATATTGTATGAAAAAAAGCTTCTATACCGACATTCATTTTCTGGCTTTGTATATGTATACATCAATCCACAGTTTTCCAAATTCAAATGACTACACAATAACAATAAGAACGATAAGAATGTCAAAAGTAACAACATACAATATCATTGTATCTATAATCCCAGTCCTGCCATAAATGGGCAAAATACATTTTATCATCAATACTTTCCTGGTGTCTCAGCAGTGCCGAGATAAGGTCATCCAGTGCCCAGGGCAAAAAAAGCCAAACCGAGAACCCCCCCCCCGCCCATTATGTGCAAGCTTAGGGAATGCTACCCCCAGCAGTCACCCGCTTGTTAAAATGCCTTGTATCAAAATGATCTCGCTGGTGCCCCAATCCATACAGCAAGCCAAATTGCCCAGGGCAGCCGCCCCTCCTGCCCATCCCTCGTCCCCGCCCTGGTAATCAGCAACTGTAACTGCATGGTGGGCGCTGTAAGTGATTAGAAGAGTTGGAACTTTTCATCCAACATTTTGTTAATTTTTGCTCATGAAACAAAGGGGTAGAGGAAGCCCAGCCATCCCAAGCACTCCAGTGGCGGCCCGTGCATGGTGGGCGCACGGGCGCCATCCCCCATCCATCCGCCTGGCCCCTTTCAGGACGCCGGACGCATGGATTCCTATGGCTCGGGGTGGTATATTTTGAAGCGTCAAAATAGGGTGGGCTCGGGGAGCGAATTTATTTTCGCTATTTTTACACTAACCTTTCTTCCCGCCAATCAGAAGGCAGGACCTGCTTCCTGATTGGCCAAAGCGCCAGGCCTCCCTATTGGAAGCCTGGCGCTTAGGAAGAGGAGCAGAGGTCGCTACCTCTCTGAGAGGTAAGTCCCCTCGAATGAGTCGGCTGCATATCCCCCCCAACTCTCCCCCGCGGTGCCAGAGCCGTGATCTGCACACGGAGGTGGGGGATGCAGCCAGAGCTGCAAACCCTACGAGTTTTGTCAGTGAGCACGGGTGGCTGCATTTGATGGCCAAGTGGCTGCATTTCATGGGCAGAATGGCCGCGCTTCATGGGTAGAATGGCCGCGCTTCATGGGTAGAATGGCCGCGTTTCATGGGCAGAATGACAGCGTTTCATGGGCACAAGTGGCTGCAATTGATGGGGGGGGTTTCAGTTTGCCCCCCCCCCCAAAAAAAAAATTTTGAGCACCACCTGCCTTTGGTGCAGACATTAACTCGATTGCCCTGACTGAGTCTGGCTTGTGGTGCGTTGCTGTAACTTTAGGGCATTCAGCCGTGATGGTGTGTAGGAGGGGACAGAAGGAATAGGTGTCCTGTCCAGCCCAGCCCCATTGCGGACAGCCTATTAAACTCTATGAGAGGCTGACAGCCGTGAGTGTGGGGTAAATGCCTGGAAGGCAAGCAGTCTAAGGAGGATGCCTATCTCCCTCTACATACATACACAGTATATGGAGTATATATACTGTACATACTATATGTCCCAGATTGGCTCAGATCGTTTAAAGCCAGGGTGAATAAAGACACCAGTCCATCCAGTTCAACCTGAGTGCCTACAATTATCCCTATCCCTGTACATTGCACATTCACATTGGTCCCTACCCTCAAGGAGCCCACAATCCAAGGTCCCCATTCATATACTAGGGCCAATTTTTGGACTGAAGCCAATTAACCTACCTGCATGTCTTTGGATTGTGGGAGGAAACCCACGCAGGCACAGGGAGAACATGCAAACTGCAGGCAGTGGGTTGGGATTCGAACCAGCGACCCTTTTTACTGCTAGGTAAGAGTGCTACCCACTACACCACTGTGCCGCCTTCATCCTCAATCCTAAAATAAACCAATATATTGACTACACCCCCCCCCCAGTAAGCACCCCATGAAACCCCATAATGATTCCCTTACAGCCCGTAACCACCCGCTGATCCCCCTAAATAATTCCCTGATGCCCTCAAATTACTTACCGCACACCATGGCGATTGTGTGCTGGGAAAGTTCTGCATAATTAATGCCCTGGAGGGAAAATGCTGACGTGCGCTGAGTAGTAGAGGTAAGGCTTAATGTACACAGGACGCTGAGGCAACCTCCTCCGAACAAATGTTTTGACAGCTTCAAACTGGCGTTTAAAAACTCCTGTTTTGCTGCGTTTGCATGCCGCCTTTTGCCGCGTTTTGATCTAGGAGCGTTTATTTAAGATAACATCATAGGACCCCCCCCCCCCCCCAAGCCCAAAAAACAGTATAAACATCCACCAGGTACTGGGAGGAATCCCTGTTGCTTGCTTTACATCTTAGTGGGTCCTGAGCAGGGCCGTTTTTAAGGCAGGGCAAATGGGGCAGCTGCCCTGGGCCCTGTCATTGTTGTGGGGCCCAAAGCAGCTGCCTCATACTTGCCTTCTATCCTGGTTTAAATTCCCTCGTCCCCTGAGGTTTTAGTCCTGGTGCCGTGTTCCAATATCTCAGTGTGAAGTGCTGCAACTAATGCTGCCCAGCTCTGCCTTATTGTTGTGTAAGGAGGACTCACCTGCAGACCCTGTGTTTACATGTAAATTACCGGCATTCATATGTAAATAGGGGGTATCATGCCCCCCTGAAGTCATATCCACAGTAATCTCTAGCAACCAATCAACAAGCAGAAATCATGTGCTGTAACCTCTAGCAACTAATCAGTGAGCTGTAATGTGTGCTGTAACCTCTAGCAACCAGTCAGTGAGCGGTAATGATACACTGTAACCTCTGGCAACCAATCGCAATAGCTGCCTGATCTGATTCAGTAAACTGATTTTGAGTCTAGCTGCTAGCTGGGGCCCCAAGAAAAGTTTTGCCCAGAGTCCAATCAATATTAAAGACGGCCCTGGTCCTGAGGACAGGAGTTGAGAACCTTAGGTTTACACCCTCTGGTCCGTAGGGGTGAATGGACCATCCGATCGGGTCCGCCTTAAAAACAGACAGATAGGAGTATCGGTATCGCTGCAACCCAACTTCAAATATGAATTGAATCAGGTAGCTGATGGCATAAGCTGGCCACACATAACTTTAATCTGTTCATCCCTCTAGCACTGCTGGGAGCCCCTCATCTCCCCCCTAATGCTCGCTTCACACCGCCAACCACCTGAATGTCGCACGACTTATAGTGCGACTTTGCCAGGTGACTTCCTGTGTGCAATAAAGTGTGCAATAAGTAAACTGCATTTAAAAAAAAAAAAAAAATCACTATAGTGAGTGCTCAACTCCACATTGAAGAGGCAAATCTGAAAGATAAGAGGGTGTGCTGAATATGGGGGGGGGGGGGGGGTGCAGAAAAGCTTGTGGAGGGTTTTTCCGATCGATAAGCAATAATAGAGGTATTTACCATGCAGTGGTGGAGGAGGTCGGCGTGGCTCCTCGCTCCCAGCGCTCTGTACACTCTGCCTGTGTCTGCACTCCCATCCACACACATATCCTGCCTGCCTCTTCCTGAACCTGCATCCTTCTACTGGGTTTTCCCAACCTTCAATTTAAGGAAAAGAAACATCTATATACCGACCGCCTTCCATTCTTCTCCCTTTAATTTGCAGTGCGGATGGTAAAATGAAAGCAGACGCCCTCGGGGGGGAATTTGTGCCGTCTAAAAGTTGACTCGATGTCCTCGGGGCAAAAGCACCAAGGAAAACGTCATCCAGTTTCAGGAAATGACAAGAGATTCATTTCTCTGGGCAATATTTCGGGGAAAGTCTTATTTCAGGGAAATGCCCATTGTGAATGTGTACAGACATGAAGAGGAGGGAGCAGCAAAGCACAGTCACTGAACAGCACTATTACAGCGGACCTGTCATAAGACATACAGAGCCGCTGACATTGCTGCCATCCTTCTGAAAATGCTAATACCCCGTTATGCTGATCCTCTGGCTTCCATAGTGGCTGGACCCAGAAAAGATGTCAGGTGTCCTGGTTGGTTTATTTATTCTGGCATTAAAGAATCCGCAATGTCAACATGACTGCCAACTATTAACCACTTGCTTACCGGGCACTTAAACCCCCTTCCTGCCCAGACCAATTTTCAGCTTTCAGCGCGGTCACTCTTTGAATGACAATTGCGCGGTCATGCTACACTGTACCCAAATTACATTTTTATCATTTTGTTCCCACAAATAGAGCTTTCTTTTGGTGATATTTGATCACCTCTGCTGTTTTTTTCTTTTTTTTTTAAATAGACCGAAAATTCCGAAAAAAACAAACAAACAAAACTGTTTTATATTTTGTTATAAAAGTTTGCAAACAGGTAATTTTTCTCCTTCATTGATGGGCACCGACAGGCTGCACAGATGGGCACTGATAGGTGGCACTGAAGGGTACTGAAAGGTGGCACTGATAGGTGGCACTGATGGGTGGCAGTGATGGGCACTGGTAGGTGACACTGATAGGCAGCACTGCTAGGTGGCACTGATGAGGCACCGATTGGCACCACTGGTGAGCATTGATAGGTGGCGCTGATTGGTGGCACTGATATGCACTGGCAGGTGGCACTGATATGCACTGGTGGGCACTGATATGCACTGGTGGGCACTGATATGCACTGGTGGGCACTGACAGATGGCACTGGTGGGCACAGTTAAGGTGGCTGTGCCTCTTCCTCTTCAGGACTGAGGTCCCTTTCACAGCCCATTTTCACAGCCGGTGATCGGCTTTTTTTTTGTCCTCAGGCTGTCAGCGTGATGAGAAAAAAAAAAACGATTATCGAGCTTCTGTTTTACATCACGTGATCAGCTGTTATTGGCTGGCAGCTGATCACATGGTAATGGGCTGGGATCCCACAGGGGGCATGCGGGGAGCATGCAAAGGAGGGGCTGTGTATTGACGGCCTCCTGGCAAAATAAGTCTGAGCTGTAGCCGTAATTCGGCTATAGCACGGACGGGAAGGGGTTAATATTATTATTATACAGGATTTATATAGCGCCAACAATTTGCACAGCGCTTTACAATATAAAGGGAGACAATACAGCAACAATACAGTTCAATACAAGAGGGTTAGGAGGCTCGAGAGCTTACAATCTAATAGGGAGGGGTTGGTGGAACAAAAGGTAATAACTGTAAGGGATGAACTGATGGGAGAGATAGAAGATTTAGTTATTAGCTGAAGGCAGGACAGGCTTCCATGAAGAGATTCATTTTTCAGGGATCGCCTAAAAGTGGACAGAGTAGTAGATAGCCAGACAGATTGGGGTAGGGAGTTCCAAAAGATGAGAGAGGCTCTGGAGAAGTCCTGGAGACAAGCATGGAAAGAGGAGACCAGGAGAACAGGAGGCCTTGGGACTGTTTACACCCTCTGGTCCATAGGGGTGAATGGACCGTCTGATTAGCCCCACCTTAAAAACAGACAGGCAGACCTGATTGGACCCTTCGTGTTAAAGGGGCCTAAACATGGCCAAACACAGAGTGAATTTCTTGGTGAACCAAACAACCTTTTGGCCACCCTCCTCCCAACATTTCTCAACTAAAAAAATTGAAGGGTCCAGGTGAACAATTGTCAGCCAAACAGCACCCGTATCCAATCAGATGCAGGAATTGTTCAGGTAATTTGGTATCTGGTGATAGCTACAATGGGAGATTTAGCCATCTGGATGCGTAGCATAGATAGAGGAATCTGTTAGATCTATATATGTATGGCATAATATTCTCTGAAGGAGATGGCAGCCTCTCTCTTATGACACGTTTCCAAACTGTAGTGCCCGCGTTCTATCAGAAAGCCGCTACCCATCAGAAAATACAACCTTAGTGAAGTTCCGTTGCAGCCATCTTGGTACACCCGCCCTTGTCCGTAGTAAGTCTACAGTCTGAAGTCGCCAAGTGGACATATTTTTACACCCACCGGAAGTCTTGCATTTCACACTTATTTTTACCACTAAACTGAGCTTATATAGTGAAATACAGGATTTAGAAGTCCGTGACACTGTTTTAAAGTTGAATTTTAAAAGCAGCGGTGTTCTGTCAGATTAGCAAACCTGTGAGATCAGCAGGCTTGCCGCTGCTTTTACAATTCAACATCAAAACAGTCACCCAGACTTCCAAATACTGTATTGGACTATATAAGCTCAGTTTAGTGGCAAAACTAAGTGTGAAATGCAAGACTTCAGTGGGTGTAAAAAGATGTCCGCCTGCCATCTTCTGACTGTAGGCTTACTGCGGACGAGTGCGGGGTGTGCCAAGATGGCCGTGCCGGAACGTCACTTCCGTTACATATTCTGATGGGTAGCGGCTTTCTGACTGGCATATGGCATGAGCAAATATGGCTGCCTCCTTTTGTAAGCTATAAATATTTAAAGCCCAACTCTGAAACTTGAAAATTCCTCCTTGTACTGGGGCTGTGCCTGCACTTTCGGGGGTTAACTGCCTTATTTAGGTCTAGGGGTATGGAAAAAGAAGATTTACTCACCCGACCCTCTGTGCTGCTAGATTGGTCCTGGCGGTGTCTCTTTGCCCCCAATTACCCCCGCCCCCCTCATACTCCAGGGGTTTAAGGTCCTTATGGCATCAAGACCCTGCATTGGACACGATGATACTTGATATAGTTGAACTAGATGGACTTGTGTCTTTTTTCAACCTAACTATGCTGAGAACAGTCCATTCTCTGCAGCACGGAGGTGTGCCATCTATTGGGGGAAGAGGTGATCAGGTAAGCAAATTGGTTGGAAGGACTGCTCAGGGATGGTGCCAACTTGTTTGCACACATCCTGGTTTGTGGCACACCCACCCACCCTTGTGGTAATAGTAGTGGGCTGACCATTAATAAAACAGGGGGGGGGGGGGGGGGTGCTGCTGGCAGTCACAAAATGTCTCTAAGCTCTAGTGGTGGGCTAGAACAGTGGTTCTCAACCTCAGTCCTCAAGTAACCCTCCAACGGGCCATGTTTTGGGAACTTCCCTTAGATAAAATAGCTCTTATCTATACCATGTCATTGATATTGATTTAAAACATCTGTGCAAAGTAAAAAAAAAAACTGAAAACATGGCCTGTTGGGGGTACTTAAGGACTGAGGTTGAGAACCACTTGGCTAAAACATTTAGAATTTGGCCTGTTGAGAAGCCCTACATAACAACAATGGATGTGGAGAGGATCCTGACTCCATGGTCTGGGTTTGGTGTGTCTAGAAACCTCTGATAAATGGCAGTAGAAGGTGAACTTTGCGTGTGACAACCGGGCAGCAGAAGACAATACCGAATAGCTTGCCGATAACACTGGCAGCGGAGTTCAAGCAAAGCTCACACTTGGTGGAAATATTGTCAGAACTAAGTAGATCCAATAAAGGGAAAGTCAAGTATGAAATGTTTCGTTTTGCAGTTGAACAAAGTTGCTCAGCTCATAGGGTTGGCAAGTTTACATAGACGGTCAGCGTTACCTTTAACTTTCAAATAGTGCCCTCCAAAGCGATAGGCTTCAAAGTTCAGAGACAGAGGGGTGTTAGACTGGTCCAGAAATATATCCACTTTACTCAGCTCGATCCCTTTCCTCTCGAACGCCGGTATCAAAACTTCTCTGAAATATAGAGATTGAGAAATGTTAAATTAAACTGGATGAGCGATGAATGACTCCATTTTTATAGTCATCGCTAGAGGTGAACCCTATCCTCCACTCCAGCCACCAATGGCAGAGGGCCAAGAGACCCCTGACTCCACAATTATTTGTAAGTACAGAAATAACGACTTTATGACTCAAGAAGGAAACCCAATGTGAAGTTAAAGCGGGATTCCACCCTAAAGTGGAACCTCCGCTGATCGGATTCCTCCCCCCCTCCGGTGTCACAATTGCCACCTCTCAGGGGGGAGGGGGGTGGAGATACCTGTCAAAGACAGGTATTTACACCCACTTCCGGGCATAGACTCCCGTGGGAGTCTACGCCATTTCCTGTCCTGCCGCGCTGTCTGTTGGGACACACACGGGTCCCAGGGACAGCGCGGACAATTCCTATTGCGCTGCGTGACTCGCGCATGCGCAGTAGGGAACCGGGAAGTGAAGCCGATTCGATTCACTTCCTGATTCCCTCACCTAGAATGGTGACTACAGCAGCCGAGAGCCGAGCGATCGATCGGCCTCAGCATCGCTGGAACCCGGGACAGGTGAGTGTCCATTTATTAAAAGTCAGCAGCTGTAGTATTTATAGCTGCTGGCTTTTAATATTTTTTTTTTTGGTGGAATCCCTCTTTAAAATGTTTCTAGATATTTAAATTGAATTTTTCACTAGAGAATAATTATTTTTGAAGATGCTAGTTCCTGGCTGTCATGGGTTCAATGCTGTTTCAGTAGCTGACCCCTAACAAGTATAGCGATCAAAATATCTGATATTCGTTCACAACATGCATGCTCCAGATCTATTACTTAAATGTACACTAGTATAAAACTATGTGGGCACCCCTTAACCACTTATGCAGGCCATACACGGTCGAATTTCGAACGAATTTTCTTTTCAAAATCAGAAAATTCGTTTTTTTTGTGATCCGATGGCGCCACCATTGATTTTCGAAATTCGGCCGACCAAGCCTTCAATTTCACCTCATGTTGCTACGGAAAAGAATTTTCTTGGCTGGGAATCTTCTTTTCTCTCCGTAAATTTTCTTTTATCTCCGTACATTTTCTTTTATCTCCGTACATTTTCTTTTCTTATTACATTTCCCGCACGATTCTCCCACCATTGATTAGAAAATCGTTTGTTTTTCTAAAAATTTCCAACATGTCCGATTTCTCAAATTTTATTTCCGCACGAAAATCGGCTGTTGCTGCAGCCCACTAATGGTGCGAAATTCATACGAAAATTCTTAGATACGATTTTCGAAAGAAAATTCTTTCGAAATTCGAACCGTGTATGGCCGGCATTACAGACCGGATCAATTTGCTGGTCAAAGACCAGACCACTTTTTGCGATTCGGCACTGCGTCGTTTTAACTGACAATTGCGCGGTCATGCGACGTGGCTCCCAAACAAAATTGGCGTCCTTTTTTTCCCCGCAAATAGAGCTTTCTTTTGGTGGTATTTGATCACCTCTGCAGTTTTTATTTTTTGCGCTATAAACAAAAAAACGCATTCTTTTTTACTTTTTGTTATAATAAATATCCCCCAAAAATATATAAAAAAACATTTTTTCCTCTCAGTTTAGGCCGATACGTATTCTTCTACAAATTTTTGGTAAAAAAAATCGCAATAAGCGATTATTGATTGGTTTGCGCAAAAGTTATAGCGTTTACAAAATAGGGATAGTTTTATAGCATTTTTATTAATAATTTTTTATAATTTTTTTTTTTTACTAGTAATGGCGGCGATCAGCGATTTTTATTGTGACTGCGACATTGTGGGGGACCCATTGGACATTTTTGACACATTTTTGGGACCATTGTCATTTATACAGTAATCACTGCTATATAAATGCAGTGATTCCTGTGTAAATGACACTGGTAGTGAAGGGGTTAACCAGTGGGTGGCAGTGTAGGGGGTAAGTGTTCCAAGGGGTGTGTTACTAACTGTGAGGGGGTTGGGCTTTCATTTAGTGAACACTGATCTCTGCTCCAATCACATGGAGCAGAGATCAGCGTCACTAGTTGCTAGGCAGAATGGGGAAATGTTGTTTACACGACATTTCCTCCATTCAGCCGTCCCGTGAGACGATCGCTGCGGGTCCCGCGACCGGACTCACGGGGGTCCCGACCAGCGCGGGAGCGCTCCCGATGGCAGGGCAGCATTGAACATTGGACGTACATGTATGCCAATATGCCTGCCCGTGCCATTCTGTCGACGTACATCGGCGTGCGCCGGTCGGGAACCAGTTAAATTATTGAGTTCAAGTATTTCTACTGTTGGGTACTGTTAGTCCTATAGAATAGAAAGATATTTTAGACCATTGTGCTCTTCCAACCTTGTGGTAACTGTTTGCTGAGGACTATTTTCTGTTCCGGCATGACTCTGACCCTGTGTACAAAGCCGGCTTCATAAAGACATGGTTTAACCAATTTGGTATTGAGGAACTGGAATGGCCTACATAGAGCCCTGACCTCATCCCTAATAAACACCTTTGAAATAAATTGTACTGTGAGCCAGGTCTCATTCAACATCAGTACTTGATCTTGCGAACGTCCTTCTGACCCAATGGACACAAATTCCCTCAGACAACTGAAATCCTACAGAAAGCCTTCCCAAAGGAGCAGAGGATGGTAAAGTCACAGTTTGGTGTGGAGGAACTCGATTGTCCTGCACAGAGCCCTGGCCTCAACCCTACTGAACACCTTTGGGATGAATTAAAATGTCAGCTCAAATACCACATATATTGAAGGATCTACAACCCCAAAAAAAGGATAGTATAAAAAAATACTAAGTGGTGTGAAATGAAATATGAGAGTGTAAATACTAAAAAAATGTATACATATAAGTGAATAGTGTCTTAAATAAATAAGTGAAAGGATAAACAGCAGTGTCAGATCACATATGGGGACCTTAGCCGGAGTCCACCAAAACAAATAATTACAAACAGAAAAAAATGAATATCACAGGGTGTATATATCCCTCGTGGGTAAAAATGCATAAAAGAGTTAAAAATAGCAAAACAAAGAAAAAAAAGCCGCGTCGGGCTATTCCCAGACTCAGGTCCTGGGACTCTTGGAGTGGCCACGAAGAATGATTAGGGTACTGCAGTGTCGGAAACCTTCTACAGGGGATTTGGAACACCTCCCTCCTATTAGCAGCAGGTTAACAAAGCTGTGAAGTTCTGATACATCATCTTCACTGCCAAGAAATTGTACTTTTGACTAGTTCGGTGTGGTTCCTGTGACGGTTCATCCAGAACTCCTGTATACCTGCTTTGTTGATCTCACTAAAACTGAGATCTCAAACTCTGGTAAGCGGCCTTTTTTTCACTGGTGGAGGTGGCATTTCGGACCCTTTTAGACACGAAGTATTGTGGGTGCCAGCTTTTTATCCTCACTCTGGACGAACTATCACCATTTGCTGACTGTTTTTTTGGGACTCTGATTGATTTCATTTTAATATTTTTTTCTATTTTTCATTGTACATTTATTGGATTTTTTTTTTTTTGTTTTTTTTTTTCTTTGTTTTGCTATTTTTAACTCTTTTATGCATTTTTACCCACGAGGGATATATACACCCTGTGATATTCATTTTTTTCTGTTTGTAATTATTTGTTTTGGTGGACTCCGGCTAAGGTCCCCATATGTGATCTGACACTGCTGTTTATCCTTTCACTTATTTATTTAAGACACTATTCACTTATATGTATACATTTTTTTAGTATTTACACTCTCATATTTCATTTCACACCACTTAGTATTTTTTTATACTATCCTTTTTTTGGGGTTGTCGATCCTTCAATATATGTGGTATTTGAGCCTTTATATTAGAGTCAAGGTTATTGGTTTTAGTTTTTTTGTTTTTTTTAGCGCACCTTTACATTTAGTTTGCTATATCGGAGTATTACGATTGGAGTTGCTGCTTGTAGGGAAAACAATTTTCTTTGAATAGCGCAGTTTACTTCTTGTACCTAAAATGTCAGCGCCTAGAGGCGATTCAGTTCGCATTGTGTGCTATACAAGTATTTCATTCATTCATCCCTGAGCCAGTTCTATTTATCCAACATCAGTACCTGATCTCATGAATGCACTATTGGATGACCGAGGTTCTAGTCTTCCCCTGCACTTCATTTCTTGTAATAGCAGTCTTAGAAAGGTCCTTTTTAGTTCTAACATTACTGTGCTCAAAGCCAGATCCATAAAGACATGCTTTGACCAGTATGGTGTAGAGGAACATGAATGTCCTGCACAGAGCCCTGACCTCAGGCCTACTGAAGACATTTGGGATACTTTGGAACCCCAAAAGGTGAGCCAGGTATTTTCATCCAACATCAGTATCTGACCTCACAAATGAGCCGAAATTTCTACAGACACCTTCCAAAATCTTGTGGAAAGCTTCCCCAGAAGAGTGGAGGAACACAAGCGTCCTGATCTCAACCTTGCGATGAATTGGATTGCCAACTGTGAACCAAGTTTTTTCATCCAACATGTGTATCTGACCTCACAAATTTTCTTCTGTATGTTGGGGGTTCTAGCCTTCCCCTGCATTTCAAGCCTTAGGCCGCGTACACACGCGCGGACTGTTCGCCCAACTTTGTCCGTCAAACAGTTTCGGCAAACAGTCCGCTCAAAATTAGCATGGACGGACATGGCCACACACGACGTACGAACAGTTTGCTGAAACCGTGCACGATGACGTGAACGGCACGTACGACGGGACGCAAAATACGACGTCCTATACATTGCACTACAACTTTCGGCGTGTAAATCCTTTCTGAGCATGCGCGGAACTTAGTTTGATGAACAAGCCTACACACGAGGGGACTGTTCGCTGAAACCAAGTTTCAGCGGACAGTTTTTCGGAAATTCCGAAAAACCTTGTTCAGCAAACTGAAACTGAAACTGTCCGCTGAAAGCCCACACACGAGCGGACTGTCCGCCCAAACACTGTTCAGCGGACAAAGTTGGGTGAACAGTCCCCGCGTGTGTACGCTTCTTGGAAAGGTTCTTTTTAGTTCCAGTTTTTAGCATTGCTTTTTTTTTTAAAACCAGCTACATAAAGACATGGTTTGATGAGATTGGTGTGGAGGAACTTTAGTGTCCTGCACAGAGCCCTGACCTCAACCCTACTGAACACCTTTGGAAAGTATCAGAATTGAGAGGCAGATCTTCTCATCTATAAATTATTACCAACACAAATGCTCATTTGGCTGACTGGGCACAGATTACCATAACACATAATTGACACTCAATTTGCTAGCAAGGTCTTATCTTCAAACCGCAGTACCTGACCTCACAATCATAGATGATAGAATTGAACATTTTGATCAGTGGTGGTTTGGCTGAACCTTGAAAATGTGAAATCTGGATTTACCAAACTGGAAGACCTATTGAAGTCAACGGAAATCTGAACCAGGCTCCAGAAAGTGTGCATTTCAGAGCAGAAAATTATGTACATTTCCTCAGGATGGTTCGGGGAACTCCTGGCAGTCCAGCCTGATAAGATGATGAGACTAAAAATATTCTGAACCACATTCTTTAAAAATGCTATCAGGAATACTGAGATAGAAGTGTGGGACATGGAGGCACTGGCCAGTCAAGCTAAGGGAGCCAGGACAAGAGCTGAAGCAGATGTATCCCTGAAACAGCCCTCCGAGAAGTCTTTGGTCCCTTTCTCTGAGACACCTTTTGGAAATCGGAACTGGCAACAACGCTGAAATTTAGAATTGGCTTTGGACATTTGAATTTATGACATTTGGTCTAGATTCTGAAATAACTACCTGGAGGTGCTCAGGGTTACCAGCCCTGCATTGAACACGAGGACACATGCACATGAGGGATCTCCTACAGCATGGGTGCTCAACTTGTGGTCCTCCAGCTGTTGCAGAACTGCAAGTCCCATTATGCTTCTGCCATTGGGAGTCATGTTTGTAACTCTCAGCCTTGTAATGCCTCATGGGATTTGTAGTTCCGCAACAGCTGAAGGGACACAGGTTGAGCACCCATGTCTTACAGACTGGAGCTTCAGGGAGAAGAGGATACCCTAGACATAAGAGGAATTTAAAGGTCATGATTTTGGAATGGGATGTCTAACAGGTTCATATAGCTGTCAGGGGCGTAACTATAGGGGGTGCAGCAGTCGAGACCGCAACTGGGCCCTGTGCTGCAGGGGGCCCATGCAGCCCCCTCTACATATGGCTGGCAGCAGCATAGGCAGCTAGGGGTACCAGTGCACCATGCACACGGATGGCTGGAGGTGGAGGGTGACTAGCAGAGCTCCATGCTCGACTATCGCACTGGCTGCTCTTTAGTTGTGCATTCCCCGCATGACCTGTGTCCTCAGCCGGCTCCTCAGAGTACCCCTCTCCTGCTCCATGCATTGCCGCTCAGTCCGATGTGTGTTCTCCCCAGCCAGAGCCCCGCCCCCCCTGCCCGAGTCCGGCCCACACTGCACTGCATACTTCTCCCGGGTAAACAAACTTTATGCACACAGATGCAGTGCAGCCCTATGAGAGCCCCCCGGAGGACACTGCAGGCTTGTCTGCCAGCCCCCCTCCTCCCCGTCATACACAGATGATGAAAGGTCTTTCTGGGAGATATGCTGATCACCCGTCCAGCACACTGGATGGAGCCCAGGCCAACATGGATGAGTGCGTGGCATGCAGCTTGGTCATGGTGAGTAAGAGGACCCCATCCCCCACACACCATTATTTACCCCCTCCATCTCCCCCTGGGGACAGGGACCCCTTCTCACGTGGGGACAGGGACCCCCATCTCCCCTGGGGACAGGGACCCCTTCTCCCCTGGGGGCAGTAACTTCATCTGCCCTGGAGAAAAGGACCTCATCTCTTCTAGGGACGGGGACCCCATCCTGCCTAGGGACAGTCCCCCAATGGGGCACCTAAAAAAAAAAAACTACTGATACCAGTGGTGGAACTACAGGGCTCACAAAGGTCATACCTGTGACCACGCCCTGGAGTTCCACCACCGGACTCGGAGGGAAGGGCCCTGGCTGGGGTTCAGGGGGGCCCTTCATGGTTTCTTGCATCGGGGGCCCTGAAGGTTCTAGTTACGCCACTGATAGCTGTGATAGTCAGGTGTTCACAAATGTTGGTACTCAAAATAGACACAACCACCCACCAAATATTTTTTTTTTTTAAACGAGGCCAGTAATGGCAGATCCCATTATTTCCTCTTGATGGGTTCACTTTAACTTGTCAACCAAGAGGTTAAGACAGCAATACAGACAAATACCAAATGGAATTTTAGACGAGATGTACAGTATGGAGCTGAAATTGAGTTATCTTTGAGCAAGTTCACCTTTCCAAACTCTAATACAAAGTATCTCGGTGACCTTTCACTTGCATTCCTGATTTAAAGGTCAGAGTGGCGGCGCAATAAGGGGCCATACTGTATAAATGAGCCGCGTCCGATGGTAATGAGACGGTCTCTATCGTGATAAAGAGCATCCCCAGTGTGACAATCTTTAATCTACAGAATGACCTTTTTGTTCTCAAAGCTCTTTGATACCTGTCTGAACATGAGACACCAAAATGACAAGCCGATGAGGGTCGATTCCCTCCTGGGGATTAAATGGCGCTGGAATTTTCTGCTTGACTTTGTTGAAATATCTGAAATTCCTATATTTAGGAAGCTGCGAAGTCTGCACAAGTGTTTGTTCAATTTTATTCAGCTTCCATCAGTGATACCAGGGCATTGTGAAATGTATACAGTCACAGATACTAAAAATAAAATACACTTCCAGAAGAAATGTAATATGGTATTGGAAAAATTTTCAATTTTTTAAATGACGTTCAGACATAATTAACAGAACGTGCCGTGCCTATCTGCAGTAATCATAATGGCCAATGGGATTTCAGTTTGCTCTAGTGAGTCTGATATGAAATGGGAACTGACTACTAAGCTTTGGATTGACTTATTGAAGCCTGGTAAAGAAGATTTAATATTTATTGCGTGTGCTTTTATATTCTAGCATTTTAGAATGTCCAAAACAGCTAAAGTACATCTCTGGGATAAATAGAAATGCTTATTGTGAGCCAGGTCTTCTCATCCAACATCAGTACCTGACCTCACAAATGAGCACAAATTCCCATAGCCTGTGGACTCCTGGTCATGACCGGACCATCATACCTACCTATACAGACATGGTTTCACCAGTTTGGTGTGGAGGAACTCGAGTGTCCTGTACGGAGCCCTGACCTCAGCCCTACTGATTACCTATGGTAAGAATTGGAAAGCCAACTGTGAGCTAGGTCTTCTCATCCAACATCAGTACCTGACCTCACAAATGGGCACAAATTCCCATAGCCTGTGGGTTCCAGGCCCTCACCTGACCATCATACCTACCTATACAGACATGGTTTGACCAGTTGGGTGTGGAGGAACTCGAGTGTCCTGTATGGAGCCCTGACCTCAACCCTACTGATTACCTATGGTAAGAATTGGAAAGCCAACTGTGAGCTAGGTCGTCTCATCCAACATCAGTACCTGACCTCACAAATGGGCACAAATTCCCATAGCCTGTGGGTTCCAGGCCCTCACCTGACCATCATACCTACCTATACAGACATGGTTTGACCAGCTTGGTGTGGAATAGGGATGGCTGAACTGTTCGCCCGGCGGTCGTTTCGCGGCAAATTTTGCGTGTTCGCAATTTGCCCGATCGGCGGACTATTGCCGCTGTTCGCCTGGCGGACATATGTGTTTACAGTGTGAAAGAACTTTGACCCATGATGACACATCCATCATGGGGTACAGGACAGCCAATTGAGACATTTCAGCACATGGACACTTGGACATTCCCCCTACCTTATAAATAGACCCGGCCATTTTACATTCTGTCTTATTTCAGTGTAGGGACAGGACGCTGTGTGGAGCAGAGAGAGACTGTAGTGACACAAATCACTAACTATTAGGTCCACAAAAGTCCTTTTAAGGACTGGTATGGTCTAGGTGTAGTACAATATATAGGGTTCAGTGCACTGCTGTGCTGGTGATTGCAGCAGCCTGTCTTTTGTCAGTGCAGGGAGGGACAGGACGCTGTGTGCAGCAGGGACAGTCAGTTTAATCACTACCTATTACTATTAGGTCCACAAAGGTCCTTTTAAAGTGGTTGTAAACCCTTACAAACCACTTTGACCTACAGGTAAGCCTAGATTAAGACTTACCTGTAGGTCCAAGAAATATCTCCTAAACCTATATGGTTTAGGAGATATTTGTCCGCAAACGGGCACCGCTGTCTACGGCGCATGCGCCGTAGACAGCGGCGCGCAGGCGCACTGAGCGCGGCATTTCCAAGAATGGAGCTGCCGCGCGTGTCGACTCCCGTGCGCATGCGCGGGAGTGACGTCATCGCGGCTTTGCCGAAGGGACAGCTGCGACTTCGCTGGCTCCTGTGTCAGGTAAGTGACACATAATGGGCTACTATGCGATGCGATGCGATGCGATGCATAGTAGTCCATTATGCTTTGCCTTTGCAGGGAATGAAAGAGGAAGTAACACCCATCAGGGTTTACTTCCTCTTTAAGGACTGGTATAGGTGTACAGTATATAGGGTTTAGTGCACTGCTGTGCTGGTGATTGCAGCAGCCTGTGTTTTGTCAGTGCAGGGAGGGACAGGACGCTGTGTGCAGCAGGGACAGTCAGTTTAATCACTACCTATTACTATTAGGTCCACAAAGGTCCTTTTAAGGACTGGTATAGGTGTACAGTATATAGGGTTCAGTGCACTGCTGTGCTGGTGTAATCAAGCATCACCGATGGCTTAGTTCTCTCAGCTCCCCGAGCGGTGAGCTGCTGCCTGTCAGTCAGCAGCTCTCCTCTCTGCTCCTCCACGCTCACTGGAGTGCTGAGCTGTGGAGGGGGTGAGAGCGCCCTTCTCAGGCTCTCAGACAGGCATCAGTTTAGGCACCTGGCGGATCCAGACTTTATTGTCGGGATGACGCGGTGCCTGGACTGATTCCTGTGACATCAGTAGAGAGCGGACTTCAGACCGCTCTCTGTTGAAAAACGGGTCCCAGGAGTGCAAAACCCAATTGCAGTCCTGTGATCCATAGGAGAAACCCCGCCCAACAAGCCCAGACTGGACTTCGCCTTTAAAATGGACAACAATTCTCTGCCCTTCCCTGCTCTACCTACAATTGAAAAACAAAAACCTTTGGGCTGTAGATATACTGAGCTATCTCTGGTGGGATGTCCAATGTTACATGTTAAAAAAAAAATGAAAATGCCTACCCTAGAGATTTCTTCTTCATCGCCGGGACGATTTCTGTCTCGATATCCACATTCAGATCAAACTTTAATGTGAAGCATTCTTTACTTGGATCCTGTAGAGATAAAATATGAATCTTCTTACATGTTGTAAAAAGTATCACAGAACATCCTGACCCTCTTCATACTGCAATACGTTGTACAAGAGTTCTCTCCAGACATGGATAAGACACTTCTATGATGTTTGCACAGTCCAAGTATCACTTGTAATCCCGAAGTATTAAAGAATACATGGACTTGTGATAAAAGGTAAAGTGTTCCTAAACCCAGGACTCTGCATTCACTATATCTGCTCTCCCCAGGACTCTGCATTCACTATATCTGATCTCCCCAGGACTCTGCATTCACTATATCTGGTCTCCCCAGGACTCTGCATTCACTATATCTGATCTCCCCAGGACTCTGCATTCACTATATCTGATCTCCCCAGGACTCTGCATTCACTATATCTGGTCTCCCCAGGACTCTGCATTCACTATATCTGATCTCCCCAGGACTCTGCATTCACTATATCTGATCTCCCCAGGACTCTGCATTCACTATATCTGATCTCCCCAGGACTCTGCATTCACTATATCTGATCCCCCCAGGACTCTGCATTCACTATATCTGCTCTTCCCAGGACCCTGCATTCACTATATCTGGTCTCCCCAGGACTCTGCATTCACTATATCTGATCTCCCCAGGACTCTGCATTCACTATATCTGATCTCCCCGGGACCCTGCATTCACTATATCTGGTCTCCCCAGGACTCTGCATTCACTATATCTGGTCTCCCCGGGACCCTGCATTCACTATATCTGGTCTCCCCGAGACCCTGCATTCACTATATCTGGTCTCCCCAGGGCCCTGCAGTCACTATATCGGCACTCCCCAGGACTCTGCATTCACTATGTTGGCTCTCCCTAGGACTCTGCATTCATTAATTATATCTGCTCTCTCCAGGGCCCTGCATTCATTATATCTGATCTCCCCAGGACTCTGCATTCACTATATCTGCTCTCCCCAGGACTCTGCAGTCACTATATCTGCTCTCCCCAGGAATCTGCATTCACTATATCTGCTCTCCCCAGGACTCTGCAGTCACTATATCTGCTCTCCCCAGGACTCTGCAGTCACTATATCTGATCTCCCCAGGACTCTGCATTCACTATATCTGCTCTCCCCAGGACTCTGCATTCACTATATCTGGTCTCCCCAGAACTCTGCATTCACTATATCTGGTCTCCCCAGGACTCTGCAGTCACTATATCTGATCTCCCCAGGACTCTGCAGTCACTATATCTGATCTCCCCAGGACTCTGCAGTCACTATATCTGGTCTCCCCAGGACTCTGCAGTCACTATATCTGATCTCCCCAGGACTCTGCAGTCACTATATCTGATCTCCCCAGGACTCGGCATTCACTATATCTGATCTCCCCAGGACTCTGCATTCACTATATCTGATCTCCCCAGGACTCTGCATTCACTATATCTGATCTCCCCAGGACTCTGCAGTCACTATATCTGATCTCCCCAGGACTCTGCATTCACTATATCTGCTCTCCCCAGGATGCAGAGGATTAACCCCTTAGGTTCCACAGTGAGTATAACAAGCATGCTTTACTGCATATATACACTGATTATACTGTTGTGGGTTTAGTAACACTTTAAGAGCAGCAATTGGCAGCCAATATACTGACAGCTGGAAAATGTAAATGTGTGCCATTGTGATATCGTTTTTCCAGCTGAGCAGCTCTTATGGACCAGTACAATGCAGCATTCTGCATATAGGGCTGGGTGTCAGGCAAAGGCATACTGGGGGAGCAGTGGTTGGGCCAGCCATTTTTCCCTGACTTACCTCATTTCTTCCAGATCGCACTGTTGCCCTACTTTCTGCTATGATTTTAGTTTCTTGCAATCTCTTGTACAGCAGCGCTCAGACGGGGAGAGGGGGAGCAGTCACTTGAGTGTCCTGCATGTCCATGTGGTGACTAGCAGACTAGAGTAGAGAGATTATCTTATTACTTTGCTGCTGCTCCTTTAACCCTGGTTGACACCAATGCGGCTTTGAGATCGCACGCCATCAGTGTAATTACAAAGCTGTAGATCAGTGCGATTTGCACCTCCAAATTTATTGCGGCTCCTTTTAACAGAAGTCTATGCAAGTCGCATTGAAAGCCCAAAAAAGACTTGAGTCGCAACGGTTTGAACGGTTCTATTGCCGACAATAGGATGCAACTTTTAGCTGTCGAATCGCATGACAAATTGCACCAGTGTGAACCAGGGCTAACTGTCCAATCACAGGCTGGGGGCAATGAGGTGACACACTGGTGTTACTTAAAGGTTTACTCCACCTTATGCATCATTATATGTCCCCCCCCCTCCCGTATTTTGGGTGTAACATGTAACAGTGGTCACAGTTACAATGAGTTGTAGGCTCATTTGCAAAATGTATAATTAAAAAATTTACAAATATAAATTTTTCCTGCAAATACATGTGCATTTATTTTTTGACAACGTAACTTTACCACCAGGCTGTGCTCTCAAGCAGAGCTGTGTATATATCAGAACTGGGTGGACAGAAATACAAATACAGCATTTCCCAATCAGGGTGCCGTGGCACCTTGGGGTGCCGCCTTGGCCCATCAGGGGTGCTGCGGTGTGTCTGGTATTTTTGCACAACGTCAGACCTTTCCATGGCGCAGGTCAGCCGACCATCAACACCATGGAAGGGTATGACGCCAACCCAGGGCAGGCGGCATTCAGGGCAGCCCCGGGATTTATTAGGAGACAGAAGTTCACCTCTGTTTATCCGGCTCCGTTTCTTGTGGGCTGAGGACTCTGATCTACAAGAAAGTGGCACCCGCCCCAGCCTATAACTGACCTTTGCAGCAAGGTGCACATGGAAGGGCGATCTACAATCACAAACAAATGATTTCCCAGCACACTTACCAGCCAGCCTGCAAAACAACCAGACTATCTAACAGTTTACATTACAAATAAGGGGTTCTGTTTGCACACATTTTGCACATTTTGCCCCTGTTACAATCATTAGTAAGACCTCATCTGGAATATGACGTTCAGTTTTGGGCACCAGTTCTCAAAAAGGATATCGGGGAACTGGAGAAAGTGCAGAGAAGGGCAACCAAACTGATAAGTGGAGGAGCTCAGCTATGAGGAAAGATTAGAGGAACTGAATTTATTCTCTCTTGAGAAGAGGAGATTAAGGGGGGATTTGATCAACATGTACAAATATATAAGGGGTCCATATAGGGAACTTGGTGTCGAGTTATTCACTTTACAGTCAACAAAGAGGACAAGGGGGCGCTCTTTACGTCTAGAGGAAAAGAGATTTCATCTCCAAATACGGAAAGGTTTCTTCACAGTAAGAGCTGTGAAAATGTGGAATAGACTCCCTGCACAGGTGGTTCTGGCCAGCTCAGTGGATTGCTTTAAGAAAGGCCTGGATTATTTCCTAAGTGTACAGAATATAACTGGGTACTAAAATTTATAGGCAAAGTTGATCCGGGGAAAATCCGATTGCCTCTCGGGGGATCAGGAAGGAATTTTTTCCCCTGCTTAAGCAAATTGGATCATGGCTCTGCTGGGGTTTTTTGCCTTCCTCTGGATCAACTGTGGGTATAGAATTGGGTATATGGGCTGGTATGATATTTATTATATATATATATATATATATATATATATATATATATATATATATATATATATATATATATTTTTTTTTTTTTTTTTTTTGGTTGAACTGGATGGACTTGTGTCTTTTTTCAACCTGACTAACTATGTAACTATGTAACATTTGCAAATATATTCGTAAGTCGCAGAGCCCATGCCAAGGGACCTCTCTATATACTGCGGTCCTAACTCTACATTTCCTCCATAGTGGAGCACATATAAGCATGGATAGGTTAAGGGCAGGTATGCCTAGAGGAAGCCCACCCCTCCTTAAAAACACAGGGACACACGTGACTCCCAGCAAAAGCACAATGGCAGTGAAGGCATCCAGTGCGTCCCTGCACCTAATTCAACCAACTGTGCACAAAACGGCAACCACCCCAAACTATAAGGACTCTGATGTGAAGGGGGGAGGGCTGAAGACTCTGATGTGGAGTTGGGGGGCTGAAGACTCTGATGTGGAGTTGGGGACTGAAGGCTCTGATGTGAAGAGGGGACTGAGGGCTCTGATGTGAAGAGGGGACTGAGGGCTCTGATGTGAAGAGGGGACTGAGGGCTCTGATGTGAAGAGGGGACTGAGGGCTCTGATGTGAAGAGGGGACTGAGGGCTCTGGTGTGAAGAGGGGACCGAGGACTCTGGTGTGAAGAGGGGACCGAGGACTCTGGTGTGAAGAGGGGACCGAGGACTCTGGTGTGAAGAGGGGACCGAGGACTCTGGTGTGAAGAGGGGACCGAGGACTCTGGTGTGAAGAGGGGACCGAGGACTCTGGTGTGAAGAGGGGACCGAGGACTCTGGTGTGAAGAGGGGACCGAGGACTCTGGTGTGAAGAGGGGACCGAGGACTCTGGCGTGAAGAGGGGACCGAGGACTCTGGCGTGAAGAGGGGACTGAGGACTCTGGCGTGAAGAAGGGACTGAGGACTCTGGCGTGAAGAGGGGACTGAGGGCTCTGATGTGAAGAGGGGACTGAGGACTCTGGTGTGAAGAGGGGACTGAGGACTCTGGTGTGAAGAGGGACTGAGGGCTCTGATGTGAAGAGGGGACTGAGGGCTCTGATGTGAAGAAGGGACTGAGGGCTCTGATGTGAAGAGGGGACTGAGGGCTCTGATGTGAAGAAGGGACTGAGTGCTGTAATGTGGGGGGGGGGGGACTGAGGGCTCTGATGTGGAGAGGGGACTGAGGACTTTGATGTGAAGGGGGGCTGAGGGTTCTAATGTGGAGGGGGGACTGAGGACTCTGGCGTGAAGAGGGGACTAAGGACTCTGGCGTGAAGAGGGGACTGAGGACTCTGGCGTGAAGAGGGGACTGAGGACTCTGGCGTGAAGAGGGGACTGAGGACTCTGGCGTGAAGAGGGGACTGAGGACTCTGGCGTGAAGAGGGGACTGAGGACTCTGGCGTGAAGAGGGGACTGAGGACTCTGGCGTGAAGAGGGGACTGAGGGCTCTGATGTGAAGAGGGGACTGAGGACTCTGGTGTGAAGAGGGGACTGAGGACTCTGGTGTGAAGAGGGGACTGAGGGCTCTGATGTGAAGAGGGGACTGAGGGCTCTGATGTGAAGAAGGGACTGAGTGCTGTAATGTGGGGGGGGGGGGGGGACTGAGGGCTCTGATGTGGAGAGGGGACTGAGGACTTTGATGTGAAGGGGGGCTGAGGGTTCTAATGTGGAGGGGGGACTGAGGACTCTGGCGTGAAGAGGGGACTGAGGACTCTGGCGTGAAGAGGGGACTGAGGACTCTGGCGTGAAGAGGGGACTGAGGACTCTGGCGTGAAGAGGGGACTGAGGACTCTGGCGTGAAGAGGGGACTGAGGACTCTGGCGTGAAGAGGGGACTGAGGACTCTGGCGTGAAGAGGGGACTGAGGACTCTGGCGTGAAGAGGGGACTGAGGACTCTGGCGTGAAGAGGGGACTGAGGACTCTGGCGTGAAGAGGGGACTGAGGGCTCTGGCGTGAAGAGGGGACTGAGGACTCTGGCGTGAAGAGGGGACTGAGGGCTCTGGCGTGAAGAGGGGACTGAGGGCTCTGGCGTGAAGAGGGGACTGAGGGCTCTGATGTGAAGAGGGGACTGAGGACTCTGGTGTGAAGAGGGGACTGAGGACTCTGGTGTGAAGAGGGGACTGAGGGCTCTGATGTGGGGGGGGGGGGGGGGGTGAGAGCTCTGATGTGGAGGGGGGGCTGAGGACTCTGATGTGAAGAGGGGACTGAGGGCTCTGATGTGAAGAGGGGACTGAGGGCTCTGATGTGAAGAGGGGACTGAGGACTCTGGTGTGAAGAGGGGACTGAGGGCTCTGGTGTGAAGAGGGGACTGAGGGCTCTGATGTGAAGAGGGGACTGAGGACTCTGGTGTGAAGAGGGGACTGAGGGCTCTGATGTGAAGAGGGGACTGAGGGCTCTGATGTGGGGGGGGGGTGAGAGCTCTGATGTGGGGGGGGGGGGGTGAGAGCTCTGATGTGGAGGGGGGGGGCTGAGGACTCTGATGTGAAGAGTCCCCTGATCTTAGGGTTTGGAGGCAGCATGAGGCATTGTGAGTTTTATTGCTTTTATGTATGTTTTTAATTAATAAACAGTGTTACACTAAGAAAGTTCTATTGGATTTTATCTCTATGTTGGAATCCATGTGAGAATAAAAGAAGGGGAGTGTTGGTGATTGGTGGACTGGTCTTACTGATGAGTAAATAAGAACAATAGTGGTGGAACCCCTTAGGAGAGATGAGTTGTGCAGACCCTGGAGAGCAAGGATTGGATTGGAGGTGGAGATGTTGAATAAGCAAGATGGAGGAGTGGAGGAACCTCTTGTAATCCTAAGTGTGTTTTGATCCTAAACAGCTGTGGCTTTATATACTTTATATATCTGGTGAGCAGTGGCGGCCGGTGCTTAATATTTGGGGGGGGGTGTGGCGATCGCAGCAATCACAGCAGGAGACGGACGGCAGACGGGAAGGCAGCAATTGTCGCAATCACCCCGCCCCCAGCGTTAGATCCACCCCCCCCCCCCCCCCAGGAAACAGACCTCACCTTAGGGGGCAGGGCGAAAGAATAGCCAGTGTCGTTGCTTCTACTCCCGGATGAACAGGAAGTGTGTCCCGAGAACCAATTGGCCAGGGAGTCCTAAGATTTAGATTAGAGTCCGGGTGCATGGATTAAGGGGGCAGCGCCCCTGAACCCCCGTATGAATGGGCCGCCACTGCTGGTGAGTGGCTTGTGAAGGTGGTGGTTGCACACAGTGAATGAAGTTTTAAAGTGGAAGATATAACAGTGGTTGAAAAGCACACCCAAGAGCCGAGAGACACCATGCATGCCCAGGAGCCAGAGACGTCATGCATGCCCAGGAGCTGGGAGACGCCATGCGCAACCAGGGAGACGCCATGTACGTCCAGGAGCTAGGAAACGTCAAGCACACCCAGGAGCCAAGAGACACCATGCATGCCCAGGAGTCAGAAGACACCATGCACACCCAGGAGACACCATGCACATCCAGGAGCCAGAAGACGCCATGCACACTCAGGAACCGGGAGACACCATACACACCCAGGATCCATAAGACGCCATGCACACAGGAGTCAGGAGACGCCATGCACACAGGAGTCAGGAGACGCCATGCACACAGGAGTCAGGAGACGCCATGCGCACAGGAGCCAGGAGACGCCATGCGCACACAGGAGCCAGGAGACGCCATGCGCACACAGGAGCCAGGAGACGCCATGCGCACACAGGAGCCAGGAGACGCCATGCGCACACAGGAGCCAGGAGACGCCATGCGCACACAGAGAGCTCTGATGTGGAGGGGGGGGGGCTGAGGACTCTGATGTGAAGAGGGGACTGAGGGCTCTGATGTGAAGAGGGGACTGAGGGCTCTGATGTGAAGAGGGGACTGAGGACTCTGGTGTGAAGAGGGGACTGAGGGCTCTGATGTGAAGGGGGGGCTGAGGACTCTGATGTGAAGGGGGGCTGAGGACTCTGATGTGAAGGGGGGCTGAGGACTCTGATGTGAAGGGGGGCTGAGGACTCTGATGTGAAGAGGGGACTGAGGACTCCGGTGTGAAGGGGGGGCTGAGGACTCTGATGTGAAGGGGGGGCTGAGGACTCTGATGTGAAGAGGGGACTGAGGGCTCTGATGTGAAGGGGGGGCTGAGGACTCTGATGTGAAGGGGGGGCTGAGGACTCTGATGTGAAGGGGGGGCTGAGGACTCTGATGTGAAGAGGGGCTGAGGACTCTGATGTGAAGAGGGGACTGAGGACTCTGGTGTGAAGAGGGGACTGAGGGCTCTGATGTGGGGGGGGGGCTGAGGACTCTGATGTGAAGGGTGGCTGAGGACTCTGATGAATGAGGCTTATGGTGTGATAAGGGCCCCAGACTGGGGCACCCCAAAGTTTTACATATTCTGAAGGGGTGCCATGAATGAAAAAAGTTGAGAAATGCCGCATCGGCATAAAAACATTTCCCAAATAGGAATTTAGTATATTAGGTGAAGTTTCAAAAAAAATATTTATAATATTATTTTGTAAATAAAGTTATTACAGTTCATGTTGCCTGATATTTTTAATGATCAAACTAAAAATCTGCAGTTAATGAAAACTTTGCGGCGGTTTCCGAAGTAACAAATGAGGAGTGAGAAGAGACGCCGCTGACAGATGGGAGATTTCTATTCGGCCTCCAGTCATGATGTCATCGGGAGGACACTTTTTTTAGAAATCCTGTTACATCTCCAGACCGCTGTCCACGAGCCGATCTTTTTCTGGATTTTTCTGATATTTTGGGAAGAGCATTGAAATGCCTAAAGACACGGAAAGGGGGCCACTTTGATGTGAGAACAAAAGAAACACCCAGAAATGTCAGACATAATAAGACCGGACTAAACAGGAACAGATCCTGGACAGCCGCACTCTTGGAAAGTGGCCTTCTTCTATTGAGAAAAATTCACATCAAAAATCAAAAGATGGAAAATCGCAGCAGCCAAAATAGCGGACATTTCGCACTAGCGATAGCAACGAATAAGCACTACCGCTAGCGAGAAACGTCCGCTATTTTGTCTGCTGCGATTTCCATCTTTTGATTTTTGATCTGAATAAAAGAAGGCCACGTTTCAAGAGTGCGGCCGTCCAGAATCTGTTCCTGTTTATTGCTATTAGTAATTGCCAGCACCTACGACTTCCGAACCGAGAGAAGGGTTCATTATCTGTTTATTTTTCCTGGAACAGTGATATCTTCCTGTTCATAATTAGACAGGACGGCGGGCCGGTCAGATGTACGGGGGGGGGCAGTCAGATGTACGGGGGGGCGGTCAGATGTACGGGGGGGCGGTCAGATGTACGGGGGGCAGTCAGATGTACGGGGGGGGCAGTCAGATGTACGGGGGGGGCGGTCAGATGTACGGGGGGGCGGTCAGATGTACGGGGGGGCGGTCAGATGTACGGGGGGCAGTCAGATGTACGGGGGGGGCAGTCAGATGTACGGGGGGGCAGTCAGATGTACGGGGGGGGGGCGGTCAGATGTACGGGGGGCAGTCAGATGTACGGGGGGGCAGTCAGATGTACGGGGGGGGCAGTCAGATGTACGGGGGGGGCAGTCAGATGTACGGGGGGGGCAGTCAGATGTACGGGGGGGCAGTCAGATGTACAGGGGGGGGCAGTCAGATGTACGGGGGGGGGCGGTCAGATGTACGGGGGGGGGCGGTCAGATGTACGGGGGGGGCGGTCAGATGTACGGGGGGCAGTCAGATGTACGGGGGGCAGTCAGATGTACGGGGGGGCAGTCAGATGTACGGGGGGGCAGTCAGATGTACGGGGGGGGCAGTCAGATGTACGGGGGGGCGGTCAGATGTACGGGGGGGCGGTCAGATGTACGGGGGGGCGGTCAGATGTACGGGGGGGGTGGTCAGATGTACAGGGGGGGCGGTCAGATGTACAGGGGGCGGTCAGATGTACAGGGGGGCGGTCAGATGTACGGGGGGCGGTCAGATGTACGGGGGGGGGGTCAGATGTACGGGGGGGGGGGCGGTTAGATGTACGGGGGGGCGGTCAGATGTACGGGGGGGGCGGTCAGATGTACGGGGGGGGGGTCAGATGTACGGGGATGCCAGACACAGGCCAAGAACAGATACAAGTACATCGAGACTCAATGAATTGTATCGTTCGTCAGATTTATTTAATGCTGATGTATTCCCATAAACCCAAATCACATCAATCCCCGCCCACGAGGAACTTCCAATCTCATGTCTTTACCCCAGTCATTCCTACTATATGGCCAATGAGGTCAGAAAGCAAGTAACCTGCCAGTAATGACGGCCAAAAGATGCAACAAATTGCTGTGATTATTGAGTCATGTTGGTATGCAGATCGTCACGTTAACGGCCTCTTTAGGGGGTGTGCAGACGAAACGTGTGTTGGAGCGGAGCTATACGTGACGTCATCCCGCAGGCAGAGCGGTGAAGCCCAAACCGACTGGGAATAAGCGACTGATCTTAGGGCTTGGAGGCAGCATGAGGCATTGTGAGTTTTATTGCTTTTATGTATGTTTTTAATTAATAAACAGTGTTACACTAAGAAAGATCTATTGGATTTTATCTCTATGTTGGAATCCATGTGAGAATAAAAGAAGGGGAGTGTTGGTGATTGGTGGACTGGTCTTACTGATGAGTAAATAAGAACAATAGTGGTGGAACCCCTTAGGAGAGATGAGTTGTGCAGACCCTGGAGAGCAAGGATTGGATTGGAGGTGGAGATGTTGAATAAGCAAGATGGAGGAGTGGAGGAACCTCTTGTAATCCTAAGTGTGTTTTGATCCTAAACAGCTGTGGCTTTATATACTTTATATATCTGGTGAGCAGTGGCGGCCGGTGCTTAATATTTGGGGGGGGGTGTGGCGATCGCAGCAATCACAGCAGGAGACGGACGGCAGACGGGAAGGCAGCAATTGTCGCAATCACCCCGCCCCCAGCGTTAGATCCACCCCCCCCCCCCCCCCAGGAAACAGACCTCACCTTAGGGGGCAGGGCGAAAGAATAGCCAGTGTCGTTGCTTCTACTCCCGGATGAACAGGAAGTGTGTCCCGAGAACCAATTGGCCAGGGAGTCCTAAGATTTAGATTAGAGTCCGGGTGCATGGATTAGGGGGGCAGCGCCCCTGAACCCCCGTATGAATGGGCCGCCACTGTTGGTGAGTGGCTTGTGAAGGTGGTGGTTGCACACAGTGAATGAAGTTTTAAAGTGGAAGATATAACAGTGGTTGAAAAGCACACCCAAGAGCCGAGAGACACCATGCATGCCCAGGAGCCAGAGACGTCATGCATGCCCAGGAGCTGGGAGACGCCATGCGCAACCAGGGAGACGCCATGTACGTCCAGGAGCTAGGAAACGTCAAGCACACCCAGGAGCCAAGAGACACCATGCATGCCCAGGAGTCAGAAGACACCATGCACACCCAGGAGACACCATGCACATCCAGGAGCCAGAAGACGCCATGCACACTCAGGAACCGGGAGACACCATACACACCCAGGATCCATAAGACGCCATGCACACAGGAGTCAGGAGACGCCATGCACACAGGAGTCAGGAGGCGCCATGCACACAGGAGTCAGGAGACGCCATGCACACAGGAGTCAGGAGACGCCATGCGCACAGGAGCCAGGAGACGCCATGCGCACACAGGAGTCAGGAGACGCCATGCACACAAGGAGCCAGGAGACGCCATGCGCACACAGGAGCCAGGAGACGCCATGCGCACACAGGAGCCAGGAGACGCCATGCGCACACAGGAGCCAGGAGACGCCATGCGCACACAGAAGCCAGGAGACGCCATGAACACCCAGGAGCCAGGAGACACCATGCACACCCAGGAGCCAGAAGATGCCATGCACACCCAGGAACCCGGGAGACACCGTACACCCCAGGAGCCAGGAGACGCCATGACCACCCAGGATCCAGGAGACGCCATGACCACCCAGGATCCAGGAGAGCCATGCACACAGGAGCCAGGAGACGCCATGCACACCCAGGAGCCAGGAGACGCCATGCACACCCAGGAGCCAGGAGACGCCATGCACACCCAGGAGCCAGGAGACGCCATGCACACCCAGGAGCCAGGAGACGCCATGCACACCCAGGAGCCAGGAGACGCCATGAACACCCAGGAGCCAGGAGACGCCATGCACACCCAGGAGCCAGGAGACGCCATGCACACCCAGGAGCCAGGAGATGCCATGCACACCCAGGAGACGCCATGCACATCCAGGAGCCAGAAGACGCCATGCACACCCAGGAGCCAGGAGACGCCATGAACACCCAGGAGCCAGAAGACACCATGAACACCCAGGAGCCAGAAGACACCATGCACACTCAGGAACCGGGAGACACCATACACACCCAGGAGCCAGGAGATGCCATGACCACCCAGGATCCAGAAGACGCCATGCACACCCAGGAGCCAGGAGACGCCATGCACACCCAGGAGCCAGGAGACGCCATGCACACCCAGGAGCCAGGAGACGCCATGCACACCCAGGAGCCAGGAGACGCCATGCACACCCAGGAGCCAGGAGACGCCATGCACACCCAGGAGCCACCATGCACACCCAGGAGCCAGGAGACGCCATGCACACCCAGGAGCCACCATGCACACCCAGGAGCCAGGAGACGCCATGCACACAGGAGTCAGGAGACGCCATGCACACCCAGGAGACGCCATGCACATCCAGGAGCCAGAAGACACCATGCACACCCAGGAGCCAGAAGACGCCATGCACACTTAGGAACCGGGAGACACCACACACACACCCAGGAGCCAGGAGATGCCATGACCACCCAGGATCCAGAAGACGCCATGCACACAGGAGTCAGGAGACGCCATGCACACCCAGGAGCCAGGAGATGCCATGCACACCCAGGAGCCAGGAGACGCCATGCACACCCAGGAGCCAGGAGACGCCATGCACACCCAGGAGCCAGGAGACGCCATGCACACCCAGGAGCCAGGAGACGCCATGCACACCCAGGAGACGCCATGCACACCCAGGAGCCAGAAGACGCCATGCACACCCAGGAGCCAGGAGACGCCATGCACACCCAGGAGCCAGGAGACGCCATGCACACCCAGGAGACGCCATGCACACCCAGGAGCCAGGAGATGCCATGCACACCCAGGAGCCAGGGAGATGCCATGCACAACCAGGAGCCAGGAGACGCCATGCACACCCAGGAGCCAGGAGACGCCATGCACACCCAGGAGCCAGGAGACGCCATGCACACCCAGGAGCCAGGAGACGCCATGCACACCCAGGAGACGCCATGCACACCCAGGGAGACGCCATGCACACCCAGGAGCCAGGAGACGCCATGCACACCCAGGAGCCAGGAGACGCCATGCACACCCAGGAGACGCCATGCACACCCAGGAGCCAGGAGATGCCATGCACACCCAGGAGCCAGGAGATGCCATGCACAACCAGGAGCCAGGAGCCGCCATGCACACCCAGGAGCCGAGAGACACCATTCCCACCCAGGAGCCCGGGAGACACCATTTGTTAACATCATAGGCAGTTGACAAATCAGCAACCACAGAGGGACTTCCCAGATCTGGCTCTCAGCTCCAGAATTGACCCCATATAGTCATTAAGATAAAAGAGGAAATAAATCTGGACCCTTCAGTTATAATAAGTTACAATTATGACAGAGAATTTCCTGCATGAGCTGCATGGTGACCGGTTCTCTTTATGTGACGAGGTGCGGTCCTGTACTGTTGGTGTTTATTGGTTCCATTGCCCTGGTATCACTAATTCCCCATTTCCCCTCCCCTGGGGAATTCCCCTTTTACCTTTTTCCTTTTCCTCTCTTCTCTCTAACTTACAACTGGCAGGCTGCCGAGCTTCACGCGCAACACGAGTGCAAGACATCGTTCCAGCTGCTTGTAGATATATAGGTATTTCTTTATTTACTGAATCTTTTAAAAATATTTATGAATGATATATAGTTTAAGAATTTGTCTCTTTTTTTATTTTGTAATCAGTCACATATCAAATATTGCATGCTAATATTTAGCATTCTCCTTTTAAGCCAGCAGGTGGAGCTGTAGGCTGTGGTTACCATATGGACTGGCAGTGCGGCCCTTGTGGTCCTTGTCGGAGAGGCTGAAGCGAGTGTGTGGTTATGACTCCTGGCACTGTTTACTTTTTTTTTCTTTCAACTTTATTGAAATGTCACAAAATGACATCTCATTCGTCTGTATTTATGTCAGGTACTTGTATAGCGCTGTCAGATTTGGCCCCAAGGGGTTGCAGTTTAGAGGGCCCTGGCCTGACATAGTGGGGCCCCATGGACCGATCCCTGAAGTCAGAAGATTTCCCTTGCCACTTTTTGGACAGATAAGTATTCAGCCAATTGTTTTGCAGGGTGCCTCTTATTGAAATCTCTTAGGCTAGGTTCACTTTAGAGCCCTTCCACAGGGGGGCGCTGCATTCAGCAGGGAATACATGAGCAGTTCTGAGCAGAGGTGACTTCAGTGCTCCTGCAGCTCCTTGTCCGCATTGAGACAACAGACTGCGAAGGAACAGTCTCGGATCCATGGCCTGCCGGATGTTCTTGTTTTCCATCCTTCACATTTGTTTGTTTTTTTTCCTAATCTGGATGGCCATGGAGGTTCCACCTGCCCATAGACCTGCATGGAACTTCCGATCAGGTCCACCCCGAAAAAAAAACGGCAGGTGCATCCGATTGGAAAGCCTGTGTGAAAGGGTCCTGGGGGGGTCTATCACTGAGCAAATGTCTTAGCATTTGCATAGCCGTTGCAAATAATTCGCGTAATGTGTCTAATATGTTTATTTCCTGATCATCAGCTCCATCTAGTGGGCATAATTCAGTAGTTTCCTGAAATACCTCAATCGGGGAAAAAAATACAGCATTACGGCCACTAGATGGAGCTGGTCTTCAGTAGCGGAGCAGTTCACAGGTCATTTCAACTGATCCAAGGTTAGATGATGAGGAGGACTGCTTTGGTCAAGCAAAAGTGCACTGTGTGCGACGGCTAGTTGGTGTTACAACCCAAACAGAAGCAACATATTCTGCCAGATGGGACACAATCCTCAACACCGCTCATCTAACGGAGAAAAGACGGCAGAGCCGCCCAGGGAAGGTATGATATCCTGATAGGAAGGCAGTGTGATGCAGTTGGGCTCCAGCTGGATAGTGACCCCCCCAGGGGAGGAAATAGGAATTACGTATTCAGTGAGCACATGGAGGACGTTCACATCACTATGAGAAAGAATAGAGCCTTACATCTGTGTGTCTTCTTCGCGTCTTCTTCTTTGTTAACTTCAGCCCCGCCGCCTTCTTCTCTCTGCAACAAAGAAAAATGACACATCGAAAATTAAACATTAAAGGATGAGGGGTTCCCACCATCCCTGTGCTGAGTTCCCGGGTCTGTACACCCGCTGTGCCCATTATGAGGGGTTCCCACCATCCTGTGCTGAGTTCCCAGGTCTGTACACCCGCTGTGCCCATTATGAGGGGTTCCCACCATCCCTGTGCTGAGTTCCCGGGTCTGTACACCCGCTGTGCCCATTATAAGGGGTTCCCACCATCCCTGTGCTGAGTTCCCGGGTCTGTACACCCGCTGTGCCCATTATGAGGGGTTCCCACCATCCCTGTGCTGAGTTCCCGGGTCTGTACACCCGCTGTGCCCATTATGAGGGGTTCCCACCATCCCTGTGCCGAGTTCCCGGGTCTGTACACCCGCTGTGCCCATTATGAGGGGTTCCCACCATCCCTGTGCCCGAGTTCCCGGGTCTGTACACCCGCTGTGCCCATTATGAGGGGTTCTCACCATCCCTGTGCTGAGTTCCCGGGTCTGTACACCTGCTGTGCCCATTATGAGGGGTTCTCACCATCCCTGTGCTGAGTTCCCGGGTCTGTACACCCGCTGTGCCCATTATGAGGGGTTCCCACCATCCCTGTGCTGAGTTCCCGGGTCTGTACACCCGCTGTGCCCATTATTGAGGGGTTCCCACCATCCCTGTGCTGAGTTCCCGGGTCTGTACACCCGCTGTGCCCATTATGAGGGGTCCCCACCATGCCTGTGCTGAGTTCCCGGGTCTGTACACCCGCTGTGCCCATTATGAGGGGTTCCCACCATCCCTGTGCCGAGTTCCCGGGTCTGTACACCCGCTGTGCCCATTATGAGGGGTTCTCACCATCCCTGTGCTGAGTTCCCGGGTCTGTACACCCGCTGTGCCCATTATGAGGGGTCCCCACCATCCCTGTGCCGAGTTCCCGGGTCTGTACACCCGCTGTGCCCATTATGAGGGGGTTCCCACCATCCCTGTGCCGAGTTCCCGGGTCTGTACACCCGCTGTGCCCATTATGAGGGGTTCTCACCATCCCTGTGCTGAGTTCCCGGGTCTGTACACCCGCTGTGCCCATTATGAGGGGTTCCCACCATCCCTGTGCTGAGTTCCCGGGTCTGTACACCCGCTGTGCCCATTATGAGGGGTTCTCACCATCCCTGTGCTGAGTTCCCGGGTCTGTACACCCGCTGTGCCCATTATGAGAGGTTCCCGCCATCCCTGTGCTGAGTTCCCGGGTCTGTACACCCGCTGTGCCCATTATGAGGGGTTCCCACCACCCCTGTGCTGAGTTCCCGGGTCTGTATACACCCGCTGTGCCCATTATGAGGCGTTCCCACCATCCATGTGCTGAGTTCCCGGGTCTGTACACCCGCTGTGCCCATTATGAGGGGTTCCCACCATCCCTGTGCTGAGTTCCCAGGTCTGTACACCCGCTGTGCCTATTATGAGGGGTTCCCACCAACCCTGTGCTGAGTTCCCGGGTCTGTACACCCGCTGTGCCCATTATGAGGGGTTCCCACCATCCCTGTGCTGAGTTCCCGGGTCTGTACACCTGCTGTGCCCATTATGAGGGGTTCCCACCATCCCTGTGCTGAGTTCCCAGGTCTGTACACCCGCTGTGCCTATTATGAGGGGCTCCCACCATCCCTGTGCTGAGTTCCCGGGTCTGTACACCCGCTGTGCCCATTATGAGGGGTTACCACCATCCCTGTGCTGAGTTCCCTGGTCTGTACACCCGCTGTGCCCATTATGAGGGGTTCTCACCACCCCTGTGCTGAGTTCCCGGGTCTGTACACCCGCTGTGCCCATTATGAGGGGTTCCCACCATCCCTGTGCTGAGTTCCCGGGTCTGTACACATTATAAGGCACACCATCAAAATACGTTAGAAAACGCTTAAACTTTCATCAAACCTCACAATTTTTGCATTAAGTCCTCATTCAATGGGTATGATAACCCGCCATGGTTTTTCTTTAGTTTTTTTGCCATCCATCTCCAATTGGGGAGATTTCTCTTCACTTCCTGTCCCATAACCAGATCAGGAAGTGAGAGGAAATCCCTCCAAAGTCATCAGATCTAGTGTCCTCATTGGAAGATTTCCCTCTATTCCTGTTCGGAGACAACCCAAAAATTGGGACTTTCTTTCGTTTTTCAAATAATAATGGTAAAAAGGACAAATAGAGGGGGGGGGGGGGGGGCTGCAGACAGAAATAAAAACCTTACAGGGGGTCTAACCACTCTCCCACTCAAAAAAAGTTTTGTCTTTAGTTCTACTTCCTGATTGTAGAGGGTGGGGATTTGTAGAATAATCTATTGTATACAGAGCGGCTGTATTCTACCCGGATCCTCTGTGAAGGAATTGGGATGCCCTCTAGAGGATGAGAAGAGAACACCACCGTGACATATTCCACCCAAAGCAGCTTTGAAAACTGAAGAACCCTGTACAGCCAAAAGTATGTGAACCCCCATATGTATTTTTGCACAGGCGGTATCTTTTTCATAGGTTTTATTAACTCCTTCCCACCCAGCCCCCGGCTATTCTGCTTGGGGGGGGGGACAGGAAAGTCTGCCTTATCACAAGACCACCGCGATTGGCTGTTACCGCGGTTAAATGACCAGGAAGCGGTCCCTGTTGATGGCTCTCAGTCACTGCGCAGGGAGTGTGCAGTGAGCATGATCTCGGCAGAGAGACCTCTGCTGCCTCACGGACGCATATGAAAAAAAGTTCTGCCTTCAATCACACCTAATGAGGGTCCATTCACACTTGTGCGACTTGTCGTGCGACTTTGGACATCAAGACGCACCCCGTGTTTTCCATTGAGTACTGTTCATATATATGCGACTTCAAAGTCGTAACGGCTTCAAAGATGTTCCTGCGCTACTTTGGTCTGACCTTCATGCGACTCGAGAGCCATAGATGTCAATGTTAACCTTCAAAAGTCCCGCTATCTCTGGTCAAAGCCAAAGTCGCGCCCATGTCAAAGTTGCACTCCAAAGAAGTCTCGCAACTTTAGAGTCTTACAAGGGTGAATGGAGCTTAAAGGGGAGCTCCGGGCTCGTTCAGCAGCTACAATCCTGTAGCTGCTGACTTTTATCATAAGGACACTTACCTGTCCAGGAAACCAGAGGTGTCCTCACTATCGGGTGCTGACTGCCAAACTGGTAGTGGAGCCTTGAGCCCTCCAGCTCGCTCCCCACTGCGCATGCGCGTAGCGCGCTGCACTTTGTGAATGGCCCAGCGGAGGAAGGAGGAGGTGACCGAACATTCCTGTATGAGCTTGCCGTGACAAACTCAGCCAGAAGTAGGAGCAGGTACCTGTCAAAACCAGGTACCCGCTCCCGCCCAAAAGGTGCCAAATGTGGCAGCAGAGGGGGGGGGGGGGGGAGGCAGACAAGCAGAGCCTCCTCTTTTTGGTTGGAGATTCACTTGAAGTTAAATCATTTTCAATCTTTACATTTTTATATTAACCCTCCTTGGCACCAAGCGGCTGCATATTTGCGGAGCATTG
Source organism: Lithobates pipiens (assembly GCF_037356315.1). Classification (NCBI taxonomy): domain Eukaryota; kingdom Metazoa; phylum Chordata; class Amphibia; order Anura; family Ranidae; genus Lithobates; species Lithobates pipiens. The sequence continues at coordinate 227,377,423 of NW_027507788.1, forward strand.
GAGTCAGCAGAGCTGTGCCAAGGGGACACGCCCTGCGTGTTATCGGTGGCTAACTGAAAGCTCCTGTGCCCAGCTTGCGATCGGGAGCTTTCCGATCATGTGGCTGCCGTGACAGCCAATCAGGGCGGTCACATGATTGTAAGCCCCGCCTCCTGGCATACTAAACCCCTTAAAGGGACTACAGGCGCTGGCTCTAAGGGGTTGAAATAATCCAGTTGACCCTGCCATGGTGGTCCTTGTTCAGGAATTTCCTGTTTAGTGTGACAACGTTCTGTATCTATCTCTTGATTGTGCTCCTGCGTTGTCACCCGGGTGTTTAAAGGGGACCTTCAGTCATTTGTTCATCTTTCCATCTATTACATTTTCTGCCCTTGTTGTTGTTGGATATTTTCTGCCAGTAAATCCCTTATACACCCCACTTCCAGTTCTTGTCTGGTCATTATTCTAGGATTATGACATCATACACAGCTCTCTGAGTCATAAGAGAGTCAATGAGAGCTGCAGAGCTGGAGTGTGCCTCTGTGTAAATCCAGGAAGAGAACAGGCAACAGCTTCAGCTGCCCACAGTAAAATGGCTGCAGCCAGACTCGGTGGAGGGAGATTTCTGCAGCATATTTGGCAAGTACAGAATCGGAGTATATATATGTAGCGGATGACATTTTGGACAAAGTGTCACACGCATGTAAATTTAGTTTTTGCTTCAGAACAGTAGTGGGGTTCCGAGGGTTAAATTACGTAGGTTGGCCTTGACATCAGTCTGGCCTAGGGTTGCCACCTTTTGTTCAAGTCAAACCCGAAAACTTTAGCGGCGCACAGCAAAGAGTCCCCCATTACATCAGAGTCCACAGAGTTCCCCTTTTACATCTGAACTCACTGTAAGGGGGACTCTGCAGACTCTGATGTTAAGGGAGAACTCTGGGGCCTCTAACATAAGGGGTGCTCTGGAAAACCAGATTTAAGGGGGAACACTGAGAACTCTGATGTACGAAGAACACTCTAATGTAAGGGGAAACACTGTGGCCTCTGGTGTAAAGGGGAACTCTGATGTAAGGGGTGCCTCTGAGAACCCTGATTTACCTTTGTGTACTTACTCAGAGGCAGGGGAGAGAAGGGGGGTGAGACTTCAATCACAGACAGGGATGGATGGTGAGCTCACTCACCCTTTGGCAGCACCTCTCATCCAGGTGTATCTGAGGCTACATGACTTCAAATTTCCAGGCCCCAACTTTCCTTTTCTGAGGCACAGCACCAGGGAATTGAGTGAGAGAAGACAAAGAGGGGTAGGGGTGGGGTAAGAGGTGTAGATCGAACCCTCTCTCCTCTCCCATCTGTGTGTTTTTTTGGGGCGGGGGGAGGTTGTTAGTGTTGCCTTTAGGCAGTGTTAAAGAGTGTAACAGACACTCTCAGCTGAGACAACTGCAGCCAGCAATCCTGCTGGGAAGCCATAGTCCAGTCTAAATAATGTGTCCGGGTTTCAGACAGTCAGAAACCCGGACACATGATTCCAAACCCAAACTGTCCGGGTGAATCCTGGACAGGTGGCAACCCTAGTCTGGCCGGGATGTGTTGGAAGTTCTGCCTGGTCATGTGAGCGTGTGAGGGGCACATGACAGGCCAGAACCAGGTCTGGTTGGATGTTTTGAGCATCAACCTTCTTGGAACCAATCAGTGGGAGTGTCGGGCCCCACTGGGGAGTCTGGGAAGGGTACTTAAGATGTGTGGGTCACGTGTTTAAGAGAGAGGAGTTTGTGAGACCCGTGTGGTCTGTTCTGGTTTCCAGGACTGGGTAGCCCATGAGGGGTCCCGGTCACGGGGTGGACATCCCGCAACATGTTCCTGTCAGTGGCCCCTGATAGACCTGCCTAGTCTGGGGTAGGGATCCGTCCGTTCCCGAGTCTCGGAACCTGCTGGTCCAAAACGCAGTAACTGAGGGAGGATTCAAGGTGTTCGGGTGTGCTCTTGGCTTAGAGAGATACCACAGCTCATGGAAGTGACCGGGGGAGGACTCTTCGGAGGAGGGCCGGCAAGTGGCATCCTGAGAAGTGCCTGGGTACTGAGTTGGGAAGGACATTGATGAGTTCACACTTTCCAGTACCATTGAGGAGACGGGAGACGTTCGGGGTACGGAGGAAAAAGGTTCCTGTTCACCCTCAGTTACAACTTGTACACATTCATAGGATTGTTTCAAGTTCTGAGTCAACGTGCTGATTGCCATGATCTCTGGCTAGAGATCTGTTCAGCCTTGAAGTGCCCAGCTGCGAGTGGCTACTCTCTGGGTGGAATTAGAGACTTTGCTAGACCTGCAGTACAAGGTGCCTGAGTTCTTCCCCCCGTGCCCTCTGTTCCCTAAGAGACGGTGTTATTGGATGTTATCACTGCCCAATAAAACCTTTCAAAAGGACTTTATCTGTGTCAGCGTTCAAGTTGTTGGGTATCAACCCTGGGAACCCCTAGACCTGGAAGAGGAAGCCAAGAGAAGGTAACCGGTAAGCCCAATAAGTCAAGGCCGCCCTGCAAGGGTTATGGCCGCTACATATAAAATAATGTGCAAAGTAGTTGGAGGGAAGCTTCAGAATGGCAAAGATGTTTTTTATTACAAATCGTGCGAGTGGACTGCACTTCCTTTTTAATGAAAACTACAAGCAGGGGCTGTCTTTAACGTGGGGGACAAAAGGAGCAGCTGCCCCCCCCCCCCAGGCACCAGTCATTGTTGTGAGGCCCAAGGCAGCTTCCCCTTGAGCCCCACCAATAGTTAATAATAAGTGGATTTGGGAGGGCCCAAGAAAAATGTTTTCCCAGGGTCCAATCGATGTTAAAGACGGCCCTGACTACTGGCTGATTCAACCCACATTAAGCAAGCATGGTCCACTGTTGTCACCGCCATCAGTCCCCATGCCATGCAGCCATCATGGAGGGTAGAAAGCGGCATCAAAGAGGCTGCAGGAGATCGTCAGCCACCAAGGATGAAAACATTTAAAATAAGTATTCTATTTAAAATGTAATATTCCTTTTAAAATTAAACTTTCTTATTATACTATCCGTTTTTTTTTTTAGCAAACTAACTGTCATTCGGTTGCGGTTTGTATACTGGAGGCGGCGTCATGTGCGACAGGATGCTGAGCCCTGAGCTCACTATCTGCTGGTCCAGCTGGGTTTTAGAAGGAAAGTCAGGATCTATGCACACCCCATGCGTCTATACACACCCCATGTGCCTATACACACCCCATGTGCCTATACACACCCCATGCGCCTATACACACCCCATGCGTCTATACACACCCCATGTGCCTATACACACCCCATGCGCCTATACACACCCCATGCATTCGCTGTGCAGGAACAGGGAGAGAATAGATGAGTCACAACCATAAGATGCCGGATTGGGCGAGGAGAGGAAAATAAGGAAGAGCATCCAAGAACAATACACAGCGGACCAGAGACATCTCCCCCCCCCCCCCCATGAGAGTGATCTTCGCTGTCCTCACCCCCCTCCCATTACTGACAAGACTGTGCTGACCCCAGGAGCTTACTGTTAGGTTAAAGCAGAACTGTTTACAAAGTCTACGGGGTGTACTTATTTAAAAAAATTCACAACGTCACAAGAATAATCACATATTTTGCCTAGTATTTTGATTTTCTATGATTGCCGACTCCATCTACTGGCCAGAATGTGGCATTTTCCAGATTGAGGTACAGTGTGGAACCTTGGATTACGAGCATAATCCGTTCCAAGGGAGAATGCTTGTAATCCAAAGCACTTGCATATCAAAGTGAGTTTCCCCATAGAAGTCAATGGAAACGAAGATAATTCGTTCCACATTGACTTCTATTACATGCAATACCGCATGTAGCCAGGAGGTGGGGGGGGGGGGGCGCCGGAGAGTCTTGGAAATACTCGTGGACAGCTCGGCTGAACTCGGAAAGGCTCGGAAACACTCAGAAATTGAGTATTTCCGAGTGTTTCCAAACGGCTCCAAGTGTCACTGGCGCCCTCCCCGCAACTCTGGCCAAATGCGGTACTGCACACCCCATTAGCTTGAATTCTGCTTGTTTTGCGAGACAACACTCGCAAACCGAGTCAGAATTTTTTTTAAAAAGTTGCTCGTCTTTGAAAGCGCTCGGTAACCGAGGGTTCCACTGTATTTCAAAAAAATAAAAAATACCACCTAATGGCCACTAGATGGAGCTGACGATCATAGGAGATAAACATATTAGGCAAAATACGGGATTTTCATGACCGCTGAGTGAATACTTGAGACATTAACATAGTGAATGATTTATGAATAGACCCCCTTAGGAGTCGGCCTACCCATTATATACAACGTCCCCCCCTGTACTATCTCATGTCAACAGTTAATAAACCAAACCCCCTACTTTGCAACAATTTCGTTTTAAAGCAGGTTGCCAAAGACACTTATACCTACCTTTCGTCTGCTCCTCCACTGAGAACAAAGGGAAAGCCCCGGACCCTCATTGGCCAGGTGCTGTCACATGGAGTTCATCACATACAGTGCCCGGACAAGGTCATCTAGAACCCAGGGCGAACATGCCAAATTGCACCCCCCCTCCCCATAATGTATAAGCATTATGTGTCAGCAAATCCCCCCCTCCCAAAAAAAATGTTTACCCCATAGGCATACATTTCCCCTTCTCCCAATACAAATCCGCCCCCTGCTGAAATCACCTTCCCAGCACAAATCTTTGCCCCCTCCCCCACAAATCTACCTCCCCACCAAAAAAAAATCCCCCCTCCTGGTACAAATCCTCTACCTCTCAAATTTCCCTCCTGAGCACAAATCCTCCCCAATCCCCCATCTTAGCACAACACCCCCCCCCCCCAATAGCCCCTGCTAGCACAACCCCCCCAAAAAAAATTCCACTCCCATCATAAATCCCCTCCCCCTTACCATATTACCTTTTTTTTTTAGCACAAACCCACCAACAACCCCCCTCCCCCCTCCTAGCACAAATCTTCTTCCCCCCACCCAACAGAAAATACCCTCAAATCACTAATCCTAGCACACCTCCCTAAATTCCCCCCTCCAGAACGATTCTTATCCCCTGTCCATACCTCCCAACATTTACAGATGGGAATGACGGACACCTACTAGCAAATGTATGTAGACATAGGACACACCCCTTGCCACACCCCCTTAAATGAGAATGAACCAACAAAAAAAAGTTAATTAAACCCACAAGTGCTTTTTTTTTACCACTACTGTTCCTTTATATTGGTTTTTAAAATGTACAAATGCAGCAATTTAGAAATCACATGAAAGGTTTAGCGCTGGGAGACACTTTTTGATAGGTAAAAAGTGTATTTTATATACAACTATATAAATCAGACCAAAATGAGGGACAAATGAGGGGGAAAGAGGGACAGAGGGACATTGCTCCAAATCAGGGACAGTCCCGCGAAATCCGGGACAGTCCCGCGAAATCAGGGACAGTTGGGAGGTATGCCTGTCGCCCCCCAAATTCCCTCTCCCAACACAAATCCCCCCCCCCCCCCAAACTCCTTGTGGTGTCCACTGCCCAGGGCAGCCACCCCTCCTACCCACCCCTTATCCTGGCCCTGATCACATCCCTGGAAGCACAGGGTATTCCCTTCAGTCCCAGAGCTGAACAGAGTGACAGGGGAGTAAAGGAAAGTATACTGTGCTGGTGATAAGGGGGGGGGGGGGGGGGTACAGCAAAACTGTTGCATTGCTCAGAATAAGCAAAGCACAGTGATTATAGGTGGAGGGGGGGATTTGCTCCCCCTAGTGACCAATATACAAATCTCTATATTTATTGCAATAATTAAGTTATGGAAGCATAAGCATGCAAACATGTGAAGGTCACATTGAAGAAAAATAAAACACAATTTATGCTCACTGAAAATACACTATACTTTCCCTTCAGATGTAAGTTGACTATATATATATATTAATGCAGGTTATTTATGTTGGTAAGATACCAACCTGACCACCCATTCAGCCTTTGGCCTCACCCCTATAATGTTTTGATGAAAGCTTACAGTACATGTCCTCTCTACTAAAGTAAAAGCTGTTGCAATATTCTTTCGGTCCAGCAGGTGGCACCCATGTACCTCTGCGATGTTCCAATGATAAGTTGCTGCATTATGAGCTATTTTCAGACAACACTTATTATGCATTGTGCTAGATTATTTTATTTTTTTACCTGTATGTTTATTATGTAAAATAGAGGCAGGATATGTAAATGATTACCCGCAGGAATAAGGTGTGTGGCCCAGTTCTGAGCACTCGCAGAGTGATAGCGCTGAGCCCATTATGAGCGACGCTTGGCTTTGTTTGAATGAACGAGTGACTTGTATAGTGCTACCTATGTGAACTGAATTGCCTCAGGGAGCTTTCTTGCCACCGGTGTCCATCTGCAGCTTTTATGCGGTCCTTTAACCTGTAGGGTCCCAACACACTTACAACACATACACATATTATGGCCAATTTTTTTGGACAGGGTCTAATTAACCTCCCTGCATGTCTTTGGAGTGTGGGATGAAACCGGAGTACCCGGAGGAAACCCACGCAGGCACAGGGAGAACATGCAAACTCCAGGCAGATAGTGTCGTGGTCGGGATTTGAACCAGCAACCCTATTGCTGCTAGGTGAAAGTGCTAACCACTACACCACTGTGCTGCCTGATCAAAAAGGAGCCCAAGGAAAGAGCTGCCTCAGACAGTCAATGTATAGTGATCAATAATAGTCAATTATGGAAATACACAGGCAATTGTAGCAATACATATGAAACGCAATAGCAATCCCGATACTGAGTCAGAAACAAAAATGTGGGCAATGCATTGGCAATCTTGACTATAAGTGGGCAACAAACTGGCAATCCTGGGGTAGTAAAATGGCAACTGTAACAATACATAGGCAAGAAAAATGCCAATATATGGGCAACAAATGGGAAACGGTGGCAACACATGAGCAATATGGAATCATGATAATATATGGGCAACAAATGGGGAATCGTGACAATATGTGGGTACAGGAATAGACAGGCATCAAAAGGGCAACGATATAACATAGACAGTACAATTCAGGGTCAACCATAAGTGTCTGAAGTCTGCCTTCCCCTACCTTCACCACCCCTTTTGCTATTTGAGGCACTACCTACACACACACACACACACACACACACACACACACACTAGTGTCCATTTCAAAAACTCAACAAATGGGCAATGGTGGCAACACACAGGCAACATGGAATCATGACAATATATGGGCAAAAAAATGGGGAATTGTGACAATATATGGGCAACAAATGGGGAATCATGACAATATGTGGGTATAGCAATAGACGGGGCAACAAAAGTGCAATGATAATACATGGGCAATAAAGTTCAGGGTCAACCACTAGAGCCATGTCTGCCTTCTACCTTCACTGCCCCCCTCATGCTATTTAGGGCACTACAAGCACACTCAATAGTGTCCAACCCAATCTGGACATGTGTCTTTTCAGTGGCCATAGAAAACCCAACACATGGTCATGAAATCATGACAATATATGGTAACAAATGGGGAATCATAACAATATCTGGGTACAGCAATAGACGGGCACAAAAGGGCAATGATAATACATAGACAGTACAATTCAGGGTCAACCACTAGTGCCAAGTCTGCCTTCTACCTTCATCACCCCCTCACGCTATTTGAGGTACGACCTACACACACACACACACACTAGTGTCCATTTAAAAAAGCCAACAAATGGGCAATGGTTGCAACACATAGGCAACATGGAATCATGACAATATATGGGCAGCAAATAGGGAATCATGACAATATGTGGGTACAGCAAAAGACAGGCAACAAAATGGCAATGATAATACATGGGCAATAAAGTTCAGGCTCAACCACTAGAGCCAAGTCTTCACCGCCCTCCTTACGTTATTCCAGACTCTACCAATACACCCACTAGTGTCCATTCCTATCTGGATATGTGTCCTCTCAGTGGCCACAGTAAACCTCACAAATGGGCAATGGGATTGTGAAAATATATGGGCAACAAATGGGGAATTGTGACGATATATGGGCAACAAATGGAGAATTGTGACAATATGTTGGTATAACAATAGATTGGCAACAAAAGGGCAATAAAGTTCAGGGTCAACCACTAGAGTCAAGTCTGCCTTCTAGCTTCACCGCCCCCTCATGCTATTCCAGGCACTACCAGCATACTCTATTATTAGTATTATACAGAATTTATATAGCGGCAAGAATTTGCACAGTGCTTTACAACAGTGTCCAATCAAATCTGGATATGTGTCCTCTCAGTGGCCACAGGAAACCCAATACATAGGCAATGATGCCCACAGATGGGCATCATGAAATTATGACAATATATGAGCAACAGATGGGGAATCATGACAATATATGGGTACAGCAATAGACGGGCAATAAAAGGGCAATGCTAATACATGGGTGATAAAGTTTAGGGTCAACCACTAGTGCCAAGTCTGCCTTCTACCCTCCCGCTTACGCTATTTAAGGCATTATCAACACACCCACTAGTGTCAATTTCACAAACCCCAACAATGGACAATTGTGGCAACACATGAACAACATGAAATCATGACAATATATGGGCAACAAATGGGGAATCATGACAATATTTGGGTACAGCAATAGACGGGCAATAAAAGAGCCATTGGTCAACCACTAGAGCCAAGTTTACTTTCTACCTTCAACATCCCCCTTATGCTATTCCAGGCACTACCAGCATACCCACTAGTGTCCAGTGCAATCTGTCCTCTCAATAGCCACAGAAACCCAACAAATGGCCAATGGTGGCAACACATGGGCATCATGATATTGTGACAATATATGGGCAACAAATTAGGAATTGGGACAATATGCGGGTACAACAA